>NC_077232.1:82414069-83160516 GCF_027887165.1 Monodelphis domestica | reverse complement strand
GAAAGAGAGAAAGAGAGAAAGAGAGAAAGGAAGGAAGGAAGAAAGGAAGGAAGGAAGGAAGGAAGGAAGGAAGGAAGGAAGGAAGGAAGGAAGGAAGGAAGGAAGGAAGAAGGAAGGAAGGAAGGAAGGAAGGAAGGAAGGAAGGAAGGAAGGAAGGAAGGAAGGAAGGAAGGAAGAAAGGAAGGAAGGAAGGAAGAAAGGAAGGAAGGAAGGAAGGAAGGAAGGAAGGAAGGAAGGAAGGAAGGAAGAAGGAAGGAAGGAAGGAAGGAAGGAAGGAAGGAAGGAAGGAAGGAAGGAAGGAAGGAAGGAAGGAAGGAAGGAAGGAAGGAAGGAAGGAAGGAAGGAAGGAAGGAAGGAAGGAAGGAAGAAGGAAGGAAGGAAGGAAGGAAGGAAGGAAGGAAGGAAGGAAGGAAGGAAGGAAGGAAGGAAGGAAGGAAGGAAGAAGGAAGGAAGAAAGGAAGAAAGAAAGAAAGAAAGAAAGAAGGAAAGGAGGGAAGGAGGGAAGGAAGGAAGGAAGGAAGGAATGAAGGAAGGAAGGAAGGAAGGAGGGAGGGAAGGAAGGAAGGAAGGAAGGAAGGAAGGAAGGAAGGAAGGAAGGAAGGAAGGAAGGAAGGAAGGAAGGAAGGAAGGAAGGAAGGAAGGAAGGAAGGAAGGAAGGAAGGAAGGAAGGAAGGAAGGAAGGAAGGAAGGAAGGAAGGAAGGAAGCAAACTATTTCTAGTGGGCATGCCTACTATACACTGGGCTTATAGGATATAGAAATAGAAAGGACAAAAGAAATCTTTTAGTCCAATCTGCTCCTTTTATAGCTGGGAAAATAGAGTCCCACAGAGGGAAAGTTAGTGTTTTTAATCACAAATCTAAAAACTCACAGTGTTAAGATTTGAATCCAAGTCCTCTCATTCTGAAGCTAGTATTCTTTACCTAATATCACTTCTCCCTGGTTGGCCATGAGGAAACCTGAATTCCAAGGAGGAATTCTTTATCTGTTCTAGGCCTGGTTCAAGCTCTCCCTTGAAAAGTAAAAGATAATAGGGATGAGATAAAAGACCAGTACTTCCCCCTTAGGAAAGCACATCCCCTTCTTTCTCTCTGTTTATAGCTGTGTGGGATCACATACACACTCACAAACTCCAATGGCTGCTTATCAGCTCCAGGATCAAATATAAAATCCTTTCTCTTTGGCTTTAAAAGTCCTTTACAACCTGGTCACCACCTACCTTTCTGGTCTTCCTATACCCTACTTCTCTACAGTGACACTAGCCTCCTGGCTGTTCCTCGAACATTACTCTGCATCTCTCAATTCCAAGAATATCCAAGGAAAGAAATTAAGCCTTTATCAAACACCAGGATGTTATCCCATTTGATCCTCGTCATCCACGCGAAGGAGGTGCTATTATGATCACCATTTACATTTTTTTTACAATTGAGGAAATTGAGATAGACAGAGGTTAAGTGACTTTCCCAGGGTTACACCCTAACCTTAACCCTCATTCTGAGCTAGTAAATCTCTGAGGTTGAATTTTGAACTCAAATCTTCTTGACTTTGAACCCTAGTTGTCTAGAGAAAGACTGAGTTCTCTACAATGCTGCAAAGTCAGAAGGGAGCTGTATGCGCCCAGGGTACCAAATCTGAAGCTTAGAGATTTAAGAAAAGGAAGGAAGAGATGGTAGTGGTTTGGAAACTTGCCCCCCTGCCCCTGGCATGCCACTTCACTGAACTTCAAGGACAGCTGGACCTCTAGCCCTCAGGGATTTCTTCCCACACTAATCCCTATAGCTGTTCCTGGTCTGGAATATCCGAAAGCACTGATTTCAAAATTAGTCTTGATCACTGAAAAAAAAAAGGGTGCAAGCCTCAACAGCCATCAATTCAGGAGTTCAAGGACACCCAGAATCCATGGCTATTTACCTTCATGTAACACAGAACTGTAATACGACTGCTATGCCTTTTCTGCTCCATAAACCCCAAATGGCTGATGGGGGAACTATATCTTAGGGTCAAAAGAAATAGGGAATTGCGAACCAGCACTCCTGTTGGGCTACGTTGCTATTTCCAAAAATCTCACACATTTTTCTCTCTGTGAGAGCATTTAGCAATTCCAGGCAGAGAATAAACATGTTACAAACATCAACTAAATATGGGCTTCCATGTAGAAGCAGTAGTAGTAGTGGTAGTCTCTCGGTGATTGAGAATGACTATTGTCTTTGTGCAGTTTCATCTACGGTGTACCCTCATGTGGCTTTGGAGTCCAAAGGCTGAGGCGCAGAGTTTGTGGCACATGGGGCATGGGACGCCAGTTGTTACGGGAGGTGCGGTTGTGGCCTGATGTCAGCGTTCACGCGCAGCAGCAAGACGTCGACGTCGTCCATCTTCAAAGGTGGCGGCATGGTGAATGTGGGTTTGCCAGCTGCTTCACCATCATGAACACTGTGTTCAGAATGGCGAACAAATATAAAACAATGTGGATGCACCCAAGATCAAAACAGTGGCATCTCATTGACTATATCATTGTATGCCGGCGAGACATCCAGGATGTAAAGATCACCAGAACCATGAGAGGAGCTGAATGCTGGACAGACTACAGAATGGTTAGAGTGACTCTTCAAATGCGCATTGCACCTCGCCATCCAAAAGGCACCCAGACAGTTTGCGCATTTTACAATGTGAGTCGTCTTAGAGATCCATCTTATTTGCAAACATTCCAGTCCTGCCTGGACGACAAGCTGTCTGCCAAGGGACCACTCACTGGAAGCTCAACCGAGAAATGGAACCAGTTCAGAGACTCAGTGAAGGAAACATCAAAGGCAGTCCTAGGCCCAAAACAACATAACCACCAGGACTGGTTCGACGAGAACAACACTGTTATTGAAGACCTATTGAGCAAGAAGAACAAAGTCTTTATGGAGTGGCAAAATAGCCCAAACTCTGCTCCTAAAAAGGACAGATTCCAGTCTCTCCAAGCCACGGTGCAGCGTGAGATCAGGAAGATGCAAGACCGATGGTGGGAAAAAAGGCAGAAGAAATCCAGCGGTTTGCTGATACAAAAAACTACAAACAATTTTTCAGTGCCCTCAAGACTGTCTATGGGCCATGTAGAAGCAGAGACAGAGAAAGACAACATGATATGGTGGTCAGAGAGCTGGTTTTCTTTAGCATAAGAGATTCCTGGTGTCAAGTCCTAGCTCTGGTACTCATTGCCTGTATGCCAATAGGAAGTTTCTTCCCCTCCTAGTGCCCTGGGCAACTCTGGAGACATATAAATTATAGGCCAGTTGCTGATCTGTATTAGAACTACTTACATCGGTGAAATCAGAAATCTGGATGGATTTTATCCATATGCATGTTTATACCAATACTTCCAGGACCTCTGATCTCATGGATGGGAATGGTCTTTCCTGACATATCTTGCAACTCTTCTGGCCTCAGTAGATAACCATCATGTGTGGTTGCAGCCAAAAAAGATATTCCCTCATGACCAGTCTTCTCATGATGAGCTTCCCTGCCTTCAACTCACTAAGTCTATGGAAGCCAGGCACACAAGGCTCTTCCTGCAAGCCTTCCCGGCTTCTTAAGTAGCTCCCAAAGCCTGGGCTCTGCCTGGGTTAAAGCCTGGGTTAAAATATGAAGGAGGGAATACTTACATTAATGAGATTGAAGAAAGAAAGGAAGAAAGGGAAAAAGGGAAAGAGAAAGGAGAAGAGGAAGAGGAGATGAGAGAAAGGAAAGGAGAGGGGAGGAATGTCAATGATTAAAGTATTACTTATGGCAGCTAGATAGCGCAGTGGAGAGAGTGATGGGCTTAAAGTCAGGAATTTCTGAATTCAGACCTAACCTCAGACTCTTATTAGCTCTGTGACATCATGAAGGTCCCTTAATCTTTACTTAAATCTATTTCCTCATCTATATAATGGAAACAATAATAGCACCTACTCCATAGATTTGTTGTGAGAATGAAAGAAGTTACTATTTTTAAGGCACTTAGTACAGAGCCTGCCATAGTAGGATATCACTAATACTAACTGTTTGCTTCCTTCCTTTCTTGGAAATTTTTTGGAAAAAGTTATTGGAAATAACTTTTAATATAAAATCAGAAAACTATAGAGTTCGAATTCGAGCTCTGCTATTTGTGCCCTGTATAACTCCCAGAAAGTTAACTGCCTCTCTGGGGCTCAGTTTCCTCCTATGTAAAAATGAAGTTGGAGATGACTTTTAAGGTCTGGGGCAGCTCCCACATCCTATCATCATATAAGTCTATGTTCTGTTTCACCTAGAATTAGTATCTTTAAATGATTGACCTGGAAAGCAAAATAGAAATGAGAAAAAAAAAAAGATGACAGAGGAAAAGGAGGAGACAAGCAGAGACAAAAAGAAAAAGATAGGGAGAGGTGAGGAAGGGAAGAGCAGGAACGACAGGAAGAAAGAGAAGAGAGGAGGGGAAAGAAGGTTTCCACTTGTCTGAGTTCAAAAGCTGCTTTTTATATTGATAGATTTACCTCCTACTTGAATGAATTCATCCTTGACTCTATAATGACTTTAAGGAACTTCTGTGTATTTCTAAGATCAGAACTTGCATAAACTTGTTATCAAATGATTTTTAGGACTTATTTTTATCTAGCATAGAACTCTGTCTCTCTGTCTCTGTGTTGTGAATCTTAAAAATTCTCAGACCTTACTTCATAAGATTTGGTTAAAACCATTCCCCATTTTAAACAATGAAGGTACTTGATCAGGAATGTGAGAACTCTACTCCACCCATACTTAAGCATACTTTAGGGGAAGATAAATTTGTCAACTCTTTACTAAACAATGAAAAAGTACTTAACTCATACTTATAGTGAAACAAAAGCCTTAAGCTAAGTCTATTTTTAGGAAGGTGCTAAGTACCTATGAAGGTCAGGCAACTTGCAAACTTGTAAGGGACAAGCCTTAACAAAAGAGGTGTGAGATTTTAGTCTACTCAGGTGTGAATTAAGAATGGTCAGTCCTTTGGAAAACGTCTACTGTGATTGGTAGATGTGAAAACTTAGGGGAGGTGACATAGGAGAAAATTCTCTTTAAAAGGAGAATCAGAAGGCCTCAGGAAATTCAAACCTTGGAAGCTGAAGGGGAGCTCAGAAGTTGAACTGGTGGGTCTCTCTGAACACTAGAATCTTGCTTGGAAAAAATCTTGTGATGAGTGGATTAAAGACTGACTGATCTCTCTCTTGAGGCTTAAGCCTAGGCTGGCCTAGCCCTTTTCTCATTATTTCCTCTTACTCTCTCTCTCTCTCCCTTTCATTAATACCTTAATTCGCATTAATTAAAATCTCCATAAAAACCCAGCTGACTTGGGTATTTCATATTTGGGAATTTTCCCATGCGACCACTATATTTTTGATTTGAAACCATATTTCCACGGTCACAGTTTAAGCCAATCACTCTTTTATCTCTCATAATTTACGCCAACCACTCTTTTAACTGTTACAGTGTGTGTGTGTGTGTGTCTCTCTGTCTCTGTCTCTCTCCTCTCCTCTCTCTCTCTGTCTCTATCTCTATCTCTCTCTGTCTCTGTCTCTCTGTCTCTCTTCTCTCATCTTCTTTTGTAGATGAAGAAACTGAGCAAAGCATTTTGCTTATAAAGTCTCATTTGACTCCCAACTCTATGAGATAGAGACTATAATAGCCCCATTTTACAGGTGAGGAAACTGAGCCTGAGAGGAGTTAGATGACTTGCTCAGAATTGCACAACTAGAAAGTACCTAAAAAAAGGTTTGCAACTCAGCTATTTCTAACACTGGGTTCGAAATTTCATATTTAGTCCTTGACAGCCTCAAATGGGAATCATTATTGGTATTTTCACTCAATGACTCCTTATTATTTGTGAAAACCTATTTCATCTAGTGTATTTGGACTGAGAAATGCTGGAATTAGAAAAATTCAGATGAAATATGTTCCATCTTTTCTCTCCTTTCTCTTTCTGCTTCCCCACAAATCTTAACCATGGGATGGGCTGTGTGAGAATATAGTGAGGTTCCCATTCCTGAAGATCTTAGAGGAACCTACTGTGACTCTGATTGCTATATGGGTCATTGAAGTCCTGAGGCCAGTAGGTAGAATGCATTATTCTCTGGCGAATTTTCCCATTACCAAGCTTTGCCATCATCACTCTCATTTCATCAGATACTGAGCAAAGGAATATGGATCCTTCCCACATTCTGAGGGTCAGAAAATTGCATATGGCAGGAGAGATGTGTCAGCTCCTACAACTGCCTACAAAGTACCATGCAAGACTAAATTAGAAATTGCTTCCCCTGCAGCTTACCAACAGGCATCCCTGATGGATCCATGCCCTCACCATTGGTGCTCTATCCTCAGCCCTTTTTTTCTTTCTCTCACACCCTATTTATTGGTGATTCTTCAGCTTCTATAGGCTTAATTATCATCATCACTAGATGGGACTACAAATCAAGTTCTCCATTCCTTCTGGATTTTCATAATAGACACCTCCATTTTGGATGTCTCATCAGCACCTCATACTCAACATGTCTTCCCCCAAAAGGCTTCTCTATTACTCCTGAGGGAATTAGCATCTTTCCTGTGATCTAGGTTTACAACCTCAGAGTCATCCCTGTCTGTTCTCCTTCCCACATTGCCCATATGAAATCATTTGTCTTTCTTTTTTTAAGTTCTACTTCCAGAGTATCTCAGATTTATCTCCTCTTAACTCATGTGATTACAACGGAAATTCAGGCTCTCTTCACCTCTTATCTAGACTATGGCAAACAGTCTCTTTAGTGGGGTCCTAGACTCTGGTTTCACTCCTCTAATCCATCTTCCAAGTCATTACCTTACTCACTGTTCTAGAGCACAAGCCTGACTAAGTCATCCCTCTACTAATCATTCCTCAGTGAGTCTCCATTTCTTCTAAATTAAAACACAAACTCCTCAGCTCAAAGTCCTTCACAAAGACCCAGGTTCAAATCCTACCTCAGATATTTACTAATTGTATGACCCTGGACAAGAGATTTAATCTTTCTAACCTTTAGTTTCCCCACTACATAAAATGTAGATAACAATAACATTTATTTCACAGGGCTTTTATGAGACATAAACTCTTATGAGATGCAGACTGGGGCCATTGTCAGTCATCTTGATCTTTGTCTTGCCACTGGTCTTTAAAGGCTCTGGAAGAGAAAATGAGTAATAGTTTTGTCCAGTTCCACCTCCTTTAAACCCAATTCACTCACAGGTCAAGACATCATCCTGCAATGTCATTGGCCCTCTTCAAGATGAAGGAAGAATAACATGAGATGTAGAGGAGTACTCTGGCTTCACTATAAAAGAACAAGGCTAGTCAGCCCTCTCTTTCAGTTACTTGGGGTTCTCCTGAAGGATTAGTGTGTCTTTTTTCTAATGTCATCAGCTCAAGACTCCATTCTAGTGTAGTTTCCCCAATGTTAGCTGGCAATAACTAGGCCTTTGATCCATTTAACTAATCAATGTCTTTTAGCTTTTACAAAGTGAAATTTACTTCAAAGATGCTGCAAAAAGAGAAGTACGAGCATTCCCCTTATAATTCCAGGTGTGTAGTCTCCCCTCCTATCCCACCCCAGCTGGGAAAAGATACTGAACACAGTATGCTCATACCGTTGGCCCCATCAAGTTCATGTCCAAATGAAGATGAACCCTTGTCTCATCAATCACCAGGCTGAATCTGGAAGGCTGAGCCTTGTTCCTCAGGGACTCTTGACCCCATGAAAACAATTTTTAAATTAATTACAGAATGTTTACACATGCTCCAATGTCCCTCCAAGATATTTCCATGCACTTCAATTGAACTCTCTAGAAGCAGGGTCCCCAGTCTCTTTCACATGATAGATGTCAAGATATTCTGCATATGCGCTTAAGGACCAGGCCCAATTAGCCAACTCCCTTGTTATACTTGTCATATGCCCTCAGCTTCAGGCTGGCTCAGAATGAGAAAAGCCCAAAGAAAATAAATAAAACTTAAAATGCCAACTATGTAAGTGCTAGCTATTATTATAATGGGGCAGCAGGGTTGCACAGTGGATAGAGAGCCAGGCTTGAAGTCTGGAAGATTCATCTTCCTGATTTCAAATCTGACTTCACTTACTAGTGGTGTAACTCTGGTCAAGTCATCCTGTGTGCCTCAGTTTCTTCATTTGTAAAATGAGCTGAAAAAGAAAATAGCAAACCACTCCAATATCTTTGCCAAGAAAACTTTATTTGGGGTCATGGATAGCTGGGCATAACTTAATCAACTGAATATGAACATTATTATAATTAATTGTCTGTGCTTTCTCTCACCTCAAATTATCCTTCATATGCTATCTATTTGCAAGTTATATGAGCTTCTTGAGGGGACGGTCTGTTTTTCTTTTTTGTGTGTATGTCCCCAATATTTTAAAGAATGCCTTGGACATAGCATGTGCTTAGTGAATGTTTGTTGGGTGCACATGTAAAGGAATATTGCCACATAATAAGAAATGATGACTGAAGAATTGAAAGTACCATGAGAAATCTTAGATGAAGTAAGTAAAAGGATACAATTTATGACTACAATATTAAAGTGAAAAGAACAAAGATAAACCTAAAACTGAACTATGTGTAATTTGAATGACCAGATTTGTCCCTGAAAAATAAATTAGACAATGCACCTCCTGGGTGGGGAACCGCAAGGGCAGTATGGGTCTTATACTGTAAGGCTGCGATAATGTGTTGGCTAATTTTTCTGAATGTTTTCATTCTTCTCATTTATTTTCCGTTACACAGATGGTTCACTGGGCGGTGGGGGGGGGAAGTATTTTGGAAAAGAATAATCTAAAAACAGAGACTGAAATCTTATGAGCAGATAAGGCTTTGAGATTTGCCATTGGCATCAGTTCTTACATTGTGGTCCAGGTATCCCTGGCTATCTTCAAGACACTTTCAGGATAAAAGTTTTTCATAATAACATTAACATGGATCAATTTCTAATATGGTAATATTAATTGACTTGACTCACATCAATAAAAGTACTTTAAAGGGCCCTCAATAATTTCTCTTTAAGACTGTAAAGGAGTCCTGAGCCCAAAACGTTTGAGAACCACTAATATATAGTGATGAAAATTTAAATGACAGCATCATATAGCCAGTACATGTAAGAGACAAGACTTGACTCAGGTCTACCTTAGTTCCAAGCTGGTTCTCTAACCATTGAATAATATTGCCTCTCATATAACAAAAAATATACATTTTTAAAGATTAATGCTTGCTGGATTGGGAAGGATGAATAGATGAATGAACAAATGGTTAAATGAATGAGTAAATTATTTGATTCATATAAAAGTAATTCTAATTGTCCACTGTTTGCATATTGTTGATAGGTGAAAGAACACACAAATTTTAGATGAGACACATGCCTCTTGTAGGCACAAAGACAAATAACTGCTATACATCATTAGAGAGATCTAAGGAATATACTATATGAGTTTCAAGGGCAGAGGTGCTCACTGCTTGGGAGAATATAGGAAACTATAGAAGACGATATATTTTAACTGAGCTTCAAAAAGTGCATAGAAATTTGGTAGGTGAATAGAAAGAGCAAGAACATTCTGTGTTCAGGGATCAATCAGTATGAAGACATAAAAGCAGGCATGAGGAAATGGGGAGGGGATAATGAGACAAACAGTACAATTTTGTTGAATTGTAGGATATTTGTGTGTGTGTGTGTGCGTGAGAGAGAGACAGATGAGAGAGAGAGAGAGAGAGACAGAGACAGAGACAGAGACAGAGAGACAGACAGAGAGACAGACAGAGACAGAAACAGAGACAGAGACAGAAGGGTTGCATATTGTGGAACCAATTGTGGAGTGCCTTGAATTTAGAATTAAAAATTCTAACTTTATTCAGAGAACCGGGGAAGGATTTTTGAGGAAGTTTAATGATTAGATCTAGGCATAAGGAATATCATTCTTGTGATTTATGGCAGCATTCTATATTCTTTACCAGAAATGTTCTAAGCACTGCTCTAACCTCTTCTCTTAAAACAATGGACAATAAGACTCTTGGCATGCTGATCCTCACTAAATAAACAGACAACTTAAAGAGAGATTGAGATTTAATAAGGACTTGCAAGCACAAAGGCCTCAAGAGAAATTTATAGCTCACTAACAAATATACAGATCCATCAAATATGTCTTCTGTAATTAGAAAATGTGATCTGTAATAGTAAGACTGAAGGTAATACAACACACAGGCATTTCTGAAAATAGGATGGAATTAGATTACATCTTTAGATCCCAATTAGGCTTGCCCTGACACTAGACTTTAGTTATTTCATGCTTTAGTTATTTCAGATCCAATATAAACAGAAAGTGTATGTGTGTGTGTGTGTGTGTGTGTGTGTGTGTGTGTGTGTGTGTGTGTGTGTGTGTGTTGGGGTGGAAGGAGGGAAAGAGAAATACAAAGAAAAGCAGAGACAGAAATAGAGCGATGAGAAAAGAAGAAGAAGGAGAAGAAGAGGAAGAAGAGGAAGAAGAGGAAGAGAGGAAGAGAGGAAGAAAGGGAAGAAGAAAGAAGAGAAGGAAAAGAAGAAGAAAGAAGAGAAGGAAAGGAAGAAGAGAAGGAGGCAGGTCTTTCTCTGTTCACGAGAAAACATTGCTAATAGTTATCTGCCAACCTTGCAAGAGAGGGACAAAAATGAAGGGAAAACAGAAAGAGAGGTCTGATCATAGTTGTGCAAGCCTGTAAATGTTGCCCACTGCTTCCTATCTAATCAGGAACATGTCAGAAATCATCTGAAGTTCATCCTAGCTGGGATATGTTTCTCCTTTTTAGCTCATTCCCCATGTAGATTTGAAGCAATACTTGCTGCATGACAAGGTCTAGGTTAAATCTAACGGTCACTGGAGATGTCAAGGGACAAGTCAGCTTTATCCTGTTCAATCAACAGAAAAAAGCTAATTCTTTAATCTAGTCATATGATCATTTGGGCCCATTTTCCTGAGAACACAGTGTTCTAGTGGAAGCCATATGGGGGAAGGGCAAGTTTTTATGCCACCCCCAGCCATCACTATTCATTATTTGGAAGATAATTTGGTGGGTGACAGTCATTATGAAACTATAACAGATGGATAAGCAGCCAGGCCCCTAACAAAATATCAATTTTAAGGAGATGTTTGTAAAGGCAGGGAGACTAGTCAGGAGCCTATTTCAATAGTCTGAGGAGGAGGTGATAAAGGGCAGCCTGAGGATTATAATTAATAATATATTATTTGGCAATGGAAAGTCAGAGATGACAATAACAATTAAGTGAGTGGTGGTATCATAGATAGAAACTGTTAACTTGGAAGAAACAGATTTAGGGAAAGAGATAATAAATCCCATACATCTGGGTGGTTCATTTGATAGAATGCCTGTAGTCAGGATGACCTGAGTTCAAATTTGACCTCAATTACCAGCTGTGTAACCCTAGGCAAGACATATAAGTTTGTGTTCCTCAATTTCCTCATCTAAAAGATGAGCTAGGGAAGGAGATGGCAAACCACACCCGTATCTTCACCAAGAAAACCCCAAATGCCCATCACAAAGAGTCAGGAAATAAGAGAAATGGGAAAAGAGACAAAATGGGGTAAATTTATATGCCATAAAGAAGGACATAGCTGGAGTGGGGGAGAACACCAATACAAGAGGTGGGAGACAGGAAATACTTCATTCATACGTGCATTGAAATTTATTCAAAGAGAGAAGAACAATCAGATCCATAGGGGCAGAGAATTGATTCGCACCCTATAAAGCATTAGAAGGGTAACAAATTGACTGGTGGAGAGGGAGGTAATACAAGGGAGGGAAAGTGTGTAGGGTAGAGTAAAAAAGACACTAAAGAAAAATAAGAGGGAAATAAGAAGGGAGGGGAAGGGAAGCAAAATAAGGAGGGGGGGATAGGGAAAGAAGAAATGGCACAACCAGGAATAGAAATGAAAATGTTGGGAAATACATAGCTGGAAACCATAACTCGGAATGTTAATAGAATGAACTCACCCATAAAAAGCAAGCAAATAACAGTGGGTTAGAAACCAAAATCCTACCATATGTTGTCTACAAGAAACACACATGAGTAAATGTAAGCAGATGGGGCAAAATCTATTAGGCATCAACTGAGAAAAAGAAGGCAGGAGTCACAATCATGATATCTGACAAAGCCAAAGTAAAAATAGATCTAGTTAAAAGAGATAAGGAAGGTAATTACAACCTGATAAAAGGCAGTATAGACAATGATGAAATATCAGTACTTAACATGTATGCACCAAATGGTATAGCATCCAAATTTTTAAAGGAGAAACCAGTGAAGCACAAGAAAGAAATAGATAATAAAACTATACTAGTGGGAGACCTGAACCTTCCTCTATTAGATCTAGATAAATCAAACAAAAAGAAAAATAAGAAAGAGGTAAGAGATGTGAATAAAATATTTTAAAAATTGGTTAGTAGATATGTGGAAAAAATAAATAGGGACAAAAAGGAATACACCTTTTCAGCAGCATGTGGTACATTCACAAAAATTGACAACATACTAGGGCATAAAGACATTTCAAACAAGTGAAAAGGAATAGAAATAATAAATGCAACCTTTTCAGATCATAATGCAGTTAAAATAATAATTAGTAAGGGTACATGGAGAGGCGAACCAAAAATTAATTGGAAATTAAATGATATGATTCTCCAAAATTGGTTAAAGAACAAATCATAGAAACAATTAACAATTTTATTTAAAAAAATGACAATGATGAGATATCCTTTCAAAATCTATGGGATGCAGCCAAACCAGAACTAAGGGGGAAACTTATATCCATGAGTTCATATATCAACAAATTAGGGAGGGCAGAGGTCAATGAATTGAGCATGAAAATTAAAAAAACTAAAAATTGAACAAATTAAAAATCCCCAGATGAAAACTAAATTAGAGATCATAAAAATTAAAGGAGAAATTAATAAAACCAAAAGTAAAAGAACTATTGAATTACTAAATAAGACTAGAACCTGGTACTTTGAGAAAATGAATAAAATAGACAAAGTACTGGTCAATCTAATTTTAAAAAGGAAAAGAAAACCAAAATAACAGTATCAAAGATGAAGAAGGGAGACATCACAAGGGTTAGTCATTATGATCAAGTGAGATTTATACCAGGAATGCAAGGATGGTTTAATATTAGGAAAATCATCCACATAATTGACCATATTAACAAGAAAACCAACAAATATCACATGATTATCTCAATAGATACAGAAAAAAAAATTTGAAAAATACAACACTCATTCCTATTGAAAACACTAGGAAGTATAGGAATAGAAGGGCCTTTCCTAAAAATAATAAACAGTATATATCTAAAAGCATCAGCAAACATCATCTGTAATGGGGATAAACTAGAAGCATTCCCAAAAAGATCAGGAGTGAAACAAAGATGCCCATTTTCACCTCTATTATTTAACATTGTACTAGAAACACTATCAGTAGCAATTAGAGAAGAAAAAGAAATTGAAGGTATTAAAATAGGCAATGAGACCAAACTTTCACTCTTTGCAGATGATATGATGGTGTTTTTAAAGAATCCTAGAGAATCGACTAAAAAGCTAGTAGAAATAATCAACAACTTTAGCAAAGTTGCAGGATACAAAATGAACCCACATAAGTCACCAGCTATTTTATATATTTTCAACATATCTCAGTAATAAGAATTAGAAAGAGAAATTCCATTTAAAGTCACCCGAGACAATATAAAATACTTAGGAATCTATCTGCCAAGACAAACACAGGAACTATATGAACACAACTACAAAACACTCTCCACACAATTAAAACTAGATCTAAATAATTGGAAAAACATTAATTGCTCATGGGTAGGATAAGCTAACATAATAAAAATGACAATCCTACCCAAACTTATTTTCTTATCTAGTGCCATACCCATCGAACTACCAAAAAACTTTTTTACTGAATTAGGAAACCCATAACAAAGTTCATTTGGAAGAATCAAAGACCAAGGATATCAAGGGAAATAATGAAAAATATGAAGGAAGATGCCCTAGCAGTACCAGATCTCAAACTATAATATAAAGCAATGGTCATCAAAACAATAGACAGAAAGGAGGATCAGTGGAATAGACTTGGGGTAAGTGACCTCAGTAAGACAGTGTATGATAAACCCAAAGATCCTAGCTTTGAGGACAAAAATCTACTATTTAACAAAAACTGCTGAAAAAATTGGAGAACAGTATGGGAGATTGTGTTTGGATCAACATCTCATACCCTCTACCAGGATAAACTCAGAATGGGTGAATGACCTGAATATAAAGAAGGAAACTATAAGTAAATTAGGTGAACACAGAATAGTATACTTGTCAGATCTTTGGGAAAGTAAAGATTTTAAGACCATGCAAGAGTTAGAAAAAATTACAAAATGTAAAATAAATAATTTTGATTATATTAAATTAAAAAGTTTTTATACAAACAATACCAATGCAACCAAAATTAGAAGGGAAGGAACAAATTGGGAAACAATCTTCATAACAAAAACCTCTGAAAAGGTCTAATTAATCAAATTTATAAAGAGCTAAATCAATTGTACAAAAAAATCAAGCCATTCTCCAATTGATAAATGGGCAAGGGACCTGAATAGGCAATTTTCAGATAAAGAAATCAAAACTATTTTTAAGCACATGAAAATTTTTTCTAAGTCCATTATAATCAGAGAAATGCAAATCAAAACAACTCTGAGGTATCTCTAGCCGATTGGCTAACATGACAGCAAAGGAAAATAGTGGATGTTGGAGGGGATGTGGCAAATTGGGGACATTAATGCTTTGCTGGTGGAGTTGTGAATTGATCCAATCATTCTGGAGGGCAATTTGGAACTCTGCCCAAAGGGTGATAAAAGACTATCTGCCCTTTGATCCAGCCATAGCACTGCTGGGTTTGTACCCCAAGAGATAATAAGGAAAAGACTTGTACAAGATTATTCATAGCTATGCTCTTTGTGGTTGCAAAAAATTTAGAAAATGAGGGAATGCACTCCAATTGGGGAATGGCAGAATAAATTGTAGTATATGTTGGTGATGGAATACTATTGTGCCCAAAGGAATAATGAACTGGAGGAATTCCATGTGAACTGGAACCACCTCCAGGAATTGATGCAGAGTGAGAGGAGCAGAAAGAGTGATACATTATATACAGAGACTGATACACTGTGGTACGATTGAATGTAATGAACTTTTCTATTAGTAGCAATGTAGCGATCCAGAACAATTCAGAGAAATTTATGAGAAAGAACACTATCCACATTCAGAGGAAAAACTGTGGGTGTAGAAACAGAGAAGAAAAACAACCTCTTGATCACAGGGGCAGACAGTGATGTGATTGGGTATGTAGACTCTTAAATGATCACCCTAGTGTGAACATCAACAATATAGAAATAGGCTTTGATCAAATTCACATGTAAAACCCAGTGGAATTGTGCATCTGCTAAGAGAAGGGCTGGGAGGAAGGGAGGGAAAGAACATGGTTCTTGTAAGGAAAAAGATTCTAAATTGACTAATTAAATAAAATTAAATAAAAAAAAAATTTAAGTCTTTGATTCACCTATAGGTGTCTGAGGAATTTACTCCAAGTTAAGCTCTTCTACCTACACTTCTGATTATTTAAGTTTCACTTAAATCTTTAACCCTTAGTGTCCTTAAAAATAAAATTCTCTTGGGAGCAGCTGGATAGCTCAGTGGATTGAGAGCCAGGCCTAGAGATGCGTGGTCATGGGTTCAAATTTGACCTCAGACACTTGCCCAGTGTGACTCTGGGCAAGTCATTTAACCCCCATTGCCTAACCCTTACCACTCTTCTGCCTTGAAACCAATACACAGTATTGATTCCAAGATGTAAGGTAAGCATTTAAAAAATAAAATAAAAATAAAAATCTCTTGATGGTCCTCAAAAAAAAACAATGACTCAGAAATGACTTAAACTACTGAACAACAGTAAAAAGTCCCACATTAAGATGTCATAAAGAATAAAAAGAGCTGGTAAATGAGATATAGTTATTGGGTTGAGTGCTAGATGAACCAGAGAGCTTGGTATCTCTAAAGTCAAAGGAGGAGAGGGTTTCTGGAAGGTTATTTGTGTCAAAGGCAATAAAAATGTTGAGAGAAAAGCATTAGCCTTAGTGACTGGAGAGGTCATTGTTAATCTTTGAAGGAGTGGTTTCGAAGAGTAGGGACAAGGAAAGAGTACTGTATGTCAATGAGGAGAGAAGCATCCCATCAGTTTCCACCAGGCTTCATATTTCTGGATTTCATCAACACTCTATCATTATGCAAGACCATATCACCATATCAACCCTAAAAATGATGCTCCCTTATTTCTCTGTCCCTGAACCTTCTTCTCTCTAATGGAAAAGAGTGGAAGGAATATGGTAGGGAGCTACTTCCAGATTCTCCATTTAAGGAGAGTGTCTGGGGAAACCATCTCATCATTTCCCACTTGTCTTCACTCCATTAGAATTCATCATTCTAATATAATAATATTGTCAATATTATTGGCAATTATGCTAATATAATAATAATGCCAGTTACCCTAATTACCTTTTCATCTCTTCTCATGTCTTGTCTTCTCTCATTAAATTGTCCTCCTCAAGGGCAGAGACTATCTTTTGCCATTCTTTGCATCTCAAGTGGTTAGCACTGAACCTAGCACATAGCAGTCACTTAACAAATGTTTACTGATTTATTGAGCGTGAGGAATGAGCAATTGTAGGCATCATATATGGACAACTGTTTCTAGGACAACTAGTTCACCAATGTAGAGGAGGAAAGAAATGGAATAGCAATTACATGGGTTACAAAGATCAAGGGAAGACTTCTTAGATTTGGGGAGAATGGAAAGAATTTATTATGGACAAATCAACAAAGATTCACTATATGAAAGGTCTACTACTGGAAAATATTGATGAAGGTAATGGAATACCTCAGAGATCAGAGATGGAACAGAGTTCAAAGAAAAGCTAGAAGTCCAGTTTGCCAGTATTGTAAAATTCATGAATAGTAGTATTATGAAATAAGACTGGAAAGGTAGGTTAGAACTAGACTTGCATGCCAGGATGAAGAGTTTGTATTTCATCTTATAAACAACTGGAGATTTTTGAGAGTGAGAATGTACCTTATGCCTGTACCTTAGGAAGAGTAATGCTGACTGTGGTATGGAAGATGGAATGATCAGAGAGATGGAAGAGCAATTAATATAATATTGTAAAGGTCCAGGTAAGAGGTAATGAGCAGCTAGATGGTGCAATGGATAGAGTACCAGACTTGGAGTAAGGAAGACACACTTTGGTGAGCTTAAATATTGACTCATTAAATAAACTCTGTGGCTCTGTCACTTAATCCTGTTTGCCTCAGTTTCCTCATATCCAAAATGGATTGGAGAAGGAAATGGTAAACCAAGACATTATCTTTGCCAAGAAAGTCCCAAATTGAGTCATGGAGAGTCAGATTCTATTGAAAATGACTGAACAACAAGAGGTGGTGAGAATATATCCTCACGGTGGCTGTGTAGGCAGAGAAAAGAGTATAGATGTGAGAGATGTCATAGAAATAAAACTTGGCAATTGATTGATATAATGGATGAGGGAAAGAAAGTATAAAGAATGATTCTGAGGTTATGAAAAAAGACAAAAATGCATAGATGACTAAAAGGATAGTAATACTCTCAATAAAAATAAGGAAATTTGCAGAGAAGGATGTATTTGAGGGGAAGATATTCTGTTTTTCTGAGGATATATTGAGTTTGAGATGATGAGAGAAAATCCAGATTATTTCTGTGATTCAGTTGATGGTGTAAGACTGGAGTTCTGGAGAACTACTGGGGCTAAAATAAATTAATTTGGAGTGATTTAAATGAAGTTGATCCTTGAGCATATAGGACATGATGAGATCACCAAAGAGTCTTCTCTTTATAAATAGAAATAGAGGGAGATGGTTGAAGACCACATTCCCAGAGATACTCTCAGTGTTGAGAACCCAAATTGCAAAGGCTTGAGAAATGACTGAGTAATAAGAAAGAAGAGGCAGTAAATAGAGGCATTTTTTCCCTCAGATTTTGGCAGTGAGATGAAGATGACATATCTAATGGTAAAGTGAAAGATAGAGGGATGAAGTGAAAGTTTTTAAATGATGGCAAAGATCTAAGTATATGTAAGGTGGGGGTTATATTGAATCAATTATTTACCCTACCCACTTAAAGTAAGTGACAGAATGATTCTAAGAAGTACGTATGAACTAGGTGGGAATATAGTTCTAAACACTTCTATTAATTCAATCAATCAAATCAATAGGCTTTATAGTAGACATGAAAAGTCTTTGATGGATTTAGAAGCCTTTAAAAGCCACCAGATCGACTTCCAGTCAAGATGGCAGCATAGAAGCAGCGAAAGTTCAGACTTCGGAAACCCTTCCTTACCGATCGCAAACCGAGTGTTCCTAAGACACCAAAATTCAAGCTGAACAACAGGATAGACCTGGGGAACTCTCCTCCTGGACCTGGATCAAAAGGTACCACACCCCAAAAGCCAGAACCCTAGATCACTCGGATCTAAGGGGTAGGCAGAAGGAAGGTCCCAGGACCCATCCCCCCCAACCCAGAGTGCTGAGCCCATGGCAGCAGTGGGAACCTCAGGGCTCTGAGGACTCACCTTGAAAGCAACCTGAGCAAGTCTCTGGGAAGCCCAACACAGACGGCAGGGAAACATAGAGAGAAGGAGGAAGCCTGTAGCCCCCTGGCTTGGTCCTTCCATCTGAGTCTCAAGGGAGGTCCCAGCTTTAGGGCACCAGCTGAACCCAATCCCATCAGGAGCCCTCAGAGCTACTGAAAGGACAGAAAACTCAGAGCCAGCAAAGGGGTTGCTCCAAAGAGCATACCTTGAAAGTAACCTGGGCCAGTCTCCAGACATTCAACACAGACTGTAGAGGAGGAGGTTGTTTTTTTTCTCTTTTTTTTTTGGCTCAGGGATCATTCCTCCCACACCACCTGAACCTAATCCCATCAGGAGCCCTCAGAGCTTCTGAAAGAACAAAATCCTCAGGGCCAGGGAAGGGCTTACCTTGAAAACAACCTGGGCAAATCTCCAGGCATTCAACACAGATTGTGGAGGAGGAGGGTTTGTTTTTGTTTTTGTTTTTTTTTGCTTCAGGGCTCACTCAGCCCAAACCAGGTGAACCTAATCCCATCAGGAGCCCTCAGAGCCCAGGGAGGCCAGCACCTCCCCATTTAGAAAGCAGGGTCTTCTGAAAGAACCAGCTGAACCTAATCTCATCAGGAGCCCTCAGAGCCCAGGGAGGCCACGCACCTCCCCCCTTAGAGAGCAGGGTCTTTTGAAAAAATAGAAACCCTCTAGGCTGAGTCAAAATAGCAGCCTAGAAGGAGCATAGACCTGGCAGCCTGGCCAGAGCTTTGGAGATCCTCCATATTTCCTCCAGCCATTCAGGAAGTTTAAAACTCAGAGTAAACCCAGCCCAACTAAGCTGAACTCAATCCCATCAAAAGTCTCCAGAACCCAGGGAAGCCCAGGCTCCCCACCCATCCTCATTTACTGCTGGACTTTAAGCCAAACAAAAGCCTCCAGAGGACAGGAAAGCTCAAATCCCCAACAACCCTTCCCCAGAGATTACACCAAGAGATTTTCTGTTAAAGCTCCAAGAGGGGAGTCTGATAGAAGTCCCCCAAAAAAACAAAAAAATGAGAGGAACAAGAGCACAGACAAATACGGGGAGTAAAGAAGGGGTGAATTTGAACAAACAGCAGAAAAAGAAGAAAGAAACTACAATAGACAGCTACTACTCAGCAAATGGAACAGAGGGGGAGAGATCAGCAAACAATAAACCAGAAATCCCAGGGAATTGGATACAGGCTGTGGAAGAACTCAAAACACAACTAAGAGAGGCTGAAGAAAATTGGGAAAAAGAACTTAAAAATTAAGATAAGTCATCTGGAAACAGAGGCACTTGAACTAAAACAAGAAAATAATGGCCTGAAAGCCAAAATCATCTAGCTGGAAAATGAGGCAAAGGAGATGAAAGATGAGGCAAAGGAGATGAAAGATGAGGTAAAGAGGATGAAAGACAATATTCAAAGAAACTCAGACCAGAAGGAAAAAGATGACCAAAAAGCCAGAGATGAAATCCAATCTTTAAGAACCAGAATAAAACAACTAAAATCAAGTGACCTTACAAGGCAGCAGGACACTATAAAACAAAATAAAAAGAATGAAAAAACTGAGGAAAATGTGAAGCATCTCATTTACAAAACAGACGATTTAGAAAATAGTTCAAGAAGAGACAATTTAAGAATAGTTGGACTACCAGAAGGCCACGACAAAAGAAAAAGCCTAGACATAATACTAGAGGAAATTATCCAGGAAAACTGTCCCGAGATCCTAGAACAAGAGGGGAAAGTGGAGATTGAAAGAATCCACAGATCACCCCCTGTATTTAATCCCCAACTGACAACACTAAGAAATGTTATAGCTAAATTCAAAAACAATCAGATGAAAGAACAGATATTACAAGCTACCAAGAAGAAGCCATTCAGATACCATGGAAACACGGTGAGGATAACACAGGATCTGACTGCATCCACACTGAAGGACCGAAAGGCATGGAATACGATATTCCAGAAAGCAAGGGAACTAGGTCTACAGCCAAGAATAAAATACCCATCAAAACTGACTATATTCTTACAGGGGAAAGTATGGTCATTTAACACAACATAAGAGTTCCAAGCATTCATAAATAAAAGACCAGACCTGAACAGAAAATTTGAAGTCCAACTACAGAACTCAAGAGAATCATCAAAAGGTAATTAAAAAAGAGGGGAAACAACAACAACAACAACAAAAAATTTTAAGAGACTCAATAAGTTAAAATGATATGTATCCCTATAAGAAAAGAGGTCAATGGCAACTCTTAAAAACTGTTGCTATCACCTGAGCAGCTAGAAGAACTACACTCAGAGAGAACAGTAACAAACTGTATAGGATGAAAGGACAAGACATAAATAGGTATATAGATATATGCATGCATAAATACATATACATGTGTATGTATATATATATACATGACTAAAGCTAAAAAAGAAAAGAGGTTATGACTAAAAGAAATGGGAAAAGAAACAAATGGGGGTAAATTGATATGTCACAAAGTAGCTCATGGCAGGAGGGGTGAGAACATCTATACACTGGAAGGGTAAAGAGGTTGGAGATAGGAAATACTCAACTCTTATGTACTTTGAAACTGACCTAAAGAGGGAAGAACAATCCAACCCATTGGGGAAGAGAATAGATTTGCGTCCTATAGGGGAGTAGAAGGGTAAAAAACAGACTGGTGGGGAGGGAAGCAGTACAAGGGAGGGAGAGGGTGGGGGGGGAATTTTAAAAAGACAACAGAGGAAAATAAGGGAGGGAATAAGAAGGGAGGCAGGTAGAAAGGGAAGCACAAGGGGGACTGATTTAAAGGAAATCACTGGACTAAAAGGTAGAGCTGAAGAAGAAAGGTTAGAATTAGGGAAGGATATCAAAATGCCAGGGAGTCCACAAGTGACAGTCATAACTTTGACCATGAATGGGATGAACGCACCCATAAAACGTAGACGAATAGCAGAATGGATTAGAATCCAAAACCCTACCATATATTGTCTTCAAGAAACACACATGAGGCGGGTTGACACCCATAAGGTCAGAATTAAAGGATGGAGTAAGACCTTCCGGGCCTCAACTGACAGAAAGAAGGCAGGAGTGGTAATCATGATATCTGATAAAGCCAAAGCAAAAATAGACCTGATCAAAAGGGATAGGGAAGGTAATTATATTTTGTTAAAAGGGACTCTAGACAATGAGGAAATATCATTAATCAACATGTATGCACCAAATAATATAGCACCCAAATTTCTAATGGAGAAACTAGGAGAATTGAAGGAAGAAATAGACAGTAAAACCATAGTAGTGGGAGACTTAAACCAACCATTATCAAATTTAGATAAATCAAATCAAAAAATAAATAAGAAAGAGGTAAAAGAAGTGAATGAAATTTTAGAAAAATTAGAATTAATAGACATATGGAGAAAAATAAATAGGGATAAAAAGGAATACACCTTCTTCTCAGCACCACATGGCACATTCACAAAGATTGACCATACAATAGGTTGCAGAAACATGGCACACAAATGCAGAAAAACAGAAATAATAAATTCAGCCTTTTCAGATCACAAGGCAATAAAAATAATGATCAGTAATGGTACATGGAAAACCAAATCAAAAACTAATTGGAAATTAAACAATATGATACTCCAAAATCGTTTAGTTAGAGAAGAAATCATAGAAAAAATTAATAATTTCATCGAGGAAAATGACAATGGTGAGACATCCTTTCAAACATTTTGGGATGCAGCCAAAGCAGTAATCAGAGGTAAACTCATATCCCTGAGTGCATATATTAACAAACTAGGGAGAGCAGAGATCAATCAATTGGAAATGCAAATGAAAAAACTCGAAAGCGATCAAATTAAAACCCCTCAGCAGAAAACCAAACTAGAAATCCTAAAAATTAAAGGAGAAATTAATAAAATCGAAAGTGATAGAACTATTGATTTAATAAATAAGACAAGAAGCTGGTACTTTGAAAAAACAAACAAAATAGACAAAGTACTGGTCAATCTAATTTAAAAAAGGAAGGAAGAAAAGCAAATTAACAGCATCAAAGATGAAAAGGGGGACATCACCTCTGAGGAAGAGGAAATTAAGGCAATCATTAAAAATTACTTTGCCCAATTATATGGCAATAAGTACACCAATTTAGGTGATATGGATGAATATATACAAAAATACAAACTGCCTAGACTAACAGAAGAAGAAATAGAATTCTTAAATAATCCCATATCAGAAAATGAAATCCAACAGGCCATCAAAGAACTTCCTAAGAAAAAATCCCCAGGGCCTGATGGACTCACCAGTAAATTCTATCAAACATTCAGAGAACAGTTAATCCCAATACTATATAAACTATTTGACATAATAAGCAAAGAGGGAGTTCTACCAAACTCCTTTTATGACACAAACATGGTACTGATTCCAAAACCAGGCAGGTCAAAAACAGAGAAAGAAAACTATAGGCCAATCTCCCTAATGAATATAGATGCAAAAATCTTAAATAGGATACTAGCAAAAAGACTCCAGCAAGTGATCAGAAGGGTCATCCACCATGATCAAGTAGGATTTATACCAGGGATGCAGGGCTGGTTCAACATTAGGAAAACCATCCACATAATTGACCACATCAACAAGCAAACCAACAAGAACCACATGATTCTCTCAATAGATGCAGAAAAAGCCTTTGATAAAATACAACACCCATTCGTATTAAAAACACTAGAAAGCATAGGAATAGAAGGGTTGTTCCTAAAAATAATAAACAGTATATATCTAAAACCATCAGCTAATATCATCTGCAATGGGGATGAACTAGATGCATTCCCAATAAGATCAGGAGTGAAACAAGGATGCCCATTATCACCTCTACTATTTGACATTGTACTAGAAACACTAGCAGTAGCAATTAGAGAAGAAAAAGAAATTGAAGGCATCAAAATAGGCAAGGAGGAGACCAAGTTATCACTCTTTGTAAATGACATGATGGTCTATTTAAAGATTCCTAGAGATTCAACCAAAAAGCTAATTGAAATAATCAACAACTTTAGCAAAGTTGCAGGATACAAAATAAACCCACATAAATCATCAGCATTTCTATATATCTCCAACACAGCTCAGCAGCAAAAACTAGAAAGAGAAATCCCATTCAAAATCACCTTAGACAAAATAAAATACCTAGGAATCTACCTCCCGAGACAAACACAGGAACTATATGAACACAACCACAAAACATTAGCCACACAACTAAAACTAGACTTGAGCACTTGGAAAAACATTAACTGCTCATGGATAGGACGAGCCAATATAATAAAAAGGATCATCCTACCCAAACTTATTTATCTATTTAGTGCCATACCCATTGAACTCCCAAAAGTTTTTTTTACTGATTTAGAAAAAACCATAAAAAGGTTCATTTGGCATAACAAAAGATCAAGGATATCCAGGGAAATAATGAAAAAAAAACACAAATGAGGGCGGCCTTGCAGTCCCAGACCTCAAACTATATTACAAAGTAGCAGTCATCAAAACAATTTCATACTAGATAAGAGACAGAAAGGAGGATCAGTGGAATAGACTGGGGGCAAGCGACTTCAGCCAGACAGTATACGATAAACCCAAAGATCCCAGCTTTTGGGACAAAAATCCACTATTTGATAAAAACTGCTGGGAAAACTGGAAGACAGTGTGGGAGAGATTAGGAATAGATCAACACCTCACACCCTACACCAAGATAAATTCAAAATGGGTGAATGACTTAAACATAAAGAAGAAAACCATAAGTAAATTGGGTAAACACAGAATAGTATACATATCAGACCTTTGGGAGGGGAAAGGCTTTAAAACCAAGCAAGACATAGAAAGAATCACAAAATGTAAAATAAATAATTTTGACTACATCAAATTAAAAAGCTTTTGTACAAACAAAACCAATGTAACTAAAATCAGAAGGGAAACAACAAATTGGGAAAAAAAATCTTCATAGAAACCTCTGACAAAGGTTTAATTACTCATATTTATAAAGAGCTAAATCAATTGTACAAAAAAATCAAGCCATTCTCCAATTGATAAATGGGCAAGGGACATGAACAGGCAGTTCTCAGCCAAAGAAATCAAAACTATTAATAAGCACATGAAAAAGTGTTCTACATGTCTTATAATCAGAGAGATGCAAATCAAAACAACTCTGAGGTATCACCTCACACCTAGCAGATTGACTAACATAGCAGCTATGGAAAGTAGTGAGTGCTGGAGGGGATGTGGCAAAGTAGGGACACTAATTCATTGCTGGTGGAGTTGTGAACTGATCCAACCATTCTGGAGGGCAATTTGGAACTATGCCCAAAGGGTGATAAAAGACTGTCTGCCCTTTGATCCAGCCATAGCACTGCTGGGTCTGTACCCCAAAGAAATAATGGACAAAAAGACTTGTACAAGAATATTCATAGCTGCACTCTTTGTGGTGGCCAAAAATTGGAAAACAAGGGGATGCCCATCAATTGGGAAATGGCTGAACATATTGTGGTATATGTTGGTGATGGAATACTATTTTGCAAAAAGGAATACCAAAGTGGAGGAATTCCATGGGGACTGGAACAACCTCCAGGAAGTGATGCAGAGCGAGAGGAGCAGAACCAGGAGAACTTTGTACATAGAGACTAATACACTCTGGTATAATCGAACATAATGGACTTCTCCATTAGGGGCGGTGTAATGTCCCTGAACAATCTGCAGGGATCTAGGAGAAAAAACACTATTCATAAGCAGAGGACAAACTGTGGGAGTAGAAACACCGAGGAAAAGCAATTGCCTGACTACAGCGGTTGAGGGGACATGCAAATATTAACAACATGGCAATGGGTTCGAATCAAGAACATATGTGATACCCAGTGGAATCATGCGTCGGCTACGGGGGGTGGGGGGAGGAAAAGAAAATGATCTTTGTCTTTAATGAATAATGCATGGAAATGATCAAATAAAATATTATAAAATTTTTTAAAAAGCCACTAGATCAGCAGTTCTCAACCTCTCAATTTGTAGCAATGATAATACATAATGCATATTAGGTTTATATATTCCGAATAATAACTGTAGCAAAATTACAGTTTTGAAGTAGCCACCAAAATAATTTTTTGGTTTGGGGTCACTGCAACATGAGGAACTGTATTGCGGGGTCACAGCATTTAGAAAGGTTGAGAACCACTGCACTAGATGAACTCTACCAATATTGCTCAGGAAATGTTTGGTTTGGTTGAAGAAAGTTGGTCCTATGGGTTGTCTATAAAAAATAATTTAACAAAATTTAAAGGTTGGAAATTTCCCAACTTTGCAAAGTGTGGGAGGTAGGATGAAGAGTCCTGGCCTTGGTCCAAATTTCCTTCTTCTCTCCTACCCCAACACTGGCTAGAAAAATTCTTTTTGAATTTCAGTATATCAGAGACACCAGGAGAAGAGAATAGATTGGATGCAATGAGAAAAGGCAGATGCAAGGTCCCACAAGGAGTCCAGGGGGGAAATATACTATATTTAATGTGGAAATCTTGAGGACTCCAAAAAAAGGCTTTCTGGAAGCTATGTCCCCACAGCCTCCCTTTGCCACATGTGTCCTAAACTTGAGCCACAATAAAGTGGAAGATAAGGTTATTTGCTGAAAGTTCCAAAACAGGGTGAACAAAATAGTTTAAGGGCAGGAAAGGAGATTAATAGGGAATCAATTATGAAAGAATGAGGATAATTAAATAGAGGAGTGAAGTCTCACTTAAATTTACATAACATAAATTTGTAGTAGATCTATTCTCTACTATATAGACCTCTACCACCACCATTTTATAGCAATACAGGAGTGAATGGTGAGGGTGATTTGGGGTTATAATTATGGCAGATCAAGAAAGACAATGTGGGGAAAGTCATCTAGGCTAAATAACAATTTAGAGTTGATTGGTTTTCTATGGAGTCCAAACTTTGAAAAAAGAGAAAGTTGAGCAGGAGTGGTGGCCTGGAAGAATATGAAGAGATAGATCATGGAGCTTTCAATAAAGATAAAGAATGAAGGGATGATGCTGGGAGAGAGATGGAAGGATAAGGGATTATGATCCCTATTTGAATTATCAAGATAAAGATCACATAGTTAGCATAGTTACTGATAATGATGACATTACCTATGGGTATATAGGAGGGAAATATTATTGGCAAGTGAATGAAGGTGAATGAGAAATGGGGTAGTGACTGCTTGAGCAAAGTCCTTATCTGGAAAGAATGGGATTAAGGACACACACAAGCAGAGGAATTTGAGTGAGGATTAGAGGCATGCTTTCTGTGACCAAAGAAAAAAGGTATAGCTGGTGATGATGCTGAGAAACTCTGAAGAATGAAGGAAAGAGCTCACATAAGATGGCCTTTATTTCCTCAGTGAACTCAAGTAGGTCATCTGTGATAAGTATTGTGGGGGGAGTTTGATGGTGAAAAGAGCGAAGGTTTGAGGCATACAATACATAAGATGAATGGGTATATGGATGGCTAAATAGATGATAGTGAGTTAGAAAAATGAATGAATGGATGTATGCTCAAATAAATGAATAAGAATGGGTGAGTCAATGATAAAAGAAGCATTAATCAGTTAATAGAACGGATGAATAATTACTAATAAATTAAACAATGAATGAGTATATAAATAAAACTATTTTTTAAAATATTGATTAAGCACTGGTGGAAAGTTAAGATAAGTTAAAGTCCCTAGCCTCCAGGAATTTATAATCTATGAATGAATGAATAAATGAATTGAATAGATGGGTTCCATTTGAACCATACAGAATGGTAGGCTGGTTGTTATGATTTTGGTTGGCCATGTCTTCTTTCAGTGAAATAAGTGACAGTAGACACTTAGTAGCAGTTTGGATAGGAAAAAAAAAAACCCTTCATTTTCCAGAGATATAAAGTCTTAGTTATTCTAAGCCCACTTTAATTATGTTGGAGGATGAGCTCTTAACAACCTTGCAACTGAGCGGAGGCCGATGAGTTGTTATTCATGTCAACTACACCAATGTTTAAAAAGTTTAGACTTTGCCTCATTGTTCCTTTCACATATTGAGATGTGTGAGGGGCACTAGGAACAAAGGTTTTTCAGGCTTGTGGAAGTCATAATTTGACATAGAATTAGAGTTCAATTCAGGAAAGATCAAGTTTCCAATCTTAATTCTGAACTTCTTAGTTTCATGACCACAAGTGAGACATTTAGACCCTTTGTGTCCATGTATTCATCTATAAAATGGGGGTGATAATACTTGTGCTACCTACCTTACTGGAAGAGATATAACTAGAAAATTCAGTTCCCAGAGCAAACTCAGTTGTATAAGAAGTAGAAGTGGGTTACCTAACACATGGCCACTCTTGCACATGGTTGAGGTAGCCTGTAGTGGGTAATAAGTTTTGAGTAAAGAGAATTGTGATAATTAAAATTTTCAAGAGACTGTATTCTGGATAAGAAAATCAATTTATTGATCAGGGTAGCAATAATCAATAAATTAATTGATCTTTGATTCCTCTCTGTGATCAAAAATGAAGTTTCTCCTCATGGATCATTAAATACAATTTTGGAAACTCATTATTCAGCCCTCCCCTAGACATTCCAAAATATCTCTAATTGGCGAAATCAATGAGGATATGGTCCCTCAGCCCCTCACTAAATTCCTGGATGAATAGTGGACAATCATATTCCTGGTTCCATGACTCCAGTGTTTAGAAGGAAAAATCAAGTTTTGCCCAGTTAGGAGTGACTTTGTTCAATGTTTCTCAACTTGAGATTCAATCTACTGCTTGTAGACACACTGACCTAAACTGGTTTCTATTTACTGGGCAAGATAGAATACCTAATCTCACTTCTCTATCACCCTCCAATGGAAGATTCTCTAGGGTAGGACATGCTTAGAGTTTTCTGTGAACAAAGGAATGTGTACACAGGTCTGAGGAACAAATTTGAGTTTTAATTCAAGACCAAGAAATAAAAATAATTCAGCATATTAAAAATAAATCCTCTCAGGAGAATGGGAAGATTTATATGAACTGATGCAAAGTGGAATAAATAGAACCAAGAAAAAGTATGCACAACAACTACAACAATGTAAATGGGAAAATATAAAAAAGGAAACTGAGTCCTCCAAAATGATAAAGATGAAACTTGATCTCCCCAAAAAACATAAGGAGATACCTCCCCCAACTTCTTTGTAGAGGTGGGAGGCCTTAAGTATGGAATAGTGCATCAAACATCATATTTTTTTTTAAACATGCCCATTAGTTTTGCTGAAATTTTATTCTTTGGTATAAAGAATGACTCTCTGGGAGGACTGTTAGGTGACTTAAAAACAAAAAATCATCATTAAGTTTATTTTTAAATTTCCTCTATTTCTAACATTCTATGGTTTAAGTCCTTTTAAGCTTCAAAATTCCCATTTCTATACTCTATACTCTTTATAAAACTTTTCTATACTGTTTTATGTTCCAAGATTTCTTCCAACGCTAAAATTATGCAATCTGAAGTCCTATACAACTCCCACATGCCACACTCTATAGCTTAATGTCTGGCATTTTATGTTCTATAAAGAAAGTTTGCTTGCAACTATATGTTTTAAGACTATTTCAGAGCTTATACCCTATATTTTATGTTCTGGTGACCTTTTTAGTTTTAACACTTGCTTTTCATGTATTGTAAACCCCTCTTTGTGTTTTATGGTCTAAGATTTCTTACCTTCCTAACATTCTAGGTTCCAAGTTTCCTTTCACCTAAATAATTTAAGGTCCTGTGTATAAGGATCAGATAGATTTAGAGCTACAAAGGCTTAGAATCCATCAAGGCCAACCTTTCATTTTACAAATGAAAAAGTTGAGGTTGAGAGATTGTATGTGACTCATCACACAGACAAGTGTCAAAAGCTTCCTGACTCCAAGGAAAAGCTATATGCTTTTTTCCCAATCCCTACATTATTTTGCCTCTATATAGCTTCTATTATTTTTTTCCGGCATCACATTTGGATAGGGATGAGATATCTAATGAGCTAAGCAGTCAATGTCAAGAAGCATTTGCCCATATTCAATTGAGACCTCATTGCATTAGGTTTTTCTGTTCCATAGAAAACCTTTTACGATAGGTTCTGCCCTCCTAAATATTATAATCAAGTGGGTTCTAAAAGTCCTGAGATAGCTCCATCACCATGAAAAGGGATAAAAACATATGGATAATCACTTTTATTTGTAAAAATAAAACAAAAAAAATTCTACACCTGAGACCAAATTTCTGGGAAACTGAAAAATAGACTTTTATGAGAAAAATTCCTTGAAAAGTTTCATGAAAGAGGACAAATGGTTGCAAGCTATTAGGAAGGAGATTTTTAGCTTAACCTACTGAAGAATTTAAAGTCTCTCACCAATGAAATGGGCTGCTTCTCTAAGCAATCAGTTTTCTGTCTTTAATGACAATTTAGTCAGATCCTGGATGACCATTTGATGAGGATGTTTGTTGTGGAGAGATGATTCATAAATCAGGTATGGGCTAGTTTAAATGTGCTCTGTGGCTCTTTACTGCTCTCAGATTAGATAATTCCATGTAGACAAAGGATAATGATGATGATGTCACTGACAGGTGACAGGTAGATAACTCAATGTGCTTGCAGAGCTCTCTATGTGTACATCAACCTTGAGAAGGAAGATAAGCAGTTGTCAGAGAGACAAGTATCAAAACTATGACTGGGGCAAAGTGGAGGGAGAAGGAGAGCCTGGTCACACAGAAGGCAGTCCTGCCCCAGATGCAATCACACTGGGAAGGGTGTATCATGGGTCCTGGAAGCAGGCCATTATGGCAACAGGATCTAGTGGGAGATGGAGGATAATAGTCCTGGAGAACCAGAAAGCAAGATGGTAGTGGCAGTAAAAGTTGCCATGAGGAACAAGAAAACCCCTAGATATCAGTATCCTAGAGTCAAGTCAAATTCACCTCGTGCCCATTAAGGTTGGTGTATTTACCCAGGAACATGAAGAATTCTCATTGGAGAAATTCACCATTGACAGTTGTTGTTCAGTCATTTTTCAGTCATGTCCAACTCTATGTAATCCCATTTGGGATTTTCTTGTCAGAAATCCTGCAGTGGTTTTCCATTTCCTTCCCCAGCTTATTTTTACAGATAAGGAAACTGAGGTAAACAGGGTTAACTGACTTGCCCAGGATTCCATAACTAATATGTGCCTGGAGTCATATTTGAACTCAGGAAAATGAGTCTTCTTGCCTCCAGGCCTGACACTGTATCTCCTGTGCCACCTACCTGCTCCTCTTTTCAGTGACACAAAACAAGTAATCTATAACTTAAAGCTGCGAACTTTATTATTACCATTTTACAATAAAAATAAATAAACTGAGGTTCAGAGAGGCCAAAGAACTTGTGCAAGATCACAGAGCAAGTAACTCTTGGAACTTGTACTTGAATGTAGATCTCTTGATTATAAGCCCCTGACTATGCCACACCACAAACACTGGGAAAACTGAATTGGGGAGTGGGGAAGTTTGAGGAACAACATGAGACAGATAGCTGAAAAACACATCTGTCTTTTTTTTTTCCCAAAGCATTTGTTCTCTAATGAGGCCAACAACAGAAGAGTCTGGCCTTCGAGAATTCAGGAATGAAACTAGCAGAAGGACAGAGCCATATTTTACAGGTTTCACTTATTTCTCCTTTTTTTAATCCATAGAAAAACCATATAATGCAATTTGTTGGGAGCAATTTATGAATTCATCATTAATAGTGTGTGATTACAAGGCTTTTTTATAAGATTTTTTAAAACAGCTGAACCTCTTTTCTATAGTTTCTTGGCTTTCCCAGACTGCATGGGTCACAGCAAAACACATCAAGTAGCAAAATCACTAATTAGGGCTATGAATAGGCTTCTGTTGTCAAGGCTAATTATTTGCTTATTTAGTCTAAATTGAAGATGTTCTTATCAATGGGTAAATTATTATAAACTTATGTGACATCAGAACTGAAATATTCCATGTCCTAAAAGAATGTTCTAGTTAGAAAATTCTATGGTCTATGTTAAAAGGATTCTTCCAGTTTTAACATTCTATATTTCAGGAGAAGATATCCAACAGGTATGGGGCAATATGTAACTGGCACTCAATTTGGGGTTGTTTCCAAGTAGGACTGAGAAGTAAAGCCTTGGAAGCAGAGAAAAGGGGAACGTGGGAAAAGTCTGGGTTCTCAAGTCAGAAGAACTCAAATCTTGCTTCTGAGACTTATTATCTATGTGACTAAGGGGAATTCATTTTATTACCCTAAGTCTCTGTTTCTCCATCTCTAAAGCAGGAGAGCTAGAGTAGATGTCCAGCTACATATGGAAGATCCATGAGCCTGCCATAGTTTGTGTTCCATTGGTATCATCTTTGAGAATGCAGTCATCTTCACACTACAGTGAGGCCCTAATGAAGTAATGATGAAGACAATAACTCTCATTCCAATAACAATTCAATTTCTGACACTTAATAAAGGTTTTTTTTTAATTTATTTCCTTTAAGGCCAACAAAGTGCTTTCTTCCTAATAATCTTGAAAGATAAGAATCACTATAAGTTAATTGGATAAGATATGATTTTTTTTATTTTTCAAAAGAGTAAATTAAGGCCCAAAGAGATAGGTAGCTAAATCATTTATAAAGTGTATACTATGTCCCAGGGATGCATATAAAAGTAAATGGAAGAAGACAATGAATAAAGGAATCTTGGAAGGAAAAGGGAAAGAGCCCTGGCAATTTTTTGGTGCAGTGGATAGAGTACTGGGGCTAGAATCAGGAAGACTGGAGTTCAAATCTGGCCTTAGACATTTACTGGCTATATAATCAGAGGCAAATCATTTAACCTCTGCCTGCCTTGGTGTTCTCGATGGTAAAAGAGACATCCCAAAGTGGTTGTGAAGATTAAATAAGATATTTACAAAGTGCTTAGCACAGGGCTGGCACATGGTGGGTAGTCTTACCCCCTCCCCTTTCTTCCCCAAGTATAGTGCCTGTTGAGGAAATTTTGGGAAATAGAATGATGGCCTAGCTCCAGGCTAAATAAGGCAAAAGAGGGGGCAGCTGGGTAGCTCAATGGATTGAGAACCAGGCCTAGAGACAGGAGGTCCTAAGTTCAAATCTGACCTCAGACACTTCCCAGTTGTGTGATCCTGGGCAAGTCACTCAACACCCATTGCCTAGCCCTTACCACTCTTCTGTCACTCATCTTCCAAGATGGAAGGTAAGGGTTTTTTAAAATAAACAAATAAATAAATAAAATAAATAAATAATTACGGCAAAAGACAAAGAAGGAACTTGTCCAATTTCCTCAAAAGAAAAATGAGAATCTAGTGTGGATGTGCACAGCTATAATACCTATTACTGGAGAGGTCAAAACTGGTGGATCACTGGAACTCAAAGAGTTCTGAGCTGCAGTAGAGCTAAAATTGATCTGGTGCCTTGACATTACTCAGGTACCAATATGTTGAGCCCTTGGGAGTGGAGACCACCAGGTTGGCTAAGGAGGGGCAAACTAAACAAGTCCAAGTTTCCATTCCAATTACTAGTGGGATTGGACCTGTGAATTGGCCAATTTCTTTCAGGCTGGATAAGATAGGAAGATCCAATCTCAAAAGGCACAGGAAGAGACAGACAGAGGAGTGGGGTGGGGTGATAACAGACAGACAGAGACAAGAGACAGAGAAGGAGGGAAGAATGGAGAAAGAGAGAGAGGGAGACAGACAGACAGAGAAACACAGAGACTGAAGCAGAGACAGGAGACAGGGAAAAAGGGAAGAAGGGGGAAAGAGAGGGAAGGAGGGAGACAGACAGGTATACACAGAGACAGAGGAGGGAGAGAGAGAGAGAGAGAGAGAGAGAGAGAGAGAGAGAGAGAGAGAGAGAGAGAGAGAGAGAGAGATTCCTTTTCAATTGGAGCATAGAAAATATGACCAGGAAATAGCCCACCTCATCTTGTAAGACCTAAAGGATAAAGGATAGGAAATCTGAGAATATGGAAATGTTTTTAGGCAGAGTTGAACAAGCTCATGTTTGATGTGTAAGGTAAGAGAAAAGTTCATGTATTGAGCTAGAAGGACAGAAATGAAATTGAAGGCCTGAGGAGAAAGAAACAACTCTGGAAGTTCCACCATGAGGAATATAATCAGGACCCATACAGAGGTGAACAAATGGATAGCCTTGAAAGAGTAGAAATCTCCTTGATGTTAGAGAGCCCTTATCTCTGATTTCTCCAGCAGGGCTCAGCAGCATAGGAACAGGAAATGAGAAAATAGGGGGTAGAGATTATTCCAGTCTGGTGATTGGTACACAAGAAGCTACAGAAAGATTTGTGGGTGCCAAGGGAGTGACAAGAGCAGCATTTGAATGTCAAAGAGATAGGAATAGGGATTGAGTCTCCCAAAGCAACAAAATTCTTTCTACTGGTGCTAGTCATTTTGGAGGAGATAGATATAAGTGCAATGGAAAAAGGAATTAGATTTGGAGTCAGAAAATTTGAGTTAAAATCCAAGTGTGCCACTTAAACGATTTGTGTGACCCAGGTAAGGCACTCCTACAGGACTCTAGTTTGATCATCTCTAAAATAAGAGTTGAACTCAATGACCCATAAGCTCCAAATTGAAGATCCTTTTCATAAGATTCCAGGCAAGGTTCCTAGAGTATTGAGAATTGAAGTCATAAAGCCATTTATGTCAGAGATGGAACTTAAACCAGGGTCTTCCTGGTTCTGAGTCCAGCTCTCTATATATTATGACAACAGTACCTCCTTTGAATAGCACACACTTTAGAAAATGGAATGTTAGAGTAAACTAGGTGGTGTGGTGAACAGAGCACTATCTCTGCAGTTAGGAAGGCTTTTCTTCCTAAGTTAAACTCTGGTCTTAGACACTCACTAGCTGTGAGACCCTGAGCAAACCACTTAACCTTGTTTGCCTCCATTTTCTCATCTGTAAAATGAAATGAGCTGGAGAATAAAATGGCAAACCACTCCAGGATCTTTGCCAAGAAAATTCCAAATAGGGTCCCCAAGAGTCAGACACAATTGAACTGGCTAACAAACAACAAGAAAGAGTTGAAAGAGATCTTAGTTCTAAGGAAATGGACTTTCAGAGTTAAAATAGTCCTTAGAAATTGAGCTCCTCCATTAGACTATGAGCTCCTTGAAACCAAGGACTGCCTTTTGCATATCTTTGTATCCCCAAAGCTTAATGCAGTGCTTGGCATACTGTAGTTGCTTAATAAATGTTTAATGACAATTCAAGACAATCCCAGAGATTCATGATGAAAAATGCCATCTACCCTTCAAGAAACATCTGGAGTCTGTATATAGACTGAAACACACTATATTTCATTTTCTTCTTTTTTTCCATTTGAGAACTCTTAATTAATATGGAAAAATGTTTTACATTATTACATATGTACAATCTATATCAGATTGGTTGCCATTTTCTGAGGGCAGGAAGGGTAGAGAGGGAGGGATAAAGAAAGGGTCAGAAGAAGGGAGAGAATTTGGAACTCAAAACTTCTTTTAAATGAATGTTAAAATTTATTTTTACATGTAATAAGGGGAAAATAAAAGATTTTTAAAATAAAAAGTTCATAGTTTAAAAAGTAAATAATAAATGCTTAATTACAGGTTACTTTAGGACACAGAAGGCATAATATTAGAAGATAGAATATCAGACTTCCAGCATCTCTTTGAACATCACTTTTACAGTGAAAAAAATTGAGGCTCAGACGGGGGATGATATGGCCAAGGTTAAGCAGCAAATTAAATAGCTGGGTTGGAATGGGAACCTAAGCCTTTCAGGATCCAATTCGGTGCTCTTTCCACTACAAATGACTACTCCTACTTCTAGACAGGGAGATAGGTAATGCCAGAAGGAGACTAATAGATGGATTGTGACAAGAGGTAGGGTCAAGGGCCTAAAGGTCATGATGAGGGTAAAAAACAGGTTTGGCAAAAGGGAGGGATGGAGGTGGGGCTTCCTCCTATTCATGCTTGGCTTCCTCCAGAGGATTCAGGCCCTGCAAAGGTGCTGGATGCAGTTCAGCCTGGGTGTGGACTCTCCCTTATCTGGCCCTGCTAAAAGAACCCAAACTAAGCTATGAAGCAAAACAGAGAGGGCTGTAGGTCCAAACCTGGGCAGAGTGATGAGGAAGGAAAATGGGGTCCCTTATCTCTCATTTTTCAGTGTCCCTACTCTCTCAAACCAGACCCTGACATCATAGCATGGTGGAGAAATCCCTGATGATGGGGTCAAAGAAGCTCAATCTACTCCCACAACTGCCATTGTGTGTATGTGTATATGCAAGATGAGGTCTTCAGGGGCAGCTAGGTGGCTCATTGGATTGAGTCAGGCCCAAAGATCAGAGGTCCTCGGGTCAAATTTGGCCTTGGACACTAGGGGTGACCCTAGATAAGTCACTTAGTCCCCATGGCCTAGCCCTCACTGCTCTTCTGCCTCGGAAGCAATATACAGTATTGATTCTAAAACCAAAAGTAAGGATTAAAGAAATAAAAAGATGAGGTCTCCCTATTTGTCTGGTTGGCGGCTCAGTGGAGCTGATCCCATTCTGACCAGCAAGGGTGGTTTGACATTCTCTGTTTATGAAGTAAGAACTCTAGGCCAGTTTAACCTTTTGGGGCAACTTGTTGACCCACTATTCCAAGAGGCTTACCATACTGATTCTGGATTTAGTGCAGACACTCAAGAAATCCCCCAACCTCAGCCTTGTGCTAGTAGGGACCTGAGAGAATACATCATCAAACCTTCCCCCCTGGGCTTTTGTTCACACTCTCAGAGATGGCAAGGACTTCAATTTTCCTCTATAAAATTAGGGAAGTGAACTCATAAGAAAGAGAGAATGAGAATTGGTATCAAGTTCTGAGTCTGAGTTTAATCACTTAGCATTTTTGAGATTCAATGTCCATCTCAATAAAATGAGAGGAGAGTGGAGGGACTCAGTGACTCTAAAAATCCCTTCTGGTTCTAAATCTGTGATCCTGTATGATCCTGTGAAATTCGACCTCCCAGCCCATGGACTTAGTGAGCCTCATGCATTAGAGTAAAATAAAAAAGAATCAAGATTGAGGAGCTCACCTTATAGTCTCATGGATGGAACTAAAACTTTGGGCACTGATTCCACCACTAACTTATCATTATATCTGCCATTTTAGACAAGTTCCTCATGCTCTGTGGACTTTAGTTCCCTCCACTGGAATTAGGGTTGAGATGAATTTGTTGTAAGGCTTCTTTTAGAATGCTATTATTAGGTTTACAAGGGTTAATTTACTAATGATAGCAAGCATAAGTCCATACATCCATGAAAATGGTTAAGTCCTTTCTTCTCCAGGCTAAAGATTCCCAGTTACTTCAACTGATCCTTTTATGGCAGAATCTTGTAACCTTTCACTATTTTTAATAGACATCCTTTGATGCTCTAAAACTTATGAATGTCATCCCTAAAATGCTGAGTAAAAACAACCCTTGGTATGTGGGTAGAACAAGCAGAACAGAATACAATGTCAGTATCACTGCCTTCATTCTGGACATTATCCCTCTAAGCCAAGGCTGCCATTTTGGGGCCTCCTGCCACATTGTTGACTCATGTTAAGCTTGTAGCCCAGACCATTTTTCAAATAAACTTAGATATATTCATATCATCTTTATATTACACTCATGAAACTGATGCTTAACTACATAAAAAGGACTTTAATATTTTCTATTAAATTCCATCTTATCTTATTCAGTATAATACCTAGTGAGACTTTTAAAAAATCTTGAATCTGTCATTCCATGTGATAGCTATCCTTCATGGTTTTCTGTAATCTACAAATATAATAAACATGAAATCCATGTTTTTATCTAAGTAACTAAATTGGTAAACAACACAGAACCAAGTATCTATCTGTGGCCCATCCCCCAGAAGCTTTTACCCCCCAATATGAACCACTGATGACAATTCCTTGAGTTCTGACATTCTAAATCTACCCAACTGTAGCAATACCTCCCACAAATCTTTCCATCATTTTTTTGTAAAAAAAGCATCAGAGACTTTGTCAAATGCTTTACTAAAATTGAAATAAGCTATATAAAGATTATTTCTATGATGCTTCTATCTAATATGCCTGCCAAAAAAGAAAATGAGATTAGTCTTGCATGAATTATTTTGATTAAGCCAAAATGAATATTTGTAATCACTGCTTCTCTTTCTAGATAACTACTTACCTTCCCTTTAATAATGTTTTAGGGTTGTTTTTTTTAGGAAGAAGTTTCAGTCTCACTGGCCCATAACTTACAGGCTTCATTCATCTAAGATGGAGTCATCACTTCTCCTCCCCCTCACTGCCATACTTTTGTTCATTCTAGTGCTGAATGGAGACCCTGCATGATACCTATACTTATATTCATGAATATCACTTCGATTTAGAGGACCCCATGACTAGAATATGTGTATACATATATATAGAGAGAGAATGAAGTATATATTAAATATATATTATATATAAATATATATCCATGTGAAATATACAAGACATAAGTACATATATCCTGTATACTTCATATATATGAAAGGGTGTGGTTTATTAGATCAACAAAAGAAATCGAGTAAGCATTATATATTGAGTAAATATGTGGGAAAATTCAGTCCAAATGAGGGAAATCATAGAGAAAACATCTATGTATAGCTCAAGGGAGCATAAACAAAAATTATATCATCAGAGTATACCTCAGGCTGCCTGGAAAGATAAGGTAGATAAAGAATTTAGTAATAGATCACAAACCATGGACAAAGACATAATAAAATGATGGGGGAACGTCAATTAATTAGGCATCTGTCAGAAATATCTCTGTCCAAAGAAGAATACCTATCTCAACTTAATTATAATTTTCTTCTTCAAAAGTGGAGAAAGCTGAATAGGGAACTTCTTTCTGGTCTTTTATCTTATGGGTTTTCCTTTGGACATTCTCTGGTTTTTCAGTGTCTTCCTTAAAGAATGGAAAACAATGTACCAGATCCCATGTCTGATCAGAGCAGAGCATAGTAGAATTAATACTTCCCTTATTCTGAACACTATTCCTTTCTTAATGGAAACTGTGGTTTTATGGATTCTCTTGGCTACCATATGTTATTTGCAATTCAATAAAATAGTAGTTACCTGCTCTATTTACTTCATCCCATCTTCTCTTTTGAGTTCCTCACCTAATATCAAACCTGCTACTTTGATCTTTTTTTCCAAGATCAAGCAGGTTTTCTCCTATGCAGTGTGGACCATTTTCCTCATAGAGTACTGAATTGTTAATTTTTGAGGGATGAAGGGTGACTACATGGCACAGTGGATGGAGTATTGGGTTTGGAGTCAGGAAGATTCATCTTTGTGAGTTCAAATCTGACCTCAGACACTTAGTAGCTGAGTAACCTGAGGCAAGTCACTTAGCCCTTTTTGCCTCAGTTTTTTCATCTGTAAAAATGAGCTGGAGAAGGAAATGACAAACTACTTCGGTATCTTTACCAAGAAAACCCCAAATAGGGTCATGGAAGAGTCAGACACAAATAAAACAATTCAACAACATTAAAGAAAATCAAACCCAGCCTTCTCATGTTGTAGATGAGGATCCATGAAGTTCAGAGAGATTATATGTATGACCCAAAGTCATACAGTGAGATTGTAGCCCAGCCATTCCTTGAGCCTATCTCAGACTTCTCTGGAACTTGGCTTTTATAACCCTCTACACCTTGAGTTTCTACGTCTACCCATATACCTCCATTATTGGCTGAGCTAAATAGATAGACATGCCAGTAAGAAAGTGCCTGGGTTTTCTTATCTTGATCCAACCAAGAGCCTGACCTCTTTATTACCTTAGGACATTGAATGCCAGCTTCTGTAGAGGATGGATGCTACATATTATGTTATTGTGATACTCTACAAATTGAAGCAGTATGGAACAATATTACCATACCTTGTCCCAATAAATTAAGTCATTTCATATCATTATAGGTCCCTCTGAGCTCCAGCAGATTATAAATATATATCCAGTGTACTTTGATTTTAGGGGTATCAGGAGAGTCCTGGCCCTTACATCCCTCTTCCTCCTCCCTCTCTATTCATCCTCTAAATGCTACCTTTGCTCCCTTCCTGGAGGATAGAATCTCTCTTCCTTTCAGGAAAAGCTCAGGTTGAAAATAGACAACTCTTGAGAACAGGAGAGCCAGGGGCTAAAAGGCATTCACAAAGAGAAGACAGAACTCAGAGTCTTTCCAGAGAGCAGAACTGGGAGAAAGGAACAGAGTAGATATGTGGCCATAACAGGAGGAGAAGAGATTAACAAAAGATTTGTCATTCATTTCCATTTCTATAGGATCAGAGATTTAGGACTGGAAGTAGCTTTTATAGATTTACAAAGTAATTTCTTCACAACAACCCTATGTGAGAAGGAGTTCAAAGATCATTATCCCCATTTTACAATCAAGGAAATTGAGAGAAAGAGGTTAAGTGACTTTCTAGAGTCATAAATTTGACAAAAAAATGAGAGCCAGTGTTTAAACCTGAGGCCCTGTCAAGTCTACTATTCTTTCTATTATGCCAAACTGCCTCCAAAAAGGGAACCAGGTAGAGAAAAGAACTATCAGGAAACCTAAAAATAAACTTCCTTACTTCACAGTTATTCCCAAAGACTAGGCCCTGGTGTGTGTGTGTGTGTGTGTATGTATACCCAGAGAAAATGAAATTCTAAAGACTTGTTCCTGTTTGGATATGAGTCTGATTCGTGCTGCTAGGGACATATTTCTTTTGATTCATGCATAATAAAAAAATACAAATAGAGTCATGGCCAAAGCAAACCAAATAAATAAGAAATCAGGAATGGAAATGAGACAAACAAGTACCCAAAATGCTGAGAGAGGAGGCCAAGCCATTGCCCAAGGAGGAAAAATGAGTCATGGTATCCAATTCACCATATCTCAGACTTTACAGTGTGAATATTCACATTTATAGGCTTAACTAGAGTTATAATACAGAGGATCCAGATGAAGCTGGTACAGAATTTATGGCCTATGAAACAGAGAAATATAGGACCCCATCAACACTTTCCTCGCTCTGTTGTCAGTGAAAATATCTTCTCTCATGCTTCACGTGGCATTCAGGTGCAGAAGGAAATCAGTGTCAGGCTGGATCTTTGTTTTTCCCATGTAAGAACTCTGAACACAGACATCTGTGCCCTGACTACCATGGCTTGTTGGTCATCCAGCCAACATTGCCCAGAACCACCCAGAAGGTCACAGAATCTCAGAGCAGACTATCAAGGCCAATGCTCTCATCTCATAGGTCATAATAACACAATTGCCCTATTTTCTGTAGTACTTCAAGGATTAGAAAATACTTTCTTCATAAAAACTCTGAAAAATAGGATAATAATGATCTTCCCCCATTTTATAGATGAAGACACTCATCAGGGAGGACAGTGTGGTATGGTAGGTGGAGAACACTGACTGGGGGCCAGAAGGGTGAAGTGGAAACCTGGTTCAGCCTCTTTGTTGTGTGCTTTCAGAAGTCACAAAGGAATCACTGAGAATTATAGACTCCCAGAGATGGTATCTTAACAATCATGGGATCTAGTTTCTTAATCTTAGAGATGAAAGAAATGAGGCTTACAGAGAAGGTCATACATTGTGTGATTGAGAAATATAACTCTCTCTCTGGTCCTCATTTCTTTCGTCTCTAAGACTGTGGTAGAGATAAAACTTGAACTCAGGTCCTCTTATCCAGAAAAGGACAATATATTCAACAAGTGATCATCTATTACTTCTACTAAAAGGTAGTTAGTTCACTCAGGAGGGAATTGATTCCATTATTTAGTAAATCAGTTCCTTAGAAGGCTTCTTTTTATTTAGCCAAAATCTGCTTCCCTGTACCCTCCACCCACTCCTAAAGCAAAAGGGTGCTAAGGACATAGCAATGAAGAGATGATATTGGCAAGCCTGAAGAAGGCATCTCTATCTCTGAACAGCTGCAGTCTACCTACACCAAATTTCCCACTGGTTTCCCATTTTTATTGGTCTTTTTCACAATTTGACAAATTAAATTATATTAAACAAACATTTGGCATTTGTGTTGCTCAATCATGTCCAAGTCTTCATGATCCCATGAACCATGCTATCCATGAAATTTTCTTGGCAAAGATACTGAGTGGTTTACTATTTCCTTCTCCAAGGGATTAAAGCAGAGGTTAAGTGTCTGAGGCCAGCTTTGAACTTAGGTCTGTCTGACTCCAGACCCAGTGTTCTATCCATTATGCCATGTAGCTGCCTCCTCAAAAATAAACGATTTCCTGAGTACCTGTTGGATGGAGAACACTGTGGTCAATCTTGGAAGAGAGGCCAAGTTTAGATAAGAAGAAAGTCTCTTCTTATAGTCTGATAAAGGAATATACCAGACACAAGAGAAGTATTCTATCTTTACCTTTGGTCATTTTAGGTATCGAACACATTCCTTTTAACTCATTCATATATGAAGCATTGATTAAACTCCTACTGTATATAAGATCATGTGCTCAGCAATGTGGTGCTCAAAAAAGATAAAATCCAATTTTTTCATGTCTGTTCAGCACTCTATCAGATCTAGAAGAATGAAGACTATTGGATGTGGAGTCATAAAACCTGACTTTGAGCCCTTGCCAATTCTTGCTAGCTCTGTGACTTTGGGCTAGTAACAACTTCTCTCTAATCATTGGTGTTAACCATCTATAAACTAAGTGTATTGGATCAAGTGATCTTTTAAGTTTTGTTTTGGTTTTCCCCATTTCTGTTCCATATTCTAAGTGCCTTCCATGCACAAATTCTCTGGATTCTAGATTCAACCATTCCATGTTATGGAGTCCTTTAAACAGAACTGTGAGCGATCATTGTTTAAATCCAGGACAAATCGCACAAAACTCTTCTTCAAATAAGAGAGGATCAGACAAATAAAACTCCTTGAAATATGCCACCAAACTTGTACTCAGCATGGCCAGAATTCAGACTTTACATCTTACAAGTCAGGTCAAAGTAATGAAAAGAATACTGATCCTGGAATTAAACAGTCCTTCTGCTCAAAAGTGTTATAATCCTGCCATCCAGATCCAGTTATTGTTTATACTGCACCAAACTGTCTCTTCTCTTTTTTTCCCCTTTAACAAGGTCCTGATGTGTGTGTGTGTGTGTGTGTGTGTGTGTGTGTGTGTGTGTGTGTGTGTGTGTGTAAGTAATTGTAATTGTCTCTTTTTCTTATTCATTATCTTGGCCAACAGGCTCTTCATGCCTGGTTTGTGGCACTTAAAGATAAGGTGTTATTAGATTTACGAACATCCCAGAATATAATCCCAGGTACTCAACCTTCCATTTCACTATCATTTGAAGTCCCTGCATCCTTCTCTCTAGCCCCATAGCATGTCTGTGAGGAAGGGTGGTGCTGATAGAAATATATTAATCCTGTTTCTGGGATGAAAAACTAGGGCCAGAAAGCCCCAAGAGGTGCCCAACGTACAGGGCTTATCTTCCTACATTGTTTGCACCGGAAGCCTTGGTTCCAAGGATTGGATCAACACCCAGACTAGCAAGGAGTCAGGAAGGAGACCAGGTCTTGCAGCAGAGATTTTGTTGTGGCCTGATACAACACACTTGTGTTGCCTTCATTGCAAGATCCTGAAAGACTTCTTGGATCTGGTGTGCCTGCCTGGTCTGGCCCATGGGTACTAGATGGGTGACCACAGTTAGCAGATAAAGCAATTCAGTCCCAGATGGTAAAGACAGAACTTTCTTACTTTTGGATAATCATACTCTGGTTTCTCTTCAGATTCTCTAACTCTTTAGCCTTCTTCTAGATAATTTAGGGCTATGTGTGAAGTGTGAAGGACTATGCTCCTTTTGTGAATCATTGATTTATTCATTCATTCATTTGCTGAACAAGCATACAAAACATGTTGAAATCACTGTGGATCTGAAGCTGGCAGACTTAGGATCATAGAGATTTCTTCCCTGTGCTACTTTGGACAAGTAACTTAGCCTCTTTGGATTTCATTTCCCTTCCATGTATAATAATAATAATAATAATAATAATAATAATGATAATGATGATGACGATGATGATGATGATGATGATAATGATGATAGCACCCTTTATTTTTTCCTTCTCTGTCACACTATTCTCATTAAAATTCCTATTACGATTTCTGTTAAGAAAAACTTCAGACATGAACTTAGTTCTGTGCACAACATTCATCTTCTCATTCAGACCCTTATAAGAAAAATGCCCTTTCCTCCTTCCTCCTTTTTTTATCCCTTACCTTCCATCTTGGAATCAATAGTGTGTATTGGCTTCAAGGCAGAAGAAAGGTATAGCTACTCAATGGGGTTTAAGTGACTTGTCCAGGGTCACATAGCTAGGTAGCGTCTGAGACCAAATTTGAACCCAGGATCTCTCATCTCAGAGCCTAGCACCCAATCCACTCAGCCACCTAACTGCCTTCTTCCTTCTCCTTTCTATGTCCACACTGACTGTGCACTTGATGCCATCTATCTTGCATTCTCTGCACCCTGGATATTGTCCATTTTTGGGGTTGGCTGGGCCACTATGGAGTATGAAGGTTTGAAGATGGCACCAGGCTCTGCACATGGATGATTCTTCTGGGAAATTCTTGCCCCACTGGGATGACTGCAGATAGCAAAAGATAATTGTGGGGGAAGCTAGATGGCTCAGTGTTTAGACCACACAGTTTGCAATTGAAAAGACTTAGATTGAAATCTAATTTCAGATAATGCCTAGCTGTGTGACCCTAGGCAAGTCATTTAGCCCTGTTTGCCTGCCTTTTGCCCTTCTATCTTAAAGTTGTTTCTATATAATGGTTTTTAAAGAAAAGTTAATAGAGGCAAATACCCCTCAAAAAAACCCAATGGAGGGAATTATAGGAATCCAGGTAACAGGAAGGGAGCTCTTTTTGTTAGCATCAAACCATATCAGATGGCACAATCAATGGAAGTTATTCTGAGTGGAGTTTGGGCTCTACTACCTGAATTGGTAAGTTCCCCTTCATTGGAGACATTCAAATGAAACTGGGGAGTCATTATTAGAAGGCTGAGGGCATTACAAGTGCTTGGTAAATAGTAGATGCTTAGTAAATGCTTATTTCTTTCCTTCTTTCTTTCTTTTCTTCTTTCCTTCCAGATATTAGTTGGGGGAGGATACCTCTAAAGTCCTTTAGAGTCCTGCTAAAGTGAAATTCCTAAAACACGGATCTAACCACAACATTTTCCTATTCAATAAGAACCAATGGTTTCATATTAACTTTGTTTTAATTTAATTTAATACCTTTCATTTAATACATTTGTTTGGCATTTAAAGCCTTTCCCAACTTGGTTCCGCCTGCTTTTTAAACTTGTACATTATTCCCTTCTGTGTACTTTATTTTTTAATTCAATCTCATTCATTTTAAAATTATTTCAAATGTTAAATATAATCAATATATTAATATATAATAAATAATAATAATTAACATAGAGTCAAAAATAAAAGGCACTATTATTTAATATGAATTATTTATTCCATATTATGTTATTGACTAAGCATGAAAAAAACAAAATCCATTATAAATATCCTTTGTGTATACCAGAGCTAGAAAAATGAGTAACAGAAAAATAAACTGTCAAAAGAAAAGGCCAGAGTCAGTCTAGCCTAAAGGCACCTATCTGAATGGTACCCAGGGCTGACTCCCAATTTCCTATCCCTAGGAAACAGGTGCCAAGCATCAGGCAACAAGGAACATGCCAGCTCCATCAATCCTCTATTTCCCCTTTGCTGTTCACTCTCCAACACCCCAGTCTTTCTCCCTGCCTGGGTAGTGGGATCATACATTTTGGAGTTAGCTGTGACTTTGAAAAACAGAATGGCATGGCTTAAATAGTCTTTAGAGATCATCTAGTCCAATCCCCTCTTGTTAGAGCTTAGAGAATTGTAAACAGAGAAGGCAAGCACTTACCCAAGGTCCCGTGATTAATCAACAGCAGAGCTGGAATTGGAACCCAGGCCCCCTGCCTCTAAATCTAGAAGCCTAAATCATGCTACCCCAGCAGTTCTTCACATTTTTGTGTTGTGAACAAACCCTTTTGGCAATCTGGGAAAACCTGTGTGACCTTTTGAGAATAATATTTTTACATGAAAAAATAAAACAAATAAAATTTTAAAAGGGATTACAAAGGAAACCAGTTATATTGAAATACTACTCTCTATTTCTATCTCTATATCCTATATGTATATGTCTCTATAAATATAGATATCTATATATTTATATAAATACATATATTTATGTAAATAAATATATGTATAGATATAAATCTATATATATTTAGAGAGAGAGAGAGAACTATATCTGCCTATAGATAGATATAGCTATAGATCCATATAAAACAAGTTCAGAGGCCCTAGCTTAGGACCACCCCCACACCCCTGCTCTACACAATGAGATACCTGCATTTAGATATAGGCCAATGTTCAAGGCTTCTTTTCCCCATGGAACATATATCTGACAAGAGATGCATCTACACATAAATTGGGTATTAGCCAGTAAATCCTCTTTTAGCCTTGAAGTCAATAAAAGAAAAATAATTTTTTAAAAAGCAAGACCATTAGCACCTTTGGAGCCCACATTCCATTCCATCAATCAGCCATGATGGCCTCAGAGGACATATTAACAGCTTCCCAAGGTTCTTTTGCTGGGGAGCCAGAGATAAGGCTTTGTACAGACAAGTCAGGAAAGAAACTTAAGAAGATTAAAGCCAAGAGACTCCGGGGAGAGTGGCAAGTTTGATCTGAATAGTGCAGAGATGAGAGGTAAGCACAGACTTCAAAGGAAAGTTTCAAAAAAACACACATCTGTCAAAATATTGTGGATGAGGGTCAGCCTTTTTTGGCCCTGCCTTCTCACTTCCACCTCCACCTGCCACAGGGGATAGCCTGATGCTGAGCCTGCCCACAATCTTGTAGAACCTTTGTTTCTATGGAGAGTCCAAGTCACAGCCTTCCAGCACCCAAAGGGACCTTCAAACATCATGCAAAGTGGGGTCAATACTAGAATCGACATGCTATTCTTTCCTACTTTCCTCCAAGCTCAGAAGATGAAAGGGGCCTTCTTGCTAATGAAGAACACATGTGTCCTTGATACAAAACTCTCCTGTGTCCTTCACAAGCTTACCACCCCTCCTCCACCACCACCACCACCAAACGCCCTCCATGTTTCTCTCTCTCTCCCTCTTCTCTACTTCCTTCCCTCTCTTATTCTTTTCATATTCTCTTTCTTTCCTTTCCACACCTCCTTTCCTTTTTTCCTTCTTCTCCCTCATCCTCATTTCTTTCTTTTTCTTTCTACTTTCATCTTTTTCCTCCCTTCCTTTTATAATCTTTTTTCTCCCTCCTTTTATTCTTGTTCTTCCTCTCCCCCTTCCCCTGCATCTTTACATGCAGAGAGATTCTCTCTCCCCTCCTCTTTGTGTCCCTCAGTCCTTCTGTCTTTGTCTTTCTGTCTGTTTCTATATCTAGTTCTCTGTCTCTAACACACACACACACACACACACACACACACACACACACACACTGCCATTAGACATTTCTCCTTTTTTTTCCCTAGAGTCTAAATCTAGACATTAGATTTGTCTTCACTTAAAAAATTATATTTAGATCTCAATGGAACCTTAGAGGTCGTCTATCTCAGTTCTTTCAATTAATAGAGGAAGGGATTAAGGCCAAAAAAGTTGCATGATTTGTCCCAAGGTCACTTTACCTCTAATTTTTTCTCAGCACCAGTTCATCCTCCACACAGCTTTTGGAATAATCATCCTAACTCACAGGCCTGCTCCAAAACCTTCAGTGACTCCCTAGTAACTATAAAATTAAGTGCAAGATCCTTGGCTTGGAATTTAAGGTCATCTGTGGTCTGACTCAGATCTACCTTTTCATCTTCCTTTCACATTTCTTCTGTTTAAGAACTAAATAATCTTTTACTTCTGTGAATCAGACAAGGGAAGTCCCCCAAGCCTAGAAAGATTCTCCTCCTCCAAGTCTCCTCCTTCTCATCCATAGGGTTCAGAATCTTCATCTTCTTTCAAAGTTTTACCCAATTTTTGCTCCTCTACAAAGGCTATGATCTCAGTTGAAAGTCTCTCTCTCTCTCTCTCTCTCTCTCTCTCTCTCTCTCTCTCTCTCTCTCTCTCTCTCTCTCTCTCTCTCTCTCTCTCTCTCTCTCTCTCTCTCTCTCTCTCTCTCTCTCTCTCTCTCCCTCTGTCTTTGTCTCTCTCCCCCTCTCTGCTTTCTCTCTCTCCCCCTCTCTGCTTTCTCTCTCTCCCCTCAAATTTTTCCCCAAACCACTTTGCACATCTTTTTACATCTTGTACTTTCTCCTCCTATCATATTTTTGAATATTTTTATGATAAGTAGACTATAACCTTCTTAGGATCAAAACCTTGTCTTTTTCTTCTCACTTCATCACCAAACATGCTGCCCTTACACAATAGATGCTAAATATTTATTTAATTGAATTAACATAGAATTAGAACTCAGAGAGCTTTTAAAATTTACAAAATGCATACATAGCATCATTGATTTAGAGCTGGAAGGGCCCTTAGTGATACTCCAGACTAACTCTGCTTTTAAAGTGGAAGAATTTAAGGCTCAAAGAGATAGTAATTGACCCAAGGACACCTAATTAGTAAGTAGCAGAGTTAAAGTTAGAAACTAGACCCTCAAGTCTCAAATTCAAGCACACATTCCATTTGATTCAGTCATCACATGGGAGCTCTGAAGAGTAGGTTATACAAATATTAGGGTTCACATTTTACAGGTTAGGAAACTGAGGTCCTCCCATTAGAAATTCTTAGCTGAGTGTACCCTCCTCCATTGCATCAAACAGGTCACTAAACTGACTCTCAAAGAGAAATAAGACCAATCCTTTACCCCTATTTTGGGATTCTCAAGTTAGGGACATATACATACGTACATATTGTAATGATTAGTATGGGTGGTCCCCAAAATTGTAATTAACCCTTAAGTCACAAGACTGTTAATAGATGTATTAATAAGAAAAATAAAATAAGAGAGGAATATAGAAAGGAGGTGACATGTAGCCATGGAAAAATATTCTAAATCTAAATCAATTAATTAAATAATAATTTTCAATTCTTAAAAAAAAAAGATAATAATCAGAACCAGAAAAAAAAGAAAGGAGGTGAAGAATTTTCTAGTCTAATAATCCAGAGCCTAACAACTCAGTGTCTGTCTCTGAATCTCAGTCTCAGAAACAACAAACTACCACCGCCAGCTTCCTCTTGGTCTCATCTTATACCCCACTATACCCACTAGCTCTCTTACATCACTCCCCAGGGGCACTCAGTGCCTGTGGGATCAATTTCATGGCTGTTGATTGACCCCAATTCAAAACAAATGGAATGGAAGTTCAAATCTCTGATTGATCAAATCAATACACAAATTGCCTTCTCACAATACATATATATGTAGATATATACCTATATACACACATAATCTATATATTGTACATATAGATACATATATACACATGCATATATATATATATATATATATTATCCCAAACCATTTTTTAAATAAACATGATATCCTACCAGAGACTGTGAAGAAGCTTTATGCAAAGAGCAGGCAGCTATATTAGCATCCTAGACCTATGGAGTTGGAAGGGACTCCAGAGGCCATGTAGTCCAACCCTTTCATATTACATATGAAGAAACTGAGGCACAACAAAATTAATCAATTAAAGGTTATATAAATCTTATGAAAGGTAGGATTTGAATTCAGGTCTGCTAACTCCAGAGCCAATTCCATTTATACTATCATATAGGGAGTGTGAAAGCCTGAATTTGGGTGGTTTTGAGTGCCAAGAAGGGGAATTTTAACTCTTCTTTGGGAAGCAAAGAAAAACCATATATATGTATGTATATATATATACTCTAATATTCTATCTGTTAAGTTAGCTTTACTAAATGGATTTTCTTTTCTTATTTATAGTGAGAAATCACATTTAAGTAAAACTTTAATAATATGATCACTTTTTTATGCAGTGGTAAGCATTACAAAGGGTTTCCTTCCTCTTTTCCAACAACTACATTAGATAAGCATAATGAATATTATTATCTATCCCTCTTTAACAGATGAGAAAACTGAGGCTCAGGGAGATAAATGGCATTCATCCATAATCCAGAGTCATGAATATGAGAAGTAAATATCATAAAATTTCATGAATTATTCCTCTCTAGCAGGGGTTCTTAAAGTATTGTCAGAGGACAGAGTCCTCTGAGACCCTTTCAGGACAGCCTCAAGGTCAGGGCTAATTTTATAATAATATTAAGACATTATATTTGTATTAAACTACTCCTCTTTTCCAACTATATATGTTGTGTATAAGAACAGATTTTCTTTATACTCTTCATCTAAAACATGTCACAAACTATTGAATGTGAAAATAGATATGAGAATGTAGCTATTTTCTATTAAGTGAGACATTAAAGAGATTTGCAAGAATATGTAAAACAATGCCACTCTTCTCCCTAACTTTTGTGTTTTAGAAAGTATAGTTATTTTTCATTAAAATGTCATTTATATTAACATATGATGAGTTTTAAAATATTGGTTAAAACAAATCAATAGTTTAAAATTTTGTCAGTTTTTATTTCTAATATGATAAATATTGATAGATACAACCCACTTGAACAAAAAATCTTTGGAGTCCTCAATCGTTTTTTTTTAAACCCTTAGCTTCCTTTCTATAATCAATATTGTATATTGGTTCCAAGGGCTGGGCAAATGGGGATTCAGAGACTTGTCCAGGGTCACACAGCTAGGAAGCTAAGATCAGATTTGAATACAGAACTTCCCATCTCCAGGCCTGGCTGTTAATCCACTGAGCTACTTGGCTGCCCCAAATTCCTCAATTGTTTTTCAGATTATAAAGGGGGTTTAAGACCCAAAAGTTTGAGAATCACTGTATTACGAAGTCACTCCTATATATCTGAACAGTCTTTCTTCAAAACCCATCTCAGTGAAAGCTCCTAAGGAGAAGCATCTCTGCCCATCTCTCTCATAGGGGTTGGCAGGTCAGCTCCTCCCCCCCATTATACAGATGAAAAGTCAAAGGCTCAGTTAGAGCAAGGATGTAACTAATTTAACCTCATAGGACAAGAGCTTACACTGGGCCATAGGGGTTCTTGAACCCCTAATCAATCAATCAACCAACAAGCTACCTTTTAAAAATGCCTACTATGTGTATCCCTAAGGGCAAGGGATACAAGTATAAAAAAATTAAACAATAACTACTTTCATGCATATATTTATAAATATATATATAAAGAATACATATACATATAACTATATTTATAAATATAAATATAAAATAAATTATATATAAATAATTTATAACATATATATAAAAGAAATAAATTTAAAAGAAAAATACATTTATAAATATATGCAGAAATATAAAAAGAATATATATATATATATACACACAGATAATACATTTACAGACATTTGTATATAATTTAACTAGGCTCTGAACCTGTCTAGATCACCTAAGATGGATTCATGAATTTGGCAGACAGCAAGCATTCTCTGGTCCCCTACCAGCGTAAGGGCTTCATTTTTCCATGAAACAGGCTGCATTTTTAAAACTGTCCTCCTGAGGACTTATGAGAAAGAATACTATTCACATCCAGAAGAAGAACTGTGGCAGTAAAAACACAGAAGAAAAACAACTGCTTGATCACATGGGGATATGATTGGGGATGTAGACTCTAAATGATCACTCTAGTGCAAATATCAATAATATGGAAATAGATCTTGATCAATGACACATATTAAACCCAGTGGAATTGCCTGTCAGCTATGGGAAGGGTATGAGAGGAGGGGAGGGAAAGAACATGAATCTTGTAACTATGGGAAAATATTCTAAATTAACTAATTAAATAAAAATTTCCAAAAATTAAAAATAATTAAAAATAATGAAATAAAATAAAACTACCCTCCTGAGACAATTCTACTCCCTTTCCCCAGCTATGTCCAAGGGGAAAGGTTTGTGGACCTGAAGCATGGACTCCCTGCACTAAGGTGAGTATGGGGAAAAAGCCCCCCTTTCCCCATGTACAAATCCTTGGGTCTCATGATCCCCCGAATCCTGGGTTTGGGATCTGTCTTGTTTGTATTTTTAAGTTCTAGATATAGGCAAGTGGAGTTCTAGGACTTGAAGTGGGAACCATGGTTAACTTGGAGCCAAGATTCCATGCCACATGTTGTTGTCCTTCCAGGAGGGAAGTCCTTCAGAGCCAAGGTGCCAGTCTGCATGCTCAGAAGCCTTTGGATTTGTTATGTTTTGTTGTTGCTGTTCATGCTTCATTTTCAAAGAGAACCAATGACATCATGGAGTGATGTCCTGACTTGCCTGTGAATTGGATTTATGTGAGGCAAAGTTGCATAACTAGGGATGGCTCAGGAGACAGTGGATGACTGGCATCTTCAAAGACTAAAAATCTCTGAGGCACCTGCCTTGGCCACCTTCATAACCATTGGGACAGATTGTTGAGTCAAAGTATCAGAGAACCCTGAGGGAAGTGGGATATGTAGCATACTCGCCTTCAGTCCATGGGAGCCAGAGTACTCACTGTTACAATTAGATACATATTATAGACACATACAAAATAGGCAAATACAATATAATTTGGGAAGGAGCGTGTTTGGGGAATCGAGAAAGGCTTCATGAAGAAGATGGTGCCTGAGCATCATTTTAAAGGAAGAAGAAAGAAAAGGACTGTAATGAGTCAAAGTACAGACACATGCTGGAATATAAAGGCATGGGGACAGAAGCTAGGATATAATGAGTGAGAAACAGAGGAATTCAATAAAGTTAGAATGCAGAATGGAGGAAAAAAGTGTCTAATAAGGCTAGAATGGTAGGTTAGATTTGGGTCATGAAGGACTTTATAAACTAAGCAAAGATGATTTTTTTTCTTTAGTTTTACCCAAAATCATACAGTTACTAAACCACAGTACAGACTCATTGGCTCGTCTGATTGCCTTCAGTAGGGTAAGAACATTCTCTCAACAACATTGCATAAAAAAAATTTAAAGCCCTGGAGATAAAGTATAGAAAAGCCTGAGACCTTCCCTCAAGAACTTACAATTTGAGGAGAGGGAGGTAAAGAAAGGTATTTATTAAACACCCACTAAGCCAGACACTGTGTTGAGTGCTTTATAAATACTTCTCTCTTGATCCTCACAACAACGCTTGGATGTAGGTGTTATTATTATCTCCATTTTACAGTTGAGGAAACTGAGGCTATGACTTGTCCAGGTCACACAACTAGTAAGTGTTTGAGGCTGTATTTAAACTCAGGTTTTCTTACTCTAGTTTAGTCCAAAAATAAATACATGCATGAAGCACAAACAAGATAATACACAATTCACTCAAGAAGTACTTATTAAAAGCCTACTGTGTATGAGCTACTGTTCTTTATCCTGGGGAAGATTGGCACTTTGGATAAACCAGTTTCCACCCTGATGAAGCTTATAGACAAGCCTTAGAATCACCTATAAATATGAATTATTGTCTTACATCAATTCTATTAAATAAACTTTTACATAATAATTACATAGTCCATACCAGCAATGCTGGGAAATTGTTTTTGATCATCGTGGGAAATTCAAGGCTTCCATTTCTCTAAGTGCTCTTTCTCTCTTCTTGTGACTTTTGCCTCCTTGGAAGCCATCTCTGATCCTAATCCATTTGCTGGGGCTCACCCCCTAAATCAATACCCTGCTAAATTAATACACTGAATTAAGGTGTATTGGAATATACCTTACATAGTGATTATTCCTAGGTAGGTAGTGCGGTAGATAGGATATAGGGTCTGAAGTCAGGAAGACTCATCTTCTTGAGTTCATATCTGGCCTAAGACATTATTTGTCTGACCCTGGCCAAATTATTTAATCCTGTATGCCTCAGTTTCTTCATCTGTAAAATGAGCAGGAGGAGGAAATTGACAAATCACTATTATCTTTGCCAACAATATTTTAAATGGCATCAAGAAGAATAGGATAAAACTGACACAACTGGACGACATTAGCAGTGACCATTCATAAGGCACTTCAAAATGACTCTATTCAAACCCCACTTCTGGGTTATAGGTCTATTTTGTGTTGTTTGTGATGTTTCCTTTTACATTCTTACATTTTATATTTTAGAAGATCTAACCTTTCTCTAGTCTTCTGACAATGCAAAAGGAATCTCCTTAGAAGAAACCTGAGAGTGTATAAATTATTATATCTGCTTTATAGAGGACAAACCTAAGGTCCATAAAATTTACATTCAAAGATTCCCAGAGTCACACCTGGGGAATTAAATCCAATTCCTCCAACTCCTGGTCTAGGGCTCTTTCTATTGAAACACACAATCCCAAAACATGGCCAGCACAAATGAAGGACAGAACTCTTGTTCTCTCCAAAACTAAGACTGGAAGTCCTGGAATCATCTTGGATTCTTCTCTTCTCTCACTGCCGCTCCCTCCTCCCCATTACAGTTTTGTTTTTTGGTTTTTTTGACAAGTCTTTTCATTTCTCACACCGAAATATCTCTCCCACCCATTTCCTTCTTTGTAATTTTCACTGCCATGACCCTAATCTAAATGCTTATCTCTTCTCACCTGTGGAATCATAATATCCACTTTATTTGAGGGACAATTATTTTACTGTGTAATAGCCCTCTTCCTCCAGTTTCCCCCCCTCCAATACATCACTAGGATTCTCTAGAAAATAAGCTCCCTGGGAGCAAGAGTGATTTTTTTGTCTTTATATCACAGATACTAACTTTAAATAGGTGCTTAATCAATCCTTGTTGTCTAATCAGTTTTAAAAAATTGATCTGCAGGGAGCAGCAGGATATCTCAATGGAATGAGAGCCAGACTCAGAGATGGGAGATCCTAGGGTCAAATCTGGCCTCAACACTTCCTAGCTGGGTTCCCTGGGCAAATGACTTCACCCCCATTGCCTAGCCATTCTATTCTTCCTTAGAACCAATGTGCAATATTGATTCTATGTCGGAAGGTTAGTTTTTTTTTTTTTAAATGACCTGCAAAGGGTCACAAAAAGATAGTGAACTAAAGCCATCATTGAACAGAAGAAAAAGATTTGGGAAATTAGAAAGCATTTCCAATAACCCCAAGGTGATCTCAATGAAGACCTAACTCTTTGGCTCTCTTGACCCCCCCATCAGTTCAAATCATAGAACTCTAGACTCTACAAAGGATCCCAACTGCAGGCAACCCAAAAGGCTATGGAGAGTCCCTTGGTGGTTGTTAGAAGGGCATCATGTATTTTCAACAGCAGCTGCCACACAAGATTGTCATCAAAGACATCCTCAGGAAGTTCTGTGCCCAGCACTGACATTTTATCCTCTAAGAGCTATTCTAGTTCTAGCCTTCTGTGTTGACAGGTAACATCTACCTGTATCAGTTTACATTTAGGACTCCTTCCAGGGCTACACGTCTATAGAACTCAAACATTTTATGTTCTAGGGTCCTTTTGAGTATTGACATTCAATGTTCTGAGAATAGCTATGATCAATTTCTATGTTCAAAGGTTTCTTATCATTCTATGTTCTTATGTCCCTTCCAACTCGAACACTCCTTACTCTAAGGTTTCTTCCAATACTAATAGTTTGGGTTCTAATGTCCCTTCCAGCTTGAACACTCCTTATTCTAAGGTTTCTTCCAATACTAATAGTTTGGGTTCTAATGTCCCTTCCAGCTATAACATTCTACATTCTAAAGTTTCTTCCAATACTAATATTTGTGTTTTCAGGGTCCATCTAGCTCTATCATTCTATAGTCTAAGGGACCTTCTAGCACTGACATTTTGTGTCCAAAGGGTCCCTCTGAGGATGACATTCTGGGTTCCAAGTTTCCTTCTGGCTCTGAGGTTTCACATTCATTCTAAGGTCCTGACATCTCTATGCTTTAAAGTCCTTTCTTACTGTGACCTTCTATCTTCTAAAACCAATTGCCTCTCTAACATTCTATGCTCTCTACTGTGGTAGTTTCGTGGATCTGGGTGGAAAGATAGCCAGTGCTTTGCATATTTTGTAATGTGAAGGGAATTCAAACAACCACCAAAATATGTGTGTGTTGGGGTTGAGAGAGGGGGACCAACTGATGCTGGATTGACTTGACATTTCAATTTCAACTCAGGCAGTCCTGTTGCCAGAGAATAGCTGAGATGTTTCTTCTGGACAGCAGAAAGGTTAAATAAGCAGATGTTGGACCAGCAAATGGACTTACTTAAGGAGAAACAAATGATTAAGATATTTGTTTGGCTCTAGAGTGATGAGATAAGGATCTCTGGCTCATTTCCCAGCCTCCCCCTCACCCTAAAGGACCCCATCCACTCAAGGAAGGGTCTTCAGGTTCCAGGATCAGGGAAGGGAGTGAGTGCCTAATGGCAATGATTCCCAAAGAAGGACACCAAAAGGGAAAATCCTTTTTTATCAAAGTGATTAGAGCAATTCTGCTTCCAACTTGAGAGGCTGGAGGGGACATTGAGAAGGCATAGGCTTTCTGACATTTTCCAGGACAGGTGACATGGTTTAGTGGAAAAGAGAGGAGACTAGGTGTCAGGAGACTCAAGTACAAGTTATGGCTTGATTGTGTATTAGCTGGGGGACCTCAGGCGATAATAAGAGCCCCCATTTCTATAAGATGAAGATATTACAAGTATTTTCCTTTACCACACTACCCTGAGGTGGAGAGAGCAGCATAGGAATTAAAATCTCTTCCTTAGAAAGGAAGAAACTGCTTCTCAAAGAGAGGTGGTAGTGTTTTGCCCAAACTCTTCCTGCTGTGCCACACACTGCCAGAACATAAGAGGGCTCCAGGGAATACAATGGATGTGTTCTGGCTCTGAAGTCACAGGACCTGGGTTCAAATCCCACCTTGTCTGCTTACTAGCACAGACAAGTTATTTAGTCATTCTGGGGTTTTTTTTGTGTGTGTATTTTCATTTCTGAGGTCAGGTATTTGGACTAGGTAACTTCTAAGTCCCCTTCTAGCTCTGATCTGTGATTTTATAACTATCCTTTCAAATTCTAACTCTCTGTCTCTGTCTAATCTACGTCTGTCTCTCTGTCTGTGTCTTTGCCTCTGTCTGTCTTTCTCTCTTTCTCAAATGGACTGCTTTCTTGCCCTTCCCCTCTTCTTCCCAAACAATCTTATTCCCATACAGTTAATATTTTTTAGTTCAGCTATATTTTTACATTTATCTCCATTATATTCCATTTTGATGAAAATATTAGAAGGGAACAAGTCAATTTTTCACAAATGATATTCTATAGTAGATCACAACTTTATGAACTCACAATTCAGTGAAAGGTGTAGAGAATTTAAGATTCCACCATGTTTATTGTTTGTGGGCTATTTTTAAAAATTAATTTCCATACAACAAACTGATATTTTAAGGTTGGGGTCCTTAATTCTGTGTGTTTGTGTATATGTATATGTATGTGTGTATATGAGAAAGATGGACCCCTTTGGCAATCTGATGAAGCTCACAAACCAGTTTTCAGGCAGCTAAGTAGTAGAATGGATAGAACAATAGACCTGGAGACAGAAAGACTTGAGTTCAAATCCAGGCTCAAGAAAACTTACTAGCTGTGTGACTCAGAGCAAGTCATTTAACTTCTATCTACCTTGGTTTTACCCAACTGAAAATTGGGAACAACAGTAGCAGCCTACTTCCCAGGGTTGTTGTGAGGATCAAATGAGATAATATTTGTAAAGTAATTAGTGTAATTGCTGGTACATAGTAAGTCCTTATTAAGTGATTGTCCCCTTTACTCCTCAGAATGTTTTGAAATGTTCATCACTGTCATGGAAGACGTTTACCATAAAACCAAAAGGGAAGAAAGTTTCCTAATACATGAGAATCAAGAATATATGTTCCTATTTGTGTATGTTTCTATCTGTGTTCTAAATTATGTTAGGCTCCAGAATAGTGTGGGATTTCTGATATAATATTCATGTTTCTTCAAAAGTCTAGTCTCACTATCCACATAAGAAATATGAAGTGGATGAAGAATGCCCTTTGAGAGCATGTATGTGGCTCAGTGGATTGAGAGACAAGCCCAGAGATTGGTTTCAGTCACTTTCTAGATGTGTGTCCCTGGGCAAGTCACTTAACCCCTATTGCCTAGCCCTTAGTCCTTTTCTTCCTTAGAATCAATATGGAAGGTAAGGGTCTTTAAAAAAAAAGCCTCTTACACAAACTGTAAGATGTAGATGGATTGGCAAACCATAAAATTCATCCATTATTCCATCTATCTTAAGTGAACACTACAAATGCATAATGAACTAAACCTAGAATTAAAAAGTTAAACAAAAATTGTCTAGTGTGTCATAGAAAAAAATATACATTTTAAATTTTAAATTTTAAATACAAAATTTTAAATACAAAAAACAATTAAACAAAAAATAAAAACTTTATCTTCCATCTTAAAATCAATATCATGTAGTTGCTCTAAGGCAGAAGAACAGTAAATGTTAGGCAGTGGGAGTTAAGTGACTTGCCTAGGGTCACACAGCTAGGGAGTTGTGAAATCCCATCTCCAGATCTGGCTTTTTATCCACTGAGCCACCTGGCTGCCCTTATAGTTCTTTTAATGACCCTCCTTTTTTTCCTGAAACCAAAGTTCATCATTTTAACCTTGAGATTTCTCAGATAACATTATCTAGCTCCATGTCAAGGAAAACTACAGTTTCCAAATAAATGAAGTAGAGGATTAACCAAAGGGCAATGTATAGGTGGAGAGGGTGGAGGAGGTTCCACCAGGTGGGTCATGTATAGGCCAAAATATATTCTAGAGGAGGGCTAATTCAGGAAATTCAACAAAAGGATGTTATCAAAGAAACATGACTTAGGTTAAGGGGGATGGGTTGGGAATAAGAATCAATTCCCCATAAGATCTAAGGATAATAAATGGAAACGTTGCTTCTTTGGTATCTACATAATGGCAAGAATGTAAGAAAGTCCTCAAGAACATTCAGTGGGTCCTCTTGGCAGATTTATGGAAGGAAATGGACAAAGGTAAGGATAGGCCTTTACCTAATCAATGAAATTACAGATATAGTGATGCTTGGGAGCACATGTTTCATTTTTTCCAACTTCTTCCCACTGTGCAAATCTATTATAATAATATTTATACTAATTCTTTCACAAAGGATGTTATCTAGCCCCTTAAAACTGTTTTATGTATAATTTGATCTTCTTGACTCATATATAGGCATGTACATTATTGATTAAAGTGTTGAAGAGAATCGGATAGAGATTGTGGGCACTCTGCTAGAGACTTCCCTAATGGCTGACATTCTCTCATTAATCAATACTTTTTTGGATCCAGGCAACCAATTATTCTACATCCAACTAACTGCATTCTTATATAACTTTTATCTCTCTGCCTTTTAGGATGCCACAAAGAGTTATATCAAGCTCTGGCCAAAATCTAGGTATATTATATCTCTAAAAGTCTCCTGATATTCTTGTTTGGAAACCTTATCACAAATAGTAATATGGACAGTCTGACAATCGATTGTAATGGACTTCTCTATCAGCAGCATGCAATGATCCAGGGCAATTCTGAGGGACTTATGAGAAAGAACACTATCCACATCCAGAGAAAGAACTATGGGAGTAGAAACACAGAAGAAAAACAACTGCTTAATCATATGGGTTGATGGGGATATGACTGGGGATGTAGACACTAAACGATCACTCTACTGAAAACATAAATAATATGGAAATAGGTCTTGATCAATGATACATGTCAAATCCAGTGAAATTACTCACTGGCTACAGGAGAGGGAAAGAATATGAATCATGGAACCAAGGGATTCTACATTAATTCGTTAAATTAATTAATGAATAAAAAATTTTAAAAAAGATATAGTTAGCCTGACATGACTTAAAGAGTTCTTTACAAAACACTGAAACACATGATTTAACAGTGAAAGAAATCTTAAAGAGACGATCTAGTCTAGCTTTTCTCTAATTTTTTGATCTTAGGATCACTTTGCACTCAAAAATTATTGAGGAGCTCCTCTCAAAAATGTTTGTTTTTGTGAGTTATATCTATCAATACTTACTCTATTGGAATTAAAATGTCTTGTTACTATTGTTAAAATAGTTATGAACTCATTGACACCAAGAGGCTCTAGAGTCTCTTTAGCAACCATTGATTTAATCTTCCTCTTCTCAACTTACAGATAAGGAAATTGATGTCAAGTTCTGTTGAGTGGCTTACTCAAGGTCATACAAATAGTAAGATGAAAAGGGAGTTCCTTGGACTCAAAATCCAGGACTTCTATGTATTATAACATGCTAATTCCCCACTTCCCCCTTTCCCAAGAACTTCCAAACAAACCCTCTGATAATCCATTTTATAATTTCTAATTTTCTAAGATCATTCCCAGCTCTAATATTCTGTATCTTATGTTCTAAGGTCCCTGCTATTCTTTGTTCTATATTCTAAGTACCATGTCTGTCATCATTATAAAAATGCCTCCCATTTATATAGAACTCAAAGGTTCTCAAAGCACTTTCCTTACAATAAGGAGTGAGACAGGTGCTATTAGTCTTGGAACTGCCATTTTATAGATGATGAGACAATGTCAAACAGTAAAAGACTTGCCACAGAAACACTACATGGCTAAATTATAGTGGCATAAGGGCTTAAACCTAAGTCTCCTGAATCCAAATCCAATATCTATGCCCTACACCTTGCTGCCTCCTAGAAGGTTGTCTTCGAAAAGAAATGATGACTCTTAAAGGTGGATGAGTGTTTGGGGGCAAAAAGTTCATGGGATTGACCTACAAGCAAATGAATGTCTTCTGTTGGGTATGGAAAACACCATCCCACACACATGTGCACACCTAGAGTGCCATAGCAAATAGGTAAAAGACTTTGTGATCTATGTGGGTAGACCCACCACCTACAAGTTCTCATTAACTGTGCTTCTGGGGGAGGGGTACATTCTGAAGAATCAAGGAGAGTATCCATGTGTGACTGAGTCACAGAACTGCCTCCCACTCCCCATTCTCCTCTTCAGAAGTCCTGTCCTTTCCTATGGATATCAGGATTATAATTATGCTGTTTGAAGGTTAGTGCTCATCTGAATAATTAATATTTCTTTCATACCAGTTTTTTTATGGTTGACAAAGGCCTCAGAACCCACAGATAAAGGGCATAGCTGAGAAGGAGCTGAGATACTGATATTCCTGACTTTCTGTGTCTCTGGAGATCAAGAAACTAAGAGAAAGTCTAATCTCATTATGTTATTCTATAGCCTTAGGCTATGCTTACATGAATATTTTAAAGAGAGTGGGATGAACTGAGCAGTTATCTTTTCCCTCAGAAAGAAGGAGCTGGATCTCTAGCAAAGTTCTAGCCCCAGCAAGCCTTGGACTTGGCCCATGGTAGGAATGAGAAGTCCTCAAGAATTGTCCTGAGGGTGTACAACAGTTCAGAGTCACAAAATCTCAGGAATGGAAGGGGAAGACCTCACTGAGGCATCATAGAATGCTTTACATGAAATCAAGAAGAACCAACATCAGCCTCTTCCTCAGACATTCACTGACTTGGGAAAGTCATATAATCTCAGACAGCCTAAAGTGCCTCATATGTAAAATGGGAAAAATAGTAGCTCCTCCTTGGAGAGTTACTGAATCAAATGAGATAACATATGTAAAGTGCTTTGTAATCTTTAATTTAACTGCTCTATAAATGTTTCTTGTTATTGTTATTATTTCAAGCCCTAACTTTCCCTACAGTACCCCCCAAAAGTCATCATCTTACCCTGACATGAAAACCTTGAATGATGGGGATTCCATTACCTTCTAAAGTATATCATTAAGAACTTATCTGACTTTGAAGTTGTTTTAAACTTTCAAAATGTCTTGAACACTGTGAAGATTAGATTTAGCTATCTCCTGATTGTAACAATGAAGATACTTAGCTCTTCCTTTATTGGGAAGATTGAAATTGTAATTCACAATCTATTTTTAGATTTTAATCCCCGAAAGGTGGTAACTCAGTATTTGAAGTAGATCTACCCATTTTAAACTACTAAAGGTGAGAACTAACTACTAAAGGTGTGATATAACCAAAAAAGGTATAATGTAACCAAAGAAGGTGTGAACTAAAGAGTGGGCAGTCCTGGAGAGGAGCATCTGCTGTGATTGGTAGACATGAAATTTACGGGAGGTGACACAAGAGAAAAAGATCTTTAAAAAGAGGATCACAGAGCCCAGAAGAGGATTCAATAGATTTGAGCATTCAAGATTCCTATAGAGGGAAGAAGAGTCATTTGGAGGAGAGACTGGAAGAGGGACACTTGTACTTGGCTGTGGAACTGGACCCCTGGAGGAGCTCTCGCAGGAGACCTCAGATGGCTTTCTTTTTAGAAAGTCACTGTTGGTGAGTGAAAGGTTGGCTTAGTGACCCTGCCTTTCTGGAGGTGTAAACCTGCAAGAAAGGCCCATTGTCTTGAAACTCTTTTTCCCTGATTAGGGCCTTAAAATTTTCTACTTGGCTCTGAGAAAGCAGAGAGCTCTCTCTCTCTCTCTCTCTCTCTCTCTCTCTCTCTCTCTCTCTCTATCTCTTTCTCTCTATCTCTTTCTCTCTCTCTCTCTCTCTCTCTCTCTCTCTCTCTCTCTCTCTCTCTCTCTCTCCCTTTATATCTCACTCTTTAATATCTTCTCTCTATTAAATAAACTACCATGAATTCCAATTTTATTGTAGTAATTCATTTTGGGATTTAGAAAATTAAATCCCTAGCAACCACAAATTAAATATTAAGTCCAACATGAAATAAATTTAACAACATCAGTTCAATTCCTGTAGCTCTGAAAAGGAACTGAATCATTTTCCTTACAACAACAGTGTGAGGTAGGCAGTACAAATATTATCATCCTTATTTTATAGATGAAGAAACTGAAGCTTCAGAGACATCATATTATGCCCTTTGGAACCACATAGAACCTTAGAGATCATTTAATACCTTCATTTTAAAGATGAAGAAACTGAGGACCAAAAAAATTAAGATACTTGTCCAATGCTACATAAGATTGAAACCCAAATCCTGACTCCAAATCCTCCAAATCCTCAGTGCAATACTGCCTCAGTTTCCCCCAGTAAAATATGAGAGTTAAATAACGAGCAACCAACATAGGATAGTGGCATCTGGGATCAAATTGTAAAAAAAAAATACTTAAAAAAAAAAGCCCTTACCTTTTGTCTTAGAATCAATAATATATATTGGTTCCAAGGCAGAAGAGCAGTAAGGACTAGGCAATGGGAGTTTAAATCATTTGCCACAGCTGGAAGTGTCTGAGGTCACATTTGAATCTAGGACTTCCTGTCAGATACTTTTAAGAGATGTGATCTTAGACAAGTCATTCTGTGTCTTCAGCCTCTGAGAGACTTGGACTAGGTGGACTCTAAAGCCCTCTCCAGGAGAAATCAATGATATTATGATTTGTTTTAAAGGTCCCTTTGAATCCTAAATCCTACAACTCTAGATCACTCTTTAATGAAGGTTCAAAGACAGCTGAGCACTGGGGAATTTGGTTGCTATGGTAACCTGTAAACTCTCTCCTCATTAAAGAAAGGCAGCAATAGGGATGATTATAAGTAGCCTACTGTGTCTTTCTCAATGTTTACTTCTTTGTTGTTGTTTTTTTCCTACTTATTTTTCTATTAAGAAAGAAGGAAAAATCCAAATAACTTTCACCTATAAGCCTGGCTGTCTTGCCCATTAAGGGGAACTGGGCACTGCTGGCTCAGGGGTACTCCAAAATTAATTAGAAGAATTAGCTGAACAAAGATATCTTCATAATAATCTCTCTTTCTATGGAATCCATTGTCTTTCCTCCTAAATCATTCCTTCTTCTCCGCTCTTCTATTATTGTCAAGGGTACAACCGTCTCCAGCCACCAAGGCTCAAAACTTTGGTGTCATTCACAATTCTTCACTCTGTTTCACCCCCAATGTCCAATATGTGGTTGAGTCTTGTCCTTAATACAATCATAGCATCTCTATCATTTGCCCTTTCTCTCTCTGCACAAAAGCACCACACACCTGGACTGTTACAGTGGCCTTCTGACTGCTCTTCCTGCTTCACATCTATTTACACTCCAATCTACATCACACATCTGCCAAAGTGACTTTTTTGGAGTGCAAGTAGTAGTAGTAATAATAATAAATAGCAATAAATAATAATGAATACGACAAATAGTATTTATATAACATCTACTATGTCACAAGCACTGTACTAAGTCCTTTACAAATATTATCTAATGTTTCTCTTTACAATAACTCAGGGAAGTAGGTGCTATTATTATCACCATTTTGCTGAAAATCATTCTATTTTCTTTTTTTTAATTTATCATTTATTTATTTTCAGCTTTCTTTTCTTTTTATATTTTGAGTTCCAGATTCTCTCCCTTCCTACACACTCTCAACCTTCTGAGAAGGTAAACAATATGATATCAATTATATATGTGAAATCATGCAATACATAGTTCCACATTAGCCATATCACAAAAAAGAACCAAAAAAACATAAAGAGAGAAAATTATACTTCTGTTTGAACTCAGAATTCATTAGTTTTCTTTCTGGAGGTGAATAGTATTTTTTAATAATGAGTATCTAAATATTTTTAATAATGAGTCCTTTGCAATTTCTTTGGATAGGAGTAGCCAAGACTTTCATAGTTGATTATCATTATGTTACTTTGTACAGTGACCTTATGGGCTCTTCTCACTTAACTTTTCATCAATTCATATAGATCTTTCTAAGATTTTTTTCTGAAATCATCTCCTTCATCATTTCCTTTTTGTAAACCCTTACTTTCTGTCTTGGTAATAGCTTTAATGTAGAAAGTCAAGAACTAAGCAAACTGTGTTAAATGACTTGCCCAATGTCACACAGTCAGGAAGTATCTGAGGTCAGATTTGAACCCAGGTCTTTCCAACTCTAGGCCTGGTATTCTGTCCAATTTGCCTACCAGATGCCCCCTCCATCATCATTTCTTATAGCACAATAGAACTCCATCACAATCATGTGCTACTTGTTCAGTCATTCCCCACTTGATGAACATTCCCTTAATTTGCAATTCTTTGCTACCATAAAAAGAGTTGCTATTAATAGTTTTTTCTTTATATATGCCCTTTTCCTGTATCTCTTTGGGGTACAGACCTAGTGGTGGTATTGATGGTTCAAAGGATATAGACATTTCCATGCATAAAACCATGCATAGATCATTCTCCAGAATGATTGGACCAGCTCATCATTCCACCAGCAATTTATTAATGCACCTATTTTCCCTTATTCCCTCCAGCATCTGTAATTTCTGATAGGTGTGAGGTGCTACCTAGAATTTTAAAAATTTAATCTGTAGTGATTTTGAATTTTTATATGACTATTGATAACAATGATTTCTTCTCTGAACTTCCTATTCATATCCTTCATCCATTACTGGATAATGGCTCTTATTTTTATAAATTTGACTCACTTTCCTGCAAAATCAGGCATATATCAGAGTAAATTGTTTAAAAATTTTTGATATATATTTATATATATATATATATATGTATGTATATATGTGTGTGAGTGTGTACTATATATATTCTTCCCTATTTGAACCAATTCTAATGAGAGTGAGGTTCAAGCATTGTCTACCCCCCATTTTCCACTCCATTATAAAAATTCTTCCTTGTGTTCCTCCTTTATGTGTAAAGATTTCTCACATTCTATCTCTCCAAGTGCACCTTTCTTACCTCTATATTTTTTTAAGATTATCCCAAGTTAATCAACTCATATACATGTCTTCTGTCTTTGCAAAATCCTTCCAACTATCCTAATAATGATAAAGTTCTTAGAAGTTATATGGTATCATCTTCCCAAACAGGAACATAAATCATTTAACTTTGAGTCCATTATAATTATTCTTTCAAGTTTACCTTTTTGTGCTTCTCTTGAAACTTCTATTTGAATGTCAAATTTCTATTCAACTCTGGTCTTTTTCTCAGGAATACTTGGAAGTTCTCTATTCCAATTAAATGTCTATTTTTTTCCCTCCTGATGAATTATATTCAGTTTTGCAGGGTAGATGATCCTTGGTTATAATCTCAGTTCATTGGATATCCAGAATATCATATTTCTAATCTTCTGCTCTTTTAGCATGCTAACTCTTGTATAATCCTGTCTGTGGCTCCATTTTAAAATTTTACTTTCTGACTAGTTGAAATAGTTTCACTTTGAACTAGGAGCTCTGGAATTTGGCTATAAAATTTCAGGGAGTTTTCATTTTTTATTTTAGGAAGTGATCAATGAATTCTTTCTATGTATATTTTTTAACTTCTAGATCTAATATTTCAGGAAATTTTCCGTGATAGCTTCTTGAAATATATTGTCTAAGCTCTTTTTTTAATCTTGGCTTTTAGATAGTCTGATAATTCTTGAATTATCATTCCTAGTTTAATTTCCCTTTCAGTTGTTTTATCCTATGAGATATTTTACATTTTCTTCTATTTTTTCATTCTTTTGGCTTTGTTTTATTATTTCTCGAAGTCTAATGGAGCCATCAGCTTCTACTTTCTCAAATCTAATTTTTTGAATTTTTTCCCCCTGAGTCAATGTACTTTTTTTTTCTATTTGGCCAATTTGCTTTTTAAGTTCTTGTCTTTAGTGAAATTTTTTATCTGCTCTTCCATTTGGCCTATTCTGCTTTTAAAAGAGTTCTTTTCTTTAGTGAACTGTGCCTCTTTTGCCATTAGGCCAATTCTGTTTTTAAGTTGTTGCTTTCTTCAATATTTTTGGTGCCTCTCTTACGAAGTTGTTAAATCTCTTTTTATCATTTTCTTGCTTCATTCATTTCTTTTCTCATTTTTTTCTCTACCACTCATCTATTTCTTTAATTCTTCTAAGAATTCTTGCTGGTGTTAGGTACAATTAGCATTTTTCTTTGATTCTTATTTTATAGATATTTTTATGTTACTATCTACTTCTGAATTTATATCTTGTTCTTATCTGCCACTGCAGTAGATTTTTATGGTCAAGTTCTTTTTCTATTGTTTGCTTATTTTCCCAGCATATTTCTTCACTTCAAACTTTATGTTACAGTTAGATTCTGCTTACCTGAGGTTGGAGAGGCATTCTCCCAAACTTTAGACAATTTTGTCCTATTGTTTTCAGAGCTTTAGTTCTGGAGATCTACAACTTTTCAGTGCTTTGTGTGTTGTGATCCTAGGAGAGGTATTTTTATTACTCGCCTGTTCTGCACTCTAGTCTTTACTCAGAAAGGGTCCTTGCATTCCCTACAGCTGCCAGGTACTAATGCTCTTCTTGACCTTCAAACTATGACCAGGGCCCTTGCTCCCTTCCTCCTCATCCTAGAACTGCAACCTAAGACTGCTTATGGGCAAAAGAATTGCCAATCAGTGCCAGATGCTCCTAATGCCAAGAGAGGCTCCCCCATAATCTCTTTTTGATCAGTTGTCTGACCCTCTTACCATCTCTGAATCAAGAATTCCCAGAGTTACTATTGCTGCTGCTATTATGACTACCTCCAAGACATACCACTGATGATTCTTTAAGGCTCGGGGTCTCCACTCACCCCTGACCTTTTCTATGGGTCCCTAAGTTGTTTTAGACTACAAAAAATGATTCCCTTAGACATTTTGTTGACTCTACTGCTCCAAAACTTGATTTGAGGCATTGTTTTAAAGGAGAATACTGGAAGAGTATTGTGAATGTCCAGTTCCTAGTCTATATTCTTCCATCTTGGTCCTACCTCTCCCCATTTTGCACTTCGGAAAACTGAGGAAAACCAGTTAACTAACTTGCCCAAAACTACTCATCTAGTAAATTTCTGAGGTCAGATTTGAAATTAGATCTTCCTGACTCTAGGCCCAGTACTCTATATACTGTGACACTTAAATGTATATATGTACCTCTGACTATAACATACCATTATTACTCAATAAACTTCAGTCACTCCCTGTGATCTACTCTATTTAGAACTTAAAGTCCATCACACAATCTGGCTCCTTTCCTCTCTTTCTAGTCTTCTTATCCCTTTACTCATTTTCAATTATTCTTCACATCAGTTTTCCTGACCTATTTTTAATTCCTCAAATAGAATAAACACTCCATCTTGACCAGAGCTACCTCAATATTCATAATGTGTTCCAGGAACCAGGCATGGGTGAATTATGCTTATCTTAGCCATCTTCCTGCTGTGTTTTTATGCCTCCTCCAGAACCCATGATCTACCTGTTTTAGATAAATCTGAGAAAAGAGAAACAACCATTTTAGCTTAAAGGGATTTTAGAGCACTTCGCCTAGATCTCTCCTTCCTTCATACCACACCTCTCCTAGTCATGTAATTATTTGTGCCCCTTTTGGAAAGAGTTCAATGGAGAAGTCTGGAAGGAAGGGAAGAATTTTGACAGGCAGAAATAAGGATTATGATCCAGGCTTGTGCAAATGAATGCCCAGAAGTTACAAATTTATCAAGTTTGGGGAAAAGTCATTAATCAGATTTGCAAATGATGACAAAATGCTAGAAGGGAAAGTTTGAGCCAGACATTAGAGAACCTTAAATGCCAAGCAAAGGAGTTTATATTTTATCCTATAGGCAATATCTGGAAGCTTCTTAGTAAAAGAATGACATATTCATATGTGTGCATCATTTTGGCAGCAGTGTTAAGGACAGAAAGAGAAAAGAGAGGAGAGGGCAGCAGATGAGTTTGGGCAGCTATTCCAAAGATCCAGGAGAAAACTGATGAGGATGTAAACTAAAGTAGGAACTGTACAACTGGGGAAGGGGAGGCAAATGCAAGAGATTCTAGGCAGGTAGAAGTGGAGAGACAACATGGTACATTGGATAGAGCACTAGTCTTGGAGTTAGGAAAACCACAGATCAAATCCCACTTCATATATTAGCTGTGTGACAATGGACCAATTTCTTAAATACTGTGAGCTTTGGGTTCCTTGACTTTAAAATAAGCATTTGGATTCAATAGTCTCTAAGATGCCTTGTAGCTATAAATCTACGATCCTATGAAGCTGACAGAAAATAGCTTCCTAAAAATAGGCTTATAGACTTCAGAGTTGTGAAGGGATCTTAGAGATCATGTAGTCCAACCCACTTATTTATAGGGAAGGGTCTGAGCCTTAGAGATGAGAAGAGAGTTTCCCAAAGTCACTGAGGGCACAAAACTTCAAAACATGTTTTCCCAACTCTCAGGTCAAAGTACTTTCTTGAATGTTTGAGGATCCACCCAACAGACTGGGGTGTTTTCTTCTAGCTCTTTGAACCATGGTTTCTATATCATTGCAAGAAACAGCAAACAGAGTCATTTTTCAAAAGCAATTAAGCCACTGCTGGGCTTTAAGGGGAGCTGCCCACCCATTTACCAAAGAGCAATATATTTTTTCCCCTTGGAGTAACCTTTGCAAGGGGAGCTAATATAGCCCCATTAAAGGGTAAACTCTGATGTACTGTGTTTATTGACTGGCTGACTTCTCAAACTGTGAGCCTGTCTCCAGGCTGCTGAGTACATTTCGGCAATTTAAAATCTATATTTAACTAAAGTTGACAAAAAGCTTCCACCCTCAGGAATTTTCCTGAATTGTTTGCTCAGTTTTTCCCCTTTCTTGAGGCTGGGAAGGGCTTGGTCGGTAATCAGCATCTCCAAAGAGGAGAGCCTTGCTGCCTCAGGTCATTCCGGACCCTGCCTCCTCTTTCTGCTGTCCTTCCTCAGGGTCTTATTCTCTAAGGACACTAGTATAATGCCCTTTTAAGGGAGACCAAGGATGAATGTCTCACAGGCTCATTAGGCATAATCCTAGGGGACTGTCAGGTCTGTCCCAGAACAGATAATAATAGACAGAGAGCCAGCCTCCAAATCAGAAAGCTCTGAGTTCACATTTTATCTCTGGCTGTGTGACCCTGAGCAAGTCATTTAAGTTATCATTGCCCAAGGCAACTTCCTAAAATGCTATGTTGCAGGACAGTTGTCATTCTGCATTAGTAGAGGAAATAGTCACACTAGGTGTTCCCTAAACCAATAAAATCACAGGTTAAGAACAGAAAAAAAGTGGGGGGAGAAGAGATGGAGAACTACTTGCCCAGGTCACTCAGCTATTTCCAGTGGCAGATTAGGATTCTCTCCTGATTCCAAGATCATTGTTCTTTCTATCCCATGAGGCCTGGTTTTGAGTTCAACTTCTTCTAATTATTAGCCACAAAGCCTTCTGGGTCTTAGTTTTCTCCTTTCTTAATGAAGATTAAAAAGTCTTCTGATGCCTCCCTCACAGGGTTGTTTTGACTCCAAAGAGACAAATGGATGCAACCTGACCCATACCAACCAAGTATAAATGTGAGCTATTATAGTGAGTCTTGTACATAGAGAATGCTCAATAAGTTTGTTAAATTCAATTGTGACCTAAAGCAAATATGCAAATATATTAGTAAAAATAAAATACTGTTTCACACACACACACACACACACACACACACACACACACACACACACACACACCAATTCTGTCTTAAGAAGCTAGAAGTCTAACAGGAAAGGAGATTTATTTAACTTAACTTTTTGATTGGTCCATTATTTAGAAATTTCCTAACCTTTCACCTTTACAGAACAGCAGAGCCACAAGGTAGACCATCTTGTAAAATCAATAGATGAACCTCTACTACAACAAATTCCTCAGCTATCCAGTCTTTGATTGAAGACCTCTAGCCATGGAAAACCCACTCCTCCTTCAAGCAACCCAATCCACTTTGGGACTGCTTTAATGATTGGAGAGTTTTTTCTTAAATCAACTCTAAATTCTCAACAACCCATTACTCCTGATTCCACCCTCTGGGACAAAACAAATCTCACTTTCATTTAACAATCCTTCATATAATTGAAGGTGATTATTACAACCTTTCAAGTAGTTTCCAGATTTAACTTCTCCAGTTCTTCTTCATATGGAATAACTTTGAGACCCTTCACAACCTTGGTTGTCCTCTTTGGGACATCTTCCATTCTAGCAAATGACCTTCCAAAAATGTAGGATCAAGAACTAAACAGAATATTCCACATCAGTCTTCCTAAGGTAGAGAACAGTGGGCCACTCCCCTCTCTATTCATGGATGTTATGCCTCTCTCTATGTAGACTAAATGCATTAATTCTGTTGGCTGATAGATCACAATGTGACCCAATAATGTGCTTGCAGTGAAGATCCATTTCTGATGAACTGTTGACTTATACTTGTAAAAAAATATTGAGCACAAATATGAAGCAAAGCATCTCTCCCTATTAACTTTCATCTTTTTAGATTTGTACCAAATCCTAGCCTATTAAGACCTCTTCAGCTCAGTAAGGTGGTATAATGGATAGAGTATCTGGCCTGAAGTCAGGAAGATTCCTTATCTTGAGTTCAAATTTGACCTTAGACACTTACTAGTTATGTGAACCTAGGAAAGTCACTTAAGCCTGCTAGTCTCAGTTTCCTCATCTATAAGAGAGAGAAATCTGGAAACTTTGGGAATAAGCCTGGAAGAGCTACACAAATCCTGCAAGCAGTGAAGAGGGGATAGGCAAAAAAGAACTTGGAACCTTGGAGGGAGACAAAAAGCTGATCCAAGCAGTTGAAATGAACTCCTGGCAGAGAGTACTTGGGCAGAGGTTTGTTTGGGGGATTTTTGGACTCTGATTGACTCTCAAAGTCAGTGTTCTTTCCCTACCTGAATTCCTGATCCCAGATCTTTCCAAACCCCAGCCAACGGGCAAGGACTTTGAGAGATAAGCAGTCCACAAAGAAGATCTCTACAACTCCTTTTGAACCTTGAACTTAGGGACATTAGCTGTGACAGTCAAGAAACCAGAGTTTCTCTACTCTGAACCACACAGGGGTTCAGGTTATCAGACCTGAGCTATCTAACTTTGGGGGTAAGGGTGTTAATTAAATAGGGACCCCCTCTCCCTCTTTCCCTCCTGAATCTCAGTTCTTACCATTCATCAGTCCTGTCCCTTTCCTGCTTCATAAACTCAGTCATTAGGTCCCAGAATTGACTCCAGCTTTATTAGAAGACTGCCTGAATTGAGGGGGGAAGAGAAGAGGTTTCTCTCCCCAGAAAAAAGAGGCTTAACATCTGAAGCCTCTTCCAACAAAGATACCAGAGAGCCTGCCAGTAGGAATTGAAGATAGTGAGGGGGTCTAGTAAGAGAGGACTGAGAAGGAAAAGACAAAATCCATCCTCTTTCTCTCCTCTGGCTAAACAACAACACCTCCTCTCACTCTGACCCTGCTTTAAAAGGAAGAGGCTCCATTTCCATTCTCCCCTTTCCCCATTATATTACAAAAAGGAGCTAAAAAAGGAAATAGCAAACCACTCTTGTTTTTTGTTTTTTTTTTTTGTCAAGAAAACCCAAAATAGGGTCACAGAGTCAGACATGACCAAAATGAATAACAATAACAAAAAGATCTCTTTGGAGCATGGTTCCACCATGAAATATGTGGGCTATGACTCCTATCAATCAACATGTATTTAATACTAGGTTTTTTTGCTAGTCTTTGAGGATACAATGACAAAAAGAAATAAAGGATACTTGCTTATGTGGCACATTGATATCATCATAGATAGAGCACTTGGCCTGGAATCAAGAAGATGAATTTGAATCTACCCTCAAACACTAGCAGTGTGACCTTGGACAAGTCACTTAATCACTATCTGCTTCATTTTCCTAAACTGTAAGGAGGAGAAAATAATAACACCTACTTCCTACAATTGTTGTGAGGATCAAATGAGAAAATATGGTGTCTGAAATAGTTGGTGTCATATAAATGCTTGTTTCCTTCATTCCCCCAAATAGAGGGAGACAAGAACATATATAAGTAGATGTAAAAATAAATACAAAGAGAATAAATATAATTAAAAGTGGATAATTTAGGAGGGTAAACACCAGCAGTCCAATGGGGAAAGGAAAAGTTCAAGTAGATGGTGGTGCTTGAGCTGCATCTTAAAGAAAAAGAGGGATTCTATACGATGGAGTAAAGAAGGGAGTACATTCTGAGTATGAGGAACAGTCTTGCCCATGAGCAGAATAGACAGAATGTCATGTGTGAGAAACTGATAGAAGGACAATATGGTGGAATCACAGAGTGTATAAAGGAGAGTAATCAACAGCAAATATGAAAAAAAAAGGTAGCGACCATACTGGATGGGGCTTTAAAAAATAAATGGTAGTCTTTATAGTTGATCCCGGAAGTCATAGGGAGCCACTGAATTTTATTGAGTAAAGAATCTTAGAGCTCTTCTGAGGAAAAGTACTTTGGCAGGGTTGGACTTGGCAAGGGGAAAAGGGAGACCTCGTTGTCAGAAGCTAGAGGAAAGGAAGAAAGAGAGGACAAGTGTATGTGTGGAGAGGTTAATGTGAAAGTTTTTGAGATGAATAGAGGGGAGAAGGGGGAATTCATATTGGCTGCCCTCAGTTTTCTCAATAAAATGTTAAATGAGAACATCAGCTGAGTGAGAATGGGGAGAAGGAAATGTGAGAGGTTTGAAAAATGGTTTTGTAAAAGCTTTTGTGGAGGAGGGAGATAAAGAATAAATTGGAGAAGAATAAAAGGATTACCTTTGTCCCAGTTGAAGTTGGATAAGAATTTATAATACATTCAATTAGCATGGTTGTGGGACTATCTCCAGTAGCCTGCAATTAGGATTGGAGTTGGATGATGAGAGTGGTTAAGGACTGCAGTATGACACAATTTAGCAAGGTGGCAAGGGGTTGAAGAGTAGCAGGCAGTGAAAAGTTGAATTATTTAATCATAGGGTCAATATTGGAAAGAGAGAAAAGTGAAGTCAGAAGTCAGAAGACATGATGACCTGGAAGAGTACTTGGGGGAAAGCAATGGTGATCTTGATGAGGGGCAGGAATAGGTGTAGGAGGAGTAAGGCACAAGGAGAGATGGCATGATACAGAGTTACAGTTACATAGAGGAATGCCAGAGTTTTTATTTAGAGAAGTGGAACAAATGAAGATAATGGTAAGGTCCAACAAATGAACCCTCCTTGTGTATCCCTGACATGGAGCAGACAATGGAATTTAAGAATACTAAGAATTTGGGAGACTTGGGAGCTTGAAGGAAAATCAAGAAGGATGTATAGAAGCAAGAATTGGGGAGGCAATGAAGATGGTGAGCCAGACATTTAACTCATTGAGAAAGGAAGGGGGACAATAATTACCTTAATTTAGAAGAATAATATACCACAAAGAAGGGGACATTGATGAATGATGTTGTTAAAGGGAAAGGCTAGACATGGTGGTGGAGAGTATATTCTGAGCACCACTCCAAGACCAATGTATCAGTGGTATGGGTGAAGGTATCACTGATAGATGGGGATGACCTTCTCAGTGAGGGCTAGTTGATGGAAGGATTTTGAAAGAAATCCAAGACTAAGGGAAGTCTGTTCATGATGGAATAAAGATTCCACAGGATACAATGGAAGAGGTCAGTCAAGTTAGAATGGGACTTTGTTGAAGAAGTGGCAGAGCTGAAGAACTGGATGAGGGGTTGGGTACAGTTTTTTTGTTGCTGTATTATTTTAATGTGGCCAATATTGGTTAATATAGATATTGGGAGAGAAACAGATGGTGGGAAATTATTAGACATAAAATTAGTGGGTGGTAGAAGGAAAATAAAGCTCAGTTTCCCAAGGGTATTATTGCTAGGTATGAAACAGGGGTTTAAGGTCGTATTTAGTCTGGTTTTGTTCCTTCTGTGTATATAGGTGTAAGATGCAAAGTCCTTGTGAGCTACCAAAAGGTATTAGGCAGGGCCTAGATCTTAGGACAATATAGTATGGTACTATTGACAGCTTAATGTCACCTGAAATTTTGTCTTTATATGAATAATTAATAAACTTATTAAGCACCATAACATAAAGTAGAGATCCCCTTCAAAGTTGACTTTGAAGGATTAACAATTATTCTGTTCTGGGGTCAAATAGATCTGAATGCATGTAATTACACGATCATTTCTAACTAATCTCTGTTCATCTTGACCACAAGAAAGGCATGGAAGCCTTTGTCAAATGTTTTGCTAAATGAAATAATTTGGTGATGGCATAATCTAGTATTGATGAAGTCATGCTAGATCTTTATGATGATAGTTTCCTTTTCTAAATGTGCATCAAATATTTCTTTTTGCCAAAAATAAAAACTAAAATCTTTGTCCATAGATTGAAGGCTCAATTGTCTTCCTTTTTTGTTTTTCAAGGAGGGGGATATTTTTCCTTCTCTAGGCATGATGCAAAGCTATAAGAGACTCAAAATGTCTCTAATCAATTACAGATACCTTGTCCAGGTTCACACAGGCAGTAAGTAGCAGGGAGGGCTAGAATTCAAACCCAGATCTTCTGACTTCAAATTTGATAGTCTTTCAATCATATTTTCCTTTGGCACCACATTTATTTTGCAATGACTTTCAAAGACGGCTGACAGTAATCTATAGCAATTATATTCAATAGTTCTACCCCATCATATATTTCATCTGATCAGTTACCCACTTATGGAACTTCTCAAGAGCAGTTGTTTAGTCATTTTTCAGTGGTGTCTGACTCTTCTTGAGCGTATTTGGGATTTTCTTTTCTTTTTCTTTTTTAAACCCTTACCTTCTGTCTTGGAGTCAATGCTGTGTATTGGCTCCTAGGCAGAAGAGTGGTAAGGGCTAGGCAATGGGGGTCAAGTGACTTGCCCAGGGTCACACAGCTAGGAAGTGGCTGAGGCCAGATTTGAACCTAGGACCTCCCGTCTCTAGGCCTGGTTCTCAATCTACTGAGCTACCCATCTGCCCCCTATTTTGGGGTTTTCTTGTCAAAGATACTGAAATGGTTGGCCATTTCCTTCTCCAGCTCCTTTTAGAGATGAGGAAACAGCCAAAAAGGGTTAAGTGACTGCCCCAGGGTCACACAGCTAGCATGTTTCTGAGGCCATATTTGAATTTAAGAAGAGGAACTTTTCTGACTCCAGGTCTAGCAATCTAACTACTGAACAATTTGTTATCAAAATCAGCTAGGTGCTCTTATACTATCTTATGCACAGGAGTTATTGACTTATTATTATACATCTTTGGTTTGTCTTTTCTGTAGTTCTAGAAACTCCATGTTGCCTCACCCTTTCCCAAATTCCACAAAATAAAAAAGATTACAGGATTAAAAATTAGAGAAGTTCTTAGAGATTTTTTTCCAATCTTCTTATATTATGGATGAGGAAACTGAGGTTTAGAAAGTTGCAGCAATTTTCCCATATTCACACTGCCAGGAAGTATCAAAACAGGTTAAAATGGTAGGTCTGTTGACACTCTAGGCAATGCTATTTCTGCTCTATCATAGGGGATTGATTCTCTAACTGAATCTTCCCTGGCAAAGGGAGAAGTCGATGCTTCTTTGAGATGGACTATATCTGTCTCCAGTTCTTTATAACTTCAATTCTTATTTTTATTGATCCTTATTTATTACCCAAACAGTCTCATTTTACTGGTAACAGTCAATGGAAACATCTCTGATGGGAACAAGTTAGTTTGTAATCATAATGCTGTGCATACAGAGTCACCATGGGTTCTCACCTAATTAGGAAATGCTACTTTTAGGTCCAAATCTATTCTACCTTGAGCTTATTTTATCCTTGTCTCTTAATGAGACCCATTCATATGAGTGTAATCTCCTCAATGACATACCAGGATATGTGACAAGTCAACAGTAGGTATGGGACTGAAGGAATAATGATAATAACAATCATAGTAATAGCAGTCTGAAATTATGAATTTGTGGGCCATAGAATTTTATCCCAATGGGGATAAAAAAGCCCCAAAAGAAAGACTGAAATAAAACTGCCTGTAATAATCATTACTCCCATTTCTAGGGAGTGTTTTTAATCTTTACAAAGCCCTTTTCATACGATAGCTCTGTGAATTAGTTGGAGTATTTTCCCCCTAATCTTATAGATGAGTAAAATGGGGCCCAGCAAAATTAAACAAAGTTGCCTGAGGGAAGACTGGTACTGTCAGAGGTAAAATGTAAAATAATGTCCTCCAACTCCACAGGGTCTTTCCACAATACCTACCCCATGCTAATCTGAAAGAATTAACTGGAAAAGGGAAAATCCCTTCAATAGAAATGGGAAAGATTGGAGGAGAGATAGACTCAAGGAGGAAGATAATGAATTCTAGTTTGGAAATGTGTTTGAGATGCCTACAACACATTCAGATGGGAATATAGAGGGTGAAGAGAGAAAGGAGAAGACAGACAAGGATGGAGTTTGGGGAAGATACCCATAGTTTGGACAAGATGAAGAATGGCGATTTAGTGAAAGAGACAGAGCAGCTGTCAGACAAGTAAAAGAATCATTCAAGAGCAGTGTTACAGAAGCCAAATCTCAAATTCCATAATTCTATTAATCTAGTTGAGTGATATTGAAAGGATAAGCTTTCAGAGGGGATGAGACCAACAGCATATGGATGGGTGTTGGCTTTGGCAAAAAAGGGTCATCTTCATTAAAGATGGAAAGAAGAAGAAGAAGCAGAAGAAGCAGAAGAAGAAGCAGAAGAAGCAGAAGAAGAAGCAGAAGAAGCAGAAGAAGAAGAAGAAGAAGAAGAAGAAGAAGAAGAAGAAGAAGAAGAAGAAGAAGAAGAAGAAGAAGAAGAAGAAGAAGAAGAAGAAGAAGAAGAAGCAGAAGAAGAAGAAGAAGAAGAAGAAGAAGGAAGAAGAAGAAGAAGAAGAAGAAGAAGAAGAAGAAGAAGAAGAAGAAGAAGAAGAAGAAGAAGAAGAAGAAGGAGGAGGAGGAGGAGGAGGAGGAGGAGGAGGAGGAGGAGGAGGAGGAGGAGGAGGAGGAGGAGGAGGAGGAGGAGGAGGAGGAGGAGGAGGAGGAGGAGGACTAAGGGCTTGGAGCTCTCAATGGATGGCTATTATTTTCTGAGGAAAGTAAAAGATCTACTTCTGAAAGGGAAGAAGAGAGTGTGGTATAGTAGTCATGATGAGAGAAGTCTAGAAGGAACAGCTCCTGAGTATGGTAGACAATCAGAGAAGAATAAAAGGATTATCATATACAATTAGGGTCCAGTAGCAAATAGCTATCACAAATTCATAATAGTTTCATTTGACAGTTTTGTGACTTCCTACAACAGTATTCAGAGAATTTCTGTACTCATTCAAAGAAGGATTTGAGAAATCTGATAGTGGAAATAATGAAGGATTTAGATTTAGCCAGTTATGATGAGGAGCATTAGAATGAGGGGAAGAAAAGATTTAAGGGCAGAGGACAGACTATTTTTGAACTGGTTAACTCTAAGTTTAAGACCTCAAAAGGAGGAAAAGGAGACCAACTGGGAAAAGAGGGAAGGCTTTAATGGCTGAAGCCTGACATTAGAGCAAGGAACTGGTTTTTTAGATGATTAAGACAGAGGAGGCACCTATTCCACTAAATTTGTAACTACATTTTTTTTTTTACTAAATCAAAATGCCTCCCATAAGAAAGGCTAAGCTGAGGAGTAAATGAAACACGATGTCCTTTCATTTAAATATTGATATTCTGTAATCTACCTATGATTCTACCCAAATTGATTCTGATGTACATATCCATCTTCATCACATATAGTTTACACTCTCACTGAACCATGTGACTGGCCTTGTGTCCTTGGACACATCCAGAGTTCCCCTGCTTCATAGTCTTACTATGCCCTCTTTTCAATAACTAGAATGCCCTTCCCCACTCTAAAAATTCTGTTCACTTTAGTTGAAATTCTGTCTCCTAAGATCCAGTTCAAGAACCACCTTCTCCAAAAAGGCTTCCCTAATTCTTCATGGGAAATTAAATTTTTCATTCTTCAGATTTCATGACTCCCAATTTTGTACCTCTTCTGCATACTTAACATTTTTTTAAAAAAATGTTTTATTAGATTATGGGGAAATTTAGATCTGGAATGAACTTTAGACCTTAGATCACATACTTTCTCCCCTAATTCACGCCTTTATCACCTCTCATCTGACCAATATCAATAGTCTGACTGAATTTCACTGCCTTTAGTGTCTCCCCTCTTCAATGCATCTTCCAAACTACCAAATTGATATTCCTAAAATATAGGTCAGGCTATGACATACCCCTTTTAAAAAAAACCTACTTCCACTAGGATCAAATACAAACTCCTCAATGTGGCATTTAAAACCCTTCACAATCTACCATCTAGCTAGGCTTTCAGTTCTCCTGGATTCACTTTGTTCCAGGCAAACTGCTAACTCTTAACCATATACAATTTTCTGTTTCCCACCTCTGGCTTTCTCTTATGTCTGTACAGGCTTTATATTTACTTTCTTATCCACATACTATGTCTCCATACTCCCTACTCCCTAATGAAATGGAGTCTTCTCAAGACTTCCTGAGAAACCTCACCTTCTCATCTGTGTAACATTGTGAAGTCCTTTACTTTCTCTGGACCTCAGACAAAATCATTCTTCTGGATTTCCTTCCAACTGTTACATTTGAAGGTCTATCCAGACTTGGCATGCAATGTTATGTCCTTTTCAGCTTTCAAATTCTATTATCTCATGGTCTAAGGTCCCATCTAGCTTTAAGGCTCTATGCCATATGTTCTAAGACCATGTTGGCGAACCTATGGCATGCATGCCAGAGAAGTTCCTCCCTTCCCCCTCTCCAGACATTCATGAGGACATCATCCACCCCTCTGCCCAGAAGCCCAATGGGAGCATTTCCTCCCTCCACTGTCTGGGGTAAGGCAGGGGACTCACACGTGTCATGAAGGTTGCAATTTGGGCACTTGGTCTCTAAAAGGTTTGCCATTCCTGTCCTAAGGTCTAGACCATCTTTATCATCATACATTCTGTGTTCCAAAGTCCCTTACAGATTGAATACTCTATATTCTATGAATGACAACAGCAGTTACCTTGTAAAAAAGATTTAACAGTTTTCCAGTAGCCTTTCACAAATTGGAAACTTAATAAGGAAATTGAGTGAAGAGGAAACTGAAAAATAAAAACAATGATGATCATTTGAATTTTGACATTGTTTGGTGTTATAATAGAATGATAGGACTACAATAGGGCACTATTTAGATTAAGCAATCCTAATACCCATAAGGCATAGACAAAGACAAACAAATTTTGTACTTTTCTATTCTTTTGATCTATCTTATCCCTCTGTCAAACAGTTAATGCTCATAGCTTCTTTTTTGGATATTGTTAAAGGAATTTTCTTAATCTCTCCCTCTGTATCTTTAAGGGGCAGAAAGTGAGCAGAAGCATTCTAAGTAGAACATAACTGACACGCTTTTGTGATAGTTAGTCAGAGCTGAAGATTCCATTACCTAGAAGACAAGTTATATAAGAGAGAAATCAATTGGCAGTTAAGGGGCTTTTACCTCTAGACCTGGAGGGAAAAGGAGGTCAATTTGGGGCTCTCAGTGAAGAGCCACTACTGGCATTATTTACTACTGACAGTTGGGATAGAGAAATGGATTTAAGGAGTTTGTAGGTGATGAATGTTTAGTTATTAGTATAGGTAGGTAGGTAGTGAATAAATTTCTAGGTAGAGGCAAAGTAGATAGTTTAGGCCTGGTCTGCCCAGGCAGAAGAACCTGTCCTTGAAGACAGTTAGAGTAGGGTTCTTTCTTTAGAAATTTTAGTTAGGATTAGGAATTTAGGTATAGTCTTAAAGTGTTGGAATAAAAATCTCCCTTTCTTCCTTTCTATTTTCTATCTGTACTTCTCTAATTAAACTAAGTGTTTTATCAAAGTGCTCTCCTCACTTTTGTCAAACTCCTACCAAAATTAACCCTTATAGTATATATATATATTAACTGATTGAAGCTGTTTGCAAGTTGCTACTCTTCTGCTGCCTCATATAGCCAACTGAAACTCTCCTAATTTCTGATGCTGATTAAGAAACTACATTGACCAAAGCCTCACCTTGGTTTTGTATCAGTAAGTAACAATGAAAACTTCTACACCACATCTGTGTCTGATTAAGAATGTCCCCTCTCACATCTGGCACCAATTGTGTGTTCTCCATCAAACCTTTTTTTAGGATATAAAATTTCCCTGCATGAACCCCAGTTTTGAGCATGATATTTTGCAAACATGAATCTCTTCCTTTTAAGCTAGGTGAGTTTCTTGCTCCTATGGAAATGAACTACCTGTCTATATTGCTATATAAAGTATATATGTTTGTGCTTTTTTTAAAGATAGCATGCTATTCTGCATAAAAATAAAGTTCATTTATACTAGTTTCCTGAATTCTAATTTCCTGCCACTCCCCCAACCCAAGTCTTTTCTTTAACCAGATCCTTAAGGACAAAAAAAATAATGGTTTACTAGGATCAGTCTTTATCTAGCAAGGTCACTCTACCCATTTATAGATGCCAAAGTAGAAAACAATACCTCTTTGAAATATGTAAGTTCTGTATCTGTGTGGAACATTTTAAGGTAATAATTTCTTCAATCTTCAAAAGCTAATGAGCTCTCCTTTTCCATTCCTCTGAGGCACTATTAAAGGCTGGTAATTTCTCTTTCCTGCTCCAATATGACGGTACCACCAATATCTCTTCTATTTACCTCCTTATTTCATGGAGAAGAAGTGAGTTTCATTTTAAGAATAGTTTCATCTGACTCACCTCCAACAATCCCCTCAAATCCCCTGCCTCCCTCCATCCCACAATGTATTATAGCCACAGAAATCCTCAGAAATCTAACTGCTAAATGATTTTCTTAAAAGTCAAACCCAGATTCAACTCAATGTAACAATCTCATTCAACAGTTATGTACCTTTGTGCTCATTTAAAAAAATGGGAATACAGAAATGAATGAAAGTGGCACAATCTCTTCTCATAACACCATGTAATATAGTAATAATATTAACTCACAACTACATTGTGGTCTATGGTTTACAAAACATTCTCCTCTGAACAAAGCTTTGAGCTATACTTAGCACAGTGACTGGTACATAGTAGGCACTTAATGCATGTTGGATGTTGACAGTTAATACCTGATGTTGATTTAACATTTATTATTACAATTTTACAAGTGAGGAGGAATTAAATGATTTACTTACATGGCTACTAAGAAACAGCATGAGGGTTGACCCCTATGCTTACTCTCCTGATCTCTACCATTTGGCTTTCCTCTTTCTTTCAAGTCTCAGCCAAAATTCCATTTTCTAGAAGAAGCTTTTGCCCCTCCTTGCTGCCTTCCCCCTGAAATTATCTTCTATTTATTCCATCTGTGTATTCTTTTGCACATTAATTGTTTGCATGTTGTTTCTTCAAATGGGAATCCATTGAAGGCAAGGACTGTTTTTGTCTTCCTTTGTATCCCCAAAGCTTTACTCCATACTTGACACATATTAACTGATTTTCAAATGCTTGTTGACTGCTTGATTTCAAAATATATGCAAAACACATACCAAGTAAATTTTGGGCAGGAATGCACTAAGAGCTAAGTGGATCAACAAAGACTCCACATAGAAAGTGTCACTTAAGCAGAGTTTTAGAGGAAAGTGAGGTTAGAATAGAAAAGCTTGATAACTGAGTAGTTAGCTCTTTTCCACAAAATAGCAGGAAGACACATGAAAATTAATACTCCTAGTTTGTTTTTTTTTAGGGCGTGTAAATGTTAAATTTAATGTTTGGATGTAAACTATATGAAATAACATAGTTGCTGAAATTATTATATCTCAAGTCAGAAATTTATTTACCAAAATAGACTCGAAACAATAAAGTAGAGAAATGTGAAAGAGGTTAGAGAAAATACCTATACTAGTCCTCAAGCAGGAGGGGCAGTAGGGAGGAACCACACAGACTCCTCCAAGGTGGAAGCTATTCTCTCTCTCTCTCTCTCTCTCTCTTTTTTTTTTAATTTGGTCAATTAGAAACATTATTCCTTAGTTACAAAAATCATTTTCTATTACTCCCTCCCCTCCCCCCTCCCCTCTCATAGCCGACGTGCAATTCCACAGGGTATTACATGTGTCCTTGATCAGAACTTATTTCCATGTTATTGGTATTTGCACTAGGATGTTCATTTAGAGTCTATATCCCCAATCATATCCCCTTTGACCCATGTCATTTAGCAGTTGTTTTTCTTTGGTGTTTTCACTCAATTTTTCCTCTGAAACTGGTTAGTGTTTTTTTTCCTATATCCCTCTGGGTTTTTCAGGATCACTGCATTACCACTAATGGAGGAGTCCATTACATTCAATTGTACCACAGTGTATCAGTCTCTGTGTACAATATTCTCCTGGTTCTGCTCCTTTCACTCTGTGTCACTTCCTGGAGGTTGTTCCAATCCCCATGGAATTCCTCCACTTTATTATTCCTTTGGGCACAATAGTATTCCATCACCAACATATACCACAATTTGTTCAGCCATTCCCCAATTGAAGGGCATCCCCTCATTTTCCATTTTTTTGCCACCACAAAGAGCGCAGCTATGAATATTTTTGTACAGGTCTTTTCCCTTATTATCTCTTTGGGGTACAAATCCAGCAGTGCTATGGCTGGATCAAAGGGCAGATAGTCTTTTATCACCCTTTGGGCAGAGTTCCAAATTGCCCTCCAGAATGATTGGATCAATTCACAATTCCACCAGCAAAGCATTAATGTCCTCAATTTGCCACATCCCCTCCAGCATTCCTTAAGTTCCATATCTGTCATGTTAGTCAATCTGCTAGGTGTGAGGTGATACCTCAAAGTTGTTTTGATTTGCATCTCTCTGATTATAAAAGATTTAGAACACTTCTTCATGTGCTTATTAATAGTTTTGATTTCTTTGACTGAAAATTGCCTATTCATGTCCATTGCCCATTTATCATTTGGAGAATGGCTTGATTTTTTGTACAATTGGTTTAGTTCTTTGTAAATTTGAGTAATTAAACCTTTGTCAGAGTTTTTATTATGAAGATTGTTTCCCAGTTTGTTATTTCCCTTCTGCTTTTGGTTACATTGGTTTTGCTTGTATGGAAACTTTTTAATTTGATATAGTCAAAGTTATTTATTTTATATTTTGTGACTCTTTCCTTTCCCAAAGATCTGACATATATACTATTCTGTGTTCACCTACTTTACTTATAGTTTCCTTCTTTATATTCAAGTCACTCACCTATTCTGAGTTTATTTTGGTGTAGGGTGTGAGGTGTTGATCCAAACCTAATCTCTCCCACACTGTCTTCCAATTTTCCCAGCAGTTTTTGTCAAATAGTGGATTTTTGTCCCAAAAGCTGGGCTCTTTGGGATTGTCACAGACTGTTTTGCTGAGATCCCTTATCCCAAGTCTATTCCACTGATCCTCCTTTCTGTCTCTTAGCCAGTACCAAATTGTTTTGAGAACCACTGCTTTATATTATAGTTTGATATCTGGGACTGCAAGGACACCTTCCTTTATTTTTTTTTCATTATTTCCCTGGGTATCCTTGATCTTTTGTTCTTCCAAATGAACTTTATTGTGGCTTTTTCTAATTCAGTAAAGAAATTTTTTGGAAGTACAATGGGTATGGAACTAAATGAATAGATAATTTGGGGTAGGATAGTTATTTTTATTATGTTAGCTCATCCTACCCAGGAGCAGTTAATGTTTTTCCAATTGTTCAGATCTAGTTTTAATTGTGTGGAAAGTGTTTTGTAGTTGTGTTCATATAGTTCCTGTGTTTGTCTTGGCAGATAGATTCCTAAGTATTTTATATTGTCTCGGGTGACTTTAAATGGAATTTCTCTTTCTAATTCCTGCTGCTGTGATGTGTTGGATATGCTGATGACTTATGTGGGTTTATTTTGTATTCTGCAACTTTGCTAAAGTAGTTGATTATTTCCACTAGCTTTTTAGTTGATTCTCTAGGATTCTTTAAGTAGACCATCATGTCATCTTCAAAGAGCAATAGCTTGGTCTCCTCATTGCCAATTGTAATACCTTCAATTTCTTTTTCTTCTCTAATTGCTATTGCTAGTGTTTCTGGCACAATGTTAAATAATGGAGGTGATAATGGGCACTCTTGTTTCACTCCTGATATTATTGGGAATGCATCTAGTTTATCCCCATTGCATATGATGTTGTCTGATGGTTTTAAGTAGATACTGCTTATTGTTTTTAGGAAAGACCCTTCTATTCCTATACTTTCTAGTCAATAGGAATGGGTGTTGTATTTTGTCAAAGGCTTTTTATGTGTCTGTTGAGATAATCATGTAGTTTTTGTTGGTTTGCTTGTTGATATGGTCAATTATGTGAATGGTTTTCCTAGTATTGAACCATCCTTGCATTCCTGGTATAAGTCCTACCTGATCAAATTGAATAACCCTCGTAATGACTTGCTGGAGTCTTTTTGCTAGTATCCTATTTAAGATTTTTGCATCTATATTCATTAAGGAGATTGGTCTGTAGTTTTCTTTCTCCATTTTTGACCTGCCTGGCTTTGGAATCAGTATCATATTTGTGTCATAAAAGGAATTTGGTAGAACCCCCTCTTTGCCTATTATGTCAAATAGTTTGTATAGTATTGGGATTAGCTGTTCTTTGAATGTTTGATAGAATTCACTTGTAGGGGGGCCTTGCAGTCCATGACCTAAAACTATATTACAAAGCAGCAGTCATCAAAACAATTTGGTACTGGCTAAGAAACATAAAGGAAGATCAGCGGAATAGACTTGGGATAAGGGATCTCAGCAAGACAGTATACGATAAACCCAAAGACCCCAGCTTTTGGGACAAAAATCCACTATTCGATAAAAACTGTTGGGAAAATTGGAAGACAGTGTGGGAGAGACTAGGAATAGATCAACACCTCACACCCTACACCAAGACAAATTCAAAATGGGTGAGTGACTTAAACATAAAGAAGGAAACCATAAGTAAATTGGGCAAACACAGAATATTATACCTGTCAGACCTTTGGGAGGGAAAAGGCTTTAAAACCAAGCAAGATATAGAAAGAATCACAAAATGTAAAATAAATAATTTTGACTACATCAAACTAAAAAGCTTTTGTACAAACAAAACCAATATAACTAAAATCAGAAGGGAAACAACAAATTGGGAAAAAATCTTCATAGAAACCTCTGACAAAGGTTTAATTACTCATATTTATAAAGAGCTAAATCAATTGCACAAAAAATCAAGCCATTCTCCAATTGATAAATGGGCAAGGGACATGGATAGGCAGTTCTCAGATAAAGAAATCAAAACTATTAACAAGCACATGAAGAAGTGTTCTAAATCTCTTATAATCAGAGAGATGCAAATCAAAACAACTCTGAGGTATCACCTCACACCTAGCAGATTGGCTAACATAACAGCAAAGGAAAGTAATGAATGCTGGAGGGGATGTGGCAAAGTAGGGACATTAATTCATTGCTGGTGGAGTTGTGAACTGATCCAACCATTCTGGAGGGCAATTTGGAACTATGCCCAAAGGGCGACAAAAGAATATCTACCCTTTGACCCAGCCATAGCACTGCTGGGTCTGTACCCCAAAGAGATAATGGACAAAAAGACTTGTACAAAAATATTCATAGCTGCGCTCTTTGTGGTGGCCAAAAATTGGAAAATGAGGGGATGCCCATCAATTGGGGAATGGCTGAACAAACTGTGGTATATGTTGGTGATGGAATACTATTGTGCTAATAGGAATAATAAAGTGGAGGAGTTCCATGGAGACTGGAACAACCTCCAGGAAGTGATGCAGAGTGAGAGGAGCAGAACCAGGAGAACATTGTACACAGAGACTAATACACTGTGGTATAATCGAACATAATGGACTTCTCCATAAATGGTGGTGTAATGTCCCTGAACAACTTGCAGGGATCCAGGAGAAAAAAACACCATTCATAAGCAAAGGATAAACTATGGGAGTGGAAACACCGAGGAAAAGCAACTGCCTGAATACAGAGGTTGAGGGGACATGACAGAGGATAGACTCTAAATGAACACTCTAATGCAAATACTATCAACAAAGCAATGGGTTCAAATCAAGAAAACATGTAATGCCCAGTGGACTTACGCGTCGGCTATGGGGGGTGGGGAGGGAGGAAAAGAAAATGATCTATGTCTTTAACGAATAATGCTTGGAAATGATCAAATAAAATATATTAAAAAAAAAAAGAATTCACTTGTAGATCCATCAGGCCCTGGGAATTTTTTATTAGGGAGTTCTTTGATGGCCTGTTCCATTTCTTTTTCCAATATGGGATTGTTTAGGAATTCTATTTCTTCTTCTATTAATATATTGTGAATCTTAAAATTTCTCAGACTTGTGAATCTTAAAAATTCTCAGACCCTACGTCAGAAGATTTGGTTAAGACCATTCCCCATTTTAAACAATGAAGGTACTTGATCAGGAATGTGAGAACTCTATTCCATCCATACTTAAGCATAGTTTAGGGGAAGATAAAGTTGTAAACTCTTTATGGAACAATTAAAAGTACTTAACCCATACTTAAAGTAAGGCAAAAGCCCTTAAGCTAAGTCTATTTTTAGATCTAATAAAAAGGTGCTAAAGTACCTATAAAGGTCAGGCATCTTGCAAACTTGCAAGGGGAAAAGAAGTATGAACTTACTCAGAAGTTTTAGTCTACTCAGAGAAGTTGAGAACTAAAGAAGGTGTGAATTAAGAATGGTCAGTCCTATGAAAATGTCTACTGTGATTTGTAGATGTGAGAACTTAGGGGAGGTGACATAGGAGAAAATTCTCTTTAAAAGTAGAATCAGAAGGCCTCTGGAAAAAATCAGCCTTGGAAGCTGAAGTGGAGCTCAGGAGCTGAACTGGTGGGTCTCTCTGAACCCTAGAATATTGCTTGGGACAAATCTTGTGGTGAGTGGATTAAAGACTGACTGATCTCTCGCTTAAGGCTTAAAGCCTAGGCTGGCCTAACCCTTTTCATATTATTTCCTCTTACTCTCTCTCTCCCTTTCATTTATTCTTTAATTTGTATTAATTAAAATCTCCATAACACCCAGCTGACTTGGGCATATTTAATACTTGGGAATTTTTCCCTGGCAATCACTTTATATTTGATTTAACTCAAGACAATGTCTTGAAATCATATTTCTGCTGTCACAGTTTAAGGCAACCACTCTTTTACCTGTAACATTTTATGCCAAACAACTCTTTTAACTGTTACAGTAGGCAATTTATATTTTTGTAAATATTCATCCATATCACCTAGATTGGCATATTTTTTGCCATAATTGGGCAAAATAGTTTTTAATGATTGCCTTAATTTCCTCTTCATTGGAGGTGAGATTCCCCTTTTCGTCTGTGATATTATTAATTTGGTTTTCTTCTTTCCTTTTTTAATTAGATTGACCAGTAGTTTGTCTATTTTTGTTTGTTTTTTCAAACTACCAGCTAGCTTCTAGTCTTATTTGTTAGTCTAATGGTTCTTTCACTTTCGATTTTATTGATTTCTCCCTTAATTTTTAGGATCTCTGATTTGGTTTTCTTCTGGGGGGTTTTAATTTGTTAGCTTACAAGATTTTTTATTTGCATGTCCAATTCATTAAACTCTGCCCTCCCTAATTTGTTAATATATGAATTCAATGATATAAATTTTCCCCTGAATACTGCTTTGGCTGCATCCCATAAAGTTTGAAAGGATGTCTCATCATTGTCATTTTCTTCAATGAAATTATTAGTTGTTCCTATGATTTGTTCTCTAACTAACTGATTTTGGAGAATCATATTATTTAATTTCCAATTAATTTTTTTATTTGGCTCTCCATGTACCCTTACTGATCATTATGTTTATTGCCTTATGTATGAAAAGGTTGCATTTATTATTTCTGCTATTTTGCATTTGTATGCCATGTTTTTATGACCTAGTATATGGTCAATGTTTGTGAATGTACCATATGCTGCTGAAAAGAAGGTGTATTCCTTTTTTGTCCCTATTTATTTTTCTCCATATATCTATTAACTCTATTTTTTCTAAGATTTCATTCACCGCTTTTACCTCTTTCTTATTTACTTTTTTATTTGATTTATCTAAATTTGATAGTGGTAGGTTCCGGTCTCCCACTAGTATAGTTTTACTATCTATTTGCTCCTTCAATTCTTCTAGTTTCTCCATTTGAAATTTGGGTGCTATACCATTCGGTGCATACATGTTGATTAGTGATATTTCCTTATTGTCTATAATCCCTTTTATCAGGATGTATTTACCTTCCCTATCCCTTTTAATCAGGTCTATTTTTACTTTGGCTTTGTCAGATATCATAATTGCAATTCCTGCCTTCTTTCTATGAGTTGAGGCCCAATAGGGCTTGTTCCATCCTTTAATTCTGAGCTTGTGAATATTTACCCGCCTCAGGTGTGTTTCTTGCAGACAACATATGGTAGCATTTTGGATTCTAATCCACTCTCCTATTTGTCTACATTTTATGGGTAAGTTCATCCCATTCACATTCAAATTTATGATTGTCACTTGTGAATTCCCTAGAATTTTGATATCCTCTCCTAATTCTGTCCTTTCTTCTTTTACTATAACCTTTTAAACCAGTTGTTTACTTTTAATCAATCCCCTTAATCCACTCCCTTGATATGCTTCCCTTTCTGGTCCCTCCCTTTTTGTTCCCTTCTTATTTTTTTAGGGTCTGTTAAGTTCCCTCCCCCCTTAGTTTACCCTTCTGTCTTATCCTGTTGCATAAGATAGAATTCAGGATCCCAATAGATCTAGATGCTCTTCCCTTGAAGAGTTGATTTCACTGAGAGTTAGGTTTAAGTATTACCTATTAGCACTCTCTTCCTCTCCTTCTTTTAAGAGTATTCTTCCCCTCCCCTTCCCATGTGTATCTTGTGTGAAAAAGATTATTCTATTTACTTTATTTCTATTTCTTCAAGTATCTCTTGGTACCATCATTGATTCCTCCACACCCTTTTTCTTTTTCTTTTTTTGTACATATCATCTTCTAGCTCTTAATGCTCCAATCTTTCCCTATGAGTGATTCTTCTAATTACTATAATGAATACAGTTTTTGAGCTTTATAAATACCTTTTCCCCATATGTTAATATATATAATTTAATCTAATCGTAGCCCTTATAGAAGAGAGTTTGAATAAGGAAAAACATTTTTTTTCTCCTTTTTCCTTTCTTTCATATTTACCTTTTCATGTTTCTCTTGCTCTTTGTGTTTGGATATCAAATTTTCCCCTGAGTTCTGGTCTTTTCTTTACAAATACTTGGAAATCTTCTATTTTGTTGAATGCCCATACTTTCCCCTAGAAGTATATAGTCAGTTTTGATGGGAAGGTGATTCTTGGTTGAAGACCCAGTTCTCTTGCCTTCATGAATATCATGTTCCAGGCCTTGAGGTCCTTCAGTGTGGAAGCTGCCAGGTCTTGTGTGATCATGATTGGTGCTCCTTGGTATTTGAATTGTCTCTTTTTGGCTTCTTGTAGAATTTTCTCCTTAGCTTGAAAGCTTTGGAATTTGACAATTACATTCCTGTTAGTTGTCTTTTGGGGATTTAGTTTAGAGGGTGTTCTATGAACTCTTTCAATGTCTATTTTTCCCCCTTATTCTAGAACATCAGAGAAATTTTCTTGGATGATATCTTGTATTATGACGTCAAGATTTCTGTTTATTTCTAGCTTTTCAGGTAGACCAATGATTCTCAGATTGTCTCTCCTTCCTCTGTTTTCCTGATCTATCATCTTTTCAGTGAGATATTTTATGTTTTCTTCTAATTTCTCAGTCTTTTGATTTTACTTTATTAATTATTGCTGTTTTGCAAGATCATTGTCTTCCAGTTGTCTAATTCTGATCTTTAAAGACTGGTTTTCCTTTTCAGTTTGGTCTATCCTGCTTTTTGAGGCTTCTAGCTATTTCTCCAATTGGAAGTTCTTGTCCCTCAGATTGTTGTATTCTCTTTGCATTATTTTCCATTTTTCATGCCAGAAGGCTTCCATCTTTTTGATAACCTCCAATTTAAATTCTTCAAGAGCTTGTGGACAATTTCCATTTCTTTTGGAAGGTTTTGGAGCATTTATTTGGGTTTCCTCTTCTGCCATTTCCTCTGTAGTCTGTATTTTTCCTCCATAAAAACTATCCAAAGTCAACCCCTTCTTCTTGCTTTTCTTGGTGTTGAGAAGTTGTTCCTGGGCACTGTTTGCCATCTCTATGGTTTTTTCCTTCCCTTTCCAGTCAGAAATCTGAGTGAGGAGGGCTGGCTCTCTGTGTATGGATCTAATGATCAAGGTTTTTGCCTCAGACAAGCTCTCGATTCTCCACAGCTGAGCTACCTTCCCAGGGGTGCCCAAGATCTTCACTCCCCTGCCTGCCAGCATTTCTGGTGTTACTGCTCTCAGGGTCAAGCCCTTGGTGGTCTTAGTCAACTCCCAAGATGTATAGGCGCCCCTTGCTCACTTCAAGGGTGCCCTTCACACACTCATTGATTATGGTGCACTGGTTCTGAGTGCCCAAGATCTGAGCTCCCTTGACTGCCTGCCAGAGTTTTGGGTGTTACTGCTCTCAGGGGTAAGTCCTTGGTGGTCTTAGGACGCTCCCAAGACCTGGAACTGCCCCTTGCTCACTCCAGGGGTGCCCCTCCTCACTCATTGATTCTGGCACATGCTGACTTTAACTTTGGCTCTGTAGGTGTGGGGGGGGAGGGTAGATCAGCTCAAGTTTGGGTGGGAGCTTTTTTGTTCCCTTATAGTGTGGAAATGCCTGAATCCCATGTACCTTCAATGCTGTGCCCTATTGTAGAGTCCCTCTGTTCTTATGCAGATGGATTTTTGGAGGTCTTTTGAGGTGGTCTATATCATTGGGTCTGAGGAGTGGAAGCGAGCTGAGTCTAAACTGCCTCCATGCTTACCCAGATGTCTGTAAGCTAGTCTCTTAAGAAAACAGGAAGTGTTAAATTTATGTTGGGCTGAATATTTAATTGGTTGCCAGGTATTTAATTTCTAAATTCCAAAAATGAATTACTAAAGTAAAATGGAATTTATGGTATTTTATTTTTACAATAGAAGGAAGATATTAAGGAAGAGAGAAAATGGAGGAGAGGAGAGGAGAGAAGAGGAAAATGAGAGGGAGAGAGAGAGAGAAGAGAGAGAGAGAGAGAGAGAGAGAGAGAGAGAGAGAGAGAGAGAGAGAGAGAGAGAGGGAGGGAGAGAGAGAGAGAGAGAGAGAGAGAGAGAGAGAGAGAGAGAGAGAGAGAGAGAGAGAGAGAGAGAGAGAGAGGGAGGGAGAGAGAGAGAGAGAGAGAGAGAGAGAGAGAGAGAGAGAGAGAGAGAGAGAGCTCCAACTTCCTCTGTCCCAGGTAGAAATTCTAAGGCCCCAGCCAGGGAAAAGGAGTCTCAAGATGATGGACCTTTCCCAGAAGCTCACCCCTCCAGAAGGAAGTCAGTCTTTACACTCACCACTTTGTCAATTCAATCAGCAGATTCTTTTATCAGCCTCAACTCCAGCAGGCTCCACTTCAAGTTTGTATCTTTCAAACTCCCAGTGTCCCTCCTCACTCCAAGTCTCTCTTCATTCCAAGTGAATCCCTTCAAGTCTCTGTGTGTGTCTCTGTTTCCCTTTTTCTCTTGTACTACTTCCCTTAAATTTTTACATCTACCAATTACAGCTGACACTCTACTCCCGGACTTCCCACTCTTTCATACATGAGTCACAGACCTCCCACTCAATGTATGAAAATGGGTGTTCACACATTTTTGTGATTAACATTCAAAATGGTAGATCTCCATACTCAACTTTAAGTACTGTGCTTTTTACTTTGGGGATTAAAATCTAAAAATAGACAGGGGATTACAATTTAATCTTCACATTTAAGGAAGAGCTAAGTACCTTCATTGTTACAATTAGGAGAGAGTCAAATCCAGTCTTCACAGAAGGGAGTCAGCCTTTTCACTCACCTAAAGACACAGTCGAGGAGTCAGAGTCTAAGTTGAAGTCACCATCCACACCACAGTCTCCAGTGAAGTTCCCTTGAAGACTATCTTCAGGAAACACTCTCCACAAGACTCAACTTCATGAGACTGCCCCAGCTGAAGGATTTTGTGGCTTTTATGGTGGGTTCCTGTCCCTGCTCCTTTTCACAGAGGCCAATCACAGTTTCCAAATTGTCTAGTAATGCCCATGATCAGTGTCTTTGGGATTGACTTCTCACCTCCAAAGGTGTTAACTCTCCTCCTAGGATTCATAAGTTTCTGAGTGGTCACCTTTGGATTCACACATTTCTGAGTGTGTGAACTCTTAAAAGAATTCAAAAGTTTCTTGCTGTTTGAGTTAGAAAAAAGGGTGGAGCTCTCCAAGTATCTTACTGGCTTTTCACCTATCACTAAGTAGGGTGTGAATTCACTAAGTGGTTTGTGAGCTCCTCCACCTAGTTCAAGCTTGTGTTGATTCAATCAAAAGGTAGATAAAGGAGAGTTAATCCTGTCTTCACAATCTAGTGAGGTACTTACATTAGTGTTAACCAAAGTTTTAACTCCAACTAAGCAAAGAGAATAAAGGATTACATTTTCACAGGTCTAAACTCAGAATAGACAAAGAGAACCAAGAATTTCCTATCACAATCCCTCTGTGATTCTTTGAGAGACTAGTCTCCCCAATGAGTCATTTTACATAACTATCTTGTATCTTTCAAGATCTACATACTAAAGGTGCATACAATATTCAATAGTTAGAGATAAGAGGGAAATAAGAGAGAGAGAGCAAACCAATGTTTGCTAGATACATTGACAATAAGCCAATTAGAGGGGCAATCACCTGTGGCATACAAGTTTACATTGAAAATACTTGTGTTCATTCCCCCCAAATTCAATCAATTATCCTCCAAAGTTAATGGAACATAGAGAGGACCAGGAAGTCCTCTCTTATATAATTCTAACAGAAGATGTTTGCTATTTTCTTGGCATGCTGCTGCACTTGGTGACACCAAGAGCAAATCATCCACATATTTAATTAAGCAATTATATCTTGGGTCAAAATTTGTGCAAACAGAGTAGGGCTTTCCACATACCTTTGTAGCAAATAACACCAAGTCCCCTTGGAAACTTTCCATCAAATATATTTCTGGAATCCTCATGAATTGGCATCAAGAAAAATGCTGGCACAAATAAACTGCAGTATAGTATGTGGCTGTGTGGGGAATAGAGGAAAGTATTGTGTTTGGGTTTGAAACTAGTGGATGTCTTTTTATGATGTGATTATTTACAACCCTTAAATCTTGAATGAATCTATATACAAATTTCCCATCTGGGCTTAATTTTGACTTTTTTACAGGTAAAATAAGTGTCTTATATTCTAATTTGCATGGAATTATTATTCCTTGCTCAATTAATGAATTTATTACCATCTTTTGATAGGGGGTACTGAGAAATGAAAGTAGATGTCCCATTTTCCATCTTAATCGGAACAGGTTCAGCTGATTTAAATAGGCCTACATTGGAAGAAGATGTGGCCCCAAGACACTAGGGTATATCAGCTGGTATATCAAAGGTGGGAGGCTTTTTTCACCTCCTGGCTTTCTGAGAGAAGTACAGGGAGCAAATTTAAAGATTCCTCATGTAATTCTAGTGACATAGAGCCATCTGGAGCACATGTTATTGTTGCTTTTAGTTTACATAATAGGTCTCTTCCCAGCAGATTTGTGGGGGACCTAAGCACTAGTAGAGAAGAATGTTCTACAGATAAGCATTCCATGGATACCATGGGAGAAGAAACCTCTTGGGACCTTTTGAGGTGTTCTTGATACATCTATTGCATGTATAGATCCAATGGGATCATATTTTGTATCTGGCTTACTCACCAGAACTGATCCAGATGCTCCAGTGTCTAAAAGGCAGTCATAGCATGAGTTCCCAACTTTTAGGGGTACATGTGGTTCATTACTATGGGATGTGGATAGGAATAATTGGCATTAAAGCATCAGGTTTTGGAAGATTGGAGATTTCATTTTCTGATTCCAAGGTCCTTGACCCCCCCCCCCCCCCACTCACCCTCACACTTTCATAAAGATGCTTGTGCATTTCTACAGGGTCTTCCATACTCAGAGGGATTTTAACTCTGTGCATAACATGGACAAGCTCCACTTTGGATGTATTGTTATTGGGTATTTTGCTGTATATCATTTTCTTGATTTGATATATAATTTCTGTAATTATTTGTGTTATAATTTTGATAATTTGGGGGGGATTGATACATGGCTATGTGAATTTTCAAATGTCCAAGTCTTGTTTCAATACATTGTATTCATCAAAAGAATATTTCTGAAGATGAGAAGTTGCCTGCTTCTTACTTAAACTCAACTAGTATGTTTGAAAATTAGAATTCTAGAAATTGCATAGGCAAGGAAAGTCTTCTTCCAACTACTGATTAATAAACAAAGTCTATCTCTCTATCCTCTACCTCAAACTCTAGCTTGAGTAAAGGGTGCACACCTTTCCTTATCAATAAGTCCAAAGCAGGGTTTACTAACAACTCATTGAAAGTAATAGAATTATCTTATCCTTGCTCCAACTCTCCATCTTGGAAAGCTGATTCTCATCCAACTTGGCTGTTATGGCCTAGTGTCTCATTCAGTTCCTACAGGCAGCAATTCCTAGTTGATTTACAGTTATACCTGAACATCGAAGTAGTTCAATGCACCACTGGCAAAAGGATCTCTGACTGAAATGGGGAAAGAAGTAAAAGACCAAAGAGTATCTCCAAGAAGCACCAAATTGTTTCAGGTATAAAAGTTGGCATTTGGTTGAATAGTCCTTTATGTCTTCTCAAATATCTTTACTGGAATAATGATACTGTCCATGATATTTTCCATACTTTAGGAAACTTCCCTGAGTATACATAAAATCATGTCACATATATTATGGATTTCTTATATATGTGTTTGGTACAGTTTATTCTTGATTCAGTTGATTGTTACTGATTTTAAGATCCATGACCACTTTTTCACATGAGAAAGTAGAGCTTGAGTAAGGAATTCTTCCATTGTTAACAATATGAATAAGATGTTATAAGAATATAGTCTTTCTTATAAAACATGGTTAATTCATTACTGACAAAACTTCATAATACACTTGTTGGAAAAAATGTAATTACTAAGCATGTCAATGGGGCAAATTTTTTATTCTCCTGATCTCCAAAATTAACACACCCCTTTGTATCAAATGTTTATGTAATTAAATCACTAATGCCAAAAAAGATAAAGGAAAAGAAGAACACAATGAAATTATATGACACTTACTGAACAAGTTGACATTGTTTGAAAAGATGAGAACAGGGTTAAGGGAGATTCTGAAGAAAGTCACTTTAATACTCTCTTCATTTTAGGAATAATGATATCCAAGGCTGTTCTAATAAACTAGCAAAACCAAAGTAATCTGAGAGTACTAAACACCAACTATTCTGAGAAAAATGACCTAGTGATGGCATTCATTTTTCTGTGCTCAGTCACTCCTAATACTGTGGGAAATGGAAATCTGTCATTGTAAATGTGATTTAATTCCTTGCAAGACAAAGTAGGGGTATGAAATGCAACTCTTCATAAAAGTTGAGTTCATATAACACAAATGAGCATATATCAGAGAATGAACTCTGTTGGCAAAGCCATAAAACACTATAGTAATGTGGGCTATTATTATTATCTTGATTATCATCACCACCATCATCTCAAAAGAATTCTACTGTGTGTCTTAACAGTTCCTGTAAACCATCTGTTTGGGTCCAGTCAGTCTCCTGAATGCCAGTTCTGCCAGAACATTCTTATTTCTTCTTGAATAATCCCATGAGTTAAGTCCTTGGCCTCTGTCAATCATTTGTCCTTATTGAGTTGATCACATAGTAGCCCAAAGGGCACTTCTGCTCTTTTAAGAATTTCGAAACACTCTTCACTTCTCTGCAAATATGAGCCATTTCCCCCTTACAATCCACAGTCACATTTGAAATTTCCCTTAAAACTAGCCTACCGTATTCACCCATATATTCTCTTTCCCATCATTAGGAGAAGGAAACCAAATACATTTTTTTTCCACAATGTAAACCAGCCCACAAGATCTCCTCCTGCTCCAGACCTTGAACACTCTGTTACTTTTTTTTCCCCCTGAGTTGAAATAGCAACCATGGCAGCCTGCAGAGGCTTCCTGGAGATTCTGAAAGCATCAATCAGATTCACAGTTGGAGACAAGGATAAGAGGATAACAATTCCTAGCCAAAAGCATTTCTAACATGATTTTTGCTATAATTCCATTCTTCCATTAGGGAACATTTCCCATAAGCCTATATACACTCTGCCCATACAATAGTAGGCAAAAGTATTACCATTTTGATCCAAATATAGGCTTTATTTTTTAAAAGATTTACTTTATATGAAAGCAAAGGATAGCCCATAATCACATTCTTTAAAAGAGGATAACTTACAACCATGCTCTTAGTGAGAGAACGACCTACAACTTCACTTAATAAGAAAAATGGCCTTTAATAGCATTTTTGGTAATAAAACCACCTCCAATAACATTATGTAAGAGAACAGTCTACAATAATCTTATGTAAGAGAGTAGCCTGCAATCATGTCATTAGTAAGAAAATGGCCTACAATCACAATCTTAATAAAAGAATAACGAAAAGTAACAGACATAAGGAAAGCCATGATGCTTAAAATGAATAAAACTTCTTTAGTTGAACCAAAGCGTATATCTCATTTTTGGAATATATATTTAAAAATGATACAGTAATTTAAAGACCTGAAACTAGAATACTTGGCTCTGGAGAAGATGCAAAAAAGGGGAAAGCAAGGCATTACTCACTTTTCTCTTTTTCTCTAACTCTACATTTAGATGTTACTTTCTTTCCATCACTATCCCTTCCTCTTTTCCATCTGCCATGAGTTGCCATTAACCAATCAGCTTATCTCACAACAAAATAATGAGGTAGATGACAAATGACATGTGAAAGTGTTATTGGATCAATGCCTCCTCAAGCAGTGGACATTAGAGCAACAAGTGGGGATCTAGCATGTTCCTAGCTAGGTGGTACAAGTGCAGCTTAGGTGGCACAGTGGCTAGAGCACTAGGCCTGGAATCAAGAAGACTTGACTTCAAACTTTGTTTCAGATCCTTACTAGCTGTTGATAAGCTTAAAATTCTCTGGATACTGTCTTGATTTATAATTATTTATTAATTTTTTTTAAAAAGAGGAGGCACCAGCCACATGTGATCTGTTGCTCCCTTAGCCACCTTCACCCCAAAAACCAGCCCAGCTACGTATTTACTCAGAATTCCAAGGAGAAAGTCCTCGCTGCCTCCCTATCTTCCAATTTATTCTCTTCCTGATGTCCTTTTCCTTCTTTCATTAGAACACTTGGCCTCTTCTGGATGTCAAGAGTCAGGAAACCTTTAGAATGACCTGCACAGTTTTTACACATCCATTTTTCTCTGCTGCATTACCTTAAGCTTTTTGTTAACAGATAAACAATGACTTTGTTTCATCTTTATTCAGCAAGGAAATGGGGAGAAAGAAGCACATTGTAGCTTCAATCTTAAAATTAATGATTTTTTTTCACTTTAAAAGCCAAAGATTATGCTGAAGTGCCCAAAACAGATACAGAAAAGTATTAAATTTCTACCCTCTGTGACTTGGACAAGTCCTGTTTGACTCAGTTTCCTCATATGTAAAACAAACTGAAGAAGGAAATAGGAAAGCATTCTAGTATCTTTCCTAAGAAAACCTCAAATGGTGTCACAAAGAATAAAAGATGACTGAAATAACAGCAAAACACTCTTCTTTGCCTTGAATAGGGCATGGACTTCCAAAACTTGGGACTTGAAAATAAAACTCTACTTCCCTGTTGAGTTGGTTTGTTTGCTTTTTAGTAGGTTTCTCGCAAACACTGATAGAAATATAGCTATCTCCACAACTGAAGTCTTCCTTACAATTTCTTAATTATTTTATTTAATTTTTAAAATTCTGACCCCTGAGTAATCATAGAATTATGTTTCCCTTTCTCATTTTATACTGAAAATATCTAGGGCAAGGAAAGAATGGAGGGAAATGCATAAATAAACTTGTATGAATAAAATGGTCATTTTTAACATGGGCTGCTGAGATAAAAACAACTCTACTTGCTTGGATAAGTATGAAGAATAGATGACAACAGGGTACCACAATCTTAGATGTGAAAAGGACCATAAAACATGGAACATAAGAGTTGAGAGAGATCTTAGAACATCAAGAAAAGAATGTCGTGGCAACAAGAGCCTCTGGAAAGAATTTCTTAGTGGTTTGTCCAAACAAAAGTGGAATGAGCTAATGTTGTTAGACCTCAATCAAAGACTGAATGATGATGTAGCAGGAATGTTGTATGAGTACTGGGGCCCAGGTAATATGATTTAGACTAGATGACCTCTGAATTTCAGTCCAACTCAAATGATTCAAAGAAGATTGACTTCCAGAACTAAAACACCAGTATACTTAGGGATAGTTCAATCCCACAGAGGCCTTTCATAAATGAGGAAACTGGTCTGAGAGAAAGGTAATTAAATGATTCCTTCAAGCAGAAGTAGAGTTAGAACTAGAACTAGAACTAGAACTAGGACTTCTGAGAAGCATCTAAATTGAAATGAAGTACTTTCTCTTAATTAGCAACTTTTCAGTCATTCCATTTCTATCTGGGGATATGTTCCTGTTTCCAGATGTACTTTGTGTCTTCTTTGTATTAGGTGCAGCATTAGTATCAAAATCCTCTAACTGGTATAGGAGAGAGAAAATCTAAACAAAGATGTTTAAATAAGATGACATGATTTAAAACCTAATTAGGATGGTATTGATATGTAACTGCTTTAGAAATCCTAATTATACCATAGGCTGGGGTCAGCAGGAAAGACTTCAATGAGGAGGTAGGACCTCAGATCTTGAAAAGGAGATAGAATGTAGATAGAGAGGAAAAAACATTATACATAAACATTATAAAACACACAGTTGTTCTATAATTAACCAAAATAAATTAATATTCAGTACTGTAGTCTTTCAATTTGGTTCAATTTAATTCACTGTGAAAATGTTTTATATATAAAAAATATAAACATACATTTTCCTCCTTACCATTAAACTTGAAAAATTAGATGAGCCCAGAGTGTATTATTCATCCACACAAACATCTTTGAATCATGGATCTGGGAGCTTGGGCCAGCCCATTATTAATGGCTCTGATCTTGTCAACATATTCCACACTCAAAGCTGTCAAGACTTAATGGAAGTTTTGATTGAAGTGATTCTGAATCCCTATTAATTGAAGAATCATAGTTTTAGCCTGATCAGCATGAGCAACTTTATCCACATTCATGCACGCATACACACATGTATTTAGCTATGCAGTAGTATACATGCTGCAAATTAACCATTTTGGATCAGATTTCGTATTCCATTGGTATAGAAAGCACCTGATAAAATCATTCTCTACTTGGGCATAGCTTTGTCTTTTCTAATACTCATTGTCTTAGTTGTGTAAGAGAGGAATTTGCAAAAGAGAGAAATCAGATCCAGTGGTGCAAGGAACAGCTCACATGGGGAAGGCAGCAGAAAGGAAAAAAACCCAAGATTCCAATGAAAGAACAGAAGCTGTGAGAACTCAGACACTGCCAGCTCAACACACTCTTCCAGCAGAGGGCTTCAAAAGAAGATCTCTGAGGCTGGAGCTCCCTCTGGACATCAACTGCTTCCTAGTGCACCCCTGAAATCTCTTACTAAGCTCAAATATTGTAGACTGGACTTTGAAAGAAGCTATCTACTAAGAAAATCCTCTCCAAAGTTATTCTCCACCTCTCTCTTCCCAACTTGTCCTGAGCTTCATTTTCTAATTATTATTATTATCATTATCATTATTAATTAGATCAGGAGCAGGGACAAACCAGCAGCTTACTAAAAGAGGGGTTAAGACTGAGAATCTGGACCCCTGAGATTTTGGGGGAGGCCAATCTGTCAGTCCATAAGAACTCCTGCTACCCACTTTCTTCATCCAATACCTTCATCTCTCCTTTCCCTGAGTAATCCCAATTAAAGTGTTACTTCTTAGATCAGGTCTCCCTAGTTTCTGACACTGAGGAAGGGGACTGAAGATTGGGAGGAACTATACCTCTCTCCCAAAAGGAAAGTTAGCTAAAACCCTAGGGATCCAACAGTTAGATCCAAAGAGCAATCTTTTCCCCTGGGCTGAGGAGTAACATGGGGTCTTAAGGGGAAGGAGTGACATTTGGGGTACTGGAAGGATCCAGAGGCAGGAAAGTTTATCCTGCCTCTCAACAATAGCTGAGATCAAGAAGGGAGGCAGTGAGTCATTTCACTGAAGCTCTTGCCTTTAAATTAAGCTCCACTTTCCAGACCCACTCTTTGAGGAGACACACTCAGTCCCTCAAGGAAACAAAACTGGGTTACCTTTTCCAAAGGGAAGAAAGGGGAAGATCAACCTCTTTCCCCTCTTATTCTCTCAACTCTTTCTCTCCCTCTCTCCAGTTGCCCAGTGCAGGTGGGTGTGACTCACTGTACTGGCCATATATTACAGTTACTTGTGGTACTAAGAGGCTAAGAGACTTGGTGAGCATCACACAGCCACAATGCATCACAAGCAGGACTTCTCTTTTCTCTATGCCTCTTTGTCGTGGATGCTACAAAAGGACTGTTGTCTTTGTTCTCAAAGACTCAGACAGGTCGATGATATTTTCAATGTTGTTGTTTCCTCCAGTGTGTCCCATTGTTCCCATACACCAGTAAATATATGGCAGTCAGCTCACACCTATAACATACCTCCCCACTGACCTCTCATTTTTAGTTGCTTTTTGGGGGGAGGGAAAGGGAAAGAATGATTTGTTCTGAAGCTAGCTTCCATACAAAAACTCATGGTAGAATAGTAGAATGAGAAATAATCACCACAGTTTGGGGGGTTAAGTTTGGGATCATTAAAGGGTCTTTATAATTTCCTGAAGATAATCCAGTCTTTTCTGTTCAATTTGGGGGCTAATTCCTTGTCCAATTGCAGCGTCTAATACACTTGCAAACATATACACTGGTGGATAAATGATACACTGGGACATGCAAGCACATATATGTTTGTTTAAATTATAAATTATTAAACCATGTATGATTATGTTGTGTATATTACATACATTACATATTATAAATCTATATATTTATGCATGTGTATATGTATGTATTGTGTGTATATATAGTGGAGTATGGGGGGCAGCTATGTAACACAGTGGATAGAGTGCTGGACCAAGAGGTAGGAAGACTCTTGATTCCAAATCTGGCCTCAGACACTTACTAACTGTGTGACCCTGGGTAAGTTACTTAATCCTGTTTGCCTCAGTTTCCTCATCTGTCAAATGAACTGGAGAAGGACATGGTGAACCACTCCAGTATCTTTGACAAGAAAACCCCAAAATGGGATCATGAAGCATCTGACACAACTGGAAAATAATAACATATATATGTTTATTGTACATATATGCATTGTATAGTGATATATATGTATATGTGTGTGTGTGTGTGTATAGCTGCAATATATCTGTTGAAAATAGATTTATAGACAGAGATACCTGGTGTTATATAAGCATCTATTTTCCCATACACCAAACACAGATACTTATTTATTATATTATGCAGTCCCATTCATTTCTGGTCTTCTTTATGCTTATTGTCTCTTGAGACTAGACCATTTCCAGATCTAAAATTCTGCTTTCGATGTCTCTTCTATTACTAAAATTCCATCCTCTGTTTTCTAAAGGGTTCCTTCTAGCTTTACCATTCTATATTTTATAAGTTCTGTTCATTGTGACTAGAATCTAAAAAGATGGCAAATGTAAGGGATTCTTCATGGGTCTATATCAGTCACAATCATAGTAGAGAACTTATTAATTCAGAAGGAGTAGACAACTTCCTGTGCTGCATAACATTTTTTGAATTTGTTTTTTATACTTGGGCTCAAATTATCATTAGTGTCTGATGCCAGTGCCAGATGCCTTGTACCTGCATTCTAGGACTTAATTTCCACATGGATAGAAAACTAGTCAGTAAGTAGATAATGAGCCAATTTGCTGCCTGTGAAGGGCAGGCAGTTGAAGACATATTAATATCAGAAAATTGTTAGAGTGCATTGGTGGTTACTTGCAAAACTACTAATTGGTCCAAAAAATTTCAAAACAGAAAAGACCACCTCCTATTTCTTTGATAGCAGAACAATTTGGTTGCTGACAGAGATTGAACTGGATGGTAAGCCTGGAGACCTGGATTCTAGGTTTAGCTCTGCCCCTTGCCTACTGTGTGACCTTAGGCAAGGCATTTCTCTTCTTTTAGGTCTCAGTTTCCAAATCTGCAAAATGAGAATTCTGGATCAGATGATCTAAATTTTACCTTGTCTTTACCAAGAAGGATAAGAAAAGATGGCAGCTTTCTAACTCAGTCAGTCCTCTGAACGCTGTATTCTTTTTCCAGTAAGGCATACTTTCGCTACTATCATCTATTCCAAAATACAGGCATAGTTCCACACTGGGAAACTCTAGGATCCTCCTTATCTGCCTATATCATAAAAGGTGTGATGATAGATAAACTGTCTCAGGCCCTCCCTCCATCTGACTGCAACCCACTCTTCCAACCATATTTTTCATTACTTCCTTCCACATTCTTTCCTTTGTAGATGAGCTTAATTGTTCCCTAACACAGCCCAGACTGTCCCTCTGGCCTCCATACTTTCACAGAGGCTTATTCCCAGTGTCTGAAACACTCCTTATTCACCTCTACCTGCTGAAAATGATTCGCTTTCTTCTATATAGAAATGGTATCATCTTTCTAAAGTCCCCAAAGTAGACCATAGGTTCCTTTCTCAAATTATCCAGTGATCATTTGTTTAGGTTACTGCTTTGCCCCTTCTCTATCTCCTATCCACTACTAATTCCATTTTGCATTTATTTATTCAAGATGGTCAAAACTAGAGGAGAGGGAAAGCCTAGGTCGATATCATTCTCATCCAAGCTCATCTCATGTCCCTCCTATTTCATTTCAAGCTTTTTGAAAATAGAAATAATTTTATTTTTCAAATTTGTATCCCAGAACTCAACACAGGAGAGAAAGGTATTTGTTAAGCACCTACTATGTACCAGAAATTATGTTAAATATTTAAATATAAAAAAAGATCAAAAATATTTTTAAAAGTATGCTAAATGTTTGACCTTCACAGTAACCCTAGGAGATATATCCCTATTTTATAGTTCAGAAAATGTATACAGGCAAAGATTAAATGACTTGTCTAGGGTCATGCAGCTGGTAAGTATCTGAGACCAGATTTGAATTCTGGTCTCTCTGATGCCAGATTAAGCATTTTATATGTGCTATTCCACCTAGCTGCCTTCTTAGCAAATGGCACGCTCAATATGTATTTATTGAACTGAAGTAAATTAAATAGAATCAAATCGGATCATCCAAAACCCTCATTATAGGGATGAATAGTCTAAGGTCCAGAGGGAAGAAGATGCTCACCCAATGTCACACTGGAGACAGAGACAGGTCTAGTAACAAGACATATTAATTCCCAGGCTAGTCTAGGAATAGTTGTGATTCAAATCCCAAGCTTTGCCACTGAAGAAATTGAAACCTGAAAGAAAGGGAGGTCATATACTAAGAAAATGATAGGATAGTCAATAAATACTTGTCAATGAATTACAATTTTTTTTGAGTAAAGCTTTCATATGGACAGACACAGACTTATTCAGTCTTGCCTCTGACTAATTCCTTAGAGAGAAACTCTAAAGATAAATAGAATCAATGCTAAGAAACTCAAGAGGATCAACACCACCAACAGAAATACTGGGGGGTACAAGTTTGCCTAAGTCTCATGTGAGTGTCTAAGACGTAGCTATATTTTATTCCTTATTACAGCAACTCCAAATCAGTGAAGAAGAGTAAAAATAACCCAAAACCTGGTTGCTAGCCCCACTTCTTCCATATACCAGCAGTATGACTCTAGGAAGGGCCAAGGGCCAACTGGAAGTCTAAGGAGAGATGGACTGAATGTTTTTTCATAATAGAAAGTTTCATCTCTTTTTTATTTAGGTAAATGAGCTCCCAGAAAGGGAAATTATTTCAGTGTGTGGGAGTTGACAGAAAAAGAAATACATGAAGCACTTACGAGACTAAGTAAGTTGTGGGAGGGAATGTCTGCCGAGGGGAAAGAAGGCCTGAATTCCTTACAGGAAAGCAGTTAAAGTGAAGGAAATAATCCAGTCAGTAAAGGAAACAGCAGAGGGCCTAAGAGCAAAACTCCCAAATGAAATGGGTCTCAGCTAGCCTCTATAATCATCTTCCAGACAATCTAGCATTTGCCAACCATGCTTTAATAAATGTAGCACTTTCTCAGGGACTAGTTCCCCCATTCCCATCTACACTGGTGAGCTGGGCCTCCAGAATGAGTCTCCCTATTTCCCTCCCTCACAATTCTAGAAGTAATCCTCAGGAATTGGGACTGGTTCCTAATACTGTGATTTGTGAGCCCCTATCGACATTGCTCTATATTGATTACCAGCCAGCCTTCCTTAATTAGCTTTCTGAAAGGCATATTTGCTCTTATGGTATAGTACAAGAATTATTGATACAAAAACACCTTCCCAGGTCAAAGGATATGAACAGGCAGCTTTCAGAAGAATAAGCCAAAGCTATCAATAGTTATATGAAAAAAATGTTTTAAATCACTAATAATTAGAGAAATTCAAATTAAAACACCTCTTAGGTACAACCTCACATTTATCAAAATGACAGGAAAGGAATATGACAAATGCTGGAGGGGACATGGAAAAATAAGGACACCTGTGCCATTGTGGAGCTGCAAACTGGTTTTAATAATTCTGGAAAACAATGTGGAACTATGTAGGAAGGGCTATAAGACTATGCATATTCTTTGTCCCAGCAATATAGCAATTGAGTCTGTATCCAAAAGAGATCAAAGATCAATGCCAGATGTAAAACCCAGCAAAATTGCTCATTGGCTACTGGAGGGAGTTGGGAGGAGGGGAGGGAAAGAACATGAATCATGTTACCATGGAAAGGTATTCTAAATTGATTCATTAACTAAAAAAATTTCAAATATAAAAATAAATCATCTAAAGCGATCAAAGAATAAGGAAAAGAATCTATATGTACCAAATTATTTATAGTGTTCTTTTGTAGTGGCAAAGCATTTCAAATTCTTTTTGATGTCTATCAAATAGAGAATGGTCTGACAAGTTGTAGTATGTGATTGTGATGGAATACAATATTGTTCCATAAAAGACGATGAGCACGATGGTTTCAGAAAAAAACAGGTAGTCTTGTATGATCTGATGCAAAGTGAAGTGAACAGAACCAGGAGAACATTGTATACAATAACAGCAGTATTGTAATTTTGATAAATTAAGAAGGACTTGGGTAATTATCAGAAGCACAATAATCCAAGATATTTCTGAAGGACTTATGATGAAAAATGCTATCCAACTCCAGAGAAAGAACTAAAGAACTTTGAATGTGGATGGGAAAATTTACATTTTTTTCTTTTTTTTTGGTACCATGGCTAATATAAAAACATATTTTGCATGACCTCACATGTATATATTTACATGACCTCACAGCTTTTCTGTATGTAGTACCCACAAGAGGAGTAGCCATTCCTTTTTGTGTCTAACTGGTCCTTGGCTTATAATATAGATGTTTCCATCAGCCACTACTGTTCTAAGGGAACTGCTACCAACAATGCTAGTGGGAAACCTACAATTTACCACCTTTCAAAGTTCACAAGATTATCCTCTGATGACATTTGGGGGTTTGAGAGGCAAATGCTCTCTCCTCCCAAGAGATTCACTTTGCCACCACATTGACTTGTTATTGGAATGCCAGATTCAAAATTGGATTACATGGGGCATGAATACTTTCCTCAACCAACCACAAGCCATTATCCATATTATGTTATCTGCTTTCATTCAGTTCTTACCTAGATTAAACCTTTCATTGATTGACTGATTCAACAGACGTATCTAGGAATGCTCCAAGTCTGGTTGACACCATTCATTCATTCTATAACTCAAAGAAGCATTCACACTTAATAAAAGTATCAGGAAGTAAAACATTTCATTAGTTGCATTGATTGTGGTTACAAAAAGAAAGACAGTCCCTGCTCTTAAGAATATTATATTCTAATGGAGGAAGATAACAAAAATAAATGGAACTAAAGAGGGGTTAAGGGCAACATACTGTTGGAGGGGCAGACTGTCTACAAAATCCAGAATTTCAGAAGGAGAGCTGGGGAAGACTGGGATTTAATATTGGCTGGACTGAGTCTCTCTCCAAAGTGGAAACCTCATTAGGACTCATCTTTTGAGTATGACCTGTGAGGAAAAAGGGTCCACATGGTGAAGGGAAGTTCCAGGGTGAGACAACAGGCGAGGCATGGTGGCAAAGTGCAGAAAGTCAGAAGTGGAACTGGGAGGGGGGTGGACTGAATGATATAGATAGTGACCTTGGGCAAGTCCCTGGACCCCTGGATCCTACTCTAACCTGAGTGAGATAGCCTCAAGATTTGAAATCAGGAAGACACAAGTTTAAATCTTGCCTCAAACATTTCTCAGATGCATGATCTCAAATAAGACACATTACTACAGTTAAGCATCAGTTTCCTTATCTATATATGAGGATAATATTAATATCTACCCAAAGTGATTAGTAAAAGCATCAGTGGAGATAATGTATGTAACACACTTTGCAAACTTTAAGACACTATGTAAATGTTATTAACTTCAAAATTACAAATATATATATAAGTCAGTTGAGCCCCAACAGGCTCCAAAGCCAGCTTATCTCTCCTACCAAACAAAAAATAATGTTCTTAGGGCCATGTTATCATCTTTGCCAATACTGGGCAAATGAGCAAACCAGGCTCCCATCTGCAATTTGGCTCTGAGGATTTCACAATACCTACTAGGAATAACAGATACCCAGAAACAAGTTCCAACTCAAAGTCCAAATGTTCACTGCTCCGATAATGAAATTTATTTGAAATGAATAACTTGTATAGATGTAGATTGTCAAATATTTTTAAAAATGGAGAAAATGAGTACCAAATTCATATCAAAACAATACAAATGACTGGGAGGTATATGTAGTTTTCTCCATGAGCTTCTGTTACCTCTAGTTTTCTAGATTATAATTTTCACTGAAAACCTCTAGTTTTCATCTGTTACCATAGCTTTCATTTTTTTACCTAGAAAATTTCTCACCATCCATTAAAATCCACTCTGATGACAAGATTGGCTTCTCAACTACTGACAAATGGTCTGCCATGCTGTGAAGGCTGAAAGCTGGAAAGAGTTTTGGCAAATTACTTTCTGTAATCTCTCTTGGCCTCGGTTTCCTAATCTGTTAAATAAGAACTATGATCCCAGCATTTTCTCCCTCATTTTTACCTAAACACATATCTCATGGTGTTTGTGGCTTTCTCTACTTTTCTATTTTGTAGAAGGCATAGAACCTCCTAACACTTAATTGTTATTTTCATTGTTGAGTGGTTCAATCATGCCCCACTCTTCATGACCTACATGTATCTATTCATGGGATTTCCTTGGCAAGGATATTGGAGTGGTTTGCCATTTCCTTCTCCAGTGGATCCACTTAGCTCCCTCCATATGACTTCTCAGAAAAACAGGATTGTTCAACATCAGAATTCTCCTTGGAAGTCTTCAAGCAGAGGCAAAATAACCATTTAAGTATTCCATAGTGAGTATTCCTTTAATAAATAAATTGGATTAGTAGCCACTGATGTTTTTTGCAAGTTGCAAAATCTATGATTATTTGATTTGCTTCCTGAGCTCTCTCTCCTCAGTTCAACTCCCCTGAATCAACTTTGCCCAAGGAAAACAATATTTCTGTTCCATATTATTCTCATCTGTTCTAAATGGCCCCATTTGAGCCTGAAAGATAGAGATTGTCACTCCTCCGAGGTATACCCAACTAGAGACTATATGGTTTGCCTGAGTCTACATTAAATATCATAATGGTCTGTTTCCAATAAGAAGATGGTTTTCCATTTATTTGACCCATTTCTTTTGAAGAATTTTCTGTTCATTCAAAGCCCAGAATTCCTTCAGCCCTTGATACAGATTTCATGACTTGAACCTTTTTACTTTTCAGCCTTCTTGACATCCTATAATTCCTCTTAAATATCATGAATTTAAAGCTGTCTCTCAATAGAACCTCAAAGTCAACATGTCCAAGAATGCTCTTTCTCTGACAATATCCCTCCCCCTCCCCCCCGGCATCATTGTTTCTGTCTGTAGCACCACCATTCTTGCTATCCCTGGCACTAAAACCTGAAAACTGACAATGTCTCTTGATTTCCATTCATTTCTCATAAGTATCAGTTACTAAATCCTACTATTTCTTCAACGATTCACATCCATACGCCCTGCCTTAACTAAACTCTGCATCTCCACCAGTGATCAGCACAATATTCTATACAAAATAGGTGGTTTTAATAAATGTTTATTGAATTCACGTAACATTTATATGACCTTATGCAAGTCACTATAATAAAAGAAGGAGTTGGACTAGATGACCTCTGAGGCCATTTCCAGTTTTAAATCTATGATTTTGTGAATTATATCACTAATTAATCCAAACAAGTTCCAACTCAAAGTCCCAATGTTCACTACTCCAATAATGAAATTTATTTGAAAGGAATAACTTGTATAGATTTAGATTGTTCTATATATAATTTTAAATTAAATATGATATATAGAAACACATATAATACATATGTAGTTAAATATATAAATAAATATTGGAGGAAAGTGAGCACTTTATTCATGGCAAAACAATACATATGACTAGGAGGTTCATATAGTTTTCCCTCTGAAAACTTCTGTTGCTTCTAAGTTTCAAATGTTACAGAAATATTTTCTATAAGTTCTCTAAGAATCTTACTGCAAATCCCCCAAAGTAACTGAAAGGCCTAACAATTTCATCTAGAAATTTAAATGTGTTAATAAACAATTATGAAGGATATTTGAATTGTTCTTCTTGGACTCAGGGGGAACTAGGAGCAATGAGGAGAAGTTGCAGAAGGTTAGATTTCTGTTTAAAACAAAGAAACATCCCTCACAATCAAAGTTCTCCAAATGTGGAATGGCCCACAAAGAAAGGAGTGGGATAAGATTTGAGTGATAATATATTTATAACCCAGTGAAATTGCTTGTCAGTACTGGGAGGGAGAGGAGGGGAAAAGGTGAAAGAGACAACAAGAATCATGTAATGATGGGGAAAAAATGAAAATTAAATTAAAAGAAGGGAGTGAGCTCCTCTACACTGGCATTCTTCAAGCAAAGGCTAGATGATCATTTATGAAGGATGTTATAAGGAACATTGAATTTTAGGTAGAGGTTGAACTCAATAGCACCTGTCTGAAGTCTCTTCTAAATCCAAAAATCTAGGATTTTACAATCCTATTTCTCTGTATCACAAAGTGGATACTCTTCCTCATGGAGAAATTTCAATTCTACCATCTTTTGGTGTCTGCCAACTTAAGATTGTTTGATTCTATGGAACATATTACACTAGTACAAATCTATCCTTTCTTCCCTTTTGCACTTTTTAAAAAGAATCACTAGTCATGGTCAGGGAGGCAGCAAACATTGATGTAATAAAGGTAGAAGTAAAATGGCAAAGACCGCAAATTTCTAATAGCTATGAGAACTTTAAGGTGATTAAGAATTCAAAACTTACAGTATGTTCTTAAAAATTTATGTCCTTTGTTTTTAAATTTTAAAATTTAATTAATTAATTTAGAATGTTTTTCCATGGTTACATGATTCATTTTCTTTCTCTCCCCTCCTTCTTCTTCCCTTCCGGAGTCAATGAGCAACTCCAATGGGTTTTACATGTATCATTGTTCAAAATCTATTTCCATATGTGATCATTTAAAGTCAATATCCCCAATCATATTCCCATTGAACCATGTGATCAATCATATGTTTTTCTTCTGCATTTCTACTCCTACAGTTCTTCCTCTGGATGTGGATACTGTTCCTTATCATAAGTCCATCAGAATTGTCCTGTATCGTTGCATCACTGCTAGTAGAGAAGGCTATTACATTGAATTGTCCTACAGTATATCAGTCTCTGTGTACAATGTTCTCCTGGTTCTGCTCCTTTCACTCTGCATCAATTCCTGGAGGTCATTTTGCTCCAGTTCGTTATTCCTTTGAGCTCAATAGTATTCCATCACCATCAGATACCACAATTTGTTCAGCCATTTCCCAATCAATGGACAACTCCTCATTTTTCAATTTTTTGTCACTACAAAGAGCATGGCTATGAATATTTTTGTACAAGTATTTTTCCCTATTATCTCTTTGGGGTACAAACCCAGCAAGCTTACCCATGCTTTAAAGCCTAACTCAAATATTACTTTCTCCAGGAAAACTTTCCTTATCACTCCAAAACCTTCAGTAACAGTCCTTACCCAGCACTCTGTACCTCTCTCATGTCCTCATCTATACCATTTACAGTAATATCTTATATATCTAGTCAACTTGTTTACTTTCCTTACAATCACCCTATGAAAAAAAAGAGTTCAGGTGTCATTGTCACCATTTTACAGATCAGAAACTCGGGATTCAGAGAAGAGGTAAAAAATGATTTTTTTTCCTGATAATTCAATAAAGGTAGAGATTTGAACCCAAGTATTCTGATCCTAAGCCTAGTATGCTTTCCCATCATAGCATGCTGCCTCTCCTACACTGTTATTTGCAGTATTTAATAAATATTTTTTGTCCTTCCACTACTCTCTCTAAATCTGATGAGGGCAGGGACTGTATTATTTAAATTTTATCATTCCTCCCGCTGCTCCCCCTCATAATTGATTTAATGAATAAATAGCAATTGTACTTTCTGTGGAGGTCTCATTTCTATAGTTTTCACTTTTCTTTCCTTCCTCACACACTAGAGAAAGAAGCAAATATTTTTCTCCCTTTAGAGAAATATTACTTGTTCATGGCTCTTGCTCATTTAAGCTTTTTCTTTAAGGCTACTCCCCTTTATCTTCATCTCAAAGTTCTGCTATGAGCTATTGATTAACAATATCCATTCCAACTTCACCACATCAAATCTGAAGACAATTTAATAATTACCAATTTTCAGTATTGGGTGACTCCTTTGTCAGTAGAGGGCGATGGATACAATCCTGGTCTGACAGATGTTATGCTTTCTTGTATAATTTCCCTTTTTCCTTTCCTTGATTAAATCCCTAGAATAGGATAGTATTAGATAGGATAAGATAGTTGAGTGTAGTTGGTTTGTTATTTGGGATAAGAATTTTAGTTTAAGGAAAATATAGGTTTGTTAGTGCACAAATACCAAAGTAGTGTTTTCTACACAATTTTGGCTTTGTGCAAAGGGTGGGAGAGACTGTTAAAGGGAAATTAGTAGGAACAGGAAATCCTGCAGGGAAAAGAGGAAAATTCCAGAAATCTGGAAAAAGGACAGGAAGTTTGCTTCTTCTGAGGGAGAGAGTTAAGCATCCAGGAGCTGAGTAAAAGTCTAGTCTTTCTATGGTGGACCTTGATAGCTAGCCAATTCTCTATTCTGTGGCTTTTCCTTGTGATCCAGTCTACCTCTGGGAATCCTGCTGAAGCTGAGAGGTTTATCAGCAGATCTACTCCAGACTCAAGAGGACAACTGTCAGTGAGACTTCCCTTGGCCCTTGTTCCTGTAGCCTTCAAGTCTTCCCAAATGTATAAGTAACTAGGGGGAGTAAATTTAATTAGTTGTAGTTAGCTAGATTTGTAGGTAGTGAAAATTATTAGGTAGTGGGGTTTAGCAATTTGGTTTGGGTTTAAGAAAAGATCTTCCCAAATCCCTTCCCTTCTTCCCTTACCTTAAAATAAACTGTTATTTTGTTATAATTATAGGTTTTATCCATTATTTTTATATGCCTATTTCAGTGAAGACCTGACTATGTCATTTACTAGCCATATGGCCTTCAGGAAATTTGTTCTCCCTTTTCCTTAATTCTTACTCCTGTAAACTGAGAATAATCTACTTCAGCACCGACTTCACAGAGCTCTTGGGAGGAAAATGCTTCTAAAATCATAAGGCAGTCTAAGATTTGGGGGACTTTTTGTCTGGTTGTGTTTTGTTTTTGTTGTTGGTTTATTGGTTGGTTGGTTGGTTGTCAGATCTGGAAGGAAGCTTTCATGAGAACAAGTTAGAGGAGAATTCAATGTTCTTATTTCAAGGTAAGCCACATCATTCATGACAGCTGCTCCCTCAGGCACTTAAACTCAAGTATTTTCCAACATTCTCCCAAAGAAAGGCTCACTTTTTTCTACAAGTCAATTATCTCTCACCATCTTTAATTTTCAAATAGATACAGGCTCTAAGGGGAGGTAAGGTGGGTGGGTAGCAACTGCAGGACCTTAAGTATTCATATCCTTTCTTTCCAAAACTCCTTTAAGAGCTCATTAACAGAAAGGATTAGAGTTAGGAAGATCTGAATTTGAATCATATCTCAGACACTTACTCAATGAGTGACCTTAGAAAAGTCACTTATTCCCTCTCAGATTTAGGTTCCTCTTCTGTTAAATGAGTATAACAATAATAGTATGGGTTCTCATAAAGATCAAATAGGATACAATAATATATGCAAAGTTCTTTGCAAATGAGATATTTTATAGGAAGCATTTTATATAAGGAGTTAGTATCATCATTTCTAGTTAGCTTTACCTCATTTCCCCTCCCCCAACCCCATTTCATCTGTCCTCTCTTCACCCAAATGGGAGACAAAGGACATGGGTTTGAGCCCCAACCCTATCCTTTGCCAAATCTGTGACACTGGACAAGTTATTATATGTTTTCAAATCTTGATTTCCTCATCCATAAAATGAGAATAATTATTATTATGAAATAATAATATAAAGGCTCACTTTTTTTCTACAAGTCAATTATCTCTCTCCATCCTATAATGTCTACTATAAATTGTAAAGTATTATAGAAAAGAGAGCTATTATTACCATTTCTGAAATTGGTAAAAAAAGAAGGGTATTTTTTTCCCTCTAGACTAAATATTCTCGATTGTGATGCTCTTGACCTGCCACGATCATATTTATTTTATCAGCATTGCCTTAAAATTACAGAATTTCAAAGTTAGAAGAGCCCTCAGGGACATCTCCTCTAATCCACTCCTGAAGCAAAATTATCCTTTATAATATCCCCAAACACAAGGCTATCTTGCTTCTATTTAAAGACCCCTACTGATGGGGAACTCACTACTTCTTAAGTCAACTGTTCCATTTACAAATGCATAGCTTCCTTCAATGGAATCCAGGCGTTTTAATGAATCTTTATCTCATCCATGTGTCTACTCTCACCACCATTTGAGATTGTTTTTTAGGGCCTTCTTAACCTGGAGAATTATTGCCAAGGTTTTCCAAAACATTCCCCAGAAAAGCTCTAACCAACATGCTGAAGGTCTTTTTTGGCGATGTGATTAAAATACTGCGCAGAAATCAATCCCACTCTCAGGGCATCCTGCATTTAGCTCTTGCTTTTGTTGCATCCCTTTCCAATCAATTGTGTCCTTGGTGCTGCCTTTTACATTGCTTCTCATGCAACATTTCATCATTTAGTAATTTGCTTCAGTCTGCTGACACCCACCACACAGTGTTGCCTTGCCCTTTGGGTCACCTGCCATTGAAATTCTTCTGAGTTCAGAACGTTCCATAATTCATGGCCATATAGCATCATTTGAAGAATATTGGCATTGAATAGATTGGCAGAAAGTAATAATATTACCAGTAATGTTTTTATTAACAGAAGAAGAAAAACAAAAAGAGACCCTTACACAAGAAATAATTAGTCCTAAAAATGTAATTCTCCAAAGTCACTTTAACCTTCTTCATTTTTAATCCACACTTACTAAGTAGCTTTTCAGGCCTGATATTGGGCAGGGTAAATTGTCTGTTCCATGTCTCTGGGAACACAAACATAGGTCAAGGCATAGAATTTAATGGGCCAAAAGCAGAACTTAGAATAATAACAGTTCACATTTCTAAAGCATTTTCCATTTTACAAAGTCTTTCTCAGTAACCCATCAAATATTTTAAATGTTGTCACTTTTAAGAGTGATTAGATTTGTTCCATTTGAAAACAAAATGAAGTAGATGGAAGATACAAAGAGTCAAATTTAGCCCAAAGTAAGGGAAAACTTCCTAACAGCTAAAGTTCTTCCAAAATGGAAAAACAGCTTAGAAGGAAGTGGATTATCTTTCAATGGCTATCTCTGAGAGCAAAGGTTGGATAACTGATTTTGAGTACTATTTTAGCATGATTTTTTGTATGGGCACAGTTTTGACAATAGAATTACTAAAGTCTATTCTACTTTTGAATATTATGATAGAGTGACCTCTGAGTCCCTTCTAACACTGAGATTCTATAAATTTATGGTGCTGTGTTACTCTCCCTGTCATCCTCTAAGATTTCTTCAACCAATAAATATTCTCCATTGGGGTGCTCTTGACCTGCCTTGGCTATATTTGTTTCATGAGCATTGCCTTATTAAAATTAGAAAAATCCCAGTCATACTGGGATTCTAGTTGTTCATTGAGCTCATCCTGCCATCTCTCACCTCTATACACATGCTTACAACATTCTTCATTTCTAGAACATATTCCCTTCTCATCTCTGCAGCATCCATCTTCATCCAGCTCAAGTATTACTTCCTCTAGGAAGCCTTCTCTAATTTCTCCATGAACTTGTATAACCTTTTCTATGCCCTCTATTTCTTACTTGAATTAGAATCATTTGTGTACATTTCTCACCCTCAATTTAGATGATGGATTTTCATATCTATTCCTCTAGCATTAAGTAGAGTACCTTACAACTAGTAGGTGCCTATGTATGTTGAATTGAATTAAGGTAGAAAATAGAAGTATTATTGACATTCCACAGACTCTCCAAGATTCAGTTATACTGATATAACTGGTGAATGAATAGATTTCTTTTGATCTCTCAAAAAGGATCATCCAGATTTCACTTTAAAATGCCCAGTGAAGGGAAAACTTATGGATTTTTCATGTGAATTCTTCCACTTTGGGACAGATTACATTATCTGGAAGTTGTTCTTTTTATTGAACTTTTAATATGATTCTATGCAATGTGCACCAATTGCTCTGAGTTCAGCCTCCAAATGGTAAAATAGAACAAATTTCATCTCTCTTTCATATGGCAGTTCATCAAATACTTGAAGACAATTATGTTCCTCCCAAGCCATCCTTTTATCTGAATTAAAACATCCCTCATTCCTTTGACTTGTCTATATATGATATAGTTTCTCATCCTCTTGCCATAATAGTTCTTAAAATATATTACTCTCATCTTAATGCTATCCTGTAAAGCAAACTATAAATAGCAGGGTAACTAGGTGGCTCAGGGAATTGAGACCCAGGTCTAGAGACAGGAGGTTCCTAGGTTCAAATTTGGCCTCAGATACTTCCAAGATATGTGACTCTGGCAAGTCAATTAACCATATTGCCTAGTCCTTACCAGTCTTCTGCTTTGGAACCAATACACAAGATTGATTCTATGATGTAAGGTAAGGAATTAAAAAAAAAAAGATAATAGGACTATCATGCCCCATACTCTGGACACGATGTCTTTCAATGTAATTTAAGCTCACAAAAATTTTAGACTGGTAATTTAATGATTAGATAAGTGTAGAATACACCAATTCCTGATTCTTTTTCATATGAATTGATGTCTACTCAAACTCTCCCATTCCAAATGGTATACTTGATTACTTGAACCAGTGCAGAAATTTGCATTTATTCCTCTTTCTAGCCTATCAAGATATTTCTTTGTATTCTGATTTTGCCATCCAACATGGTCTCTACCCTTCCCAGCTTCATGGAATAGGCAAATATAATGAATCTATCATCTCTGCATTCTTCACCATTACTAATAAAAATGTTGGGCACCACAAAGTTAAACACAGACCCCTGGGGCACTCCACTAGAAATCAACCTCCAAAATTACTTCAAACCAGAATCTGTGCTACAGCTATTATTGTTTAATAGTTTTATACTAAAAAAGGCAGTTCAGATTTCAACTTTCAGAGCAACCAACCTGCAACAGCAACTATTGCTTCTGAATATTTACCAATAATAGGAGGATACAGGTGCAAGGTATATTGTTTTCTATAATTCTCCTTTGGTACTCTGAGAACTAAACCAATTAAATCCAATTATATGTCTATCTATCTAACCTATATTTCACCATTTTCTTCATAAACATAGCATGAGAGACTGTCAAATGCCTCACTGAAATCTAAGTATTATATGTCTATGGCATCCCCTGATTAATCAGTCCAGTAATCTCACCCCAAAAGTTTAGATTGACATAATTGTCCTTTAGAAAATATTACTGGTTATTTGTATAGTATTAACCATTTTTAAGTGTTCACAAACAAAGCAATCATTTAATAAGCGCTTTTAAAATATCTGCAATGTGATAGGCATTGTGTTAGCTGTTGGGAATATAAAGACAAAAATGAAATTTCCTTTATAGTCAAGGATCTTATATTTATTAGAGATAACATATATAAGCATGTAAAATATGTGTGTATATACATAGATATGTATAAATGTGTATATATAAATGTGTATATTTAAAATATGTACATATATATTTATGTGTGCATATAAATGAAAGGAGATTTGGATAGTAGCTGGAGGAATAAACGGAAAAATTTAGGTGGTGTTTGAGTTAATAATAATAAAAAACTAGCATTTTGAAGTTCTTACTATATGGCACACAAATATCTCATTTTGATTTTCAAAAGACCCTTGTATTTAAGTGCTATTATTATCTCTACTGAGGTGAATGACTATTAAATAACTGCACAAATCCCCTAGCTAGAATTATCTGACTTTATATTTGAGCTCCATCCACTGCACCACTTCCTTAGAATCATAATGTGTAATTGTGATTCTAAGAGAGAGGAGGTAGTCCATTCCAAAAATTTAGAACAGCCAGTACAAAGACATTTAAGACCAGAAATAGTGTCTTATGTGAGAAAGAGTGAGGCCAGTTTAGTTGGACAGCTGAAAATGTTAGTTGGAGTCAAGTTTTTAAGTGCTTTAAAGACCAAAGAAGTGAATTGATATTTCTTCCTATAGGCAAAAGGAAGTCACTAGATTGTGCTGAGGGAGAGGGACATGATCAAATGGGAGGTTTAGGATAATTTATTTGGTGGTTATTCATCTGAAGGCTGGTTAGAGTTGGGAGAAACTTGGGGCAGAGCAACTAATTAGGAAGTCCTTATAAAGTTTCAGCTAAGACATAAGGAGGACCTAAATTGTGTGAGTAGTGAGGGGAGATGAGGTAAAAACGATGCTATAGAAGTAGAAATAATAAGCCTTGGTAAATGATGAAATACATGGGGGAAAGGAAGACTTTTGGTTGAGGATAACAAATCTAAGAGAGAATTATAAAGACTTCTTCAATGGGACTGGTAAAGTTTGAAAAAAGGATAACTTTGAAGAGAAAGCTGATGGATTCTGTTTTGAACTTGTTGAGAATGAGTTGTTTACGAGACATCCAGTTTTAAATGTTCAATAAGCAGATGTGGACACAGTAGTGTCTTAAACATAGAGATGTTGATTAAATCCTTGGGTTTTGAAAAGGTCAACAAATGGAGGATATGAGAGAAAAAAGAGAAGAGTCCATGATTTTAGTCTTGGGGAAGTCCTATCATAGTTCAGAGCTGTGATGTGGATAATAACCAACAAACGAGATCAAAGAGAGGTCAGACAGGAAGGCATTCTAGAATTCTGACAAGAATCAAAGTTGAGCTAACTCTTAAGTTTTCTTTTTCATTTTACAGTCAAGAGATCATTTAGTTGGCAAAGAAAATAGAAGTAAAGCAAGAGCTGACTGCTTCTATTCGTCTCATTTGTCATTTCTCCCAACCCAGCAGTTGTCCTATCACTTCTTTGATCTTCCTCTTTCCTTGAAGGAACTTTTAAAAGTTTTTTGCATTCTTTGCATTTATCATCAGCCTCAGGTCATTTGAGCATTCACACTCCTGCCACTCTTTTGTATTTATTATATGATAAATGCCCTTGCTCTCAACTTCTATAGATGTCTCTCAAATCTGAAATAGCTGATGGGTACCAATTTCATCAGTATTGACCTCTTTCAAGAGGACCCTTCTCTTCTTCTTCATAGGAATCATTTCTATTTGTGTTTTTAGAAATGTAGCTTTTAAGAGTTTTTCATTTCTCTTGGTATAACTTCTCATGGCATCATACTTATTCTCTCTGATATCTGTGATGTTACCCCCAGATATTCAGTAACATTCTTGTGGCAAGAAAACATACATTTTTACAATTTAGAATATGAGGGTTTTTATATCTGGCTTTTGTCACAAACATAAAAATACAAGGGATCAGTTAGAAATATATAGCTTTAAATGAGCAGAGTTAAATTCTTTCTGTGTTAGAAATTTTCCTAATTGAGGATTCTGAGTTATTGTGATTATTCTAGTAACTTTTTGTGTGATACAGACTCCATAAAATAGGATAGTACATGGCCAAATGGACCTAAAGACCATCACATTGTCCTTGGGCTAAAAAGTGAATTAGCTTTTGTAATAGGATGTAGATAAATCTCTAGTTTCCAATATGAGAAAAGAAGAGGAAACTTGGAAACAAGTGAAACCTAGGTGGCATTTTATTCTTCCTCTTCCATAAGGGACAAAGAATGAGTAAGGATCAGTTACCTCCCTCATCAATATTCACCAATGTTCATGTCTAGAATTCCAGTCCTAAGGACCTAGTGTGTTTTTTGGTGGTGTCCTCCATCTCCTACTACATCATGGACCTAAATTTACCCAAGCTTCACTTTGCTTTCTATACTTCTATGCACTAGTTGCCACGCCATCATATCCATGATGCCATTTTAACCCTTTTCTATCCATAATCACAATCACTGTTTCTGGAAAAGATATCTCAACCTATTCCCTTATAGCTCCACTCATTATCCCTGTATCTTTACAAATCAATTTACCAATCTCTCCTATTGCTTCTCTAGGATAGTTCTCCCCTTCCTTATAATTAGAATATAAGTTGAAAGACAAAGGTTTGTCTCATTTTCTATTTGTAGCCTGAACACTTAATTTAATGCTAATATTGTAGATTTTAATAAATGTGTGCTTTTTCTACATTTTCATTCATTCACAAGTTATTAAAAAGTTTTATTCCACACATCATTAAAAGCTTATACAAGAAAAAATATCATCTGGGACATAGAAAGGTTCATATCTTTGGTATAAATGGGCTTCTCAATATAAGATCTCTCATGGTTACTTAGATTATACAGAAAACATATAGACATGCTTAGTTCATGACCAATCAAAAATTAGCCTTAGGAATAGTTTGTGTCATGTTTCAGAGGATGTAAAAGAGACTTTCTCAGCCACTCATGTTTTGTTGGAGTTCTGAGACAGACCAGGCAATCTTTTGGTTTTCTTCGCCTAAGGATAGGAGAAACGAAATCTAAATATAGTAATTACACATGACTGCACATTGAACATCAAAATGGAAGTTTATTCTAATATGGTATTCATTACTGACTTCAAGCAAGAGAAGATATGGGGAGTCTCTTTCGGTACACTCACAGAATCCCCATCCTTCTACCATCTCTGAATTCATGTAATGCCATATAATGCCTAGACTTTTCTATTTTGTTCATGGGTTTGCTTTTTTTTTTTAATTGTGCAGTGGTCATTTCTCCCAAGATTCAAATCAATGGAGCTTTAGTAAACAGTCCCTCCTTACTGGTCAGAATCAGATTCAAAATAACAGTCCCTCCAGTCAATCTAGAGAACAATTAAAATTGTATACCCTTTGACCCAACAAAACCCTTACTATATCTCCAGAGATCACAGAAAAAGGAAAAGGACCAAGATGTTCAAAAATATTTTGAGCAGCTCTTTTTCTGGTGTCAAAAAATTAGAAATTGAGGAGATGACCACCAATTAAAAAATAGTTGGACAAGTTGTGGTGCATGATTGTAAAGAAATATCATTGGGAAATACCATAATGAACAAGATGATTTCAGAACAATCTAGAGAGCCATATGAATTAATGCAAAGTGAAGTGAACAGAGTCACAAGAACAATATATATAAAAACAGTCATATTGTAAAAATTATCAGCTGTAGACTTTAATAAATGTGTCCTTTTTCTACATCAAGACAGTAATCTAAGATAATTCTGAAGGATTCATGACAAAATATGCTATTTACTTCCAGAGAGAGAATTGATGAATTCTGAGTGCAAACAGTATAACTTTTTTCATTTTATCTTTCTTGGGTTTTTAGTAACATGGCTAATATGGAAACATATTTTGCATGATTTCACATATGTAATTGATATCAGATTGCTTATTTTGTCAATGGGAGGGGGAGGAACTAGAAAAGGCAGAGTTTTAAAATCAATTTTTAAAAATGAATGTTAAAAATAAATCATACATTGGAAAACAAAACAAATAATGGTTACCACCTATGTGACCTTGAAGAGTTACACACACACTATTAACAGTTCCCTTCTTTGCTTTCTTTGACTTTTGAAGAGTGAAATTGTCACCAGAGCAAAGCAAGAATTTATCAACTCCTCAACTTTAAGTAGAGAGAGTGCCAGCAAATCAATCAATTAAAAAGCATTTAACACCTTACTTGGTTTATGGACAAGGTTTTCCTGTCTGAAATCAGCTCTCTGTCTATCTCTCTTTTTTTCTAACTCTACAAAACAATTCTTTGGTTGTTTAATTGGTATAGCACTGAATAACTAATTTAGGTAAAATTGTCATTTTTTTTATATTGGCTCAGTCTACCCATGAGTGTAAATAATGTTTCTCCAGCTATTCATATCAGTCTTTTATTTGTATGAAAAGTGTTTTGTAATTATGTTCATATAACTCTTTGTTCATTTTAGTAGAGAGAATTCCAAGTATTTTATATTGTCCATAGTTATTTTAAATGCCATTTCCTTTTCTGTCTCTTGCTGCTGGTACTTTATTAGCAATTATAGAAATTCTGATGATTTATATGGTTTGAGTTCATATCCTGCAACTTTTCAAAAGTTGTTGTTTCAAAAACCATATTATCTTAATTGTCACCTCCACCAAATCTTAATGTCATGAGAATTTGAACTTACCTCCTTAAACTAGAATCTTTAGTTTACCTTGTTTATCAATATCATATATCTGAGGTTATGGTGATTGTTTCCCTCTTCTTTCCACTGAAAAATTTCAAAAATTTCTTCCCATCTTCCTGATTTTTCAAACCATTGTTTGTACTATCTCATCTGTCCTATTTTATTAATGAAGAAACTATAGATGAGGAGGTTAAATTAATTTTCCAAGGTCACACAGATAATCAATGTCAGCACGACTCAGAACTAGTTCTTTTGACTCTAAGAAGACAAACGGTCTTTTTATTATACTATGCTCTCTCATTTACATATGAGAGGTGAAATTGGAAAATACTTATATCATGTACTTCATAGACCTTTTGTAAAAAAAGTACTTTTAAAAATCTTAAGGGTCTTTAGAAATTTAAGGAGGTAGGAGGATTGGTGTTTTTTAATTCGACATTTCTAATTATGCCTATCTTTTCCTTCAGTGCTTCTTCTTGTCTCTGAAATGAGAAAATGTGGACATTCCCCAAGATGATGTGCTCTTGCACTTTATCTCTGTTTCTGTCTCTCTCTTATTCTCTCTCTGTGGCTCTGTCTCTCTCTGCCATTATCTCTCTCTCTTTCTCTCTCCTTCATTCTCTCTATCACTTTCTCTGTCTTCTATATCTATCCCTCTGTCTCTGTTTCTGTCTCTCTGTCTCTGTCCTCTCTCTTCTCTCTGTCTCTGTCTCTCTGTCTCCCTCTCTGTCTCTCTCTGTCTCTCTGTCTCTGTCTTTGTCTGTCTCTCTCTGTCTCTGTCTCTGTTTCTCTCTCTCTCTCTCTCTCTCTCTCTCTCTGTGCATCTCTGACTTCTGTCTGTCTCTCTCTGATTTCACTCTTTCTCCCTCCCTCTCCTTACTAGTGTCCTTGAGGACTCAGGATCTCCATTATGTCATCCATTGCCAAAGGACTTCCAAACTCCAATCAAGATATTTCAAACTTGAATTTCCACCCAAGTCCTAAATATCACCATTGGGATATCCTGCCATACTATCAAACATGAGACATTTAAAATTGAATTCCTTATCTTTCCCGAAACCAGCTTCCTCCTGACTTCCTCAGTTCTGTCAGTTCAGTTACAACAGCTCCAGATTCTTCATTTAAGTCATTGTTAACGCCAATATGTAAAACTTCCTCATCTACTCTCTGGAATAACATCACACAATCCAAAGAATCCTAGAGGTGAAATCAAGACTCTTGGATTTGATTTCTGTAAGATTTTTAAGAGTTAGGCAGTTGGCATTGCTTCACTATCTTTGTCTCAATTTCCTTAAAAATAATAATTCTCTATCAAATTGATTAAACTCTTATCAGGAAAAATAGCCCATCACAATGTCCTTGCCCTGGAAATATGAGCTATTACTATCTAATAAGTGACTGAATTCTGCTGTTTTTACATTCAAAATATTTTGGGGTTAAAAATAAAGAAAATGGACTAGAACAGAAAGGATAAGGGTCTCAAAGACCAATTTCACTTACCTTACAGTCTCTTCAAAGGCCAGGCTTGCCCAGCCTTGTTTCCTTGAATGACTCATTTTAGCTTAGGCAGCCATGAACTCATCTGAACCTTTTTTCCCAGATGTTCATAGTTTCCGCTTGATCTACCTCTCTGGGTAAGGAGTTACTGAATATTATTCCCCAAGGTGTGAAGTAGGAATTCCTGCTCTTTGTCCAGGGTTTTCCTCTCTCAAGGGCAGGATGCAGGCAATTCTACACAAAAATGTATTTATAGTAAAGCATATAAACATCAATATTAGACAAGTGGTATTATGATGATGGAAAAAAACAAACTATATTGTGATCCTGGAGGGTTGAGTTCTAGCTTTGTTCCTAGACATTAACTTAACTATGTGAACCTTGGATTAATCGAGTCTTTTAATCTTGCTGGGCTCAAATTAATCATCTGAAAAATAAGGGTGACAACACTAGCACAAGCTACCCCCTGAGGTCATTTTGAGATTTGTAGAAGCCTAGAGCTGGAAGTCTAGAAGAATCAAGAGATATAAAATAATTGAAGCATCACTTTAGGGCTAAAAGAGACCTTTGAAGTCATTGAGTCCTATTCCTCCATTTAACAGATGAGGAAACTGAGTGATTAAATAGTAATAGCTAGCATTTATAAAACTCTTCAAGGTTTGCAAAACATTTTAGATGTTATCTAATTTAATCTTCATGAGAGCCCTGTGACATGTTATTATCTCTGTTTTACAGCTGAGGAAACTGAGGTGGAAAGGTTAAATGCCTTGCCTTGGATCACACAGATAATGATTATTCAAGGCAAGATTTGAACGGGGTCTTCCCAACCCCAATCCTCATATTCTATCCTGTGGGCTAATTGACTGCCTACTAGACTTGTCCAAACAATAAATAAGTAATTCAAACCCATGTTTTCTAAACTACAGGTCAGATGGGGCAGATGATGCCTTAGAAGATAAAATACTAGAGTTGGCAGATGCCTAAGAACATAGAATGTATTATGTCAAGTTTGGAAGGGTTCTTAAAATGTAGAAAACAGAATGCTATAAGTGAAAGGGACTTTAGAACACAGAACATCAAAACTGAAAGGGACCTTAGAAATAGATATCTAGTCCAGTTCAGATAGGGAAAATGAGGCTCAAAGAGGAGAGAGTTAGAAATGGGCAAAAATGGACCAGAACTCAAGTACTCTGACTCCAGTCAAGAGATCTTACCATTGTTTCAAACTGTTAGGATAATGTATTTAAATCAAAATATAAATGTATGCTATTCTTATTCTGATTATCTTCTCTAGATGATAGAATAAGAATTTCCCTTTCCCACAGGCTTGTGCTTTGCAGCATTGGGGCCCATTTATAAATGGAATGATGTGCTAATTCCACCTCTTCCCTCACCCTCTCTCCTTGCCCCACAACTTCCAAATAATCAATATTCAATTGGCCATTGAAGACAGCTCTAGGCAGGATCAGCAAAGAGTCTAGAATAAACCTGTTCTTTCGGATACAAAGGTACAAGTTAAAACATTTTCTTCCAAGTGCTATGTCAGAATTAATGTTGTAACAAGAGCCCTGGACCATGAGTCAGGAGAGCAAGCTTTAATGCTGCATAACCTTGGGTAAATCACCTTTTCTCCGAGTCTCACTTTCCACCTCCATAAAATGGGGACAGAAATAGTTGTACTTTCTTTGCAACTTTGTACAGAAAGTGCTATAAAACCTCTTAAAGGGTCAGAGAGAAGGGATCTCTTATTAATATTAATGAACCATACTGAATGGTACATAATAAATGCTTCAAAATGCTTATCAATAGATGATTTTGAGCAATTGAAACAATGTATAATAAATATAAAATAAAGCTCTAAGGGTCATATACCGGCATGAGACAATACTGATATAGCATGTAAATGTATGTATTCTTTCCATATATGTTATATGCTATATGTATGTCAGCATGGGTTGTCTAAATGCAGTTCACAGAGAGGAATGAATAGAGAGCTTGGGAATCTTGCCCATCTCTCTCTAAAGGGTTTACCATTGAACAAGAAAGTCTTGCCTATCCTTTTCCACCTTTTCTAGGGATTTGATTCCTCCATGAAAAGGAGTAGGAGATTTAAGTGACTAGACTCATCACTCTTCTCTCCTCAGAGAGGGGGAATGTGAAAATTCTACCTATCTACCTCCCCTTAAGTATTGTTAGTTTAGAGAAAGTGATTTTGAGGTTCTAATTTTATTTCCTAGTTTCTAACTTTCAAAGAGGAATGAGTGCAGTTTATATCCAAATTCTTGACTCCTTTCCCACAAATGCTGCACGAAAGACCTTCAATAATAGTCAATATTGATGATTTGTAAATAAGCCCATTTATCTATACTGATAGCAAATAGAAATCATAGAACTAATCTAAAATAGAATATACCAGAAAATTCTAGAGTGAATGAGTTTTCCCACTGGGAACAAGATATCTCAACTCACCCAAGAGAGTCATTCATCACTCCTAAGAGTAATTCAGAGACATGTCGGGATTCTGGTTTTTACCTACATCTGATGGTTGTTCTCTTTCCATATTTCTCCCTAAATATAATCTGTCTTCTCTCAAAGACATAAGCAGGAAGATTTCTCTTTTACTAAACTTTCATGTCAATTCTGCTCCTCAGGAAATCACACAGATGATTGTTCTCTAATCCTAAACAGAATTTTATGTAAAGGTTCCAGAATTGAACTGAGTTATGCTAATTTATTCAAAAGGAGGGTCATAGATTTAAATCTAGGAAAGAAATTAGAAGTTACCTGTTCAGATTTCATTTCATAAATAAATTCAGTGAAGTACAATAGAGTGCTGAAACTAGAGTCAAGAAGACTTAAGTTTAAATCTTGATCCAGACTCATTAGTTTTGTGACCCTTAGTAAGTCATTTTAATTTCTGTCAGTCTCAGTTTCTTTATCTGTTAAATCAGGATAAAAATAGCAACCTATCTTCCAAGATTATAGTAAAATGAGATAATAACTGAAATCAGTTATATACATTTACTAGTCATCATCATCATCATCATTATTATTATTGTCATCATTATTATTATTGTGCCTTGACCAAGATCACATGAATAAGTGGAGAGTGGGATTTTGAAACCAAGTCCTCTAATTTGAAATTATATATGCTTTTCACTGTAGCACACTACATTTCAAAGGCTCATCAGTGTCAGTGTCATCTCTCAGTCCTTAGCAGTACATTTGTCCTTCTCTCTGGGTTTGAGTTTTCTCTCAAAGATCGGGAAATCAGATTAATGACCTTGTTTAATAATAATGGGCAAGATCTTTTTCATCTGGATTTCAATTTCTCCACTTGTAAAATAAAGAACATTTGACTAAATGGTCTCTAAGGCTCATCCCACCTCTAACATGCTCGGATACTATGGATCTCTGATGTCCAAAAGTATCAGGCATGAAGGTTCAGCATCAAGGGATTCTTTTTGCCAACAGATAGATCAGCACAGAGGATTAAAGGGAACTCTATATTCAGGACTCCATGGAACTAAAAGGCTCTTCAGGAAAAATAGAAAATAATTCATCTGAGTTTGGCAATCTTGGCTATAAATGTGTAGTAGAAATAATGATAATGAGTACAACAATTCTTTAAAAGCCAGAACAAAACTATTAAAAGTTCTTACTAGTAATAGGTGGGGGACTTCATCCTACTTTTGCTACACTGGAGCCCTCAGCTTAAAATCACATACACATATAGACAAAATCAATAATGTAAGTCAATTTAAAAAATTAATGTTATCCCTAACCTCTGATCAGGTAAAACAAGAGCTAAAATCAAGTATCTATGGAAATATGAAAAGCAAAAATGATCATTTAATGAAAGCTCATGAAATAGATGAAAACCCAGCATTCATAACTCAAATGATTTTGAAGAGGAGATAGGCATACTTAGGATGGAAGTTTGAGTAGTACTTTTTTTAAAACTGACAGAAAGAATCCAAGTAGCAGACCAACTATATCAAAACAGATTCATCTAAAAAAGCTAAAATTTTCTATGCAATATCATTTTTCCATATTTGATCAAAGTACTAACATATTTCATGACCTGCCCACAGAAGCACAAAGCATAATGTCTGGCACATAGTAGGTACTTAAAATATTAATTGGTTGATTGATATGGAGTAATTAATGCCCTGATAAAAATTATAGGAAAAAAGGTATATCTGTCAACAAATAATCTTTAAAATGCTGTTTTTGTGCATTGCACACTAGAAATCCCTGAGGAACATACAGTTTGAACAGAAAGCATTGTAAGATTCATTGTTGTTGTTCAGTCATTTTACTTATATCTAACTTTTCATGACCCTATTTGAAGGGTTTTCTTGGCAGAGATACTGGAATGATTTGCCATTTCCTTCTCCTATTCATTTTATCAATGAGAAAATGGAGGCAAATGTGATTAAGTGACTTGCCCAGCCTTGCAGAGATAGTATCTCCGTCTAAATTTGAGCTCAGGTCTTCCTGACTCTAGACCCAGTTCTCTATTTACTATGCCACCTAACTACCACCATTATGAAATTGCATGAATAGAAAATGTGAAAACCATATAGACAAGTTAAGCACAGTAAAGGAACAAGTAGAAAGGAATAAAAAAAAGTATCTTAGAATTTCAAGAGTTCTTTCATGAAATCAAAATAAAATATCAAAAGATTAAAGAATAAAGTAACAAGTCAAAATATGTTAAAAATTCCCTAGAACTGAGTAGAGGAATCATTGTATGTTTCATAGTGTTATACATTTGTAGGAAAGTCATATGCTTATATTAATTCAATCCTTGACACCTTCATTTGATCTTAAAATCACCAGATATTAGAGTTGCAAGGGATCTTACAGGTCATTTGGTCCAACAGCTATCTGAAAAAGGATTCCTTTCTATAATATTCCCCCAAAGTTTTCATCTTCCTCCTGTTTACATACCTGTATGGAATTTAATGGGGATCTCACTGCCTACCAAGGGAATCCATTTTACTTTTAAAATCTGCATGAGAATGTTCTACCTTTAATGGAGCTAGAATATACTTTTATGTAACTTCTACTCACTGTTCTTAACCCTTTGCCCTTTGAGTGCTGGAAGAAAAATCTAATCCCTACTAAATATGGCAACCCTTCAAATTTTGATTATAATGAATGTATACTGCTCTCACCACTCCTATGAAATACTATCTTCTTGGAGTCAAATATCCCTAGTTCTATCAATAGATTATTGTATAATGTATCTTTGAGTTCACTCATCATCCTGTCAGTAAGTCAGTTAACATTTATTAAGTGCCCATTATATACCAGGCATTGTGCCTAAGCACTGGGGAGAGTCACCTTCCTCTGGATGATCTATAGCCTCTCAAAGCTCTTCCTAAAATGTGGTTCCCAGAACTGAAATTGGAATTTGACCATGACACATTCTAGACATGGTAAATTGCTTAATTCAATCCAAGATCATATTAGCTTTTGACGGCAATGTCATTCTGTTAACTTATATTGAGTTTGAAGTCAAGCTCTATTAAAATCTCCAAGTCTTTTTTTTTTTACAAATGGTTGCCTAACCATCTTATCACTATCCTTTTACTTGCTCAGCCGATTTCTTTTAACATCATTCTAAGAAGATGTTAATTCTTATCATATCCAATGATTCACTCTGTTAGATTTAGTCCAACATTATATCCTCCTGAAATAATTTTGGTCTCTGAATCTTATGACAACATATGAGCTACCCTTCCCAGCTTCCTGTCCTTTAAGTCAAATAACCAATATTTTCAACATGTCATTGGAGCAATATCTTAAAGTTAATTCTATTTAAAACAAAAGCTTTCTACATGTCATGAATCAAAGACTAAATGTCATCTTACTGAGCAAATAAGAACTAAGAACTTTGACTTAATTTGTTTAATTAACATGTAGGCAGGCTTCATATCATTGATAAATGACAAATAATATTTTAAACCCAATAAATTCTCAAGTTTATATCATTGCAGATAGTCTGATGGGGTGAAAAGGACCCACATTTTAGGAAAGACAATGACAAACTGGGGATCTTGCAGAGGAGGGCAACCAGAATTTAGAGGAGCCTAGAAATGATATCATAGAGGGATCAATTAAAGGAATCAGAGATGTTTAGTCTGGAAAAGGAAAGACTGAAAGGAGACACGATCACTTTCTTTAATTGTTTCCCTCATTAGAATTTGAGTTCTTTGAAAGCTCAGATTGTTTTTGTCTTTCTTTGTTTCCCTAAAGGATGGCATTTCCTAAAAGCTCAATAATTGCTTTTGGACTGACCCTGACTGAAGAATTACCTTGGAGAAAGCAGATTAGACCTATCCTTTTTGGCTCTAGATGACAGAACTAGGTACACAGAGAGAAAGTTATAGGGAGGTAAATCTCTGCTCAATGTATGGTAGAATTTCTTAATGATTAGAGTCATCTCAAAATGGGATGAGAGTAAGTTTCTCATCAACAGTAGTCTTCAATATAGAGTAGATGACTATGTGTTGTAGGAGATATTGTAGAGATTCAGGTTTTCAAATACAAGGTAGCCAAGATGACTTCTTCTAGCTCTTTTGTTATAGAATGGAATTATAGTTAGTATACCAAGATTTTAATGTTGGCTGTATCATTAATTTACTGAATGGCTTTCAGTATCATGTTATCCCTCTGAGTCTCAGCTTCTTCCTCTGTAAAAAAGATGAATTGCAATGAAATGATTGCTCGATTTCCTTCTAACTCTGAAAGTAAAGTTAAAAATCATACCCTTTGGAATGTTGGGGAGATGGAAATATCCACAAGAGGAACACCAGGGTGATAGGAAAATGAGAAAAGGAGGCTAAGATAAGGTTGTTTCCAGGGGAATAGTAATCCAAATGGAAAGAAGTGAAACCTCCCTCTCCCCACCCCACCCCCAAAGAAGGTAGGTCATGAGATGGCATAAGAATGGCAGTAGCATCTGGTAAGAAAATTTATTTCACTTCCAAAGAAGAAATTTGCCCCTCCTTGGAAGTCAGCACCCTAAGACAAAACCATTTGACCCACTGATAACTATAGCATTTTATCTAGGTCAAACAAAATTCTTTACATTCATAATACTAAAGAATGACCATGAGAAGCAATGTTCTTGATACTGACATTTGGTCCAATGAGAAGGCTATATAGAAAGGTGGACACATTATAAGTCCTTGGAATAGGATCAACAGCAAGAAAACCTGGTTGAAGAATGAATTCAGACAAATACCACCAAAGAGAAGTTCCTCCCAAAATGGAGTGGAAGGAAAAATGAAGTATATGGTGGAAGGTGTGAGTATGAAAGGAAGAGAAAGGACAAGAGGAGAAGCATGACAGTTGAATCCTTGGAGACACACTTCACTGGAAACCCTAAATCACCACTTCTGGAACCATCTGAAATCAATTATTTAAAACTACAATTACTTGGAGGCATGGAAGTTTGTAGGGCCTGACATGGGAGCACTCTCAAAAAGTAATTCAATTTTTCACTCTTAAATCTCTTCAGGCAAATCTGATTTTTACATTCCTAATTTGAATTGGTATGTTTAGGTGGTTGTTTTTGTGTTGTTTGGACAAGAGCATTGGGATATTATTTTTAAAAAGGGACTTGCTTTTATGATTTTTTCTTTTCAGTGCCTCTAGATTCACAAGTTTCTCAGCTTGGGGGATCCCACCCTGACATAGATCTTGGTCTCTGAAAATTGCTGAATCCAAAAAAAGAAAATTATACCCCAATTACCACCCTGGAAATAATCGCAATAACTAAATAATAAACTAACATTTATATAGTCCTTTAAGGCTTGTAAAGAACTTTACATATACCCTTTAATTTGATCCTAACAACAACCCTATGAGCTAGATACTATTTTTGTCCCATTTTATATATGAAGAAATTGAGGCTGGGAGAGGTTAAGTAACCTGCTCAGAACCACAGTGTTAGTAAAAGTCTGAGACAGAATATAAGCCCTTTAAAATTTATTCTCTGAGTGATACAATAAAATTGTAGTCATATAATGTCACAGTCTCAGGAGACTCAAAATATGAATGATCCAAAAGGCAATAGAGACACAGGTGGTGGTAATAAGTAGAATATAACACATTGTCAATTATTACATTTGAAGAAACAAAAAAATCAGGAAATATAAAATCAGAAAAAGGAGTGCCAGCTAACTATTTAGATTGAAGGATAACACATATAATATCTGAACACAGATTTAAAGCTGAAGGGAACTTATAAGTCATGGAGTTAAACCTAATTATTTTATAGGTTAGGAAACTCAGGTCTAAGGAGTTTAAGTGACTTTCTCTGGTCACATATCTAGTATCTAGTATTCCCACAAACACACCACTTGACAGTCCCCTCCGGAATAATATTGTTGTACACTTTTTGAATCTATTCATTGATTCAATTCTGAACAGACTTACTAATACAGTCTAATTAATATCTTTATCAGTCTTCTATAACATAATTATAAGTAAAAGGGAAAGAAGTCTATCTAGTCCCAAAGTAGGCAGGTCTAAACTTCTAAGGGTCCTGAGCTATTTTTTACTCAGGATTAGCTTGGCAATCCTGGTTCAACCTGGACCAGAAGTAGTAGCCCTTCTTTTGCTATCTCCATGGACTTACATGAGAATGGAGGTTTTTCTCCAGAGCACACACAAATGGAATTTGAGGTTCACCCAGTTGGGCTACCTGGATGGGAACAGCTAAGAGGATGAATGTTCCAAAGTATATGACTGGTTACCAAGTTATGACTTAGCAAAGAGAATATAGATGTAGATGATATAGAATCATAACATCTTAAAACTAGAAGAGAACTTAGAACATAAAATGTTAGAACTTTAAAGGGTCACAGAGCATAGAATTTTAGAACTAGAAGGAACAATTGAGACTACAATAGAACATAATATATTTCAAAAATTTACTAGAAATGAAAGGCAATTTTATTAGCCTCTAGTGTGACAACTTTACTCTTCTCTGAAACTATTTTTAGTACTATGTACCTCTCCTGCCTTATATAATTTCTTAAAGATGACCAGCATCAGTTCATAGAATCAAAGAAACTCAATTTCAAGAAAAAAATCGTACTTTAAAAAAACTTTTAAAAGGATCTTCTATAAGATAGATGACAAGTAATTATCCATCTAAAGAATAAATGCTTTATATAGTATATACTTAATTTATATAATATATTATATTGTAATATAACACAATATAACACAATATAATATAACACAACATAACACAATATAACATAATATAACATAACATAACATAATATGATATGATATGATATGATACGATACAATACGATACGATATGATACGATGTGATGTGATGTGATATGATGTAATGTAATGTGATATGATATGATATGATATGATATGACATGATATGATGTGATGTGATGTGATGTGATATATATTATAATATAACATAACATAACATAATATATTTATATTTACCAAAGTAACCCATTCTATTTTTGAAAGCTCAAATTCATAGGAAGTTGCTTTCTTTACACTGAGTTTAAAATCATTTTTATTTTCCATTTATTGCTCCTAATTCTACCTTCTGGGGTCTAATAGAACAAATCTAATCTGTCATCTAGGTGAGAGTACTGTCAGTACTTGAAAATATTTGTCTGCCCCATTTCTCCTCTGTTCTTACTGAGTGAAATACCTTTAGTTCCTTCAGTCCTTCATTTGTCAACAAATCAAGGCATTTCACTCTTCTGATAGCTCATCTCTGAGTACTGCAAATCTTGTCAATTATCTTTCCTTACATATGTCCTTATAATTAAACACACTATGTCATCTGTGGTCTTTGGTCTGATGAGGACAGAATATGTCATTTACTATCTCTCCTCATTCCTGTAAGATGTCTCTATCCCTAAATGAACCACAAAATTGTACTATTGTCTTCTATATCTCAATATTGACTAATATTGAAGTTATTGACCAGAAAAATCAATACATCTTTTCATTGTGTATTTGTGAAGTTGAATGTTGAACCCTTATGAAGTTTCATCTTATTAGGTGAGGCCTGTTGGTTAAGCCTGTCTCAGACCTTATTTTCTTTCACATAGCATATAAGCTATCTTCTTCTCCACAGCAACCACATTGGCAAGTTATTTCTATATTCTGGGATGTCATTTTTCTGGATATAATGACCTGAATTCATAGAGAACATCTAGGCCTCTACTATTTCCTGATTTATATTGAATTTCAGTGACATTTTAACTATGTTTGTTCTACATTCACCAGGCCAAGGACTATTTTCTTTGGCAAATAAAACAAGCAAAATGAGAGTCCATTTTTCTCTTTGTCCATTATCTATTGCTTTAGTGGGTCAAGGTGAAGCATTAGATACCTAAAGTATGCATAGAAATGAGAAAGCCCTAAAATGGAAAATAGCATCTGGAAAAAGGGAAGGGGTACAAAAGACACATTTTGGATTCACAATTTCCCAGAAGTCTGATTTGGCAGAAGATTTTATACTGATCCACAGCTACACAACATCTAACTGACTACTGAAGGTTTACTTGAAAAGAAAGTTCAGAAGTAATATCATATAATGATATAATTATTAATAGATCCTCCTAATTTTTTCCTTGCTTCAAGTTTCACCTCAATCACATCTGTATTCCACTGCGAGAGTGGTTTTCCTCTAGCTCAGATCTAACCATGTTATTCTCCTACTCAATAAACTTCAATGGCTTCCTGTTATCTCTAGGATAAACTATAAACTCCTTTGTTTGACATTTAAAGCTTTTCTGGCCCAGCTTACACGTGTTCCTCATGTATATGGTTCATCTTCCATCTTTATGCCTTTGGAGTGACTATTCTTAAGGTCTGGACTATATTCCCTTCTCACCTCTACTTCTTAGAATTCCAAGTTTCCTAGAAGACTCAGCACAAATGTCACTTTATACAATGAAGTCATTCATGATTCCACAAACTGCTAGTGTCTTTCCCCCAAAATTCCCTTGTATTGATTTTACAAGTACTATTTACATTTCTATGTATGTTATATCATCTCCTCTGATGGAATATAAGCTCCTTGCTAGTAAGAACTACTTATTGCACTTTTCCTTTGAATCTTCAGTACCTGACACATAATAAACACTTGTGTATTCCAAATATTACCTGCATAAACTTGGGCAAATCACAAATTCTCTGAGTTTATCTTCCCTTTCAAATAAAAGCAATGGACTAGTTAACTTGTAAAGCCCTTTCCAAATCTAAATCTATTAATAGGCATATGATTCCTTGATCAAGATAATATTAAAGCTGGAAGAAATATTAGAATATAAATTGTTAGGCCTGCAAGGAATCACAGAATGTAAAATATTAGAGTTAGAAAGGAATCACAGGCTGTAGACTGTTAGAACTTGAAAATAACCTTAGGACATAGAATATTAGAACTGGAGAAGACCTTAGAACATAGAATGCTAGAACTGTTAGGAGCCTTAAAGATCATCTAATCCAAGCCTCTCAATTTACAGTAAAAGAAAAAAGCCCCAGAAAGGGGATATTGCATCCCTGAGGTTATGCATCTAACTATTTGAGGTCTGGAACAAGATCATTCAATTTCCATAATAATTAGCTGAAAGTTTTCTTATAAAAATAGAGATTATTTCATTGAGAGCAACACAAATTAACTACAGAGTTTTTGCTTTGTCTTGTTCATCCAAGAGTCAACGAATATTAATACCACTCAGTTTTTAGTAAGGAATTAAAAGAAGGTGTTTTGAAGTAAAGTTGAAATGTGTTCCCCCAGAGAGATCATTTCTTGGCATTCATATTTAGATAATAAAGAAAAGCAGATAACACAGGCACTATTCTGTAGGCTGTTGGCAGAGATAGATGCATTTTTTTTCAGTAGGAAAATCATAAACTTAGACTTGGATAATAAATTGAAGAAAATCAGACCATGGAGCTGCCTACTATGGGGCTCTAGGGGCTCAGTTATCAGAGACTATAAGCCTGACTGCATCAATATACCTAGTCCACAATACCTAGTGTATTGTATTGTCAATTCTGCCTTCACCAGACTCTCCTCTCAATTATAACAACCATCACCTCATTCAGGTGTCCATCTTCTCTTCCTTTAACTACTGTAATAATAGCCTCCTAGCCAGGCTCCTTGCCTCTAGTCTCTCTCTTCTCATTCATCTTGAATACACTGGCAGGATGATGAATGATGATGGGAATGGTAGTATCATTTTATGCTTACAAAGTACTATCAAGGATATTACTTCACCAGACAATCCTATGAAGGAGGACATATACATTACTTATTGCCTTTCTAATTGCTTATATGGCTACAGTACTTTAGCACTTTCATGAAGCAGGAAACAAAATTTTATCATTTCCACTTAATAGAGGAAGAAACTAAATCCTTAAGAAGTAAAATGATTTGTCCAAGATCATATAAGTCAAACAAGCCCTTAAACCAAGGGTCTAGGTTCCAAGAATCACAGACTGTAAAAAAAATGAAAAGTATCAAAATTATGTAGTCCAGTGTTTTCCATTTATAGATGAAGAAATTGAGTTCCACAACACAAAAATTATTTGGCCAACATGCAGTCAGTCAGTGGCAGATCCAAGATCCCAATTCAGGTCATCTGACTCCTATCCAAATCTTTAATGTAAAAAAGGAACTTTTAAAATTTCTTTAATTTAATGGGAGACCAGGAGGTCCTCTTTCCATAGAGATGTATAGGGATTAATCAGCCCACAGTGCCAGGAAGTAGGAACTGGGGTGCCCCCTGCTGGGCCAGCATCAGTTACAGCCTGTCAATTGCTGGCAGGAGAGTCAGTTGCTGACAGTTAAGGCTGGGAGTGGCAGGGAAATTGGCTGCTGGGTGTGAGTTCGTCATTGGGGGTTGGTTGCTGGTAGTATGGGTTGGCATTTAGTTGGTGGAATATAAAGGCAGACCTGAGCTCATTGAGAGAGCTCTTGGTTTTAGCATTTAAAGGGCTTTTTGCTTCTGGGATCTGTGAAGATTAAATTTAACTCTCCCCTGATTGTGAAAATGAAATTGTAACCCCAACCTATTTTTAGATTTAATCACCAAAAGTGTAAACACCCTACTTACAGTTGTGGGGAGATCTGCCCATTTTTAGATTTAATCATCAAAGGTGTAAACACCCCATTCACACTTGAGTGTGGGAGGTCTGTGACCCACATGTGCAATAGTGGGTGACAAATCAGAATTAAACTAACTGCCCCTGGATATTCTTAAAGCTAAGCTTCAACTGTGATTGGTAGACATAAAATTAGGGGAAGGCACAAGGAGTGATGCAAAAGAGTGTCTTTAAAAGTGAGTTACAGAACTTCCAAAAAATTTCTTTACTGATTTAGAAAAAAACATAACAAAGTTCATTTGGAATAACAAAGGATCAAGGATATCCAGGGAAATAATGAAAAAAAAATACAAAGGAAGGGGGGCTTGCAGTCCCAGATCTCAAACTATATTACAAAGCAATGGTCATCAAAACAATTTGGTACTGGCTAAGACACAGAAAGGAAGATCAGTGGAATAGACTTGGGGCAAATGACCTCAGGAAGACAATATATGATAAACCCAAAGATCCCAGCTTTTGGGTCAAAAATCCACTATTCAATAAAAACTGCTGGGAAAACTGGAAGACAGTGTGGGAGAGATTGGAAAATGAGGGGATGCCCATCAATTGGGGAATGGCTGAACAAATTGTGGTATATGTTGCTGATGGAATACTATTATGCTAAAAGGAATAATAAAGTGGAGGAATTCCACGGAGACTGGAACAACCTCCAGGAAGTGATGCAGAGCGAAAGGAGGCAGAACCAGGAGAACATTATACACAGAGACTGATACACTGTGGTACAATCGAAGGTAATGGACTCCTCCATTAGTGGCAGTGCAATGTCTCTGAACAATCTGCAGGGATCTAAAAAACACTATCCACGATAAAAACTGCTGGGAAAATTGGAAGACAGTGTGGGAGAGACTAGGAATAGATCAACACCTCACACCCTACACCAAGATAAATTCAAAATGGGTGAGTGACTTAAACATAAAGAAGGAAACCATAAGTAAATTGGGTAAACATAGAATAGTATACATGTCAGACCTTTGGGAGGGGAAAGGCTTTAAAACCAAGCAAGATATAGAAAGAATCACAAAATGTAAAATAAATAATTTTGACTACATCAAACTAAAAAGCTTTTGTACAAACAAAACCAATATAACTAAAATCAGAAGGGAAACAACAAATTGGGAAAAAATCTTCATAGAAACCTCTGACAAAGGTTTAATTACTCATATTTATAATGAGCTAAATCAATTGTACAAAAAATCAAGCCATTCTCCAATTGATAAATGGGCAAGGGAAATGGATAGGCAGTTCTCAGATAAAGAAATCAAAACTATTAACAAGCACATGAAGAAGTGTTCTACATCTCTTATAATCAGAGAGATGCAAATCAAAACAACTCTGAGGTATCACCTCACACCTAGCAGATTGGCTAACATAACAGCAAAGGAAAGTAATGAATGCTGGAGGGGATGTGGCAAAATAGGGACATTAATTCATTGCTGGTGGAGCTGTGAAATGATCCAACCATTCTGGAGGGCAATTTGGAACTATGCCCAAAGAGCAACAAAAGAATATCTACCCTTTGACCCAGCCATAGCACTGCTGGGTCTGTACCCCAAAGAGATAATGGACACAAAGACTTGTACAAAAATATTCATAGCTGCGCTCTTTGTGGTGGCCCAAAACTGGAAAACGAGGGGATGCCCATCAATTGGGGAATGGCTGAACAAACTGTGGTATATGTTGGTGATGGAATACTATTGTGCTAAAAGGAATAATAAAGTGGAGAAGTTCCATGGAGACTGGAACAACCTCCAGGAAGTGATGCAGAGCGAGAGGAGCAGAACCAGGAGAACATTGTACACAGAGACTAATACACTGTGGTATAATCGAACGTAATGGACTTCTCCATTAGTGGCGGTGTAATGTCCCTGAACAACTTGCAGGGATCCAGGAGAAAAAAACACCATTCATAAGCAAAGGATAAACTATGGGAGTGGAAACACCGAGAAAAAGCAACTGCCTGAATACAGAGGTTGAGGGGACATGACAGAGGATAGACTCTAAATGAACACTCTAATGCAAATACTATCAACAAAGCAATGGGTTCAAATCAAGAAAACATCTAATGCCCAGTGGACTTACGCGTTGGCTATGGGGGGTGGGGGGGGGGAGGAAAAGAAAATTATCTATGTCTTTAACGAATAATGTTTGGAAATGATCAAATAAAATATATTAAAAAAAAAAAACACTATCCACAAGCAGAGGATAAACTGTGAGAGTAAAAACACCGAAGAAAAGCAACTGCTTGACTACAGGGGTGGAGGGGAAATGACTGAGGAGAGACTCTAAATGAACACTCTAGTGCAAATACCAACAACATGGAAATGGGTTTGAACCAAGAACACATGTGAAACCCAGTGGAATTGTGTGCCAGGTATGGGAGAAGTGGTGGGAGGGGGGTGGGGGGAGGAAAAGATAATGATCATTGTTTCCAATGAATGATATTTTTAAATAACCAAATAAAATAATGTTTAAAAAGTTAAAAAAAAAGTGAGTTACAACTTCCTGAGTCAGTTCTACTTGGAGTTCTCCTTGGAGTGGAGGCTGAAAAAGAATCTGCTGACTGAACCTGAGATCCTGTTACTGGTGAGACTGTCCTTAAGTATCTTCCTTTGAACTGAGATATGGTGAGTAAAAAGGTTTACTCCTTTCCTGGATATTTACTGAAAAAAAAAAAAAACTAGCCTCAGGAGAAACATATCCTCTTGAGAGAGGTTCCCTGTATCCCCAGGTCCTCAGTTACAAGGGCCCAGGCCTCTCAGTTTAAGGATTAAACTCTTTCTGCCCAGGTTGAGCCAGGGGCCAGGAGTAAATTACTTTAAATTTTAAAATTTACTTTAAAAATTAACATGTTTAGGCTAGATATCTTACCCTATCCCCTCTCTGATTTTCTAACTTCACTCTTTATATATTTTGTAAATAAATCTCTTTGGAATTAATATAAATTCCTGGTGACTTTATTTTAAATATAATCTAGTCCAACCTTTTTTATAAAAAAAAAAGCCCCCTTTCCCCCTCTACAGATCTCTAGAGAGCAGGAGATCTGTCTCATAGGCAAGGATCTGCTGTCAGTTGGCTACTGACAGTTTGGGCTGCTACAGAAAATTGACTGAAGGACTGAGTGAGTAGTAGCTATTTATTATCTTAGGGAGTTAGGGAGTTAGTGAATCATTTAGATAGTGTAGGTTAGATAGGCCTGTTATTTGTCAGGCAAGTTGTCCTCAGAAGACAGTTAGAGGTAGTTATTAGGAATTTTAGATATGTTAAATTTATGGTGTGGTTGTACTCTGAATATTTAATTGGTGGTTGTCAGGGACTTAATTTCTAAATTCCAAAATGAATTACTAAAGTAGAATGGAATTTATGGTAGTTTTATTTACAATAGAGGGAAGATATTTAAGAAGAGAGACAGACAGACATATAGACAGACAGACAAACAGAGAGACAGAAAGATAGATAGAGACGGAGAGAACTCCGGTTTCCTCTGAGCCAGGCAGAAATTTTCAGGCCCTAATCAGGGAAAGGAGTCTCAAGATGATGATGATGGGCCTTTCTTGGAGGTTCATATCTCCAGAACGTCAGGGAAACTGAGTCAGCTTTTCACTAACCATGTTGACCTTCTAAAAAGAAAGCAGTCTGAGGTCTCCTGAACAAGTTCCTCCAGGGGTCCAGTTCCATATCCAAGTGTCTTCACTCCAAGTATGAGTGTCTGTCTTCCCCTCCAGGGTCAAGTGACTGTGTTTCATTCCAAGCCTAGGTGACTCCTCTTCAGTCCAACTCCTAGTGACTGAAGATCTATATCTTCTGGCCTCTATGGTCCTCTATTTAAAGATCTTTTCTCTTGAGTCACCTCCACTAAATTTTACATCTACCAATCATAGCAGATGCTCTCTCCAAGGCTGCCCACTCTTTAGTTCAAACCTTTTTTTTTTAGTTAGATTATACATTTTTTGTTATATCACACCTTTTATAGTTAGTTCACACCTTTAGTAGTTAGTTGACACCTTTAGTAGTTAGTTTGCACCTTTAATGGTTAGTTACTTTTTTGTAGATTAAAATGGGTAGATCTACTTCAAATATTGAGTTAACACTTTTGGGGATTAAAATCTAAAAATAGACAGGGGATTACAATTGAATCTTCCCAATAAAGGAAGAGCTAAGTACCTTCATTTTTACAATCAGAGGATTACAATTTAATCTTCACAACCTCCCCTGATGATCATTGGGAGACTAGTCTCCCCATTGATCATTTAACAGAATCATCTTGTAGTCCTAAAACCTTCTAACTACAGATGTATACAATATTTCACTTTATAGAAGGAAATTACAATAATTAGAGATAAATAGTTGACCCTGGAGGGGAAGACAGACACTCAGACTTGGAGTGAAGACACTTGACTATGGAACTAGACCCCTGGAGGAACTTGTTCAGGAGACCTCAGACTGCTTTCCTTTTAGAAAGTCAATGTGGTGAGTGAAAGGCTGACTTAGTTTCCCTGACGTTCTGGAGATGTGAACCTCCAAGAAAGGCCCATCATCTTGAGACTCCTTTCCCTGATTAGGGCCTGAAAATTTCTGCCTGGCTCAGAGGAAACCAGAGTTCTCTCTGTCTTTCTCTGTCTGTCTGTCTGTCTGTCTCTCTCTCTCTCTCTTTCTCTCTCTCTCTCTTTCTCTCTCTCTTTTCTTAAATATCTTCCCTCTATTGTAAATATAACTACCATAAATTCCATTCTACTTTAGTAATTCATTTGAAATTTAGAAATTAAATCCCTGATGACCACCCATTAAATATTCAGAGTCCAACCACATCATAAATTTAACAAAATAATTGGCTGAGCATGTTGGTTGTGATGAAATACCCTCACTCTTCCTAACTTTCCCTAAGTTTTTCCTTTACTGTGGCTATCCCTAAGTCAACTTTTAATCAGCTGTAGAGGTAAGTTCAAATTTTCTTTTTTCCTCTTAAATTAGATAGAACACAGCTGTTTTAACCTAACTAGCTGTGAGAAAAACCTGGAGAAAGAAGCCCTGCTGGAGAGAGATTGTATTAAATTTTAGCCTTGTCTTGCTCTGCCCTTTCATCCAGAAGAGTTAATTGGCTTAAAACTTTAAAAGGACCACCTCCAACCCCATAAAAATGTGGTTAGAGTCAGTATATGGCCAAATTAACAACTGGCTTTTCAGTAAGATGACCAAAATTGGAAAAACATTGTTCTTTGTCTATTTCATAATCCCAGAGAATGTATGGCAATGGCTATATTCTGCACTGCTCCTGGTTGGGATTTTAATTATTGGAGCTATAATGTTGTATCTATTTTTCTCTAAGAGAAACCTGGAAAATACCATACATAAGCTAGAGAATCAAATAGGAGGCTTATGTCAGTCTCTCCTTGAAAAACACATTTCCTGGTCAAACCGACCAGTTGCTCCTTGTACTACTCAACAAAATGCAGAACTAAATACTCGGTTTGAGTTTATAGAGAAAAGTTTAGGGGAGCTCCTAGCTTTTAATAAAAACATTAAAAGGGACTCAATAACATCCCAGAATAGGAGTGACTTATCTTTCCATATGTCCTCATTATCATAATCTCTGTTCCACCCTACTCTAGTCACTATTAGGAATTTTAAGTATATTTATAGGGAATAAGATTAGTAATCTCTCTTTCCTCTTTTCTATCTTTCCCTCCTTTACTATATTCTTTTAATATCTCTGTTTTAATTAAACTAAATTACTCATTGTTAAAATCTGTTAGAAGTTTTCTTTTCTCTTGCTTAAAGGGATATTAATTTAAAACTCTACTATATTCTCATTAAAACTTAAATTATTAAAAGCTGCTCTCTTATTTTGTAAAAACCCCTAATTTAACCCTTATAATACTAATAAGCTCTGTGAAACATTAGATTTCTTATTTGGCTTCAAACAGTCTCCAGAAACCTTTTATTGATCCAGTGAGACCAGTGTAGGTCTATATCCCAAAGAGATAAAAAAGTGAGAAAAGGATCTATTTGTACCCCCCAAAAAATATTGCATCTCTTTTTGTAGTTGCAAAGAAATGGAAAATTAGATGTCCATCAATTGGAGATTTACTGAACAAATATATGACTGTAATGGAATACTATTGTTCTATAAGAAATGAAGTATGGTGTCCTTTCAGGAAACTTGGAAAGACCTACATAAACTCACGCAAAGAATAAGAAGAAGAACCAGAAGGACATTATACTGAGAGTAATATTGTATGATGAACAACTGTGAATGACCTAGCTATCATTAGCAAAACAATCCCCAAAACGCATAATGAAAAATACCATCAATCTCCAGAGAAAGACATGATGAGTCTGAATGCATACCAAAACATATTATACATTGCACTTCCTTTCTTCTTTTTCTTTTGTTCAATATCCTTTAACAAAGCAAATACTATGGAAATATATTTTGCTTGGTTGCACTCATATAATATATATATTAGATTATTTATTGTCTCAGGAAGAGGCAAAGGAAAGAAGGAACAGAAAATTTGAGATTCAATTTTTTTAAAATGAATGTTAAAAAATAAAATATACACATTATTTGTTCCTTGTAAGGCATTATTAAAACATATCAATACATACAGATGGTGTATATGATCAGATTAGCTTATTGTTACCTAACAGAGTGGATCCTAATGAAAAGCACTGGTATAACTTATATATCAAATCTATATCACTATGGGACATGAATATTTGAAGAGGTAAAAATGTGGGAAAGCTCTGATATATACAAAATATATAAAGCAGCATATTTGACAATAACAAAGAACTAAAATGAAAGTGGATATCCATCAATTAGGGAACAGTTGAAAAAACACGAAAGAATGTAAGGGGATACAATTTTGCCTTAAGAAATTGTGATTGTGAAGAATTAAGAAAAACTTGGTTAGAATTATGTGAACTGATAAAGATAGAAGTAAGAAAAAAACAAAAAACATAGATTGTCTAAGGACAATAATCATAGTAATACAAAGGAAAAATGCTGAAAGAAAACAGAACTTGCTAATCAATAGAGTGATTAATATCAATTCCAGAGGACTGAGAGGAAAACCTGCTCTTTTTTCACAATTTAAATGTTGACAACATCTGCAAAATAGGACATAGATTGTTAAATATGTACACTTGCTTCATTTATTTTACCTGACTATACTGAAATTTTTTTCAATTACATGTAGAAACAATTTTTGACCATTGTTTTCTGACATTTTTCAATTCAGATTCTCTTCCTCCCTCTCTCATTTCCCACCCCAATCTTTCCAAGACAGGAATGGTCTGAAATAGATTATACCAGTCATGTCATAGAATACCTATTTCCATTTTCCCTGTGCCATGACAGAAGACACATATCACACATACAGTTTAAAAAAAAAACTCACAAAGGAAATAAAGTGAGAAATGGCTTGCTTTGATCTTTAATCAGATAACTGTGGAAAGCAGTTTTTATTATGAGTCCCTTGGGAATATTTTGAGGCCTTATTTTGCTGATAATAGTTTAGTCCTTCACATTATACAATATTTCTGTTTCTATATACACTCTTTACCTGATTCTTATCATTTTCTTTTGTATCAGTTCATATAAGTCTGCCTTTCCAGGTTTTTTTTAACTCACCCTATTTGTCATTTCTTATTTAACAGAAATATTCCATTATTACCATCTACCTACATGGCTATACTTCTTTTGAAAAAGGAGGGTTCTATAAATAAGAGAGATATTAATATGAAATGACAACTATCTGAGAAAGAGAAGAACATCAACAAAGCATTTGCTTTACAAATAAAAATGAAATAGTAAAGACACTAGTAATAAATGCTAGTGATAAAAAGTAAATAATATCCTGTAGGATATGTAGAAGTTGTAATATTAATTTCAGTTTGTTTTCTATCAGAAACAATTCTGCAGTAATCATTTTTTCATCTATAATTGTTATTATGTGACTGAAAATAAAATTGATTCCATAAAAATAAAGAGAAAAGGGGATACAGAATGGATAAGTTTTGAACAGAGCAAAGATTAGGATGGAATAGGAAGGGTCCTAAGATCCTTCAGGGTAAAAGTTGTTGTATTTCCCCTTACATCATCAATTTGCAGAGTCTTACATATAATAAGGGTTTAACAAATTATTTGTATTAAATTATGCTCTTTTACATTGAGATGTCATTAGTTTAATATATTTGAACCAAGGAAAGGATTTAATGGAAGGCTTAAATCTATTTCAAAGCTCAAAAGGAAAGATGGAATATCTGTTACCTTATTCAATGACTTAAATTCTCTAGTAACTAAGAATCATGCACACCTAGAGCACAGAGAGATGATGCCCTCACTATTTACTCTAAATCCCAGGAGGATCATTCAGTGCCATCTGAGTCCTTAATGCAACAAATAGCTAGGCAGAGGCTGCTTTCAGTGTTAAGCATTCTGATGATAGATGGTCACATTCCTGCAGAATTTTAAGGTTTACAAAGTGCCTTCCTCTTAAGACAGTGACTGTAGGGAGGTGGGGCCATGCTAATGGAATAGACAAGGAAAGCTCTAACCTCTTTGAGAATCCTTTCCAATCAACCATAAAATATTGCTTCAAAACAAATACTGGAGGGAGAGAATGAACAAGGAGATGGAGCAAAGCAAATTTCCTATAGAAAACAACTTGGAAGGTAAACAGGAGAGAGTCTGTTTCACTAATGTGAGGAGGGAGCAAGGCCATGTAGTTCACAACAAGGAGTATTGACACAAACCAATAGCAAGCCCTGACCCCAACCCAAACCTACTATTCCATGTTCTGAACCTGGGTCCAAGTAAACTTCAAGGCCCAGAGACTCTGCCCAAGCCAACTGTGAGGACTCAAAACCCAGTGCAAGGCAGCCTGCAGTGTGCCTTGCCAGTATAAGCTGGACAAGACCCAGTCGGCAAATTACTGTGGGTCACCAGTGGGATGAGAATAATGATTCCAGTATTACAGGAGGGTCAAACTTACAGACTGACAGACACACAGAGTCCTCTTGCTGATCAGTGACAAATTTTAATGATTTGGGATACATACTTTATAGGGGAAATGATGTAGACAAAGGGATTAGGTAAGCCTTTTTGCAGAGACAATGGTTAGTAATGATTTACGAGATAGAGATAATGGATGTAGATTACCTCAGTGGCTCTAAATAGAGTTTTCTATAGGTTAATAAATCACAGGTAAATATGTAACCATTGAACTAATAAATAAGACTAAGAGTTGGTTTTGTTAAAAAACATAAAATAAAGTATTGGTTCATTTGATTTAAAAAAGGAAAGAAGAAAATCAAATAACCAGAATCAAAAATAAAAAGGGTGAATTTATCACCAATAATGATGAAATTAAAGCAATCATCAAGAGTTATTTTGCCCAATAATATGCCAATAAATCTGGTAATCTAAGTCAAATAGATGAATATTTACAAAATTATAAATTGCTCGGGTTAACAAGAGGAAATCGAATATTTGAATGATCCCATCTCAGAGAAATTAACCAAGCTATCAATGACCTACATAAGAAAAAAGTCCACAGGAGCAGATAGATTCACAAATGAATTCTACTCAACATTTAAAAAGAATTAATCCCAATATTATATAAACTATTTGGGGGAAAAAAGTAAAGTCTTACAAAATCCCTTCTGTGACTCCAGTGTGGTGCCTAATCTATCTAAAATTATCAGTAAGAATCATTTGTAATAAGGATAAATAAATTAGAAGCCTTCTTAATAAGATCAGGAATGAAGCAAGGATACCCATTATCATCACTATTATTTAAATTATACTAGAAACTCTAGCTGTAGATATGAGAAGAAAAAGAAATGGAAGAAATTAAAGTAGGCAATAAGGAAATCTCCAATAGATTCACAAAGAATTGGATAGGACTGAAATGAATGAAGAACAATAAATTATTTTTATATAGCATGACCTTGAGGTTCTTAACTTCTCCCAGAATACTTTCCCTGATCCCATCTCCTATGAACATTCCCCCTAGGCAATCACAATAGATGGAGAGAAAGAGATGTGTAAAGAGATAAATATACATATTGTTGAGATTGGCAAGGAAGGCTTTGAAATCCTATGTTTGATGGACAGGAGCTGGGGTGACAGTTTGGACAGCAAGGGATTGTCAGAGAGAACCATTGGCTGAGGGCTTTGAGAAGACCCCTAGAGGTCTTTGGTTTCAGAACTGAAAGCTGATCAGTTCAGTTCCGAGTGACTGAAGGGACCCCAAAAGCCACAAGAGAAGACCCAGATTCCCTGCCTTTAGTTCTTGAAGCTGTATTCTCCAAAGAAATCCATTCTGCTATTTCCTCCACCTGTTTCCAAGATTTATATATCCAGAGGAAGTACTGATTTGGACTCTCTCTCAGAAACTGAGAGCCCCATCCTCCTGATTCTTCTTGGTCTCTCCTTGCCTTCCTTGAACTGATTTAAGATTTAGTTTTTAGGATATACCAGCTTGGAGATCAATAAGAGAGCAGTCAGTTGGGAAAGGGAGTGAGGAGTTTGTGGGCTCAGGCACCAGCCTCTTGATCCAGATGCTGTGGGTTTAACTTGACAGGGCATCCTCCTCCCATTCTCCGTCAAACACATTTTACCCCATCCTTTCAATAAATCCTTAGTTATAAGTCAGATTTCGGTTTGGCCTACCTCTACAACAAGAAGAGTGTTGGGCAATTGGGGACAGGACTCAAAGCTTGAGTCCAGTCCCTTTCCTCTGAGTTACTCAAGGGATATAGTATATTGGATATCCCTTGAGAAAGGAGAGAGGGAAAGTCATCTTTCTTTCTCTCTGGAGGTTATCTCAAACCCCTGCTCCATTTCACTCTAGGAAGGGAGAGATCCAGGCATCTTCCCTCCATCAACAGGGTTTACCTAAACCCCTATTTCCCTGATAACTTAGTCCTCTCAACCTTCCCACTGGTACTATATCCTAACCAGTGAGACAAACCATCCAACCCTCTTCATTATAAAAAGAAGGAAGCTTCCCTTCTTTTTTACAATATACATAGTATTTGTGTGTAAAATATATTTGTATATAATTATATATTTATACATACAAATACACACATGTGTGTTTATCTTTCTTGAGCATTTAGCATGTGAGGTTGAATATTTCAGTTTCTGGGTCTGAATCTTATCTCTCTACTGGACTGTAAACTCCATTAGGGCATTAACTTATCAAACCTTGCATCTCCATAATTTCCAAGTATAGTGTTCAATACAGAAACAACTATTTAATGCAAGTCTATTGAGCTGAGTTTAGAAGATATACAGGCATCAAACAAGTAAGTATTTATTAAACACTTTTTGTATACCAAGCCTTGGGCTAAGTTTTCCACCTCAGATGTATGGCAATGCCATCAAACAACATCTTTTCTTTATGAATCTGAAAGCAGCTGGCACCCAAATGCTACTAAGATAATTAAGACTGTTGTCTTTAGAAAGAAGCGGCTAGTTCTGGCTGACAATTTTTACATTCACAGCTTTGAATATTTTGTGACAAGATGTAGGAGAAATATGAGACTGAGGAGAGAAAACAGTAAAGTAAATGGAGGCAGTTAAATGATCAAACCTTTCTGATGAAGTAACTAACCACATAAATTTGGTAGCTTGGTCACTCAACTCTAAATTCACCCTTTTCCACAGGTGGCCAACAAGCTGAGTCAGCACCAAGGTCAGCAGCCTGCCTTTGGCTGCAAATTCTTCAAAGTAGGTCATGCAGTGGGCAAAATCCCTAAAAGTAAACAGTAAACTTATACATTATACCAATCAGGGCATGATTATTCACATTGCAAAAGGATTCTTCTTGTTATACAAGGACATTATACTACAAGAAGAGGTTTTTTTTTTTTAATATACATTTAACATTGCACATTTTTAAAAATCTAAATTTTGCCAGAACTCAAGTCACATGAATAAAAATAAAAATGTTCTCTATATTAAGAGCCCTGGATTTACTCTTAAAGAACCTGGGTTCAAATCTCACCCTACATCTTTATTAACTATGTGACCCACAGTCAATATCACAACCGCTTTAAACCTGTATCCTCTCCTTTAAAATGGGGATAATAATACGTATTACACTTTTGTGAAGGTCAAATGGGATAGTTATATAAAGAGCCATGTAAGCCTTGAAGCACTATACAAATCCTCTTTACTTATATGCCTTTGGAAAAATAATTTCTCTTCAGGTCACTGTAAGAAGATGAGATTAACATAAACCAAGGATTCTTAACCTGGAGTATATGAATTTGGTTTGTGTTTTTCTAAAAAACACACACACAATGTTGATAACTATTTCAATATAATGATATTCTTTTCTAACTATAAATTCAATGCATTTAAACATTTTATTCTGAGATGGGGTTATAGACTTCACTAGATTTCCAGAAGGGTCTATGACACAAAAAAAGGTTTGAAATCTCAGCCTAGAAGACCTCTAAGGTCATCAGTAAACATGAAATTTGAATTACCATAGTGTTTTAAGGTTTACAAACTTATACAAAGTACTCTCTTTGAGTTGCATAGTACAAATATTAATTTTCCCCATTTTACTCTCAATCATCTAGGTCTTTAAAACACTTTTCTCACAATCACCTAGCTTTAATACTTACTAGTTGAGTAACCTGGACAAGCCAACTAACCTCTTTGGTCCTCAGTTTCTTCCTCTGTAAAACAAAATGAATAATAAAATTGTCAGAATAATTTATTTATTTACTTATTCAGTGCCTTACCAATCAAATTACCAAAGGATTAATTCTTAAGCTATAAAATTATAAGAACAAAATTAATCTATAGAAACAAAAGGTCAATAATCTCAAAAGGAATGATTAAAATAAGTGGGAAGGGGGCCTGGCAGTACTAGTTCTTGAATTATGCAACAAAGTAGTTATAATCAAAATGACTTTGTACTGGTTAAAAACTGTAAAGATCAATTATTGGAACAGATTAGGTATATAATATACCAAAGAAAATTTCACTCTCAATAAAGGCTTTAATAAATCCAAAGGTTCCCACTTCTAGATGGACTATTTAAGAAAACCTCCTCTGAAGACTGGAATGAAGGCTATAGAAATTAGGTTTATACCAAAACTTCTAATGAAAAACCAAAATAAACTCCAAATAGCTTTGCTTTACAGGTCATAGCATAAAGACATAAGAGGAACAAGGAAGAAATTTCCTTTGAGATTTATAAATATAGAGCTAATGACCAAACAAAAGATAGACTAAAAGAAATAGGAATTGTCAGTTTTTATTACATAAAGTTTTAAATTTTTTTTGCATAGACAAAAGCCATGCAGCTAAGATTAGAAAGGAAATATCCTAATAACAGGTATTGTATCACATTTCTTTGGTAAAAGTCTTATTCCAAGATATATAAGTAATTGGTTCAAATGTATAAGAATAAGAGCTATTCCCTAATTGATAATTGTCAAAGGATAAAAACAGGAAGTTCTCAAAGACATCCAACTTGTCAAAAGACATGAAAAAGGCTCTAAATCACTGACTGAGAAAATCAAAATAAAGCACCTCAGAAGTTCTATCCAACATTCATATGATTAGCAAGGTTGACAAAAATCTAAATAAACATTGAAAATGTGGAGAACTTGGCATATTTTTAAAATTTTATTTAGTTAATTTAGAATATTTTTCCTTGGTTACAAAAATCATGTTCTTTCCCTCCCCTTCCTTTATCCCCTCCCTTAGCTGACATGTAATTCCATTGGGTTTTACGTGTGCCCTTGATCAAAACCTATTTACATATTGTTATGTTTGCACTAGGGTGATCATTTAGAGTCTACATCACCAATCATATCCCCATAAACCCATGTGATCAAGCAGTTGTTTTTCTTCTGGGTTTCTGTTCCCAGTTTTTCCTCTGAATGTGGATAGCATTCTTTCTCATAAATCCCTCCGAATTAGAACTTGGCATATTAATAGACTGGTGGTGTAGCTGTGAATTGGTTCAGTTACTCTGCAAAGCAGTTTGGAACTATGTCCCCTAAAGTAACAAAACTATGCATACCCTTTGATTCAGCAATACCACTACTAGGTCTATTCCCCCAAAGAAGTTTTCTTCAAAAAGGAAAAGTATCCACATATAAAAAAATATTGATAGTAGTTCTTTTTGTAGAGGCAAAGACCTAGAAACTCTCCATTTAATAACAACTGAACAAAATATGTTAAAAGAATGTAATGTAGTAATACAATTGTACCTTAAGACATGCTAAAAAGGATGATTCTGAAGAAATCCAGGAAGACCTTTATGTCATTTAGTCAATTAGCCTTTTTTTAAGTAGCTATACTATGTATGAGGCAGCATGCTAAATTTTAGGGATATAAAAAAGGCAAAAAAGTCTATAATCTCAACAATCTCCTAGTCTAATAAACTAATGAACTATTGTAGAAAGAAGTGAGAAAATTCATGAGAAAATTTATGTAATAACAATACTTTTTTTTACTTTAGATTAATATTTAATGGTCTTTTCGGGTATGTTTCTACATGTAATCAACACCTTTGTATTCTTAGGTACCTGAGCTATATCCTAGAAAAGTTATTTACTTAACAATCCCAATTGTGCCATAAACTAGGTGAAGTTGCATTATATTGCACCCTGATCAATTCTGATCAATGCATTTTGATCAGAACAATGAATTCAGAGGACCAACAATGAAACACACTACCCGCTGCCTAACAAAGAAGTGATATACCTAAGATGCTGGCTAAGATATATATTTTTAAACACGACCAATTCCAGCATGTGTTTGTTTGAACATCCATATTTGTAACAAGGTTATTGAGGGTTTTCCAGTGTAGACATGGAGAAGCAGGAGAAAGAAAATATGGATGTGTGTTAATTGGTGATCAAATTTAACAAAATTATTTTAAAAGAACATTGAATTTGGAGGGATCTATGAGAAAGAACACCATCTACATTCAAAGGGAAAACTGTGGGAGCAGAAACACTGAAGAAAAACAACTGCTTGATTACATGGGTCAAGGAGGATATGATTGGGGATGTAGATCCTAAATGAACATCCTAGTGCAAACACCAACAACATGGAAATAGGTTCTGATCAAGGACACATGTATTACCCAGTGAAATTGGGAGTTGCCTGAGGGATGGGTGGGTGGAGGGGAGGGAGAGAAACAATGTGATTATTGTAACCAAGGAATAATGTTCTCAATTGACTAAATACAATTTAAAAAATAACATTGAATTTAATGTCATAGAATATGGAATTCAGATCTTAGTTCCTCCTCTGTATACCTACAAGACCTTGCATAAGACTTCAGTTTTCTCATTTGTAATAGTATGGAATTGGATTCAATGACCTCAGCATCTCTTCCAGAACTAAATACATGATGCAATAATATGAAATTTTTGTTGAATTGAGTAATTGACTCACACCCCTATGTGGCTCCTGAATCAGAGCCAGGATTTTAATTTGTATCTTTTGATTACAAATTAAATGCTTTTTCCATTATAACATGCTACAATTAAAAAAGATCTTGAGCTTAAACTACCTACCATAATCATGTAGACACCCCAGAAGCTAGTTTTAGTAGCAAAAATATTCAACCAGATTTGAACAAGAGAGGAAGCATAGAGTCTTGAATTAAACACTGCACTTAGAGTGAAAGTTCAAATGCTACACCAGATACATACTAGTTGTGTGACCCTGGGCAAGTCACTTAACATTTCTTAGCTTCAGTTTCTTCATATATAAAACAAGAAGGTTAGAGTGGATGATCTCTAAAGTTCCTTCTAACTTTCAATTTATTATGCACAAGAGGAACTCCTCAGATATCCTTCCTGGTGGAAAAAGAAAAAAAAATCTGTTCCCTAAAAGCTGGCTTTTGTCCATGGAGGTGTCAGCTTTTCTCTTAATGGATAATTCCCTAACAAAGCTGTTCCTTTGATTGGAATTCAAAGCCAGGGAAGAAGACTCTGTAATTTTCCCCTCTTGTCTCCTTTTGACCAAAGTACAGGGTATATTTAGTCATGGATAAAAACTGAACTTTACTGATGAAAAAGAAATTATAATAATGACCTCATTTCTCTGGTTCTTTAAGGTTTACAAATCACTTCCCTCACATCCTCCCATGAGGTAGGGAGTACCAGTATTCTCACATTATGGAAGAAACTGAGACCCATTGAAAGAAAGTGACTTGCCTAAGTTTGCACAGATATAATGTTAGACATGAGACTGTAATCCAAAAGAAAAACTTTCCCCAATACTCTTACCACTATATACTATTTACTATAATATATCACTATGTACTAACTCTTTTTCTCTATCATCTAGAGATGCTTCAGCATCACAGAATCCCAGAGTTGGGAGTGCACAAAACAGAGAATAACTTATCTTCAAGGAAAGATATAATTTAGAATTCTAAGACTAGACAGGACCTTAGCACAAAGAACATACCATGTCAGACATGTAAAGAACCTTAGATACCATCTCTTCTAACCATCTGTTTTTACAGAGGACAACAATAGGTGGTGGGAGGGGGAGAGGAGAAGTCACCTGTCCAAGAGCAAATGCCTTGTTAATAAAAGAACTGACTTAGACCTGGATTATAATTTAGCCTCATATTTCCAAAGTCCTGCTTTACTCCAGAATCCCTACCAAGGCTATATGCTTAACATTCAACATCAGATTGGAGAACAGATTTAAATTTCATAGGATCATAGAACTTTGAGAAGAGATAGATCTTGGAGATTAGCTGGTCCAAATCTTTCATTTAATAGGGAGACCCAGGGGCAGTTGAGTAGCTCAGTGGATTGAGAGCCAGGCCTTAGAGACAGGAGGTTGTAGGTTCAAATGTGGCCTCAGACACTGCATAGCTGTGTGACCCTGGGCAAGACACTTAACCCCATTGCCCAGACCTTACCACTCATCTGCCTTGGAACCTTAATTCTAAGATGGAAGGTGAGGGTTTAAAAAATAAAATAAAATAAAATAAAATAAAATAAAATAAAATAAAATAAAATAAAATAAAATAAAATAGAGAGATCCAGCAAGAGCAAGTGTCTAGAATCTCACCACTGTTAAGTGCAGTCAAGATTCAAACTATGTCTTCTGACTCCAGATCTTTTGCTATTCTGTGATTGTTAGTTCCTTTATTGTAAATTATTATTTTGCTAAAAAATTCAATAGGCAAAAACTTAGAATTAAATATAATCCAAGCATCAACTTAAACCCTAAGAAAAGGTTTTCATAAAATGAAGAATAACCAGACAAGGATTTTGAAAAGCTTAGGAAATGAAAATGTTTAGCCTGTAATAGAGAAGACTTAGGGGTGGGAAGATATGAGAAATATCTCCAGGTATTCATAATTCTTTCAAGTAGAAAACAAATGAGATTTGTTCTTGGCCCCATAAGGCAGAACTAGATTCTCTGGGGAAAGAAAAAATGGCATATTTGGGCTCAATAAAAGAAAGGATTTACTAACAGTAGTGGAATGGGTTGCTTTGGGGATAGTCATATCCTCATCAAAGTAGGTTTTCATGAGTAGAATGATGATTTCTAAGAGATTTTGAATTAAATTCAGCAAACATCAGCAAGCTCTAGAAGCTCATACAAAGCTGAAAAGATTTTGAGTCTGGTCCAAGTAACACAATGTATGTTTATTACTTGAGGTCTAGTTTTGCCAAGTATGCAGAGGCTCATTACCTTTAGGCATTGTGTAATGATTCTTTTAGACCCAGAAAGTCATTAAGATCATCTACTAAGCCACAAAGGAAGCATAATCAGCACTGGTGGCAGAAGCTTCCCCTTTGGTGAATTCATGATTCATCTTAGAAGTCTTGCTATATGAATGTATATATACATAGATAGCATATACACACATACTCAAGGATTTGTCTCTGTGCTCAGTTTGGGGCATGCAAACATGAAAAGTTCCATATCCCTTGTCTTCAAGAAGCTTTAAATCTGATAGTTGTGATGTGATGTATATATATATATATATATATATATTCCTGCACCAAACTTCTTTGGGTGCTGCTGCTAACACACAGTCTCCTTCCTTTAACCACTCTCTGAATGGTGTTAATTTTTATTTTTGCCTTTTTCCCTTTGTCCTAAACCCATGGTTTCCTTAACACAGAAAATGCCCAATGAGGGAACTCCCTTTATCAATGCAGATTGGCTCCTGTTGTGCCAATACAAATATTAGTGAAACCATCCTGGGGGCACCAAGAGGTTATTTTGTCCAAGGTCTGGCAGTACTTGTCAAAGACACTACTTGGATCTAGGATTGCTGACTCCAAGGCTTGTTCCTATTCATGTTTCCATTCTATCCATTTATCATCATATTATTTGCTCAGTGCCTAGTTATATAACTTTATATCATCTCTGCAATCTAACTACAAAATTTTGTGTGTCTATGATCCTTCCCACTATACTGGGTAGCAGTTGGTAAAAGTTATTATATCCTTTATCATGTTTGCTCCCTCACTTCCATCCTGGGAGATAAAAGATGGGAGAAGTGGGTGATCGTGATCCCCAATTTACAGATTAAGAAGCTAAGACCCAGAGAAGTCAACTAACTCATAAAGCTCATTGTAGCAGCATCAGGATCTAACCCAGGTCTCCTGACTCCCAGCCTGGGAGTCTTTCCATAACTCATCTTGCTAAAATTCCCCACTTCTGACTCTTGAGATTTTCTCAGCAGCTTTCCAACATTCCAGTTTCACTGGTAGAGAAAATTGAAAACTGGAAAAACCAACAGGCCTTGACCTATGTTCCTAAGGATAGCGATATTCTGATGAAAGCCCTTTGGAAATTCCCAGTCTCAATCTCTTCAGGTTTGCATTGCAATTCAAAGCAAACCTTTTAACACCATTTGCCATGCATGTGATCAAAGAACTGTAGAGCAGGAAGTGGCCTTAATACCAGTAAAATTTCAATTTAATGGGGTTATTGGGGCTCCTTCAGAGAAGGAGCAAGGTTATTGGGATGTTCCTGTTACTAGGATAACAACCATTGGTTGGCTTTGGCAGGCTCTTCGGGCTTCCTTTGGCTCCTGCCTTCCACAGGTGTGTTTGAAAGGCAAAAGGCAGCTTTGATTGCATTCCATGAGTATTGAGTTTCTATCATACATTCATCTGACCCCACTCTTTGTGCTTGGGGGCTTGGAGAGAAGTTAGAAAGGTTAGGATTTACAGGGATTGCTTGAGTCTGAAAAGGTTTTAGAGACAGGTGCAGTTAACAAGGAAAGACCCTGAGGCACCAGATACTGAGCTGGAGATGATAAAGTTTAGAGTTGGAAGGATTATTAGATCAGTCCAACCCCTTCATTTCATATTTGAGGAAATCAAGGTCAAAGAGAGGAAGTGGGTTTTTCTAAGGTCACCCAAACAGTAAATAGCACAGGACTCTTGACCATATCATTTGACTGCAAATCCAGTGTGCTTAACGTCGTCTGGCACACAGTGGGCACTTAAAGCATTTTTATTGATTGATTTCAAGAAGTCGCAAGGGATATAATGAAATCCACTTGATTTCAGAAAAGCTTAACCTACTGTGTAGCCACAATGAGTTCAACTATAATTTATTGTCTTCTGTTTACAGGATGCTGTGCTATGTGGTAGGATTGATACAAAGTTTAGATATGCTCTTTATACTCAAAGAGTTTATAGTCTTTCAAGGAATCCAGATGGACACAAATTTAAAAATATATTTATTTTTTCATGAATGTGTTCATTCATTTATTCTTCAATCAACAATTTTCTTTCTTTCCCCATTGTCTCCCACACACAAAAAAAAGGAAAAGAAAAAGAAAACTTTTGTAACCAATATGTATCAAGCAAAACAAATTCCCACACTGGTCAAATTCAAAAAATGTATGTCACAGTCTAAACTTGCATTCCATCACCTGTCAGATTGTAGGAAGCATTAATAATACTAGTTTAAAAAATAAACATACAATTCTATAACTTTACATAGTGCTTTCCTCTCGACAGCCTTGGGAGGAAGGTAATAAATGTGTATGATCCTCATTTTACAGATTAAAAAGCTGAGGCTCAGAGAAGTTGAAAACCTTAAGCATGGTGACCCAACTAATAACCCAGGAAAGCTGGGATTTGAACACAGATCTGCTGACTTCAACATTATATAAGGATATAGAAAAGCTAAATATAGAAGAATGAAAGACAAATGAGGAGGCCATACGTCAATCTGGAGGAATCAGGGAAGGCTTCACAGGGGATATAGGCTAAGCTAGTTTTCTCAGTTCTCTCTTTAAAATGTATTGAAAACAATACGATTCTCCAAAACCAGTTAATTAAAGAACAAATCATAGAAACAATTAATAGCTTAATTGAAGAAAATGACAATGATGAGACATCCTTTCAAAACCTATGGGATGCAGCCAAAGCAGTACTCAGGGGGAAATTTATATCCTTGAGTTCATATATTAACAAATTAAGAAGGGCAGAGATCAATGAATTGGGCATGCAAATTAAAAAATTAGAAAGTGAACAAATTAAAAATCCTCAGATGAATACTAAATTAGAGATCCTAAAACTCAGAGAAGAAATTAATAAAATTAAAAGTCAAAGAACTATTGATTTAATAAATAAGACTAGAAACTGGTACTTTGAAAAAAACAAATAAAATAGAAAAAGTACTAGTCAGTCTAATTTTTAAAAAAGAAAGAAATAAACCAAATTGACAGTATCCAAATTGAAAAAGGAGACCTCACCTTTAATGAAGAGGAAATTAAGGCAATCATTAAAAACTACTATGCCCAATTATATGGCAACAAATATGGCAATCTAGGTGATATGGATGAATATTACAAAAATAAAAATTACCTAGACTAAAAAAGGAAGAAATAAATTACCTTAACAACTGCATTTCAGAAAAAGAAATTAAACAAGCCATCAAAGAACTCCCTAAGAAAAAATCCCCAGGTGCAGATGGATTCACAAATGAATTCTATCAAACATTCAAAGAACAACTAATCCCAATATTAAACAAACTATTTGACAGAATAGGCCAAGAAGGAATTCTACCAAATTCATTCTACGACACAAACATGATACTGATCCCAAAGCCAGGCAGGTCAAAAACAGAGAAAGAAAACTATAGACCAATCTCCCTAATGAATATAGACGCAAAAATCTTAAATAGGATACTAGCAAAAAGACTCCAGCAAGTCATCACAAGGGTCATCCACTATGACCAGGCAGGAATCATACCAGGAATGCAAGGATGGTTCAATATTATGAAAACCATCCACATAATTGACCATATTAACAAGCAAACTGACAAAAATCACATGATTATCTCAATAGATGCAGAAAAAGCCTTTGATAAAATACAACACTCATTCCTATTGAAAACACTAGAAAGTATAGGAATAGATGGGCCTTTCCTAAAAATAATAAATAGTTTATATCTAAAACCATCAGCAAACATCATCTGCAATGGGGATAAACTAGAAGCCTTTCCAATAAGATCAGGAGTAAAACAAGGATGCCCATTATCACCTCTATTATTTAATATTGTACTACAAACACTAGCAGTAGCAATTAGAGAAGAAAAAGAAATTGAAGGTATTAAAATTGGCAATGAGGAGACCAAGCTATCACTCTTTGCAGACGATATGATGGTTTACTTAAGGAATCCTAGAGAATCAACCAAAAAGTTACTCAAAATAATCAACAACTTTAGCAAAGTTGCAGGATACAAAATAAACCCGCATAAGTCATCAGCATTTCTATATATCTCTAACCCATTTCAGCAGCAAGAATTAGAAAGCGAAATACCATTTAAAATCACCCTAGACAATATAAAATACTTAGGAATCTATCTGCCGAGACAAACACAGGAACGATATGTACACAACTACAAAACACTTTCCACACAGCTAAAACTAGATCTAAACAATTGGAAAAACATTGATTGCACATGGGTAGGAAGAGCTAACATAATAAAAATGACAATCCTACCCAAATTAATTTACTTATTTAGTGCCAAACCCATTGAACTACCAAAAAACTTCTTTACTGAATTAGAAAAAAACCATAACTAAGTTCATTTGGAAGAACAAAAGATCAAGGATATCCAGGGAAATCATGAAAAAAAAATGCAAAGGAAGGACTTGCAGCCCCAGATCTCAAACTATACTATAAAGCGGTGGTTATCAAAACAATTTGATACTGGCTAAGAGACAGAAAGGAGGATCAGTGGAATAGACTTGGCGTAAATGCCCTTAGCAAGACAGTTTATGACAAACCCAAAGACCCCAGATTTTGGGACAAAAATCCATTATTTGATAAAAACTACTGGGAAAGTTGGAAGACAGTGTGGGAGAGATGAGGTTTGGATCAACACCTCACACCCTACACCAGATAAATTCAGAATGGGTGAATAATTTGAACATAAAGAAGGAAACTATAAGTAAATTAGGTGAACACAGAATAGTATACATGTTAGACCTTTGGGAAGGGAAAGACTTTAAAACCAAGCAAGACTTAGAAAGAGTCACAAAATGTAAAATAAATAATTTTGACTACATCAAATTAAAAAGTTTTTGTACAAACAAAACCAATGTAACTAAAATCAGAAGGGTAGCAACAAATTAGGTAACAATTTTCATAAAAACCTCTGACAAAGGTTTAATTACTCAAATTTACAAAGAGCTAAACCAATTGTACAAAAAATCAAGCCATTCTCCAATTGATAAATGGGCAAGGGACATGAACAGGCAGTTCTCAGCCAAAGAAATCAAAACTATTAATAAGCACATGAAAAAGTGCTCTACATCTCTTATAATCAGAGAGATGCAAATCAAAACAACTCTGAGGTATCACCTCACACCTAGCAGATTGGCTAACATAACAGCTACGGAAAGTAGTGAATGCTGGAGGGGATGTGGCAAAGTAGGGACACTAATTCATTGCTGGTGGAGTTGTGAATTGATCCAGCCATTCTGGAGGGCAATTTGGAACTATGCCCAAAGGGTGATAAAAGACTGTCTGCCCTTTGATCCAGCCATAGCACTACTGGGCTTATACCCCAAAGAGATAATAAGGAAAAAGACTTATACAAGAATATTCATAGCTGCACTCTTTGTGGTGGCCAAAAATTGGAAAACGAGGGGATGCCCTTCAATTGGGGAATGGCTGAACAAATTGTGGTATATGTTGGTGATGGAATACTATTGTGCTAAAAGGAATAATAAAGTAGAGGAATTCCATGGAGACTGGAACAACCTCCAGGAAGTGATGCAGAGTAAAAGGAGGAGAACCAGGAAAACATTGTACACAGAGACTGATACATTGTGGTACAATTGAAGGTAATGGACTTCTCCATTAGTGGCAATGCAATGTCCCTGAACAATCTGCAGGGATCTAAAAAACACTATCCACAAGCAGAGAATAAACTGTGGGAGTAAAAACACCGATGAAAAGCAACTGCTTGACTACAGGAGTGGAGGGGATATGAATGAGGAGAGACTCTAAATGAACACTCTAATGCAAATACCAACAACATGGAAATGGGTTTGAATCAAGAACACATGTGATACCCAGTGGAATCGTGCGTGGGCTATGGGAGAGGTGGTGGGAGGGGGGGGAGGGAAGAAAAGAAAATGATCTTTGTTTCCAATGAATAATGTTTGGAAATGACCAAATAAAAATTTTAAAAGAAATTTTTAAATCAATAAAAGTATATAACCCTAAAAAAATAAAAAAATAAAATATATTGAAACTGTCTTCAAGATTTAATCAGCTCAGGAAACTAAGGTTCAGGTCAATTATATAGCTTCCTCATGGCCTAAGAATAAAAGCAAGCCCAAGCCCAGCACACTAACATAGCCAACAGAGAGGTAAGAAGCCCACACTCTATGATATCAATATTGGGTAAGATATAATAAGAATATTATCAAATGTAAGAGCATCAAAAATGGAAAATTCTATAGGAAAGGAAGAAAATTGAAGCACTTCATATCTGGAAGAAATATTAATAGATTTCTCTATTCCTGGGGACCCAATGCCACATAAATTGGGAGGGGGAGGGCCTGCAAGCCCTCTAATATAATAAAAGCAGCCACCAAAATATCTTAGAGAATTTTTTCTGTCTACAGAGAGAATTTTTATTAAAGTGCAACCATTATTCCAAAAACATACAGCTGCTTCTGACACAAATCAGATTTAGCCCAAAGCAAAAATTATAGCCATAAATTACCTTTTGTAATGGCTGTAGCCTATTAATTTTAATATTGGGGCTTTTCAGGAATATAAATTGCTTAGTAAAGTCAGAAATAACACTGGGTTGGGAGAAAGGACACTTGGGCTTGAATAACAGCTTTGTCGCTAACTCTTTTTCCTTTGAACAAGGCATTTTCCCCACTTCTGGATTTTCTCTGGATCTCATTTTACTCATATGTAAAATGAGCACAAAAGACTAGGTGGGCTCTTTCAAATCTGAAGATTTTGAGCTCCACTATGCCATGTGTGAAGTTCTAAAGTCTCTGCCAGCTCTGACACTCAGGGTTCTATTTCAGCTCCAACATTTTGTCCCCTCCTTATTTCTATCTTGTACCACTTCTAGATCACTTTAAGGTTCAGCTCAAATTCTACTTCCTTCATGTATATTTTCCTCTTATTAATCCCCACCCTAAATAATTACCTATTAATATATGTATATATAAATACACACATTATATATTCATCTCTGCACATACAATATACATAATAGATATGCATATGTGTACTGTGTTTAGGTACATATTCATAACCTATCTTTATCTATGAATGAATACATGTAAAATGTAAGCTCCTTGAGGAGAGGGATTGTTCTGATTTTATCTTTTTATTTCTAGTTATAATTTCTATTACTTATGTTTTGAACTATGATAAAGTTAAATCCAGAGGAATTTCTCATTGGTTATGAGAGGGGGGAGGGAGGAGGGAGGGATAGAACATGAATCATGTAACCATGGAAAATATTCTAAATTAATTAAGTAAATAGATTAAAATTTTTAAAATCTCTATCATTCCTAGTGTTAGAACACAATGCCTGAAACATAGCAAATACTTCATAAATAAAAACAATAATTAATAGCAATAAGATTTATATAGTGCTTTAATGTTTACAAAGTACATTATACATCTTCTCATTTGATTCTCAAAACAACCAGGTAAGGTAAATACTATTATTATCATTATTCCCATTTTATAGAGAAGAAAACTGAGGCTAAAATGGTTTGGTGAGTGTCTGTGGCAAGATTTGAACTCATCTTTCTGATTCTGAGTCCAGTACTCTGTCCACAATATTGCCTAGTTGATTGCCTCATTAAATGATTGTCGATCAATTGATAAATTCTAAAGTCCCTTCTACTCCACTATTTCCCTAAATACCATTTTGTCCGGTAGATTTTCAACAGAGGTTGTAGCTTATAATCAAAACCATAAACATAGAATCGGGTATAGATCTTTTTAGAGCTTGGAAAGGAATGTGTTGCTGGGCAAAAGAGCCTAGGGAGAGTTGTACTGAATGGTTTAGACTTTGATTCCAGGAATTTGTGTTTTCCAAATGAGTTCCAGTAGCTCAAAAAGCTTTCTAAATTCATGAAAAGTTCTTATTGCCTAGGATGGTGAATATGATTGTCATGACTTATTACTTATTCTGAAGCAAGTCCCCTCTGGGCACAGGTGATTTCTCTACATTGAAGCCACACATGGTCAACATTCAGTGATGCAGAAATTGGAAAGCAAACCTCTTGACATTCAAATGGCCCAGAAATCACCTCATGTATTCATGAGTATGAAAGTGCTTTGGAAATGGCAGTCTCTTATATGTGCATTGTGTACCTGCTGTACACACATACCTATACATATGTACATGCTTATATATGTAGAAAGATAGATAGATGAGAGATAAATTGGTGATAAAAATAGAGATGGATAGATATAGGGATGGATGATGGATAGAGATTGATGATAAAGAAATAATAGAGAGATAAATAGATGATAAAGATAGAGATGGATGGATAGATGGATAGATAATGGATAGAGTGATTATAGAATAAAATATAGAGGTAAATAAATGATAAAGATAGAGATAGATAGATTGATGATGGATAGAAATTGATGATAGAAAAATAATAGAGAGATAAATAGATGATAAAGAGAGAGAAGGATGGATAGATGGATAGATAATGAATAGAGACTGATTATAGAATAAAATATAGAGGTAAATAGATGATAAAGATAAAGATAGATAGACTGATGGATAGAAATTGATGATAGAAGAATAGTAGTAGTAGTCTCTCGGTAACCGAGGATGACGATTGTCTTTGTTTGCACAAAGACACTTGTGCGTGAAGATTTAAGTGGGAAAGTCGATGCACAGAGACAGTCCCACTCTCTCGGCGTTGGAAGCCTGGGTCCAATGGCACGAAAAGTCGTTACACTTGGAGACTTCCTCAGCTGCATTGGATGGCCGTGTTGTCTTTTGTGCTCCAACACGCCCTAAGCACTCCACAGTGCTTTGCTGCGTCGCCCTCTCAGCTGTTGAACCTTCTTATTGGTTTCTTCCATCTCCGGCTGAAGCAGTCTGGGTGAGCAAAGCCCTGGTTCACCAGGGGTCGATGACCCAATGGCTACCCTCACAAGGTTTAGCTGGCCTGTCGAAGCCATTGCCCGGGGTGTAGCCGCTGCCACATGCTAGCAGCTACTGGGAGCCACAAGTGAGAGCTGGGTGTCAGGTGGGGGTCAGAGGCTGGAGAGCTGCCCTAGGAAGGCATGACAAGCCCTCCATACCAGAGATAGTACCCCTCCCTGAGCACCCCATTCACCCATGAAAGAAAATGAGGAGGAAAAAGCATGTTTCTTTTATCAATGTGCAATCACACAAAATAAACACCCCCAATGATTGTGCAGAAGAAGCGACATACCTCAGTGCGCACCCTAAATCCTGCACCTCTTTGGACTAGACAGAATATGTCATCCCCATGGGAAAAGAAAGGATCATTGTGTCTATCACAGTCCTTATCCCTGTCACAGTTGTCACTGTATCAATCATGCTCCTCGTTCTGCTTCTTGCTTATACAAGTCCTCAAAAGTATTCATTTTTTAATGTTGCTATAATAATTCTGCTCATTATTTCTTAGTTAGGTGACTTAAGTCTAACTGCCTAGCCCTTACTGCTCTTCCATTGGAAATTTAGTTCCATTGGAACTAGAATTTAGTATCCATTCTAAGACAGAAGGTCAGGTGATTTTTATTTAAACAAACAAAATATAGGAAGACTTCTATGAACTGATACAAAGTAAAATGAGCAGATAGAAGAATAATAGAGAGATAAATAGATGATAAAGATAGAGGTAGATGGATGGGTGGATAGAGATTGATAATAGAGAGATAAATATATGATAAAGATGGTGATAGCTAGATATAGATGGAGGATGGATAGAGATTGATGACAGAGAGATAATAGAGAGATAAGTAGATGATAGAGATAGATTGATGAATGACTGGATGATGGATAGAGACTGATTATAGAAAACAATATAGAAGTAAATAGATGAGAGAGAGAGAGAGAGAGATTGATGATGGATAAAAATTGATGATAGAAAAATAATAGAGAGATAAATAGATGAAAAAAGAACCTCTGATTTCCATGCACCTGGGAACTTCCTCCAGCAGCACAGATCACAAAACTAAATCTTAAAGAGTTTCTTAAAGCACAGAAATGTTGAATAATTAGTCACATAGCTAGTACATGTCAGAGATGGCAACTGAATGCATGACTTTGTAACTCTTAGTCCCAAGTTCCATTCATTAAACCACCCAACCTTTCTAAGGGAACATTACTGAGGTTTTTTCTTCAGTCCTACCACAGGCAATGCAAAGGACTCTCTTAACTCTGGGATACTAATAGTATGTATTTAAGGTTTGTAATGCACTTTACTCAAAACAACCTGAGAGATAGGTAGGTTAAGTAATATCCCCAACTTACAGTTGAGAAATATAGCACTAGGGCAAGTGAACTGACTTGTCCAGGGTCACCCAGTTAATCATAGTCTGAACTGGAATTCATGTAGAATGATCAATAATATGCACAACCATCATCATAATCATAGCATTCATATAGTACTTTAAAGTTTGCAAAGTACATACATTGTATATTTACACGTAATAGTGAATGATATTTTATGTGTTGTATGGGTACATACCTCTCTAAATCTCAATTTCTTCATCTGTAAAATGGGTACATTTCTACTTACACCACTTTTCTCACCATCTTATTGTGAGAAAGATGCTTTTTAAGTTCTAAAAAACCATAGATGATGGTAAATTTTGGGATGATAATAATAGTTTTATTAATAAAGGCTAACTTCCTAAAGTTACATAAGAACAAAATTTATTTCATAGAGTGTGGAGAATACAAACTTAACACATAATTTGAAGAAGTCCAGATTGACTCTGAACTTAAAAAATTATAGTCATAGAATATGGACTTCAAAGAACTAAAGAAAATCATCTGAGACAAGCTCCTTCCTTTTACAAATGGGGAAACTGAGACCAAGAGAGGAATTTTACCAATGACATATACAAGATTTCCTCAGGAATACATATCACATAAATAAAAGCATTCAGGGAAAACCATACAGCAACACTAAATTCCTCAGAACTACATGGCTCTAATTATTTCACTAGTCTTCCTCCTGCAATCCAGTAATATAACAATTCAGGATAACAGACCAGCTTAAACAGCAGGGCAGAGGTCTAAACTGATGCCATTTTCCCCATGCTGCCTCTAGGCAATCTCAGGTTGGGAGGAAGGCTGGCATCCTTTCCAGATCTACTGGCAGTAGCTGTGGCTATTCTGACCCCAAAGCTCATATGCCATCTCTCCCAAGTGGTGACAGCAGTTGGAATTTATAAGACAGAAGCTAGGCATTATGGGAGCTAGATGGAGGGAGTTGCATGGATGACTAAGGGAATCCAGGGAAGGATCTTTGGAGAAGTCAAGGCTTGAAATGACAGAAATCCAGAGGTTAAAAAGGTCTTAGAGGTCAATAAGTCTATGGTACCCCACCTAATGCTAGAATGACATACATCCCTCTGCCATATATACACAGCATCCCTCCCTATGGAATCAGAGGACTTCAATTTAAATCTCACTTCTGATGCTGATTATCTTTATGATTTTAGGCAAGTCATTAATTTCCTTAGCTCTCAACTTATGCTTCTGTGAAATGAGATTGTTTGATAATACTGCCTCTGAAATCCCTTCCCATCCTGGATCTATGATTCTCTACTTGACTACTTCCAATGACAAGGAGCTCACTACACATGTATGTTATCCTCCATAGTAGTTCAGATGACTGCTTCAGAAAAAATCTAACTCTTTTATATCACATACTCAGAAGTATCCTACCCTCTTGTTTAATTGCCTGACCTCATGATGCTGTTTGGGGTTTTCTTGGCAAAGATACTGGAGTGGTCTGACATTTCCTTTTCTAGCTTATTTACAAATAGGAAATTGAGGCAGAGATAAGTGACTTCCCCATGATCACACAACTAGTGCATGTCTGAGGACAGATTTGAATTCAGGAGGAAAACTCTAGACCCAGTGCTCTATCCACAATGCCACCTAGCTACTCCATCATCCTACCCTAAAGGAATACAAAGGAGAACAGATTTCCAAAGCCAGCACCTAATCACTGGTTCAGCATCTCTGATAAGCTGCCTAGCATAATGCAACACTGAGGTCTCATAGATGTTGGAGCAATGTGATGCATGGAAAAAAGACTAAAAGTGAGATCAGAAAATCTGAATTTGAATCTTGCCATAGATGCCAAGTTGTTCAACCTCTCTAGGTCTTCATTTCCTCATTTATTTAATGAGGAGATTGGAGTCAGGTCAAAAAGCACTTATGAAGCACCTACAATGTACAGGCATGTGCTAAACCCTGGCGATATAAAGAAAGACAAAACAGTCTTTGGGCAGCTAAATGGCATAGTCAATAGAGTGACAGATTTGAAGTCAGGAAGACTCATCTTGAGTTCAAATCTGACCTAAGACACGTCCTAGCTGTGTAACAATGGGCAAGTCACTTCACCCCATTTGCCTCAGTTTCCTCATCTGTGAAATGAGCTGAGAAGGAAATGGCAAACCACACCAGTATCTTTGCCAAAAAAACAAACAAACAAAAACAACACACACACACACACAACAAACAAACAAACAAAAAACCAAATGGGATTATAAAGGGTCAAACATGACTGAAAACACTAAACAATGAAAAATAGCCCTGGCCCACAAGGAGCTCACAACCCAATGTTGGAGATAACATTCAAACAACTATACAAATGAGATATACTGAATAAATTGGAAATAATCTGAGGGGAAAGGCTATAATAGACCTTAAGGGGAACCCAGTGAAAGCCTTCTTGAACATCATAGGATTTTGGCTGAGACTTGACTAGGATTGGACTGGAACTCCAAAATTCCTATCAGTTCTAAATCCTATGACTTCAAGAATCCATGATCCTGTCATTTAATAGCTTTGTGACCATAGACAATGTGCTTACCCTCTCTGGGTCTCAATTATTTTTATATTTAAAAAGAGGGATTTGGGATCTGATCACTAAGGTTCCAACCAACTCTTAAAACTATGGGCCAATGACAGATTAAATGCTAATCAGGCTAAGTAATTAAAGAAGGGACAACTCAGGTACTACCTTCCTAGTTCCTATTATAACATTATTTATTTGTCTAATTTGTGTGGGATCCAAGGGAAAAGGATTTTTTCCCAGAGAATTATTGCTTACATTGGCATTTGAGGTAGGCTACATTAATTGTTTTGAAAGAGCTGAGCAAATTTTACTTTATTAATCATTGTGTTTTTCCACACCAAGGAACCTGTCCAGGACTTGGCCATGTCTGTGGGATGGCCTTCTTGGTGGCCAAAGCCATATTCTGTAGAAAGATCATTGGATCTTTTTCAATGGACCTGGTACATAGAGAAAAGAGAGAACTGAAGAAAGAAGGACTAGCATTAAATGTGTGACCTTAGAATCTGTTTTGCTATCTTTAAAGTAGGGATGATAATATCTCTAATATCTATCTCACAGGGTAGTTGTGAAGATGTTGAATTCTGCCTCCCCATCCCCTTGTTTCTCCAGAAAATTTGTTCATTGAGAGTAACAACTATATTTTTATATTGTATATGTCTGTGGGTCTATATGAATTTATATATGTATATGGTGTTTGCAGAATAAAGCAGGGTTAAGTAGTTAAGGAATGTCTTTTGAAATAGAATAATTTCTTGATTCTTCTGACAATAATCACAAGAACAGTAGTGACAGCAGTCGACATTCATTTCAAAAGTGCCTTAAGGTCTACAAAGTACTTTTCATACATTAGCTTAGTTGATCTTCCCAACAATGGACAGACAAAGCATGAATTATTATCTCCATTTTACAGATCAAAGCAACAGAGGGGTTTGGAGTTAAAAGGATTTTAGGGATCATCTAGTCCAATCTCCTAATTTTACAGATGAGAAAACTGTGGCTGAGAGAGAAGGCTTTTGTCCTAGGTCACCCAGCTATTAAATGTCCAAGGAGAAATTCAGACATAGATTCTGACTCACTCCAAATCCACAGGCTCTTTTCATTACAGTTGGCCCCTCCATGCTTACAAACTGTAGCGTTTCTAATGCAGCCTGGTGTAGTCACAGAAAATGATTTGGGAAAGAGGATGTGAAATGAGTGGATGATGAATCATATCTTGCCTCTATGGATACGTCAAGTCAGGGCTCTCTTTACTGAGTCCCCAATGTGTATCCTGTCCTTTGTTAGTGAAAGTGGAGAAAACAGACCCAGAATGACAGGAATGGAAGACCTCATCTCCTGCTACGGAAATCATTCTTCAAGGACCAGCAGTTCAGATGCCACTTTTTCCAAGAAGCCTCCTCTGATCTTCTCTTATTTCCCCTCAATCTCCTACTGAAAGTGACCTCTCCCTTCTCAAATATCCAGTCAATAAACCTTTGTTAAGGGCTTCCTATGTAACTTTCAGCATTGTGCTCATCACTGGGGATACCAAAAAATGTTAAAAGAGCACCTGAACTCAAGGAACTCATAGACAAATTAGGGGAGAGAGCATGTGAACAACTCTGTACCGACAAGCTATAAAAAGGAGAAATTGTAGGTAACCAATAGAAGGAAGGTACTAGAACTGAAGGGGAACTTGGTTGTCTTCTTTTCTTTGTCCTTTCACTTTTTACTTTATATCATTATAATTTATGTATGCAGAATCACACTCCCCCCACCCCCGTTATATTTATTTATTTTTTTTTTACTTTACCTTCTATCTTAGAAACAATACTGTGTATTGGTTCCAAGGCAGGAGAGCGGTAAGGGCTAGGCAATGGGGGCTAAGTGACTTACCCAGGATCACACAGCTAGGAAGTATCTGAGGCCAGATTTAACTAACATTTACAAACATTAATCAAAATCTATACAGGTGAAATACTGTGTCTGACTTTTGGACCTTTAAGCCTGGTTCTCAGTCCACTAAGCCAACTATCTTCCTCTTTCTCCCATTAGATTTCAAGTTCATTGAAGCCAAAGACAGTATCTTTTTCCATCTTCATAGCTTTCCTACCTTTGACCACAGGACCTGACATATAGTAGACATTTAATACACATACGCCAACTCAATTAAATGTCGTCCCTTCTAAGTTTTAAGTTCCCAATGGTTGGAATTGGGTTATGTTTCATCTTTATAAGTCTAGTAGCCAAAGTCTTATAGATCATGGGTTCTTAAATGTTTTGAAGATATATTTGAATTCATTTGGAATGGCACATATGTCTCATCATCCTATAAGGACTTAAACACAGGGACTGTAGCTTTTTGCTTTGTTGACAGAGTGTTGTGGTCAGAGCTTTACACATAGTAGGTATTGAATAAAAATTTATCAAAAAGTAATTAAATGGAAGTAGTTTTTGTACTGATCATTCCCTTTACTAGACCATAAGCTCTTGTAGGGCAACCCTTGTTTCATCATTTTCATCTTTGTATCTCTAGAGTCAGACACAGGACAGCACCTGTATTAGAGTCTGATAAATATTTGTAAATGTTAGTCAAATTGAAATCACAAAAGTTTGTTGAACTCAGCTAAACTGAATGAAATTGAATTAAATCCTTATTGGGAGAAATCTTATTCCAGTTTTTAAAAGTCATGCTGAGACTATGGAAATATCAATGAATTCACCAGATGATCATTTCTGCAAATAACTAAATATTAATATTCAAGTAAGAATGATTTTTGCTGCTGAGCCAGCAGATTTATTGTATTACAGATTTTTGAAGGAAGCCTGTTTTGGAGGTACAACCTGAAGCAGTTCTCTCAAAATAAACATTTGGCATCCAAAGGTTTCCAGGAAAACGTCTTACATCCCACCCACCTGTCAGCCCCTCTGAACTCACTGTCCTCTTTTCTGTAATGTTTGGACTCAGAAATGACTGAGGTTTTGGCTTCAGTGGTCCTTCAGAAAATTGGACATTTCATCCCCAACACATTTTCTTTCATCAGACTGGCAGGTTTAGAATTCCTCAGCCAACTCCCCAAGATCAATTCAAGTAGGCTTAGAATGTGGCAAAATTGAGAAGATGGCAGAGATTGTCTTTGGGGCCACCAGTAGCTTGCCCTTCTGGTTTCACTCCCGCCTCAGGGCCCTTAAAGGACTACAGGCACTCTCAAATTGGCCCAAATTCTTCCTGTCAGAAAAAATAATCACTTCTACTGGCACTAGTCCAAATTCTTTATCTTGGCATTCAAGACTGTCCTTAATCTTGCCACTAATAGCTGTATGATTTGGGGTTTATCTTTTCCTTCGACAAATGAGAAATTTAGAATAGATGATCTTGGAGGTCTCATCCTTTAAAATTTAATCACTATAATCCTCATTACCAGAACATTTTCAGATTTGTAAAGGGATTTCTTCCTAAAAACATTGTAAGGCAAATAGTATAAGTCATTTCAACCCAAATTTGCAAATGAAGAAAGTAAGGGTCAGTGAAATAAAGTGAGTATTAGATGTAGGACTTGAATCCAGGTCTCATGACTTCACACTACAGTATAGTTATCTTATCATATTGCCCCCAATAAACCCATGGTTTTAGTCTCTATTTTTCTCATCTTAGCTGCTGTTATTCCCCTTTATGGATCTAAAATCTAGTCAAATGGCAATGTTTAATGCTCCCCAAATATGCCTCATATTTACCCACTTTGTCCCCTTTTTCATGCTGTTCTTTATACATGGATATGTACCTGCTTTTCTTTCTCTCAGATCCATCTAAGACATTTTTATTCTTCAGGATCCAGTTCAAATGTCTCCTCCCCCATAAAGCCTTCCCTGATTCTCCTAAGCATAAATGATTTTTCCTTCCTTATATCTCAAACAGCATTGTTTGTACCTCCTTATATATTTCTTATATTTTACCATTTTATACTTAAATGTATATTTAATATCCTTCAAGCAAACTATGAATTCCAAGAGAGTCTGGACAAAATAGGCCTTTAATAAATGATTTCTGAATTTAATTGAGTGTAATTTAAAAAATTATTGCCATTAAGCATCTATATTCATCCTCTAGGTAATTATTTCACATTATAAAAAGTTAACCCCAGGCTCAGGTTACTATCAGGAACCATGTGAGAAATCTAAAAGCCTTTTATGAAATTTAGTGAAACATTTAATGAAAACAAAGAACAACTGTGCTTGATAAGGAATTTTGATTGTGATTCATTTCATACAAACCTAGAATCATGGACTCTAAACATTGGAAAGGGCCCCAAAGTCCCTCTAGTCTAAGTCACACATAAGCAGAAATTCTCTCGATGACATTCCTGACAAGTGGACCTTTAATAGGAAGTGGTCATCTGACTTGAAGACCTCCATTTTTGAGATGAAGTATCTGAAGCTCTGAGAAACCACTCCCCCATGGTTCCACAGTGAGCCAATGCCTGAGGCAGGATTCCAAACCAGATCTTCCCCATCCCAAGTATAGGACTCTATCTCCATGCACTTTTACCTCTTGTTTAAATAAATATTGTCTCTGGTTTAAATAAGTAGGTCTGAGAGTCATCTGTATAAAGACAACCAATGAGCCCATGGGACCCAGTGAGATTACCAAGAAAGATGTTAAAAAAAAAAAGAGGACTGAGCCTTGGGTTACTCTCAAAGTTATAGAACATTTCCTAAATGATGATCTAACCAAAAAAGGGAGGGGGGGAGAGAATCAGTCAGAAAAGAGGAGATGCAGGAGAGAAGAATATCACAAAAACCCAGAGAGGAGATCATATTGAGGAGAAAAGTATTCAACACTGTCAAATGTTGCAGATAGGTGAAGGAGGATAAGGAACATGAAAAGACCAACAAATTTGGCAATTAACATTATAATCTTTGATGAACAATTCATCCCTATGGTCAATACTGCTACCAATGCAAAATGAAAATTCTCCATGCCTTCGTCAACCATCTTTGAATTGCTATAGCTAAAAAAATTCACCAGTTCTTGGCAACTCTCCAGTAATGAACTTCTATCGCGTTTACTTATATTGGACCCAATATGACAAATTTAACTGCTAATGGGTCTGAATTTGATACCTTTACAGCCTGATAGGACCTGTCAGAGCTTAAGTTTCATTGGTTGAGCTTTGAGAAGTTGGAATCAACTCCATACAATGATGGCACAACAGGGCACAGCTTTAATGGAGGTCCAGACCTCATAGTGTTGTTGGAAATACTTTTTTAAGACTTTAAACTGTGAAAATGAATTCAGAAGAGTTAAGACTAAAGGATCAGACCTTGCTAGGGGATAGAAAAGTTTTTGATGGAAATCAAGAACTAATGTCAAATGTAATGGAAAATCTCTAAAATAAGAACAAAGATGAAGCAATGATGGCCACAAATATATATTGTGTTAAAAATTATAGCCAAGAAAAATAAATTAAAATCACAAACATTCGCAGTGTAGGCTAAAATATCTCTGCTGCTGGTATACAATGGCTTACTTAGAAAACTTGAATCAATTAAAAACAAAACTAGTCAAGATAAGGGCCTTCAGTAAGTTAACAAGATACAAATAAACCCACATAATTATCAGCAAATCTACATATTACTGCATGTTCTATAGATTAATATTTCTGCACAAAAATGGGGTAAAAAGGCATAAAAACATGATTCAAGGAAGAAAAGAATATATATTAACTATCTGGTAGTCAACATATCCACATATGTACAATCTGTTGTAGTGAATACAAATTATACAAAATTATTGTGTGTTTCAGTAAATATAATTATTATCAGAGTAGCACATGAATTTTATAGAAATAAAGGAATATATAAGTAAGTAGAGAGCTATTCTATATTCATGGTTTGGCCAGACTAATATAACAAATATGCAAACATAATCCAAATTAATCTACAGAGCAGACAGGCCAGTGATATAGTTTATTTTTGTTTTTAAAATCAATGTAAATATATTAAATATAATTATTAGCATTAGTGTTACAGCAACTCAGATGAAAAATTATTCATTATTATCATTTTGGATTTATATAGAAAATTCAAAGATGGTTTATATTTAGGAAAACTATAAATATCCTTAATCACATTAGAGGCAAGATAATTAAAATCTAATTATCTCAATAGTTGAAGAAAAACCCTTCAAAAATATAGTGTCTATTCATAATTTTATATATACATATAATTATATATATTCCATCTTATTTTATTCTCAGGTCTATATTTTCCCCTCCCAATTCCCCATCTTGAGAAAACAAGAAAACCCAAAACTATTACAAGTGCCAGTAATATACTTTAGAGAACTATAGAAAATATCTGAATATTCACATGGAAGAACAAAAAAAAATATGAATATCAAGGGAAATAACAGAAAAAATAAAAGAAAGGTGAATGGTACTGGTGTGTCTCAAACTATATTATATAACAATAATCCTCAAAGTTATTGAAATTGGATGAATGTAGAAAAAGTAGGAGCAGAATATAATATCTGCAGATAAGTAGGATTGAGAGCCAAATACACCAATTGACTACACTAGACTGTTTGATACATCTGACCTTGCCAAATACAAGGAAAGGAATCTTCAATAAATACTACTCTGCTGAGAAAACTGGGTAGTAAGTAATTTGGAAAAAAAAAGACAATAGATGCACAACTAAAGTTATATATTACAATGAATTCCAAATAGATACATGATATAAAAATAAAATCTTGTTGGGAAAAAAAATTAAAAGAGAATAGAAGGAAATGCCTTTCACAACTATTGATGGGTAGAAAATTCCTAATGAGTCACCAAATAGAGGAAATAATGTGTTATGTTAGAGGACAAACTAGGTGTTTTTAACAATCAAATTATAAAAGTCTTTTACAAGAATAAAAGAAAATATCTATAATAAAAACTTGTATAAGGGATAAATGGGGGAATCCTTAATTGATTTGATGGGTCTCATGGTCCACCTTATAAGATTACAGGGCATAGAAATTTGTAAGAAAATATTATTTCTAATGGAGCTGGACATGAGCCCCATTCTCCTCATTGGGGGACATATATTTTTTCCAAGAGGACACAGTGAACTCCTGGTGACTCTGGTCACATCAGCAATAAATATTAACTAAGTCTTTAGATGATAAACTACTGTCTATTAAAGAGAGGTTCCCATCTCTTTGTGTGATTCTTAAGCACTTTCTAGATTAATTGTAATAATATGTAGATAGGGAATTTCTGCCCAAACTGAACCTGCAGAAAATGGTGACCTCATAGAAACCCAGGGCCATGGGGATCATGTTGCTTGCATTCAGCCCAAGACTATAAGTTCTTAGACTTCCCAGTTGCTGGCTCTTTTCATTGCTTTTCATTTCTTTCTCTTGTGTCAGGCTTCTAACTAAAACTCCTGAAAAAATGAGTGTTTTCCACATTTGAAGTTACATCATGAATTAAGAGTTCTTAAATTTGGTGTTTGGGTACCAGCCAACCAGAAAAAGGAGCTTTCCTTCATGTCATATTTCTCAGGGGAGCAAAGAATCAGAGATAGGAGCATCTTGCATCTAAGGGCTAAAAACATAAAAATCTCATGACTTAGGTAGCAAAGAAATATTAACCTTAAGAGTTGATCTGATAATTTCGATTCAAGATGAATTGAGAAATATCTATTCAGAAAGCCCTTAAATTTATGTTTACCTTCCAATAAAGCATATCCAGTATCTTTTAAGGTTTTGTGTTATTGCTGTTCATTCTTGCAAGGAATTTATTGTATTTTATGTAATTTCTGGAATGGAGGAAATAACAGAAATAATAATCATTTATTAATAATGAATTAGTAATAATATGGTGATAGAATATATATATATATCACTTTAAGGTTTCCTAAGCATTTTACATGTATATGAACATATATATATATATATATATATATATAGTTGCAGGTGATCCTCATATCAACCCTCACTACTTTACTACCAGAAAGATTTTATTATATATTATATATATTATGTATCTATAGATAGATATAGATATAGATATAGATATAGATAGATATAGATAGATATAGATGTCTGTATCAAGATAGAGATAGAAGTAGAAATAGAGATAGGGATAGGAATAGAGATAGGGATAGGGATAGGGATGGAGATGGAGATGGAGAGAGAGAGAGAGAGAGAGAGAACAAGAGAGAGAGAAGGATAGGCATAGAGAAAGGGAAAGACATAGACATAGACATAGACATAGACATAGACATAGACATAGACATAGACATAGACATAGACATAGACATAGACATAGACATAGACATAGACATAGACAGTAATCGGGCACTGAGACTGATTCAGGGTAAATAATTTATCCATGGTCACTTGGTGGTAAATTTCTGAGCCAGGCTTCAAACACAATGTACTGTGCCACCTGCCCCAATGACCATGAAAGCAGGTGAAGAAGGCTCTGTGGTGTGCTTAGAGCTTGGTCAGACACTAAAGTTATCCACTGCATCCCAGTCATTTTGACTTTTTGCCTTGCTACTGGACTTTGATGACTCTAGAAAAGAAAGGCAGATGACTTCATACAATTCTGCCTCACTTAAATCTGATTCATAAATAAGCAAAAACATTACCCCATAATGTTATTGGTCTTCATCAAAAAGGACAGACAAATGACAATCTGAAAAAGTTTATTGGTCCTCTTCAAAAACAAAGGACAAACAACAACTACGTCACTGAGTCTATTTTCTTATACCTGATTCCTACACAGTAAGTTATTTACCTGTTTTCTAGAACTAACTCTATTGCCCACATTTGAATGAGATACTAGATATAAGCCTAATCTTTGTTTTAGAGCTTTTTTTTGGAGAGTCACTCCAGAAAGAGAACAGATTTAGAGAGAAACACCCAACCCTTTATGTCTAGGTTCTTTTGTATGAGGGCCGTGAGGCATAAAAATTTTGGACTGATTAAATACAATCTCTATTTATGATAAAAGTTTGATGCCAAAAACTATAGGGAATTCCATGTACCATTTCCATACCATTATATGGGCTGTCTCTCATTCCTGGAATATAATTCCTCCTCACTTCTGACTCTTACATGGCCTTCTTCCTTAAAGACTCAAGTCAATTGCCACTTTCTAAAAGAAATCTTTCCTGATTCTCTCTGTTCTTAGTAATACCTTTCCAAAATACCTTTTTTTGCTCACTTTGCATATACACACACATAGGCATACACATATATTTCATCTATCCATATACCTGATATTTTCCCACCTCTAAAAGAATATACATTTTTGGAGAAAGGGATTGTTTGCTTTTTATTTTTGCAATTCTTACTCCTAAGACACTTCCTGGCACATAGTACTGCTTAATAAATGCTTGTTGAATTGAATCAAGAAAATCTTATAAGAATAAGAATGATTGTCAAACAGATAAACAGTCAAAGGATATGAAAAGGCAGTTCTTAAAAGAAGAAACACAAACCCTCAATAACCACTTGGAGAAAATGTTTAAAATCACTAATAATCAGAGAAATGCAACTTAAAGAAGCTCTGCGGTATTGCCCATCAAACTGGCAAAGAGGACGATAATGTTCTCTGGGTAAAGCAGGAACATTAATTCACTGCTGGTAGAGCTGTGAATTGATTCAACCATTTTGAAAAATAATATGGAATTATATAATCAAAGCTGCAAAAATAGGCACACCCTTTGACCCGGGAATCCAACTCTTAGAAGGAAAGTGACAGAAAGAAAGAACCTGTTTGAACAAAAATGTTCACAGCATTGAAAACAAACTACAGGGTCAGCAACTGGGGAATGACTGAAAAAAAAATCATAGAGCATAAGTACAATGGATAATGGAAGATGGTACAGTACAGTAGAAAGAACACTGGTTCTGTAGAGCTGGGTTCAAATCACATCTCTATTGCTTATTCCTTAGGTGACATTGGACCAGTTACCAGGGACAGTGGACTTGGTAATTGAACTCAGTTGCTTATTTTAAACCCCTTACCTTCTATCTTAGAAAATCGTTTCCTAGATATGGAAAATGAGGCAAAAAAACAGGGTATGTCTGAAAGGCAAAACCAGGATTCCATATTCCCAGGCTAATGTTTCACTATTGATTTTAGTATTATATAGCAGAAGCATCAAAATCATAGACTCTGATCCATGCAAAGTGTCAGAGCAAGGTCTAATTTAGATTAAAATTGTGGAAAGTTAATATTGATTTGTGATATCTTTTGTGAAATAATTTTCTCTTTGACCCCAACAAAGAACAGTCTTATTTTAAGCATGAGAATGAGGTTATGAAGCTAGGTTGGGTCCTCCCTTTTTTTGTTTAGCTCTTAAAAGAATAAAAGGATTAAGTGCAGAGCTGAGCAATTCTGATGAACTCTGATTAAGAGTGAACTCAGCAGCCATGTTGGAAAGTATGGTGGCCCAGCCACATGGCAAGGAGATGGAAAAACATAGATGGAAAAATAGCCTAGATCTGTTCTGTATTCTTTTCTTAAAAAAAAAAAATACTCTGGGACTCTCAGCTTAAGAAACATTGACCTAACTTTTCTCAAATGAGTCAGTTCTCAAATGACTCAAAATTCTTTGATTTAGGAACCCTTGATGATCTTAAGTCTACCTCTTCCTGTGATGGAGGAGTTTGTGTCTAAAAATCCAATTTCTTAGAGGCTATTTACCAATCAAGAGATGTCTTCGGATGTCCAGGGGATAAGTGGTGAGGTCAAAAGTATGCCTGTGAGGTTCCCACTCTCTTTTCTTGGCCACATGGGCTCTCTTTTCCTCCATGATCTTCTGCCTTACTTGCTCTCATTAGTGCCCATTCAGATTTTGGAGGGAATCTACTAACCATTTTAGACTATCTTCTGTGGTTGATTAATAAATTACCTTAAATTAAGAAATTCTGCCTCAAGAATTTCAACTATTGCAAAGTAAAATTGGGAAGTATTTAATAAAGCAAATAAAAGTACAACATAATATAGATGTCAATTTTTAATTTTCTAAATCAATATTCTGTCTATAAAAAAATCCAATTTTATTTGAGTTTGACATTGGTTTAGAGTAAGCTGAGAAAGGGAAATTTTGACCCTAAATCCCAAATCCTTAGCCCCAGTACCTATTCCTAAACTGCACCAGGAATTTTTTTAAACCTTTACCCTCTGTCCTAGTATTAATTCTAAGACAGGAGAACTGCAAAAACTAAACAATCAGGAATTAGTAACATGCCAGGGTCACAAAGCTAGGAAGTGATTAAGGTCAGATTTGAACCCAGGTTCTTCCAATTCCAGACCTGGAATTCCATCTATTGTGCTATATAGCTGCCCCTGCACAGGGCATTTTTAAACAACTGAATTTGTGAGGGAGGGAGAGAAGCGAGGCTAGAGTATACATACCCATGCCAGGAATCAGGAAGGGAAAGGAAAGAGAAAAATTCTTTGATCATAGATGGAAAAACAGCCTAGATCTGTTCTGTATTCTTTAAAAAAAAAAAAAACTACTCTGGGACCCAAGCTTGAGAAACATTGACCTAACTTTTCTCAAATGAGTCAGTTCTCAAATGACTCAAAATTCTTTGATTTAGGAACCCTTGATGATAACTATAATAATACTGCAACTAATGATGACAGATCAGAGATGACTCTCTTCTAGATGCCATGTTTTCCTTTTCTGGGCTGATCCCCCTTTATTAGTCACCACGCTCAGAGCCCTTTGCCCTGGGTCCTATTGAATTCTCTCAGATATGGTGACTCTACAGTTACCAAAACACTGTGTGTTTTAACTCTTTGCCTTCTTGGAGGAAGAATTCAGAGAATAAAAGAGACTAGTCTTAAGTCATAAGACTCAAATTCAAGTCTCCCAGTCCCTAATCTAGTGCTCTGTTTTGTAATGTGTCTCAAACTGAAATATTCCTCCTACCTCTTGGGTTTTTAACCCATTATTCAAGAACCTACTCCTATATCCTTTCCCACTAACCACCAAATAAGTAATCTCTCCCTCCTATGTCCTAGTAGCTTCTCTTATGCTTTCATTATATTCTAATTTTTTGTATCTAATCTCCCACCCTCCAACATACCACATGGCTGCAATCTTTGTGAAAACTATCATTGTCTTACTTATCCTTATATGTACTCTTATGTGGACCAAAGGGTTCCACACAGAGCAACTACCTATTAAAGGATAAATGGTTGGCTGGCTGAATGGCTGGCTGGCTAAATGGATGGATGAATGGATAGAAATAGTGCAATGTTCTAGAAAGAACACTGTATTTCAAGACAAAGATTCTGTGTTTGAAACTTGGCTCTTCAATTTGGAACTATGCCTAAAAGGTTATAAAATCATCCTTATTCTGACCCAGGAATACATTACTAGGTTTATATTTCAAATAGTTTTTTTTAATAAAAAGGAAAATGACATGTAAATAAATATATACTTATAGTAGCTCTTTTTGTGGTGGCTAAGAATTGGAAATTGAGAGGATACCCTTCAATTGGAGAATGGCTGAACAAAATGTGGTATATGGTTGTAATGGAATACTATTGTGCTATAAGATTTCAGAAAAAGCTGGAAAGACTTGCATAAATTTATGTAAAGTGAAGTGAGCAGAACCAGAAGAACATTGCACACAGTAACAGCAATATTGTAAGATTATCAACTGCCAATGATTTAGATATTCTCAGCAATAGAATGACTTAAGAAATTTGCAAAGGACTCATGATGAAAAATGTTACCCACCTCCAGAGATAATCTGATGAAGTCTGAATACAGGTAGATGCATGTTGTTTTTTTTTTAACTTTCTTTATCTTCCTGGGATTTTCTTCCCTTTAGTCTATTTTCATTCCCAAGATGACTAATATGGAAATATGTTTTCCATGACAGCACATGTATAACCTATATCAAATTACTTGCTTCTCAATGAGAGGGGAGAGGAAGGAGAGTGAGAGAGAATTTAAAACTCGACATTTAAAAAAGTAAATGTTATAAAATTTTACATGTGATTAGAAAATATCTTTAAATATTGAAAAAGAAAAATGGTTCATACTTAACATTGCTGTGACCTCAGACAAGGCATTTAACCTTTATAGAATGAGGAGCTTGGAACCCACATAAGTGATCAGCATTTCTATATATCTCCAACACATCTCAGCAGCAAGAATTAGAAAGAGAAATTCCATTCAAAATCACCCTAGACAATATAAAATACTTGGGAATCTATCTGCCAAGACAAACACAGGAACTATATGAACACAACTACAAAACACTTTCCACATAATTAAAACTAGATCTAAACAATTGGAAAAACATTAACTGCTTATAGGTAGGACAAGCTAACATAATAAAAATGACCATTCTACCCAAACTTATTTACTTCTTCAGTGCCATGCCCATTGAACTACCAAAAAACTTTTTTACTGAATTTAAAAAATCATAACAAAGTTCATTTGGAAGAACAAAAGATCAAGGATATCCAGGGAAATAATGAAAAAAAAAATGTGAAGGAAAGTGGCCTTGCAGTCCCAGATCTCAAACTATATTACAAAGCAGTGGTCATCAAAACAATTTGGTACTGGCTAAGAGACAGAAAGGAGGATCAGTGGAATAGACTTGGGGTAAGTGATCTCAGCAAGACAGTCTATGATAAGCCCAAAGACGACAGCTTTGGGGACAAAAATCAACTGATAAAAACTGCTGGGAAAATTGGAAGACAGTGTGGGAGAAATTGGGGTTGGATCAAAATCTCACACCATACACCAAGATAAACTCAGAATGGGTGAATGACCTGAATATAAAGAAAGAAATTATAAGTAAATTAGCTGAACACAAAATAGTATACATGTCAGACCTTTGGGAAGGGAAAGATTTTAAGACTAAGCAAGAATTAGAAAAAAAATCACAAAATGTAAAATAAATAATTTTAATTACAGTAAATTAAAAAGGTTTTGTACAAACAAAACCAATACAATCAAAATTAGAAGAGAAACAACAAATTGGGAGGAAAAATCTTCATAACAAAAACCTCTGACAAAGGTCTAATTACTCAAATTTATAAAGAGCTAAATCAATTGTACAAAAAATCAAGCCATTCTCCAAATGGGCAAGGAAAATGAATAGGCAATTTTCAGATAAAGAAATCAAAGCTATGAATAAGCACATGAAAAAGTGTTCTAAATCTCTTATAATCAGAGAAATGCAAATCAAAGCAACTCTGAGGTATCACCTCACACCTAGCAGATTGTTCAACATGACAGCAATGGAAGAATTGAATGCTGGAGAAGATGTGGCAAAGTTGGGACATTAATGCATTGCTGGTGGAGTTGTGAATTAATACAACCATTCTGGAGGGCAATTTGGAACTATGCCCAAAAAGCACCAAAAGACTGCCTGCCCTTCGATCCAGCCATAGCACTGCTGGGTTTGTACCCCAAAAAGATAATAAGGAAAGAAGACTTGTAAAAAAATATTCATAGCTGCACTTTTTTTGGTGGCAAAATATTGGAAAATGAGGGGATGCCCTTCAATTGGGGAATGACTGAACAAATTGTGGTAACTGTTGGTGATGGAATACTATTGTGCTAAAATGAATAATAAAGTGGAGGAATTCCATGGGGACTGGAATGACCTCTAAGAAGTGATACAGAGTGAGAGGAGCAGAACCAGAAGAACATGGTACACAGAGACTGATACACTGTGGTGCAGTCAAATGTAATGGACTTCTCCATTAGTGGCAATGCAGTGATCCTGAACAACCCCGGAGGGACCTGTGAGAAAGAACACTATCCACCTTCAGAGGAAAAACTGTGGAAACATGGAAGAAAAACAACTGCTTGGTCACATGGTTCGAAGTGGATATGATTGAGGATGTAGACTCTAAATGATCATCCTAGTGCAAAAATCAACAACATGGAAATAGGTTCTGATCAAAGACACATGTAAAACTCAGTAGAATTGTGTGTCAGCTATGGAAAGGGGTGGGGGAGGGAAGGGAAAGAATATGATTCTCGTAACCAAGGAATGATCTTCTAAATTGACTAATTAAATAAAATTTTCAAAAATAAAATAAAATGGAAAAAAAATAAAATGAGGAGCTTGGAATTAATCATCTCTAAGGTCTAGTTCTTTTGGAGGGAAAGTCAAGATCAGAGTGTAAGGTAGCCTCAATCCCAGGAGTCTGGGCAAGCCTTTTGCCATCTAATGATCTAACAGGTATGAAAATACCTATACAAAATTGTCTTGAAGAACTGTACAAACATGGATGAGACTTTATAAAAGACAAACAGGGAAAGAGCAGCTGGGTAGCTTAGTGAACTGAGAGCCACACCAAAAGATGGAGAAGTCCTGGGTTCAAATTTGACCTCAGACACTTTCTCTGTGACCCTGAGGAAGTCACTTAACTCCCATTGCCTAGCCCTTACCATTCTTCTACCTTATAACCAATACAAAGTATTGAATCTCATATCGAAGGTAATGGTTTTTAAAAAGAGATAAACAAGAACAGAAAGGCTAGGAAACTAGAAAATAATTTTTCTGTTTGCTGACATTTATTAATATTTATTTGCATAATTCATGTTAATAGATACTTGGTACTAAGAGAGTAATTCAAATTCCCTTGCTAATAGACAGAATAAATGACAATAGTGGCAATAGCTAACATTTATTTAGGATTTTAAGTCTGATTAAGTATTTTTATATGCATTACCTCATTTGGTTTCTGGATCTGGAAGAAGGGACTGTGCCAGCCTTGGGTAACAGAGAGTTGAACAGGAAATGGGCAGAGCTGCCTTGCCTGCTTGTAACATACCATGTTTACTAGCTTAGGGCTTGGGCACTCTAGGGGTGATGAACTCCCTGGATGCTTCCTGCTCAGTGACCAATAAGGGGATGGTTTCATCATTTCCAAAGCACCCAAGCACTGAGTCATGCATAACCAGCTGGAAGTTGTTAGTAAAAGAATTCAAATTACTATGTTGGGGAGAGGAGACTTCAAAAACCTGCATCTTTACGTTTTCCTCTCTAATTCTTCTTTTTTTTTAATCCTTGACTTTAGCCTTAGAATCAGTACTATGTACTGACTCCAAGACAGAAGAGTGGTAAGAGCTAGGCAATGGGAGTTTAGTGACTTGCCCAGGGTCACACAGCTAGGAAAAGTCTGAAGCCAGATTTGTTCCTCTCTAATTCTCATCTAGAGCCTCTACCCTTCTCCTTAGCTCTTCCCCTGGAAAGACAGAGTCAACATCATACCTTCTTTATTACATACTAGAAGCCAGACCCCAGGGTCATATGAAGGCTTATCAAAGAATAATTGTTTCAAATCTAATACTGTTTTCCAATTTTCCCAGCAGTTTTCATTAAATAGTGGATTTTTGTCCCAAAAGCTGAGCTCTTTGGGTTTATCACACACTGTCTTGCTGAGGTTATTTACCCAAAGTCTATTCCACTGATCCTCCCTTCTGTCTCTTAACTAGTACCAAGTTGATTCAGCTTCAAATCAAGGGAATCCTGCCCTCTTAACAGAATACTGCCTTACACAGTCCCACTATATTCTGAGGTCCACTTTGCCAAGCTATATGTTTTATTTGTCATTGAAGCTAAGTGGGAAAGGGACGAGTTATTAACTCAGTTATAGTTCAGTCATTTTCAACTCTTTGTGATCCCATTTGGGAGTTTTCTTGGCAGACATACTGGAATGGTTTTCTATCTCCTTCTCTAGTTTATTTTATAGTTAAGGAGACTGTAGCAAAGTTAAGTGACTTTGTCAGGGTCACACAACTAGTAAGTATCTGAGGTCAGATTTGAACTCAGGAAGATGAATTTTCCTTACTCCAAGCCCAGGACTATCATCATTGTGCCAGGAAGTTGCCTCTGGCTATAATTGTTCCCCCTACTCAAAGTAGCTAGAAAGTAACAAGATTGCAGTTAGAGTACAAGGGATGGCTAAGGAATCAGACCCCTATAAGGTGATAATCCTTCTATCTTATGAACTAGGCTAACAACATTAGGAGGTTTCTGCTTTGTTCAGTAGACTGTATCTTAGGAAAAGTCCAGAGGGTCAGAATAATGGTGAGAGAACAGAAGAATATGTCACTTGAGACTGGATGCAAGGAGGGATGTTCAGCCTAGAGGAGAGAAGGAATGGAATGGGATGGGGTGGGAGAGGGGGTTGGGAAGGGACCATTATAACTACCCTCATAGATCTCAAAGGCTGACCTGTAGGAAGGATTATATCTGCTGTGTTTGACTCCAGAAAGCAAAACTCAGGCCACTGTGGGAGTGGGAGGATAGAGTTAGAAAGAGGAAAATTTCTGCACAAATATAAGGAAAAACTTACTAATAATTAGGCCTATCCAAAAAGTGAAAAGCTTTTCTTGGGTGGTGGTATCACTGGAATTGAATTGTTTAAGAAGAAGCTGAATTAGGGACATCTCAGTGGATAGAGAGCCAGTCCTAGAGAAGGGAGGTCCTGGGTTCAAATGTGGTCTCAGACACTTCCTAACTGTGTGACCTTGAACAAATCACTTAACCCCCATTGCCTAGACCTTACCACTTTTCTGCCTTGGAACCCATACACACAGTATTGATTCTAAGATGGAAGATAAAGGCTTAAAAAAAAGAAACTGAATGACTAGTCAGAGATGCTTCCCTCAAATTCCTGCTTCAAGTGACTATTTAACTAGGTAACTTCTGTAATCCTTCGCAATTCTGAGTTTCAATGATATTGGGACCCTCACCAGGAAATATACTCAGAGGACGATAAATACATTAAGAGTAAGTCTTGTTCATTAGAATATCATCAGAGAGCATTTGCTGTCAAAGTCAGATGCTTTGCTGAAATCCAGGAAAATTATATTTGCGGTGTTCTCTTCACCAACCAAGCTAGTACTGACCCGAAAAAAGGAAATGAGTGTAGTCTGGCATGATGTGTTCTTGATAAGCTCCTGCTAACTTCAAGTAATCACTGCACCCCTTTATCTGTGCCTACGAGCCATCTGTTTAAGAATCTATTCTAAGACCTGATGGCCCCGTTGACTTCAGTGTGTATTTCTTCTGTACCATGATGGGAGAAGGAAGAGTCAAGAACCTGCTTCCCCAAGGGACAGAAGGTCTGCCCATAACTCCTTTGGAATTACCTTAGTACATCTATGATGCTGAGTGAACCCTCAGGGAGCTGGGTGAGCTTAGCAGGCTTTCAATGAACAATACTACATGATTTCTATAGCACATTACCTCTAGGAAGCACTCCTCAGAGCAATCCTGTGAGGTGGGTCATGCATACTATTCCCACATTATAGATGAGCAAAATGAGAGGGAGAAAGACAGGGAGACTGGGAAAATAGAGTGGGGGGAGGGAGGTGGAGAGAGAGAGAGAGGGAGAGAGAGAGAGAGAGAGAGAGAGAGAGAGAGAGAGAGAGAGAGAGAGAGAGAGAGAGAGAAAGGGAAAGAGAGAGAGAGGGATAGAGAGAGAGAGAGAGAGAGAGAGAGAGAGAGAGAGAGAGAGAGAGAGAGGGGGGGGGGGATAAAGGGAAGAAGAGAGAGATAGAGACAGGAAGCCTTGTCCCTTAAACCCCAAGTCCTACAGACCTTCTCAATTCTGAGTTGTCTTCCTGTTGCTTTAGTCTCCTGGAGATTCAATTCTGATTGTGTAGCCTACCTTGATTTTTTTCTTCAGAATAGGCTTTGCCACATTTCTATCCCCTAAGCTAAACATTCTAACTTCATCTCCAGGGATAATCATTTTCTCTTACAGAAGGACTTTTGTAACAATGGAAATCCAACTCTGTTGCTTTCTAACTTTGATAATAAGAATCACATAGTACTTACCAAAGTTTACCAAACCCTATGAAAGTAAAAGCAGTACTAAAAATATCATTATGCCTAATTCACAGATGGGGAAAATTAGATTAAGGAGGATAAATGTTTCCTGAGGTCATACAGCTACTAAATATCAGAACTAGTCCTAGTAAAAGATGTTGTCAAAGGGATTATTTTATAAATTCAGGTTGGACTAATGTTTCTCAGCTCCCTTCCAGATGATTAAGGGTATCTCCAAAGTCTTAAAGAAGTTTTAGGCTATTTAAAACGTACACTAAGACTTTTGGGACATCTTGAATAATTTGTGATTCTCTCCTACATTACTACTGGCTTCTTAAGATTGATAGTAAGGAAAGTTGTTTGTAAATCTTCAATTATTAGTTACATAAGTTTTGGTGGTTGTTCTTATTGTTTGGGGTCAAACCTATGATTTCATTGATTTAAAGGAATTCCCAGTGAGAAAGGTCCCTCTCCCAAATCAGGTAGTCACTTACTCTGCAACATATAATCTTAGAGTGTTAATGGGGCACTGAGAGGTTAAATAGTTTACTCAGATTTGCACAGCTTCTTTGCCAGAATAGATCCAGTTCTTCCAGATCCCAAAACCAACATGTTGTCTAATACAGTTTATAGGACCCTAGACCTAGAGTTGGAAGGGACCTAGAGATCAACAAACTAGAGAGTTCAATACTCTCATTTTACAGAAGAAGAAACTATAATCCATATGAGTTAAGTGATTTGACCAAGGTCACCCAAATGATAATTTGCCAAATTTGGTAAATTTTACCAAATGGTAAAGTGCCAAATGGCACTGCCCAGATTTTAATTCAGATTTTCTAATAATAAATCCAGGGTTGGACTGTTGTTGTGAATCATAGGATTATTTATTCAGGCCACTGCTATTGTTTTTTATCATTGAATTTATTCCACGTTTTAATGATCGCTCCCAATAGTGATCATTCAGGGTGCCACACTTTTATATTCATTCTCCGTTGTTTGTACATAAAGTGCTTGGAGGTCAATAACACCAGCAAGGAAGGAAACAGCCTGTGTGCACAATAGATGCTTGTGCCATAGCTGCTGACTTATCGAGGGTGTGCTACATTAGCTATTTTTCTCCTTTCTCCAAATCCTTTAATCCTCTGGCCATCCCACACTCTCCATGTTTTAGAGACAAAGATCTTGAAATATTCCCGGATCAAACAAGGACAACTCCTACATGGGATAGGTATGTTTCTTTTTGTATTCATGGTGAAGATCCAGGAGCAGCACAAGTCAGAGGAGAATGCAGTGCCAGACTGAGACTCAGAACACTTGAATTCAAGTCTTGGCACCTTGGCTAAGTTATTTCTCTCTGCCCCTCAATCTCCTCCTCAGTAAAATAAAGGACTTGGATTAAAACAAAATATGCTGTTCTCAAAATATAATCTGGCAGCCTTTGTGGATACCCAACACCTTTTTAGGAGGTCTACTCTTTTCATGATAATATAAAGACTTTTTAAATTTTGAATATAACAAATGCATTAAGATATAACTCATATTTTTAAAAGCTTATTAAAGGGTCCTCAAAAAAATTTAATGTAAAAAAAGACAAAGTTTGAGAATGACTTTTAGATGATCTCCAAGGCCTTTTTCCATTTTGACAATCTATCTTCTACGCATAGGTATGCCTGGAATCATGCTCTAAGTGTTTCTAGAACTAGAACAGTGTACCAGATTCTCCGTCACACCCTGAATTACTATTGGTTCTCCCATTCCTTCTCTCCTTCCCTTCAGGAGAATAAAATAGCATCCAAATGATATTCTGGTCCATCCATTTAAGCATGATTAGGGTTCTAAGATTTCATCCAGCTCCAGAATTCTGCTTCCTAACAACCCATTCAGTGCTAATGTTCTAGAAGTCAATTTGCTTCTTTCTCTCTTAGACTTAATGCTACAATCCCACAGTTTCCTCTCTTTTACATAGTTTTAATAATCATGTTAGGAGTAAAGCATTGGAAACAGAGTTGAAGAAATAGCAGTCTCTTCCCCAGACTTCAAAAGCCAGGCTTATCCAATCCATCTTCATAATTCATCCCTCATCTTCTAATGAGAAAAACCACTTTTTACCCATGTTAATATCTGGTGAGTCATGGATGCTGATTTCTTTAGCTTTCTAAAGTAGCATATTCATCTCTAGGCAAAGCAGCCAACTTAAATTTTATTTTTTTAAACCCATAACTTCTGTCTTAGAATCAATACTGCATATTGGTTCCAAGGCAGAAGAGTGGCAAAGGCTAGGCAATGGGAGTTAGGTGATTTGCCCAGAGTCACACAGCTAGGAAGTGTCTGAGGTCAAATTTGAACTCCTTTCTCAAGACCTGGCTCTCAACCCACTGAGCCCATCTTAACTTTTAAAGGAATATAGTGAGGCATCATGAAAAGAGCAAAGACATGGAGTCCAGAGGTAAAGTCAAGTTCTGGCTTACTTAATTTTTAGGTAATTGAAATATTCACCCTTTTAGACTCAGTTACCTCATTTAAAAATAAAGATACTCATTCCCACCCCTTGCTGCCTCTTGGGTTTATATTGTGTATCCAATGAGATTTTGTAATGACAAATTGCTATACAAATATATGTTATTATTAGTATTATGCCAAGTGGAAATTCATGTCAAAATAATTTAGGTCATTGTTATAGGCAATGATTGGGCCATGTTCTTTAAAAGGCTACTATGGAGAAACTCTAGACTGCTGCTCATCTAACAGAATATAGTTTAAATAAACTAGGAGTGGAACACACTCAGTAATTATTAACTTTTACAACACTTCAAGGAATGAGTGGAAATGATCAACCTGCCAGAGAAGGAGACCTGGGTCAGCCTTTTTGGTTAAATTTTTATTTCTCTTCTAAAATTAACAAATTCCTCCCATAAGTTCAGGGGAAGAGAAGAATTGAGGCAGTTAATAAAAGAATATAGTTCCACCCCTGCCCCATCTCAACTCCATTCTGGAAGTCACATAATAGCAGTAAAAAGATTTATTTTAAAGGATTCCAGATGCTTGCAATTCTTACAGAACCCTATTCCTTGGTTAAGTGGCTGAACAACTTTATTGAAAGATTGTTGGTTAATGGACTTTACTGGTCACAAGAGGTTCTGTTCTTAGTTCTGTCCTATTCAATATTCTTAATGGTGACTTAGATGAAGAATTAAATGGCATGTTTATCTACTTGATAAATGTCACAAAATTGAGATGTATAGACCATGAGAGGAATGATAAAATAGAAATTGAAAACTATCTAGCTAAACTGAAACAATAAGCTAATACTTCCAAACTTAACTATTATAGAGATAAATGTAAAGTCTTGAATTTAGGTTCAAAAAGTCAATTCCTACTTAAGTTCAGGATAGGAGATAGATATTTTGAGAGTACTTCTATAAAATAAACCTTTTGGTTTGGGTTAACCAAAGCTCATAAAAAATCAACAATATACCTTTACAAAAGATAAAACAATTTAAGGTTAAACTAATAGACAAGGGAACTAGATTAGTAGACATGATAGTCTCGATAAATTCAATTGATCACACCTAGAATATCATGTTTATTTCTAGATATTATATGTTAAGAGGAACATAAACAAGTAAGATACCATACAGGGAGATGACAAGGGGATTAGAGTCTATGACATTGGGAATCAACTTAGAAAACTGAAAATATTTAGCATGGAGAAGAATTGGGGAGGTCATAAGCCATGTCTTAAAAGGTTATCATAGGAAAGAGAAAAAAAATGTATATTCCTATCTATGTTAACATGGTACCTATCACTTTACATGTATATTTGTACCTTAAATATGGAGCAATGTAGTAACTTTAATGTTCCTCTATTATAGGATAAGTTCTCTTATAGCAAGTTCTGTGTCATTGTATTCCCAAAGCCTAGAGTAGCACCTTATACCCAATGGACACATCATAAGGGTTACTTGAATTTTAACTTAAATTTGTTGAATACATTTCAAATTAATAGCAATAAAGCAGAAGATGCCAGTATTAGGAGTATTAGACATTTGTACAAATAAATACAATTAAAGTAACAAGAGTTGAAAGGAGGCCTTAAGAGCCAATTTTCATAGTTCTTAGGGTTCAAGAGGTCAAGGGTCCAGGAAGAAAAGTGGAGGGACACAATGTTCCCAAATTTCAAGTTGTACTGCTCAAGATGAGGATTAAGAAGCATGTGGGTATAACAATGGTCATTGTGGTTTCTCTGTAGAAGCTACAATTTATTCATCACCTGCTCTCTCTATCCTCTTTGTCTCTATGGATTTAATCAGCCATGCCCTGCTAAAACAAATAACTTTTTCTTCAGCCTAGAGGCAGTATAATGGTTTCTCAGGTCCAGATGGTTGCCTGGTCTGTTGCTTTATCAAATTCATATTAAATGAAAAGTTAGGAGTACAATCATAATAACTCAGAGTATCCATTTAGGAAGAGTCCTAACCTTTAGGCAGAATTCTGCCTTAAATTGAACTTGTGTTTATCTCAACCTGACACTGTCTTCTTTAGGGTTAAGGCAAAAAACCTGGTTACCAGAAATTTTGGAGAAAATAAACAAGTAATTGTGTTATTGTGGTTATTAATGAACAACCACCAGTTCTTTCTAGTTTAGTCTTTGAGGTTCTTCTTCCTTTTAGTCTGTTTCTCATAGACTATGAGTGTTTCTTTAAGAACTCTAGGGTGTGGCTCAACTTTGGGCACCCACTCAAAGATTGCAATAGTTTCAATTCATTCTCAAATGATAGGAGAAAGTTTGTCACTCTGAATTAGCAATTCCAAGACACCAATCAGTTCTCAAACCCCAGTTACATAGATATTAGGAAAGACTAAAATCTTTTCCAATGAATACAGCAGTAAAGCAAGGATATCCCTTTTCTCTGTTATTATTTGACAGTTTTAGAAGTGATAATAACAATGAGACAAGAGAAAGAAATAAAATTAGTAAAAATAGGTGAAGATAAGAAAAACTTTTTATATACATAATTTGACACTTTACTTGGAAAATCCTGGAGAATCAGTAATGAAAATATTTGAAGCAATTAAAGTTTTAGTAAGATAGTAGGCTATAAGATAAATCTCCAAAAATTAATAGTGTTTCTTTATAATTAAAATAAAATCCAGGAAGCAATAATATAAAAGGAAATATCAAAATTCAAAATAACTACAAAATTTATTAAAATATCTGTCAGTCTTCCAAAGCATACTCAAAATCTGTATAAATACATTTATAAAACATTCCTTAAAGAAATAAACAAATTTAAATAGAGGGATGTTCAGTGTTCATGGCTAGGTCATATCAATAAAATAAAAATTATACTACTAAAATTAATTTACATATTTAGTACTATACAAATCACACTAACAAAAGATATTGAACAGATATTGACACAATAATAACAAAATCCGAGACTTCCGGTTAAGATGGCGGCTTAGAGAAAGCTGAAGTTCAGATCTCCGGAAAACCCTTCCCGACCGATCTCAAACTAGAAGCTCCTAAGGCGCCGAAATTCAAAACGATCAACAGCACAGACCCTGGGAACCCTCCTCCTGGACCTGGACCCGGTTCAAAAGGTACGGCTCCCCTTAAAAGCCAGAACCCGAGATCCCTCGGACCTCAGGGGTAGGAGCGCAGAGTCCAAGGCTCCCGGAAGCGGCAGCCGCGCCGGGCTCAGAGAGCAGGGTCTGAGGAACAACAACCCTCAGGGTCTTCTACCCAAGTCCCAGTCCGGGTGAAAGTTACTGCCTGGGGCCTCCGCTGCAGAGAGCTGGTCAAAACAACAGCAACCCTCAGGGCGGGCAAGACAGCCTCACAGGCTGGATCCTGCTATCCAAGTCTCAGTGAAAGTCTGTGCTCTCGGAGCTTGGGGAAGCGGCAGCCCATCCCCCCGCAGGCCGACGAAACAGCCTCACGGCCAGGGATTCTGAAGGCAACTTCCGGAAATCGAGCCAGGGGGAGAGTGTGGCTTCGTGGTCTGACCCTTCCATTCCAGTTCCAGTGAGGCATATTCAGTTTAACCCAGGGAAAGCTCATAGAACCATCTGCCCAGGACTGCCTCTGAACACCAGACAGAGACAAGAAAAGCCAATCCTCCACGTTCAGAGATGACAAACTCTACAGAAGCACAGAAGCCCCAAAATACCAAGAAAAATAAGAAGAAAGGGGCGACTCTGGACACATTCTATGGAGCCAAAATACAAAATACAGAGCAGATAGAAGAAGATATACAAGAAAATTCTCCAAAATCTTCCAAAGGAAATAGAAACTCTCCACAAACACATGAAGAATTTGAATCAGAAAGGACCAAAAATATGGAAGCCCTCTGGGAGGAAAAGTGGGAAATGATGCAAAAGAAATTCACGCATCTCCAAAACCAGTTTGACCAAACTGTAAAAGAAAACCAGGCTTTAAAGCAAGAACTAATAAAGCAAAGCCAAAACACCAAGAAATTAGAAGAGAACATAAAATATCTCACCGACAAGGTGATAGATCTGGAAAACAGGGGGAGAAGAGAAAATTTAAGAATAATTGGACTCCCAGAAAAGCCAGAAATAAACACCAAACTGGACATGGTGATACAAGATATAATCAAAGAAAATTGCCCAGAGATTCTAGAACAAGGGGGCAATACATCCACTGACAGAGCTCACAGAACACCTTCTACACTAAACCCCCAAAAGACAACTCCCAGGAATGTAATTGCCAAATTCCAAAGCTATCAAACAAAAGAAAAAATCCTACAGGAAGCCAGAAAAAGACAATTTAGATATAAAGGAATGCCAATCAGGGTCACACAAGACCTTGCAAGTTCTACGCTGAATGATCGTAAGGCATGGAACATGATCTTCAGAAAGGCAAGAGAGCTGGGTCTCCAACCAAGAATCAGCTACCCAGCAAAACTGACTATATACTTCCAAGGGAAAGTATGGGCATTCAACAAAATAGAAGACTTCCAACTTTTTGCAAAGAAAAGACCAGAGCTCTGTGGAAAGTTTGATACCGAAAATCAAAGAGCAAGGAATACCTGAAAAGGTAAATATTAAGGAAAGGGGAAAAATGTTATCTTCTTTTACTCAAACTCTCTTCTATAAGGACTACATTTATATCAACCTATGTATACTAATATGTGGGGAAAATGTAATGTATAAATAGGGGGTAAAGAAAGACCAAATAGAATAATGGTTCTCACACAAAGATTCACAGGGGAAGGGGAGGGGAAGAAAACTCCTATAAGAAGGAGAGGAAGGAGGGGGGGGTTTACTTAAACCTCAATCTCAGGGAAATCAACTCTGAGAGGGAAAAACATCCAGATCCATTGGGATCTTGAATTCTATCTTACCCAACAAGGGTAAGGAGAAGGGAAAACCAAGGGGGGGAGGGGGAGAGGGAGAACAAAAAGGGAGGGAAAGAGGGGGGAGGGGGAGGGAACAAAAAGGGAGGGACTAAAAAGGGAAACATCAAGGGAGGGGACAAGGGGGACTGATTCAAAGTAAATCACTGGACTAAAAGGTAGAGCCGAAGAAGAAAAGGTTAGAATTAGGGAAGGCAATCAAAATGCCAGGGAGTCCACAAATGACAATCATAACTTTGAACGTGAATGGGATGAACTCACCCATAAAACGTAGACGAATAGCTGAATGGATTAGAATCCAAAACCCTACCATATGTTGTCTTCAAGAAACACACATGAGGCGGGTTGACACCCACAAGGTCAGAATTAAAGGATGGAGTAAGACCTTCTGGGCCTCAACTGATAGAAAGAAGGCAGGAGTGGTAATCATGATATCTGATAAAGCCAATGCAAAAATAGACCTGATCAAAAGGGATAGGGAAGGTAATTATATTTTGTTAAAAGGGACTCTAGACAACGAGGAAATATCATTAATCAACATGTATGCACCAAATAATATAGCACCCAAATTTCTAATGGAGAAACTAGGAGAATTGAAGGAAGAAATAGACAATAAAACCATACTAGTGGGAGACTTAAACCAACCATTATCAAATTTAGATAAATCAAATCAAAAAATAAATAAGAAAGAGGTAAAAGAAGTGAATGAAATCTTAGAAAAATTAGAATTAATAGACATATGGAGAAAAATAAATAGGGATAAAAAGGAATACACCTTCTTCTCAGCACCACATGGCACATTCACAAAAATTGACCATACATTAGGTCACAGAAACATAGCACACAAATGCAAAAAAGCAGAAATAATGAATGCAGCCTTCTCAGATCACAAGGCAATAAAAATAATGATTAGTAATGGTACATGGAAAACCAAATCTAAAACCAATTGGAAATTAAACAATATGATACTCCAAAACCGTTTAGCTAAAGAAGAAATCATAGAAACAATTAATAATTTCATCAAGGAAAATGACAATGGCGAAACATCCTTTCAAACCTTTTGGGATGCAGCCAAAGCGGTAATCAGAGGCAAATTCATATCCCTGAAAGCTCATATTAACAAACAAGGGAGAGCAGAGATCAATCAATTGGAAATGCAATTGAAAAAACTCGAAAGCGATCAAATTAAAAACCCCCAGCAGAAAACCAAATTAGAAATCCTAAAAATTAAGGGAGAAATTAATAAAATCGAAAGTGATAGAACTATTGATTTAATAAATAAGACAAGAAGCTGGTACTTTGAAAAAACAAACAAAATAGACAAAGTACTGGTCAATCTAATTAAAAAAAGGAAGGAAGAAAAGCAAATTCACAGCATTAAAGATGAAAAGGGGGACAGCACCTCCAATGAGGAGGAAATTAAGGCAATCATTAGAAATTACTTTGCCCAATTATATGGCAATAAATACACCAATTTAGGAGAAATGGATGAATATATACAAAAATACAAACTGCCTAGACTAACAGAAGAGGAAATAGAATTCTTAAATAATCCCATATCAGAAATTGAAATCCATCAAGCCATCAAAGAACTTCCTAAGAAAAAATCCCCAGGGCCTGATGGATTCACCTGTGAATTCTATCAAACATTCAGAGAACAGTTAACCCCAATACTATACAAACTATTTGACATAATAAGCAAAGAGGGAGTTCTACCAAACTCCTTTTACGACACAAACATGGTACTGATTCCAAAACCAGGCAGGTCAAAAACAGAGAAAGAAAACTATAGACCAATCTCCCTAATGAATATAGATGCAAAAATTTTAAATAGGATACTAGCAAAAAGACTCCAGCAAGTGATCAGAAGGATCATTCACCATGATCAAGTAGGATTCATACCAGGGATGCAGGGCTGGTTCAACATTAGGAAAACCATCCACATAATTGACCACATCAACAAGCAAACTAGCAAGAACCACATGATTATCTCAATAGATGCAGAAAAAGCCTTTGATAAAATACAACACCCATTCCTATTAAAAACACTAGAAAGCATAGGAATAGAAGGGTCATTCCTAAAAATAATAAACAGTATATATCTAAAACCAACAGCTAATATCATCTGCAATGGGGATAAACTAGATGCATTCCCAATAAGATCAGGAGTGAAACAAGGATGCCCATTATCACCTCTACTATTTGACATTGTACTAGAAACACTAGCAGTAGCAATTAGAGAAGATAAAGAAATTGAAGGCATCAGAATAGGCAAGGAGGAGACCAAGTTATCACTCTTTGCGGATGACATGATGGTCTACTTAAAGAATCCTAGAGATTCAACCAAAAAGCTAATTGAAATAATCAACAACTTTAGCAAAGTTGCAGGATACAAAATAAACCCACATAAATCATCAGCTTTTCTATATATCTCCAACACAGCTCAGCAGCAAGAACTAGAAAGAGAAATCCCATTCAAAATCACCTTAGACAAAATAAAATACCTAGGAATCTATCTCCCAAGACAAACACAGGAACTATATGAACACAACTACAAAACACTTGCCACACAACTAAAACTAGACTTGAACAATTGGAAAAACATTAACTGCTCATGGATAGGACGAGCCAATATAATAAAAATGACCATCCTACCCAAACTTATTTATCTATTTAGTGCCATACCCATTGAACTACCAAAATACTTCTTCACTGATTTAGAAAAAACCATAACAAAGTTCATTTGGAAGAACAAAAGATCAAGGATATCCAGGGAAATAATGAAAAAAAACACATATGATGGGGGCCTTGCAGTCCCAGACCTCAAACTATATTACAAAGCAGCAGTCATCAAAACAATTTGGTACTGGCTAAGAAACAGAAAGGAAGATCAGTGGAATAGACTGGGGGAAAACGACCTCAGCAAGACAGTATACGATAAACCCAAAGATCCCAGCTTTTGGGACAAAAATCCACTATTCGATAAAAACTGCTGGGAAAATTGGAAGACAGTGTGGGAGAGACTAGGAATAGATCAACACCTCACACCCTACACCAAGATAAATTCAAAATGGGTGAGTGACTTAAACATAAAGAAGGAAACCATAAGTAAATTGGGTAAACACAGAATAGTATACATGTCAGACCTTTGGGAGGGGAAAGGCTTTAAAACCAAGCAAGATATAGAAAGAATCACAAAATGTAAAATAAATAATTTTGACTACATCAAACTAAAAAGCTTTTGTACAAACAAAACCAATATAACTAAAATCAGAAGGGAAACAACAAATTGGGAAAAAATCTTCATAGAAACCTCTGACAAAGGTTTAATTACTCATATTTATAATGAGCTAAATCAATTGTACAAAAAACCAAGCCATTCTCCAATTGATAAATGGGCAAGGGAAATGGATAGGCAGTTCTCAGATAAAGAAATCAAAACTATTAACAAGCACATGAAGAAGTGTTCTACATCTCTTATAATCAGAGAGATGCAAATCAAAACAACTCTGAGGTATCACCTCACACCTAGCAGATTGGCTAACATAACAGCAAAGGAAAGTAATGAATGCTGGAGGGGATGTGGCAAAATAGGGACATTAATTCATTGCTGGTGGAGCTGTGAACTGATCCAACCATTCTGGAGGGCAATTTGGAACTATGCCCAAAGGGTGCTAAAAGAATATCTACCCTTTGACCCAGCCATAGCACTGCTAGGTCTGTACCCCAAAGAGATAATGGACACAAAGACTTGTACAAAAATATTCATAGCTGCGCTCTTTGTGGTGGCCCAAAACTGGAAAACGAGGGGGTGCCCATCAATTGGGGAATGGCTGAACAAACTGTGGTATATGTTGGTGATGGAATACTATTGTGCTCAAAGGAATAATAAAGTGGAGAAGTTCCATGGAGACTGGAACAACCTCCAGGAAGTGATGCAGAGCGAGAGGAGCAGAACCAGGAGAACATTGTACACAGAGACTAATACACTGTGGTATAATCGAACGTAATGGACTTCTCCATTAGGGGCGGTGTAATGTCCCTGAACAACTTTCAGGGATCCAGGAGAAAAAAAACACCATTCATAAGCAAAGGATAAACTATGGGAGTGGAAACACCGAGAAAAAGCAACTGCCTGAATACAGAGGTTGAGGGGACATGACAGAGGACAGACTTTAAATGAACACTCTAATGCAAATACTATCAACAAAGCAATGAGTTCAAATCAAGAAAACATCTAATGCCCAGTGGACTTACGCGTCGGCTATGGGGGGTGGGGGGGAGGAAAAGAAAATGATCTATGTCTTTAACGAATAATGCTTGGAAATGATCAAATAAAATATATTTAAAAAAATAATAATAATAACAAAATCCATTTAGAGTAGCAAAAAATCTGGAATGTCAAGAGAAATATTGAAAAAGATAAAAATGAAGGGGGAATAGAACTTTCTAGTCTAAAACAATATCATCAAGAAGTAATGATCAAAGCTATTTGATATTAGTTTTAAAAATTAAAAAGTTGATCAATGAACAGATTAAATTAGGATGAATAGGAAATTATTGAAGTAAATTACTTATTATTCAATATGCATGAAATGTAGAAATAATCTATCAATTTCCTCCTTAAAGTTGTCTTTAAAACAAAAACTCAAGAATATCATAGCCAAAATTCAAAAGTCCTTCAAACAACATTCAGAAATAAAAAGAATTCAAGTATCAAGGAAGTATAAACAGAATCACATAAAATCTGACAACTTAAATGAATGGAAAAAAAAATCTTAGAATGAAATATTCTGAAAGGCAAAAAGTATAGACTTGGAGCCAAAAATAACTGATGCTGAAAAGTTGCTTAAAATCCTGTAAGAGAAATGGAAATTTTAAAGACTTTTGAAGAATTTATGATGAGGAAATAAGACTGATTAAGAACTATGAAATATAAATACAGAAATCCAGAAAAATCTAAAAAGGTAAATTTATTTGAGCAATTAAAAGTCTATATGATGGTATAGTGCTAACGTTCAAATAGAGGGAGAAGCAAGATCTGCCCTTTCAGAATTGTAAAGTCTTCAAAAGGTATTGAGGGGGTATTAAATAATAAAAAGAGAGGTAATGAAAGGTGCTTTGGCTTTCCTCTGAGGATTTGATGAGGAGAAATATGAGAAAGGATAAAAGAAATATAATAGCATAGAAAGGAGAAAGAAAGAGTGGAACTTTTTATTCCTCATAATTGTAATGGGTAAGAAGAAAATGGAGAAAGGGATAGGGAAAGGGCATGAAATGAAATTCACTCATCCTAAAATGAACACAGTAAAGTAAAACACACCCTTACAAATAGTTTGTCATGTGTGTATGTGTCTGTGTATGTATTATACACAGAAGTACATGTGAATATATGTACACATATATATGTATTGTGCAGATATAGATGTGTATATACACACATATATAGTATATATACACACATACATATGTATAGTTCAGTCATTCAGTTATATCCAATTCTTCATGAGCCTGTGGACAATACTGTCCATGGGGTTTTCTTGACAAAGATGCTGGAGTATTTTGTCATTTCTATCCCCAGGGGATTAAGGCAACCAGAGCTTAAGAGACTGTCAAAGTCACATGATAAATGCCTAAGGCTGAATTTGAACTCAGGTTTTCCTGAATATCTCTAGCATTCCATCTAGTTGACCTTGTATCCATTGACTACTTATCAATTGGGCAATAGCTCTTGTTTTTTTTTTTTTAATAAATTTGACTCAGTTCTATAATCAGTATGCATTTGAGAAATAAGGTCTTTATCAAAGAAACTTCCTGTAAAGATTCTTGAAATTTCTCCATTGTCTATGGTACATTTTAGCACAAAGTAGTTTCCCTTATTATCTCTTTTAATTAGACCTATTTTTTCTTTTGCTTTGTCTAAGCTCATGATTGCTACCCCTACAATTTTCTACTTCAGCTGAAACATTAAATTCTGCTCCAGCCCATTATTTTAATTTTGTGTGTCTTCCCATTTTAACATATTGTTAGATTCTAGTTTTCAATTCATTTTATCTGCTTCTCTTTTACGGGTGAGCTCATCCCATTCACATTCACAGTTATGATTACTAACTGTATTTAGAGCCATCCCTTTTTTTTCTGTTTCTTCCTTGTTCTCTTTTTCTTCATCCTGTATCTCCCCAAAAGTCTACTTTTCCTATAACCACTATTTCCCTTCATCTTCCCCTTTATGCCACACATTTTCTCTTATTCTCTTCCCCTCCTCTATCCCCAGGATAGATTAAAATTTCTGTGAACAACCAAGTATGTGTACATAGCTGCAGAGTTCTTCCCTCTTTGTACCAATTCCAATGAAAATGAGGTTCAAGCATTACACACCAATTTCCCACATTTCACCCTCCATTGTAAAAGCTCTTCTTTGTACACTTCTTTTAAGTGAGAAAACTTCACTGTTTTACCTCCTCCTTCATTCTGCTCTAAGTACATCCTTCACTCTCACCTGTTCATATTTTTTTGGAGATAGTTATTAGGAGTTACATTTATCATTTAACATATGAGAATGTAAACAGTCTCTTATTATTACTCTTTCATGTTTACCTTTTTATGCTTCTCTGGAGTCCTGAGTTTGAATGGCAAGTTTCTTTACACTCTGATCTTTTAATTAGAAACATTTAAATATCTTCTATTTCATTGATTATCAATTTTTCTCCTGGATTCTGGGTAGATTATTCTTGGTAATAATCCGATCTCCTTTGTCTATATTCTATATTGTCTATATAGAATATATGTCTATATTCTAAGCCCTCTACTCCTTTAACAAACTGCTAGATGCTATATAATCCTGACTGTGTTGTTCCACAGTATTTGAATTATTTATTTCTAATTGTATAAAGTATTTTCTTTCTGATATGGGAACTCTGGAATTTAGCTATAATATTCCTGGGAGATTTCATTTGGGGATCTTCTTTCAGGAGGTGATTGGAGATTTGAATTCAGGTCTTCCTGATGCTTGTTACAACACTTATTCTAGTCATATTGTTTCCTAGTGGTCTTGACAGTGATTCTAGCAGAACCTCTTCAACCTACATGAGAAAAAGTATGTGTTTTGTCTAACTGCTCACACTTGAACAAAACAAATGCCTCTACTTAAAGGAAACCACCTAATCCGTGGATAAACCATTGAAAATATTAGTAATACTATAAAAATATATTCATGTAGAGCTTTCTGGTTTACAAAGACCTTTTAATTTGATGAAGTAAGGCCCATAAAGATTATTATAATTTCCATTTTGCAGATAAGGAAACTGAGTCTGATGAATCTTTCACCATTTCTTTTGTTTAAATTGTTAATAAATTAATTTATTTAGTTTAGAATATTTTCCATGGTTACATGATTCATGTTCCTTCCCTCACACCATGCCATTCCCCTCCCATAGTAAATGTCCAATTCCACTGGGTTTTACATGTGTTATTGATCAAGACCTATTTCCATATTATTGATATTTGTAGTAGAGTGATCATTTAGAGTCTACATCCCCAATCATATTCCCATTAAACCATGTGATCAAGCAGTTGTTCATCCTCTGTATTTCTATTTCTACAACTCTTTTTCTATAAGTAGATAGTGTTCTGTCTCATAAGTCCCTCAGAATTGCCCTGGATCATTGCATTGCTGCTAGTAGAGGAGTCCATTACATTAGATTGTGCCAAAGTATATCAGTCTCTGTGTACAACATTCTCCTGGTTCTCCTCCTTTCACTCTGCATCAATTCCTGGAGATCATTCCATTTCACATGGAATTCCTCCAGTTCATTATTCCTTTGAACACAATAGTATTCCATCACCAACAGATACCATAATTTGTTCAGCCATTCCTCAATCAAAGGGTATCTCCACATTTTCCAATTTTTTTGCCACCACAAAGACTATGGTTATAAATATTTTTGTGCAAGTCTTTTTCCTTATTATCTCTTTGGGGTATAGACCCAGCAGTGCTATGGTTGGATCAAAGGATAGGCAGTCTTTTAAAGCCCTTTGGGAATAGTTCCAAATTGTCTTCCAGAAGGATTGAATCAATTCCAAATTTCCACCGACAATGCATTAGTGTCCCAATTTTGCCATATCCCCTCCAACATGTATTACTTTCCTTTGCTGTCATATCCAATCTGCTAAGTATGAGGTGGTACTTGACAGTTGTTTTGATTTGCAATTCTCTAATGACAAGGGATAGAACACTTTTTATGTGCTTATTGATAGTTTTTTATTTCTTTGTCTGAAATTTACCTGTTCATGTCCCTTGCCCATTTATCAATTAGGGAATTGCTTGATTTTTTGTACAATTGATTAAGCTCCTTATAAATGTGAGTAATTAGACCTTTGTCAGAGGTTTTTGTTATAAAGAATTTTCCCCAATTTGTTGCTTCTCTTCTAATTTTGGTTGCATTGGTTTTGTTTGTACAAAATCTTTTTAATTTTATGTAATCAAAATGATCATTTTACATTTTGTAATATTTTCTATCTCTTGCTTGGTTTTAAAATCTTTCCTTTCCCATAGATATGACAGGTATACTATTCTATGTTCACCTAATTTATTTACAGTTTCCTTCTTTATATTTAAGTCATTCGTAGATTTTTATTTCATCTTGGTGTAGGGTGTGAGATGTTTATCTAAACCTAATCTCTCCCATACTGTTTTCTAATGTTTCCAGCACTTTTTGTCAAATAGTGAGTTTTTGTCCCCAAAGCTGGAATCTTTGGGTTTATCATACCCTAATTTCATGAGGTCATTTACACCAAGTCTATTCCATTGATCCTCCCTTCTATCTCTTAAAAGTACCATATTGTTTTGATTATCACTGTTTTATAGCATAGTTTCATATCTGGTAATGCTAGCCCCATCCTCACCTTTTTTTTCATTATTTCCCTTGACATTCTAGATCTTTTGTTATTCCAAATGAACATTGTTAAATTTTTTTCTAATTCTGTAAAAAACGTTTCTTGGTACTTTGATAGGTATGGCAGTGAATAAGTCAATTAATTTGGGTAGGATTGTCATTTTTATTATGTTAGCTCATCCTACCCATGAACAATTAATATTTTTTCCAATTACCTAGATCTAGTTTTAATTGTGTGTAAAGTGTTTTGTAGTTGTGTTCATATAATTCCTGTGTGTGTCTTGTCAAATAGATTCCTAAATATTTTATATTGTCTAGGGTGATTTTAAATTGAATTTCTCTTTCTAAATCTTTCTGCTGAGATGCATTGGAAATATATGGAAATGCTAGAGACTTATGTGAGTTTATTTTGTATCCTGCAACTTTGCTTAACTTGCTGATTATTTCTACAAGCTTTTTAGTTGATTCTCAAGGATTCTTTAAGTAGACCATAATATCATCTGCAAATAATGATAGCATGGTCTTCTTGTTGCCTATTTTAATACCTTTAATTACTTTTTCTTCTCTAATTGCTACTTCTAGTGTTTCTAGTACAATGTTAAATAATAGAGGTGATAATGGGCATCCTAGTTTCACTCCTGATCTTATTGGGAATTATTCTAGTTTATCCCCATTGCAGATGATGTTTGCTGATGGGTTTAGATATATACTATTTATAATTTTTAGGAATGGTTCCTCCATTCCTATGTTTTCTAGTGTTTTCAATAGGAATGAGTGTTGTATTTTGTCAAAGGCTTTTTTTGCATCTATTGAGATAATCATGTGATTTTTGTCAATTTGCTTGTTAATATGTTCAATTTTGTGGATGGTTTTCCTAAAAATGAACCATCCTTGTATTGCTGCTATAAATCCCATCTGGTCATAATGAATAACTCTCATGATGACTTAACTGGAGTCTTTTTCCTAGTATCCTATTTAAGATTTTTGTATCTATGTTCATTAAAGAGATTGGTCTGTAATTTTCTTTCTCTATTTTTCATCTGCCTGTCTTTGGAATCAGTACCATATTTGTGTCATAAAATGAATTTGGTAGAACTCTTTCTTTGCTTCTTTTTGTCAAATAGTTTGTATAGTATTGGGATTTTGTGTTCTTTAAATGTTTGATAGAATTCACTTGTGAATCCATCAGGCCTGGGGAATTTTTTTCTTAAGGAGTTCTTTGATGACTTATTCAGTTTCTTTTTCTGACATGGGATTATTTAACTATTCTACTTCTATTAATCTAGAAAATTTATATTTTTGTAAATACTCATCCATATTACCTAGATTGCCATACTTATTGCCATAATTGGGCAAAATAGTTTTTAATGATTGCCTTAATTTCCTCTTCATTAGAGGTGAGATCTCCCTTTTCATCTTTGATACTGTTTATTTGGTTTTCTTCTTTCTTTTTTTAAATCAGATTAACCAGTACTTTATCTATTTTATTTGTTTTTTCAAAGTACCAGCTCCTAGTTTTATTTATTAATTCAATAATTCTTTACTTTCCATTTTATTAATTTCTCCTTTAATTTTCAGTATTTCCAATTCAGGTTTTATCTGGGAATTTTTAATTTGTTCTCTTTCTAGTTTTTTTAATTGGCATGCCCAATTCATTGACCTCATCCCTCCGTGATTTGTTAATATATGTACTCAGGGATATAAAATTTCTCCCTTAGAACTACTTTGGCATCCCATAGATTTTGATATGATTCATCCTCATTTGTCATTCTCTTCAATGAAATTATTGTTTCTATGATTTGGTCTTTAACCTACCAATTTTGGAGAATCATATTATTTATTTCCAATTAAGTTTTGATTTGCCTCTCCATGTACCCTTACTAATTATTATTTTTATTGCACTCTGATCTGAAAAAAAGTTGCATTTGTTATTTCTGATTTTTTTCATTTGTTTGTAATGTTTTAATGCCCTAGTACTTGGTCAATCTTTGTAAATGTACCACATGCTGCTGAAAAGGTTTATTCCTTTCTGTCCCTATTTATTTTACTCCATATATCTATTAACTCATTTTTCTGAGATTTCATTCACATCTCTTACCTCTTTCTTATTTATTTTTTGTTTTGATTTATCTAGATCTGATAGAGGAAGGTTCGTATCTCCCACTAATATAGTTTTACTATTTTCTCCTTAAGCTCTAATAGTTTCTCCTTTAAAATTTTGGATGCTATACCATTTGTTACATACATGTTGGGTACTGCTATTTCCTATTTGTATATACTGCCTTTTATCAGTATGTAATTACCTTCCTTATCTCTTTTAAACATCTATTTTTACCCTGGCTTTGTCAGATATCATGATTTTGAGTCCTGCCTTCTTTTTCTCAATTGATACTCAATAGATTTTGCTCCATCCTCTTACCTTTACCTTGTGTGTTTCTTGTGTGCCTCATGTATGTTTCTTGTAGACAACATATGGTAGAATTTTGGTTTCTAATCCATTCTGCTATTTGCTTCCATTTTATGGGTGAGTTCATCCCATTCACATTTTGAATTATGATTACCACCTATGTATTCTCCATCATTTTGATTTCCTTTCCTAGTCCTGCCCTTTCTTCTTTCACTATTTCCTTCTATATCACTGTTTTGCTTTTAATCAGTCCTCCTAATCCCCACACTTATTTTCATTCCCACCCCCTTCCTTCTTATTCCTTTCTTATTTTTCTTTAAGGTCTATTAAATCCCACCCCACTCTCTCCCTCCCTTTTAGTACTTCCCACCTTACTCCCCCACTTGGTTTTTTTCCCTCTTACCTTCCCTGTAGGTTAAGATAGAATTCTATATCCCAATGGATCTAGATGCTCTTCCCTCTCAAAATTGATTCTACTGAGAGTGGGCATATTATCTATTAGCACTCTCTTCCTCTCCATCTTATAATAGTATTCTTACTCTTCCCCCTCCCTTGAACCTCTTTATGAGGTATAATTTATCCTATTTTTCTTCTTCCTTCGTGTTTCTCTTGGTGCCATCCTCTATTCCCCTCCTCCTTTTTTTACTTATCATCTTAAACCAATTGGTACCCCAGGTCTACCTATGAATAATTCTTCTAACTACTATGATAGTAAAAACAGTTTTTGAGAGTTACAAATATCATTTTTCCATATAGGAATGTAAAAAATTTGACCTTACTAAATCCCTTGAAAATTTTTTTCCCACTTTCTTGTTTACCTTTTCATGTTTCTCTTGAATTTTGTATTGAACATCAAATTTTCCATTTAGTTCTGGTCTTATTTTTTACAAATACTTAAAAATATCCTATTTTGTTAAATGCCCATACTTTCCCCTGGAAGTATATAGTAGTAGTCTCTTGGTAAATGAGGATGACGATTATCTTTGTGCGTTTTCATCTATGATAGATGAGTGTGCACAAAGATACTTGTGTGTGAAGGAGATTTAAGTGGAAAAGTCGATGCACAGAGACAGTCCCACTCTCTTGGCGTTGGAAGCCTGGGTCCAGTGGCATGAAAAGTCGTTACACCTGAAGACTTCCTCAGCTGTATTGGATGGCCAGGTTGTCTTTTGTGCTCCAACATGCCCTAAGCACTCCACAGTGCTTTGCTGTGTCGCCATCTAAGCCATTGAACCTTCTTATTGGTTTCTTCTGTCTGTTCAGCCAAAGCAGTCTTCACATGCTGGGTGAGCAAAGCCAGGGTCCAAGACCCGATGGCTACCCTCACAAGGTTTAGCTGGCCTGTCGAAGCCGTTGCCCGGGGTGTGGCCGCTGCCGCATGCTAGCAGCTACTAGGAGCCACAAGTGAGAGCTGGGTGTCAGTGGGGATCAGAGGCTGCAGAGCTGCCCTGGGAGGGCACAACGAGCCCTCCCTACCAGAGATACTATCCCTTCCTGAATACCCCATATACCTGGAAGTATATAGTCAATTTTAATGGGTAGGTGATCCTTGGTTGTAGACCCAAATCCTTGCTTTTATGAATATCTTTTTCCAAACCTTGTGGTCCTTTAATGTGGAGGCTCCCAGATCCTACATAATCCTGATTGGTGCTCCTTGCTATCTGAATTGTCTCTTTCTGGCATCTTGTAATAATATTTTCTCCTTGGCTTGGAAGCTCTTGAATTTGGCAATTACATTTCTGGGGGTTTTCTTTTGAGGATTTAATATAAAGGGTGCTCTATGAACTCTTTCAATGTCTATATTGCCCTTTTGTTCAAGAATATCAGGGCAATTTTCTTGCATAATTTCTTTAAGATAATGACAAGGCTTCTGGTTTTTTTTTTCTAGGTTTTCAGATAGACCTATGATTCTCAAATTGTCTTTACTGGACCTGTTTTCCAGGTCTATTGTCTTCTCAAGAAGATATTTCATATGTTCTAATTTGTCATTCTTTTGGCTTTGCTTTATTAATTCTTACTGTTTTGTGAGAGCTTTAGCTTCTACTTGCCCAATTTTAGTCTTTAAAGACTGATTTTTCAGTTATGATATTTTGATTTTCCTTTTCAGTTTGGTCTAATCTGCTTTTCATGGCTTCCAGCAGGTCAACTGTGACATCCAATTTGTTTATTATTTCATATGATTTCTATCCCTCCTTTTCCAAGTGGGAGATTCTATATTTTAAACTGTTATTTTCCTTTTGAATTACTTGCATTTCTTTCTCCACTTTTCTTCCCATTGTTTCTCCATCTTTCTTACTTGGTTCTTGAACTCCAATTTGAGTTCCCCGAGTGCTTGTGACTCATTTCCATTTTTTTGGAAAGTTTGGATGTGTCTTCTTGTTTGTCACTCTTTGCTGTTGCCTCTGTATTCTGTTACTTTTATCCATAGATATTATCCAATATCAGAGGCTTTTTTCTGATGTATCTTACTTTTTTCATATTTGTAGATTGTAGTTCTTGGGTGTTAGTGGCATTGCTGAATTAGTTTTATCTTCCCTTCTCAGCCAGAAGTCTGAGTGAGGAGGGCAGTTAGCACTCACAGAACAGTTTTTGCCCTGAGACTATTTTTCAATTGTCCAAAGCATCTTCACTATCTCCATTTCTATACTCTGTGGGTCCCAAGTTTAGCTGCCAAGGCTTTGCACTGTCCTCAGGGATAAGACTGTGCTGCCTTCAGCCAGCTCCCAAGAATTTAGAGATTGGCCTGGCCTTTGCTCTGACTCTGGCATGGTAGGTGGTGTGTGTATGTGTGTATGTGTGTGTGTGTGTGTGTGTGTGTGTGTGTGTGTGTGTGTGTGTGTAATCAGCTCACACTTCGGTAGGTGTAATTTTACCCCCTTATATCATGGAAATGCCCAAAGCCTGCCCACCTTCAAGGCTTCACCCTACATTAGAGGGCCTTTCCTCATCTGATTTTGATTTTTGTCCTTTTGATATGCTTTGGTGTGATCAGTAGTACACTGCAGCCATCTTAGCCCAGAAGTCCTGCATCATTTCTAAGAGCATAAATTTTACTTTTGTCAGTCTAACTGATGACTACAGAGAATTTATCAATGAAATAAAGTTTAGAAACTCAAGTTTAAATCAGAATCTCAGAGCTATAAATCATTTCAGAATGCATCTAATTAAATTATTTCTTAATAGGAATCCATTTTAAAACAGTGCTATCATATGGTCCTCCAACCTCCCTTTAAAAACCACCTATAACAGGGAACTCACCACACCCAAGAAAATTCACTCCATTGTTGAACTATTTACATTGTTAGGAAGTTTTTCCTTGTGGTGAGTAACATAATGTGGTCTCTAGTCCACTTACCAGCCTAGCTGCTTCTCTCCAACTTATTTCAATGCTACAAAATGTGGTACTCAGAACATTATGATATGGTCTGACAAGGGTAGAGTAGAACTACCAACCAGGTACCATCCCAACATGCCATTCAGGACATTATGTCTCTCCTAGCTGTCACATCACCCTATATGACCTTTTCCATAGGAACTATATAAAACCAGAGGCTACATCAAACCTCATCACTCCTCAAACCCCATTCTATACTTCTGAAACTGACTGCTTGACCCTGACAAAAGAATTTTACATTTTAGCTAATTAAACTTTATTTAACTTGGCCCATTCTTCTTACCTCCTGAGATCTTTTGAGATTGAATCTGTCATTCAACATGTTGGCTATCCCTCTCGGAGTCTAATTCATCTTCATATGGAGGAAAGCTAACGTTGAAATTTATTAGTAATTAGTAATATTTCTATATGAATCTATTCATTTTCTCAGACTCCAACTTCTAAAGGTCAGGTAGTTCAGTTCTCATTTAACTGGACCCTTGTCCTGTGATATGTCAGGATAGAGACTTCAATGCTTTTTTCCCATTAACAAAGAATCCAGCCTTCCTACGTCTTTGCAAGCACATGTGCTTTTGCTCTTGCTAGATATCTATCTAGATTTGAAGTGATTTAGTCTATAATAGGGTTAACAGCCAGTGAAATCCTAATTGATACAATTTATATTTTTCTAGCCAAGAATCTGGAATTTATGACATTCCATTTCTTAAAATACCAAAGAAGTTAATGTCAATCACATTTCCTTAGCTTAGTGAAATTATAGAGACCTACCCACCCTGAGGAGTCGCCCTTCTCCTTCCTACAATGGAGTAATAAGAGAGGAATTGAAATCTTTAAGTTGTCCTCCTCATTAAAATATCTACCAATCAGGACTATCAGGGGAGATCCAAAAGACACTGTCATGTCAATCAAAAGAAAAATATACCTTGGTATAAAAGGTGGTATAATATGGTTATTTGGGGTCTTTCTGTACAAAGACACAAAAGATTGACCCTTCCTTTATTAATAGATCATATTCCTCTATTATTAAACAATATTATACTCAGAGAAATTGCCTCATTTTATTTATCAGTTAAAATTCCAGGTACTATAACTTGACATTTCTACTTTATTCAAGCCACTGATAAAAAATGTATAAGACTGGTGATAAAGTAGGAAAAAATCCCAACTGAAAATCACTATATTCCCTTCTTTGTAGTGAAGCACTAAACTTCAACCCCACATTCTCTATATAGTTATGTGGCTATGTAGTTATATGACTCTATATAGTTATGGGATATAGTTATATGGCATTATCTTCTTTTCCTAGAAGGGACTCTACACTGTCTGATTATTATACAAAACTTATTCCTGCCTTCAAGTCTTTATTCTTCAATTTCTTTCACATTGAAGGTCCTCCTTGCCTCTTCTCTGCATCTTCTCCATCCATCCAGCTCATATATATCTTGTAAACTCATGTTCCACTTCCCCCTCCACAAACCCCTTCCCAATGACCCCATAGCCACCATGCTGACCAATCTGCAAGGTCCCACTAATCCAAGCAGCATCTCTGGCCAAGTTCTACAAAGCAGAAAAGATGCAGACTGTCTAAGCAAATTGCCAAGATTACCTTAGGGAAAATGTGTTCTGAAACATTGATGAGATCTATGAACTTCTTAGTCAGATTTAACACTCATTCTTGGCATTGTTTTTTCAGCCTTTAGGAAAGAGTCTTAGTGAGAGAGAATTAAAACACTCCTCCTGGTTCTTGATCTGCTACAACTAGCTGTAAGAATTTTCATCCTCAATATTCCTATGTGCAAAATAAGGTTAGGCTTATTCACTTCAGTTAAATTCAAGTCAACAAGTCTAATTTCAGCTCCTAATGTGCTGAAGACACCATTCTGGGCATTGGAAATACAAAGACCATTTTCATTATAAAAAAAGATGAATACCTCTACCCTTAATAATTTACTGATGACTTCCAAAGTTCATTCCAATTCTTATGTTCTATGTTCTAAAATCCCATCCAGTTCCAAAACCCTGAGTTCTAAGCTCTGACATTCTATGTTTGGATATGTCTCCTAGTTCTTATATTCAATCTAGATCCCTGACAATTAAATCATTACCTGTTCTTTGTCCTATATCTTATGTTACATGTTCTAAAATTTTACATTCTGATCTAAAATTCTCTGTTCTAAATTCCCTTCCAGCTCTCATATTCCTTGTTCTTTTTGCTCCCTTCCAACTATAACATTCTATGTTCTATGTTTTAAGAACCCTCCCAGATCTGACATTCTAATTTCTATAATTTTATGGTTCCTAGATTCCTACAACTGGATCTCTCTGCTGCTCCAACACCCTCCCCCAATCCTCCCAACTGCCCCCCCCCACTTCCCCTGTCTTTTCCCTCACATTTCTGAATCTGTGACACTTTCCTAGCCCAGTCTACCTGTGCAATCTCTAAAGATGATGACTCTAATCACCCTAAATGGTCTTTTAGTTCCCAAAAATGGCTTTATTCTCAGAGATGCTTTCTCTCCCTGTTCCTAAGCAAAGAGCTGGTGTTAGTGCTAGTAGAAGTTCAGGGCAAGGGTACCTGTCGGTGGCTCTCGGCTACCCCCTGGTGGCTGCTTTGGACATTGCCCCCCTACTGATGTTAACAAGCTAATAACCATAGCAATCAATCAATAAGCATCTATGAAGCCCCTACTATATACATTTGGCACTCTGCTAGGTGTTAAGACTACCTAGACCAAAATAAAATGGCTCCTGTCCTCAAGACCCATATCACACAGTATTGTACTCAATAATTTTTTATCTGAGCATTTAGTGATTACTTACTTACTTACTTACTGCCCAATTACGTTGTTTTCTCTTTATTTTAGCAGTGTGCCCAGTCAATGAGCACTCACCTATGGCAGATACTGCCAGGCCTAATAGTCAGAGAACTTCAAAATTGGAAGAGATCTCAGAGCACCATTCATTCCGTTCTTTAGCATCTTCAAAAAGTGATCACCCAGACTCTACCTTAACAGACACCAGTGACAGATCACTACCTCTCAAGGCAGATCATTCTCCTTTTCTTTAATAAGCTTTTCTTTATTTTGAGATCCTAAAAATCCATTTTGTGTATGTACACACATGTATAATATTAAAAAGATTGGCTCTGAAATCAGAGCCCTGAGTTTGACACTCTTTACATGACCAAGGGTAAGCCCCTTCCTCTCTTTGGACCTCAATTCCCTTATCTACAAATTGAGGAGATTAGACTTGGTGATTCTAAGATCTGTTCCACCTCTAAATCTTGAGATTCTAGGCAAATTCTGTCATCTCTTTAAGCCTTGGTTTCTTCCTCTGCAAAATAGTGTTCAATCATTTCAACTCTTCCTCACCCTATTTGGGATTTTCTTGGCAAAGATACTGGAGTGATTTTTCCATTTCCTTTTCCAAGTTCATTTTAAAGATGAGAAAGTTGAGGCAAATAAGGTTAAGTGACCTGTCCAGTGCCACACAGCTAGTAAGTTGTCTGAGGCCAGATTTGAACTCACAAAGATGAGTCTTCCTGACTCCGGGCCTGGCAAATTGTGTTGTCACCTCCTTAAGCCTAGATTTCTTCCTTGGGAAAATATTTTTTTTTGCCCACATGTTTTATTTGCCTACATATATTATGCCCACATCATAGGGTATCTGCAACAATCAAGTGAGAAACTGTACAACCATTATTACATGGCCCAACATTCCCATTTTATAGATGAGAACTAAAAGAAGAGGAAATTACTAAGCCATATCACACAGAAAAATACCCAGGACTGGAATCTAAGTCTCCTGACAGTGAGCCCAGTGTTTGTTGATTTTTTTCCTCTTCCTACATATTCTTTTCCTCTCATCCAATAAATGCAAGGGAATTTACAGCATAAACACACAATGTTGGAACTGGAACGAATCTTGGGAGTCAGAAGTAGAGTGTAAAGTTCTTAGGGCAGAAACGGATTCATGTTTATCTTTGTACCTGCAACCTGCAACACCTAGAGTTGTGCCTAGCACATAGTAGTTGCATAATAAAGGCTTATTGATTGACTGGTACCTGTCCTTTGTGTCTATTCCAAAAATAAAAATCATGGGAATGTCCAGTTAACTAGAAATGAAGCTGTTCTTTCTCCTTACTGGGGCCTCTCCCTCCCACCTGCCATTCCCCCCTCCCCTTTCAAACATTGTCTTTGGAAATCCTCAATACAAGCTACATCTTCCTTAACATAGCCATTAGGTGTTCCAGGTCCACTTGACTAGGGGTTCCCTTTTCTTTCTCATTGAACTTCTCCCACAGCAAGCTCTTTTCTGGCTGAGTCACAAATTTGGGCATACACAGTCAAAAGAAAGAGAAGAGAAGAGAAGAAAAGAAAAAGAAAGTTAAGTCAAATATTTCTAAGCAGGCATAATTATGTCTTCAATAGGAGAGTTTTGACGTCTGTGAGCTCTTATTCTGTGGTAATAGCTATTAATATCTTTGTTACTGAAGTGATTTGATATAGTTTCCAAGCTAACAAGCTCATGGGGGTGGGAGGGAAGCCTACCATTTGGAGGAGTAGCTATTTCTTTAATTCGAAGCAAAGGACCCTCTGCTCTTTATTATAGTTGCTACAGGACTTCATACATCACTCTATGAGGCACTTTGAGGGTCCCCTGATAGAAGTTAAGATCCTTGAGAGCAGGGACCATTTCATTTTTGCCTTTGTATCCCATGTGACAAGCACAATCCCTGCAATATGGTATATTCATAATAAATCCTTGTTGATTGATTTATTAATTATAAACATCTACTCGACAGAATCCATATCACTGAGATCATTCATGAAGTAGCTCCTCAGACTTTGTTTCAGAGTTAATATGGAACAGAGAATCTCAGGACATAAAGTGATCAAAGACTTCCTACGCCATACATTGCTCTCTAATTTCTGTATAATCTCTTCTATGGCATAGCCATCAGGGACTCTTCCAGTCTACGCTTAAACATCTCCAATAATGGGGAGCTCACTGTCTACCCACTTTTAGCAGTGAATTACAATTTAATAGCTCTTAACATTGGCAGGTTTTTCTTTATGTTGAGATGAAATCTTCCCTCCTCCTCTCATCATTCAACCACCATTGCTAGCTTTATCCCCATGGAGCCAACTAAAAGAAATCTAATCTTTCTACATGAAGATAACTATCAGGTCTACTTAAATATTTTATTTGCTCCACTTAATATCCCTAGTTTCTTGAATTAATTCTTGAAATCTATGGTTTCCTGTATCCTTAGCATACCAGATATCCTCTTCTTAACAAGTTATAGTTTGTCAACATTATACTAGGGGGGGAACCTAGAATGGAACCCTCTACTCTAATTGTGGTCTGACCAAGACAGGTCAGTAGGATTGTCACTTCCCTTATTCTGGACATTTGTTATACATTTTTAAATGCAGTACATGATCACATTGGCTTCTTCTGCCCCCACATGCTGACAGTTCCTGGTGCTTTTGAAATTCAGTAACATCTTTTAAGAGATGCTTTGCAACTTTTTGTATTGCCAGATTTACTGCAAAAGAAGCAGCACACTCTTAGCCTCTGAAACAACAAAGTCAAGTTAAATTCAACACAATAAGTACTTATTATAAGCCAAATCCCATGCTCTAGTGTCCATGTTTGAGATATAAATATGAAAACAACTACTACCTTTAAGGATTTTACAATCTACAAGGGTGGAAGTGTCATGTAAGTAAAGAGTTTCCATGTCAGGCAAATAATGATCAGTGGATGAAGTATAAAATATTCTAAAAGAATGTGAGAACAAGAAGATTTTCAGCTGAGGGAATGAATAGGAAGTCAGGGAAGACTTCTCAGAGAAGATGGCATCCACGCTGGACCTTAAAGGAAGACTGTTTCTATGCTGTTCCCTAGTGACTGAAAATATAGCATGTATAGCAAAAGTTCAACTCATATTCTTTAGGAGCTTAACATCAGGGAACTAGCACAAGAATTTGGGAAATAACTCAGTGAAATGAAACTAGTTTTTGCCTGATGCTCAATTGAACTGGTAACTAAAGTGTGCTCATTCTTTTCTCTAGTCCAGTAAAAATCATTTCAATAAACATTTTTTAGTGCTTACAATGAACAAAGCTAGCTAGATCCTGGTAACTATTCAAAGATATAAGAACCCTTAAAACATTGAATGTCAAAGCTGGAGGGAAATTAGAAAGTCGCGTTCAGCCTTCCCACTTAATATTTGAAGAAACTGAGCCCCAGATTGGGAAATGGATTTGTTCAACATTTGATTGGTGGCATAGCCAGCCTAGAAATCAAGTCTCCTTGCATTACAGGTTTTTTTTCCATAGTTCTCTGAATCTTACCTAGTACAATGAACACAGCCTTAGAAGGAATCCTAGAATTTCAGGAAATATGACAGACAAGGGTGTTGTAGGGATGGGGAATGGGGTTGGGCCAGGATGTGCTCAGAGTCCCTCAAATAATACCATGTAGGCGACCGCCTACTTCACTTACTCATGAGGCCAGTCTTGGTTAGAATTATGAATACAGGTAATGGAGTAATTAGCTCAAAACATCTGCTAATGCAGAGTTGCGTGAAAGCACAGGTTTGAGGTGATATCACGACTTGGATTTTGTGCTTTTGTTGGTTTCCAAATTCCTCAGACCCAGCCATCCTTAGATTTTAGGCAGAGTCCAAATGAATATTGGTTCTTTCTCATATGCTGTCCAGAATGAAGCATGATTCTACATTCTTCATTGTTCAATGAGGCAAGGATAGAATAAGCCACAATTAGAGACAAAATGCCAACACTCATTAAAGTCATATTCACAGAAAAGAAAGCCCCTGCCTAAGCTATGTACTAAACAATATCCAAGGGCTCAATAAAGAATACTTCTAGAAGGGTTTAAATTTGGCCAAGCTCTCCTTGAAATCCATTCATCCACCAGTAATGGTGCCCATTTCTTCCTATCCTGAACAAATTTTGATACTTAAACCAATGTAATGGCTGTTCCCTTGACAATTTCACTTCAGGAAAAAGATGGGCTTTTCCTCCAGGCAGATAGAAATGGGTGGGGATGCTTGAAAGAGGATTACCTGAGGAAGACTACTAGTTAGGGGTGGGGAAGGAAGAATGAAAGATAGTGATATAGAAAGGAAAAATTCTTAGATAGAGTTAGAAGACTTTGGCTCTTGTCTTGGCTTTCCTATAGACTTTGCCATGTGACCTGGGAAAAATTGCTTCCCCTCTCTCTCTCTAGGAAAAGAAAAGGATGAATTGGGTTGAGGGTCTTTTATTTTTGTTTCATGGACCTGTTCTGAACTCTAATGAACTCAATGGACTCCTACTCAGGAGATTTTTTTTTGTTTTAATTCATAATTGAAATCAAAGTTAAATTTCAGTTCAAATTTAGTGTAAATAAAAGACCCACATTTTTCATATTTAATCTCATTGACCCCCTGAAATCCATCCATGGATCTTTTAGGGGATTGAGCCCCTGGACTGCATGGTCTGTGAATTTCCTTGTAGTTCAGATTCTCCAAGATTCCCATAGTCTATAAAATAAACAGAGTTTCAGCATAATCTTACCATGTTGCCTTAGGCAAATAGCTTAACCTCTAGGTATCAGTTTTCTCTTCAAGTAAGAATAATGTTCCCTGCCCTGCCTCTCTCAAGGGGATATTTTGTTATTGATGATGATGGTGGTGGTCTTTCATTTTTAAAGTAAACAAATGATATCATGGATTAATATCTTGATTTGTCTGAATTTAATTGAAGTGAGACACTTGCATAAAATCATTAGCTTTGCTCTTGTTATCAGGATGGCATATCTGCTGTGAACTATCATGTTTTGTCTCTTTATAGAACAGTGAAAACATGTTGCTGTTGTTCAGTCATTTTCAATCATGTACAACTCCTTGTGGCCCCATTTGGAGTTTTCTTGGTAAAGATACTGGATAGTTTGCCATTTCCTTTTCCAGCTCACTTTACAGATAAGAAAACTGAGGCAAACAGAATTAAGTGACTTCCCCAGGGTTACACAGCTAGCATGTATCTGAGACCAGATTTTAATTCAATTAGAAACATAGTAGATGCATAAAAGACAGTGAATATATGATTAAATCATAGAATGATAGAAGTAAAATGGAATTTAAATAGCTAATTAGGACTTAGTACAAAAGATTATAGATTTAGATCAATCAGTCAATACACATTTATTATGTACCTACTATGTGCCAGGCATCACACTACATGCTGAGGATACAAAAAGAAGCTGAATATAGTTCCTGTCCTAAAGGAGCATGTAATCTAATTAGGGAGACAATATGCATTTAAATATCTACAAACAACATAGATACAGGATAAACAGGAAATAATTATCAGAAAGAAGGCACAAGAATTAAGAAGGATTGGGAAAGATTTCCTGTAGAAGGTGCATTTTTTTCATTTCCTATTTCTTTTTTTTTCAATTACATATGGAAAAAAAATTTTAACCATTGCTTTCTTTTTTACAAATTATATGTTTATGCAATTTTTAATACTCATTTTCTGACATTTTGCATTCATGTTCTCTCTCTTTCTCCCAAACCTACCCCCCTCCCCAAGAAAGTAGGTAATATGATATTGGGTGTACATATATTATTATATAATATATTTTTCTCTGTTTGTCATGTGAAACAAGACATTGCTTACTCTAGAGAAAAATTTACAGAGGAAATAAAGAATGACATGTTCAATCTGCATTCAGACTCCATCTGTTTTCTATAGAGATGGATATCCTTTTTTGTCATGAGTCCCTTGGCAATGTCCTGGATCATACTGAAACACTTCTGGTGGAGTTCTAAATTAATCCAACCATTCTGGAGGGCAATTTGGTATTATGCCCTTTGATCCAGTCATACAACTGCTGGGTTCGTACCCCAAAGAGATAATAAGGAAAAAGACTTACACAAAAATATTTATAGCCTCACTCTTTGTGGTGGCAAAAATTTATAAAACAAGAGGATGCCCTCTGATTGGAGAATGACTGAACAAATTGTGGTATCTGTTGGTGATGGAATACTATTGTGTTCAAAGGAATAATGAACTGGAGGAATTCCATGTGAACTTGAACGACCTCCAGGTAATGATGAAGAGTGAAAGGAGAAGAACCAGGAGAACATTTTATACAGAGACTGATACATTGTGGCACAGTCAAATATAATGGACTTCTCTACTAGCAGCAATGCAATGATCCAGGACAATTCTGAGGAACATATGAGAAAGAACACTACCCACATTCAAAGGAAGAACCATGGAAGTGGAAACACAGAAGAAAAACATATGATTGATCACATGGTTTGATGGGGATATGATTGTGGTTTGGGCACCAAAGGATCACTCTATTGCAAATATGAAATAACATGGAAATGGGTTTTGAACAATGATACATGTGTAACCCAATGGAATTGCTTGTAATCTCTGGGAGGGAGAAGGAAGAGGGGTGGGAAAAATCATGAATCATGTAACCATGGAAAAATATTCTAAATTAATTATAAAAAATAAAAAGAATAATAACTAAGTCATTCACAGTAGATCATAATACACTATTGTTACTGTGTACAACATTCTCCTGGTTCTGCTTACTTAACTTTGTATCACTTCTTATAAGTGTTTCTGGGTTTGTTTTTGTGATCATCTTGTTTTTCATTTCTTATGACCCAATAGTATTCCATTACATTCAGGTACCACAACTTGATCAGCTATTCCCCAAATTAGGGACATCACTTCAGTTTCCAGTTCTTTGCCACCACAAAAGAGGTGCTATAAATACTTTTGTCAAGATATTTGTCAACTTTTCCCCTATCTTTTTCCAAATATTTATATAGTATTGAAATTATTTGTTCTTTAAATGTTTGATAAAATTCACTCATGAATCCATCTGCCCATGGTACTTTTTTCTTGGGAAATTCATTGATGAATTGCCAAACTTCTATTTTCTGAGATAGAAGTTTTAGATATTCTATTTCCTCTTCTGTTAGTATGGACAATTTACATTTTTAAAATACTCATCTATTTCACTTAGTTTATCAGATTTTGGGCATATAATTGAACAAAATGGCAATATCTGTTTTTCTGCTTTAATTTTTTCTCAGTTGGTTGTAATATTACTCTTCATTTTAAATGCTAGTAATTTGGTTGTCTGGCTTTTTTATCAAATTAATCAATGGTTTATATATTAATTTTCACAAACCAATGCCTTGTCTTCATTATTATCTCAATAATATTCTTACTCACAATGTTATTAACCTTGCCTTTGATTTTCAGGATTTCTAATTTCCTGTTTAATTGGTGGAGTTTTTAATTTGTTCTTCTTCCAGTGTTTTTTTTTTTTAGTTGCACATCTAATTCATTGATCTATTCTTTCTCTGTTTTATTGGTATATGGATCTCTGAGGGGAAATTCTCTCTGTCAAAATGAATTAGAAATGACTATGCAACTCAATATTTTGGAAAGTCAGAAACACTAAAAAGTTAAATGACATATCCATGGTCACATGACCAGTATAAGCCAAAATCAAGGTCTGAATATATAGAGACAGACAGACAGAACAGAGACAGGGACATAGAAAGAGACAAAGAGTCATATGTATAAATATATATATATATATATATCAAGACAGATAAATGTGTAGTCCTCAATTAACATATGTATATAATATGTATACACATGTAAGTATATACATCAACAGATATTATACATAGTTTATTTTGTGGGCTTATACTTTATATATTTGTATATATAAACATATATTTTGTCATATAGATATCTATATGTATCTATATCTATATTATATGTATCTATAATATGTATCTATACATACATATGTGTGTGCATATATGTGTGTGTGTGTGTGTGTGTATATATATATAAAGTAGTTCAAGTTGAGGATGGGAAACTATACCTGGAGACTCAGGAAAAGTTTTATTCAGAAAATGATGCTTTAGCTGCAACTTAAACGAAAAGAAAGAAACTATGAAATAGATGAGGAAAGAATATATTCTAGGTGTAAAAGTATGGCTAGTGCTAAGAAATATATATATATATATATATATATATATATATATATATATATATAAGAAATAGGTTTTTACATGATAGACTGGGAGGAGCCCAATTTGGCTGAATCACAAAGAGTAGGAAGGGACGTGATATCTAATGAAGTTGAAAAGATAAATTGGAGTCAGATGGCATAGAGCTTTAAAAACCAAATAGAGTAATTTATTTTTTACTCTAAAGAAAATAAGAAACCATTGGAATTGGTTCCATTGGAATTGGTTGGTTGAGTAGGATAGTCACATGGTTAAACCTATGTTTAAGAAAAATAAGTCTTGTAACAAGTAGAGGATAGACCAGACCAAACCAAGTCGGAAGAGATGTGAGGCACAGAGACTATCTAGAAGGTTGTTGCAATAACCCAGAAGGTAAGGAGGCTGCTCTAAAGTGGCAGCTTTGTAAGTGGAGAGAAGGGGCAAGATGTGAGGGAGATGGTGAAAGTGGAAAACAGCAATATTTGTCTACTGATTCAAGACAGGTGAGAAAGAACAAAGAGTCTAATATTCCAGTTATGAACCAAGGAGATTGAAATGAAAGCCTTTGCTGACAGGAAAAAAAAAAACAGTTTAGAAAATGGGATGGATTAAGGAGCAACATAATGTGGAGGCTGAATTAAAAAAAAAAAAAAGATCTCCAGGAAACCTAATTTCAAAATCCCATTTGCCAATTGGAGAGGTAGGATAGATACTCAAGGAGAGAATGTGGGTTCAACTATTTGGAAATGATAGTAAAATCCCAGATTCTACCAGTCCATGCTGACATTTACCTCATCCCATCATCCTCCTTGTTTCTATCAGAATTTAGGACTTAAAGACACATTATGTATTTAAATGTCTGTTCAACAAATTACCTCTCTCAGAAGGCTTGACCCCACAGAGGGTAGCACAGGACTTAGCATATCATTGAATCATGAGCTTGAAGGAGCCATCAAATCTGCTTTAATAAAGTTGACCTCATCTATCCCTTTTTCATCGTTCATTGGACCACCATCCTAGTCTAGGATTAATCTCACTAGACTATTCTACCAGCCTTTTGGCCAAATCCCTTTCCTCTAGTCCTTCCGTTCTCAATTCTGTCTTACACATACTGCTTGGGTCATTCATTGTCCTGCTATCTCCTGCTCAAAAGCCTTTCATTGCTCTCAATGTCCATACCACCAAAGTCAGAACTACTTAGTCTAACAGTAAGACTCCTCAAACTAGACCTAATTGGATTTTACTTCACCTTCTGCTACTGTAAACTTTCACTCTAGCCAGAATAGTCTATTTGCTATACTTTGACCATGTCATACAGAATAAAGAATTCTGTATTAAAGAATTGGAGAGAGCTGTCCTGAAGTCCTAGCAATGGTGTTGACTAATCATATGATCACAACCAAGTCTCTTGCACTCCCAGAGTTTTGGTTTCTTTATATGTAAAATGGGAATGATATTATATTTACACTGTCTGCCTCTCACATTTGTGGTGAAGAAAACATCTTGCAAACTTTTAAGTATGCTATAAATGTGAGCTATTGACATTATTCTTCCTATACTATTTTCTACATACCTACACCATCACATCCACAAAATCTTTTTAAAGAATAATTGATGTATTGAGGGCATGCTTCATCGATGCAAAAAAGGGAACAGACTTTCATTTACAATTCATACTCTGCATATCTGGATAGGCACAATTGACTAAAAAGCACAGAGAATTCAAGATCCTTCTCTGCATGTTGTTTGAAGCTCCAAGAAGGCATTTAATTCAGTAGAGCAAAATATTGCCTTAACAACTCTCCACATCATATCTTTCATATATATGCTACATGGATATCATACAGTATATTGTATTGCATTATGTTTACTTGTACTTTATCATTTGTACAATATCATCAATATCAATATCAATATCAAGCAACTAGAACTCGCTGCCTCTGACAGAAGCAGCTGGCGAACCCACATTAACCATGCTGCCACCTTTGAAGATGAGCGACGTCGACGTCTTGCCGCTGCGCGTGAACGCCGACACCAGGCCACAACCGCACCTCCCGTAACAACTGGCGTCCCAGGCCCCATGTGCCACAAACTCTGCGCCTCAGCCTTTGGACTTCAAAGCCATATGAAGGTACACCATAGATGAAACTGCACAAAGACAATAGTCATTCTCGGTCACTGAGAGACTATATATATATATATATATATATATATATATATATATATATATATATATATATATATAATATCATATTATAGCATATTCTAGCATACCATATCACATCATATAATTTATATTATATTATATACAATTCCCTGAAATATAGAAAGGAGAGGTAACTGGTGGCTTTCAAGTTATCAATATCATGAAAGGCATAAAAAGGGAGATAAATGCAGGAAATAAACAAAAACAGTTATTTGCCACTGTCATGAAAGATGTCCAATACTGAGTCCAAGTCAGACTAGGAATCCCCATCAATGTTAAGGACATCTAGATGCTACAGTTTGCAAATGACATTGTTTTAATTGCATTAAGTCCCACCAAACTTCAGAGCCTTCTATGTGCTTCAGAGGTAGTTAGACTGTGCAATGAGTACAACAATGGGTCTGGAGTCAGGAAGAATTTTTTAACTCAGATTTGAGTTCAAATCTAAATTCAAGCATTTCCTGACTGTCTGACACTGGGCAAGTCACTTTATCTCTCTTTACCTTGGTTTCTTCTTCTGTAAAATTGGAATAATAATATAGTATACCTATCTCCCAGGGTCATCATAAGGATTGAGTTAGATAACATTTACAAAGCACTTTGAAAACCTCAAAGAGCACTATAAATGCTAATTATTTTTTATTAAATGAGACCCATAGCTACTCCTACATTTAGGGATATTTTAGAGTCAGTTCTAACTCTAATATTGTTAAATTTTCACCAGGACTATTTAATAATAATAATAATAACTAATATAGTAGTTTACTAATTGCTAAGTACTGTCCTAAACACATTATAATTATTAGCTCATTTGATCTTCACAACAACACTGTGAGTTGGATGCTACTATTGTCCTCATTTTTAAACAGGCAAACTAGGCTTGATTTACTGTTTTGCTGGTTGACTGGACTTCAGAAAATATTATAATGCAGATTAAAATTAAAAGCATTTGTGGATACCACCTTTTCCTAGAAGAGTCTGGTTGTTAAACATTTACCAATTTATCTGTTTTATTATTCTATAGATCTTGCCTAACATCCTCAGAAGTACATTAGAAGGGTAAGGAAATTAAGTCATCACCAGAATGAAGGCATGGTGAATATAGAATTAAAATAACAATAATAGTAGCAATATTAAGTGGTGTTTATATGGTGCTTTATGGTTTATAAAGTGCTTTACCTCTGTTATTTCATTTGAGTCTCATCATAATTCTGCCCAGATTTCTTTTTGATTCATTCATTAGACATTTTGCACAGATACTGTTAATTGGGAATATCATGTACTCTGTCTATGTTTCAGACATTTCCCCTACTAGTCCTTGAGTTCCATAAGGCAAAAGACCAGGCCATATCTACAAATTGCTCTATACCCAAGTGCCTTTAACAAATATTTGTGGAATTGAATTGAATTTTTTCAAGTATCCAAGCTTAGAAAACAGAAAAAGACTTTAAGCTCACTGACCTTTGCTTATACACTTTTTTTATTCCCAACAGACTTAACCCAGTCCTCCATAAACATTTGTTCAGAGAGTATGAACAGCAAGTAAATAGTTGGTGCTGCTCTGATTGACAACAGAATATAATGCAAAAAGCCCTATCCTAAGAGTCAAAAGACTTAAGACTGAATCTTCAAATTCACAGTATGACTTTGGCCAAGTCCTTTACCTCTGAAAATCACAGCTCTGTTTTCTGTGACATGGTGCAGTGAAAAGAGTAGGATTTGATGTCTATAGGATTTCCATTCCATTCAAACCCCACCTCTGCCTTTTATTAACTGAAAAACATAAGTTATACAAATATGCTCCTCATCTGTAAAATATTGCTATCGGACCAGATAACCTCCAAAAATGTCAAAAAGGCATTGAGAAGGTAAATAATATTATATCAATTATACAGGTGAAATCATGCAAAACATATTTCCATATTAGATGAATTTCAAAAAAAGGAAGAAAAATAATGAAAATTATACTTCAATTTACACTCAAAGTTTATCAGTTCTCTCTCTGGAGGGATGTTATTTTTTTTATCATTAGTCCTTTGAAATTGTTTAGGACCATTGCATTTATCAGAATATTTTTATTTTATCAGAGTGTTAGATTGATCAAGTCTTTCACAGTTGGATATCATTACAACATTACACTAACTGTGCACATTTATCTACCAGTTCTTATTTCACTTTGCATCAATTCATATAGGTATTACCACATTTCCCTGAAACCACCCCCCTAATCAGTTCTTATAGCCCCATAGTACTCTGCCATAATCATATGCCATAACTTAAGCCATTGCCCAATTGATGACCATACCTTTGATTTCCAATTCATTGCCACCACAAAAAGAGCTCCTATAAATATTTTTATACATATAGGTAATTTCCCCCTTTTTTATTGGATATGTTATTCTTGCTTATAGTTATAGCTTCTTTCTTTCCAGGATATCATATTCCAAGCCCTCCACTAATTCAATTTGGAAGTCATTAAATCTTGTGTGATCCTAACTGGAACTCCATAATATTTGAATTGATTCTTTGATGACTGCTTGACTCTGGTATGAAAGGTCTTGAATTTAGTGATAATATTCTTGGGAGTTTCATTTCAAGATCTCTTTCAGGAGGCAATCAGTATATTCTTTCAGTTTCTATTTTACCCTCTAGATCTAAGATATCAGAGAATTGTTCCTTAAAATTTTCTTGAATTATAATATTTAGATTCTTTCTTTTATCATAATTTTTAGATAAGCCAACAATTTTTAAGTTGTCTCGATTTATTTTTCAATTAAGTTGTGTTTTTTTCAAATGGCATATTTCACATTTTCTTCTATTTTTTTCATTACTTTGACTTTGTTGTATTGTTTTGTGATGTCTTATGGAGTTATTAGCTTCTATTATTTCAATTCTAATTTTTTAGGAATTATTTTCTTCAATATTTCTGTGCCTCTTTTAACAAGCTGTTAATTCTCTTCATACTTTCCCTATATCATTCTCATTTCTTTTCTTGATTTTTCCTCTACCACTCTCATCTTATTCTTTAAATATTCTGGAAATTCTTAATGGCCTTGGATTCAATTAGCATTTATTGTGACTTTTTGTTGGCTATTTTTATATTGTTGTCATCTAAGAGTATGTCTTAGTCTTTCCTGCCAGTGCAGTAGCTTTTTATGGTCAAATTCTTTCCTTGTTGTTGTTTGCTCATCTTTTTAGCCTATTTTTTAACTTTCATCTTCATGTTAAAGTTAAGCTTTGGATAGTGGGACTTCCGGTCAAGATGGCAGTGTAGAAGCAGCGAAAGTTCAGACCTTGGAAACTCTTCCTTACGATTGCAAACTGAGTGCTCCTAGGACACCAAAATTCAAGCTGAACAACAGGATAGACCTGGGGAACCCTCCTCTTGGACATAGACCCCCAAAAGCCAGAACCCTAGATCACTTGGATCTAAGGGGTAGGGAGAAGGAAGGTCCCAGGACCCATCCCCCCCAACCAAGATTGCTGAGCCCAAGGCAGCAGCAGGAGTCTCAAGACTCTGAGGACTCACCTTAAAAGCAACCTGAGCCAGTCTACGAGGTTCCCAACACAGATGGCAGGAAAACATAGAGAGAAGGGGGAAGCCCGTAGCCCCCTGGCTGGGTCTTTCCATCTGAGTCTCAAGGGAGGTCCCAGATTTAGGGCACCAGCTGAACCCAATCCCATCAGGAGCCCTCAGAGCTACTGAAATGACAAAAACCTCAGGGCCGGCAAAGGGGTTGCTCCAAAGAGCTTACCTTGAAAACAACCTGGGCCAGTCTCCAGACATTCAACACAGATTGTGGAGGAGAAAGTTGTTGGGCTTTTTGTTTGTTTGTTTGGTTGGTTGGTTGGTTGGTTGGTTCAGGGATCATTTGGCCCACACCAGCTGAACATAACCCCATCAGGAGCCCTCAGAGCTTCTGAAAGAACAAAAACCTCAGGGCCTGCAAAAGGCTTACCTTGAAAACAACCTGGGCCAGTCTCCAGGCATTCAACACAGATTGTGGAGGAGGAGGTTTTTTGCTTCAGGGCTCATTTGGTCCAAACCAAGTGAACCTAATCCCATCAGGAGCCCTCAGAGCCCAGGGAAGCCACGACCCCTCCCCCCTTAGAGAGAAAGGTCTTCTGAAAGAACCAGCTGAACCTAATCCCATGAGGAGCCCTCAGAGCCCAGGGAAGCCATGATCCCTCCCCCCTTCAAGAGCAGGGCCTTCTGAAAAAACGGAAAACTAAAGGCGGAGTCAAGATGGCAGCCTAGAAGGAGCATAGACCTGGCAGCCTGGCCAGAGCTTTGGAGATCCTCCATATTTGCTCCAGCTGTCCAGGAAGTTTAAAACTCAGAGTAAACCCAGCCCAAAGAAGTCCCAAAAAAACAAAAAAAAAATGAGAGGAACAAGAGCACAGACAAATACGGGGAGTAAAGAAGGGGTGAATTTGAGCAAACAAAAGAAAAAGAAGAAAGAAACTACAATAGACAGCAACTACTCAGCAAATGGAACAGAGGGGGAGAGATCAGCAAACAATAAACCAGAAATACCAGCGAAATGGATACAGGCTGTGTAAGAACTCAAAACACAACTAAGAGAGGCTGAAGACAATTGGGAAAAGAACTTAAAAATTAAGATAAGTCATCTGGAAACAGAGGCACTTGAATTAAAATGAGAAAATAGTGTCCTGAAAGCCAAAATCAACCAGCTGGAAAATGAGGCAAAGGCGATGAAAGAAGAGATAAAGAGGATGAAAGATGATCTTCAAAGAAACTCAGACCAGAAGGAAAAAGACGACCAAAAAGCCAGAGATTAAATCCAATCTTTAAGAACCAGAATAAAACAACTAGAATCAAGTGACCTCACAAGGCAGTAGGACACTATAAAACAAAACAAAAAGAATGAAAAAATTGAGGAAAATGTGAAGAATCTCATTCACAAAACAGACGATTTAGAAAATCATTCAAGAAGAGACAATTTAAGAATAATTGGACTACCAGAAGACCACGACAAAAGAAAAAGCCTGAACATAATACTAGAGGAAATTATCCAGGAAAACTGTCCCGAGATCCTAGAATAAGAGGGGAAAGTGGAGATTGAAAGAATCCACAGATCACCCCCTGTATTTAGTCCCCAACTGACAACACCAAGAAATGTTATAGCCAAATTCAAAAACAATCAGATGAAAGAACAGATATTACAAGCTGCCAAGAAGAAGCCATTCAGATACCATGGAAACACGGTGAGGTTAACACAGGATCTGGCTGCATCCACACTGAAGGACCGAAAGTCATGGAATACTATATTCCGGAAAGTAAGGGAACTAGGTCTACAACCAAGAATAAAATACCCATCAAAACTGACTATATTCTTACAGGGGAAAGTATGGTCATTTAACACAACAGAAGAGTTCCAAGCATTCATAAATAAAAGATCAGACCTTAATAGAAAATTTGATGTCCAACCACAGAACTCAAGAGAATCATAAAAAGGTAATTAAAAAAGAGGGGGAAAAATTTTAAGAGACTCAATAAGTTAAAATGATATGTATCCCTATAAGAAAAGAGGTCATTGATAACTCTTAAAAACTGTTGCTATCAGCTGAGCAGGTAGAAAAATTACATTCAGAGGGAACATTGACAAACTGTGTAGGATGAAAGGACAAGACATAAATAGGTATATAGATATATGCATGCATAAATACATATACATGTGTATGTATATATATATATATATACATGACTAGAGTTAAAAAAGAAAAGAGGTTATGACTAAAAGAAATGGGAAAAGAAACAAATGAGGATAAATTTATATGTCACAAAGAAGCTCATGGCAGGAGGGGGGAGAACATCGATACACTGGAAGGGTAAAGAAGTTGGAGATAGGAAATACTCAACTCTTATGTACTTTGAAACTGACCCAAAGAGGGAAGAACAATCTAATCCATTGGGGAAGAGAATAGATTTGCGCCCTATAGGGGAGTAGAAGGGTAAAAAACAGACTGGTGGGGAGGGAAGTATTACAAAGGAGGGGGGGAATTTTAAAAAGACTACAGGGGAAAATAAGGGAGGGAATAAGAAGGGAGGGGGGTAGAAAGGGAAGTAAAATAAGGGGGAGGAATGGGGGGGGGGGTGACTATAAACAAACATTGGTATAGAAGGAAATAGTGAAAGAAGAAAAGGCAGGACCAGGATTAGAAATCAAAATGCTGGGAAATACACAGCTAGTAATCATCACTCTGAATGTGAATGGAATGAACTCACCCATAAAATGCAAATGAATAACAGAGTGGATTAGGATACCAAACCCTACCATATGCTGTTTACAAGAAACACACATGAGGAAGTTAGATTCGCATAGGGTGAAAGTAAGAGGATGGAGCCAAATCTATTGGGCATCAAATGATAAAAAGAAGGCAGGAGTAGCAATCATGATATCGGACAAAACCAAAGTAAAAATAAATCTAATTAAAAGAGATAAGGAAGAACTTTGGGAAGGGAAAGATTTTAAAACCAAGCAAGAATTAGAAAGAGTAACAAAATGTAAAATAAATAATTTTGACTACATCAAATTAAAAAGGTTTTGTACAAACAAAACCAATATAACTAAAATTAGAAGGAAAGCAACAAATTGGGAAACAATCTTCATAACAAAAACCTCTGACAAAGGTCTAATTACTCAAATCTATAAAGAGCTAAACCAGTTGTACAAAAAATCAAGCCATTCTCCAATTTAAAAATGGGCAAGGGACATGAATAGGCAATTTTCAGTTAAAGAAATCAAGACTATTAATAAGCACATGAAAAAGTGTTCTAGATCTCTGATAATCAGAGAGATGCAAATCAAAACAACTCTGAGGTATCACCTCACACCTAGCAGATTGTTCAACATGACAGCAAAGGAAAGTAATGAATGCTGGAAGGGGTGTGGCAAAGTAGGGACATTAATGCATTGCTGGTGGAGTTGTGAATTGATCCAACCATTCTGGAGGGCAATATGGAATTATGCCCAAAGGGTTATAAAAGACTGTCTGCCCTTTGATCCAGCCATAGCACTGCTGGGTTTGTACCCCAAATAGATAATAAGGAAAAAGACTTGTGTAAGAATATTCATAGCTGTGCTCTTTGTGGTAGCCAAAAATTGGAAAATGAGGGGATGCTCTTCAATTGGAGAATGACTGAAAAAATTGTGGTATATGTTGATGATGGAGGAATTCCATGGAGACTGGAACAACCTCCAGGAAGTGATGCAGAGTGAGAGGAGCAGAACCAGGAGAATATTGTACACAGAGACTGACACATTGTGGTACAAGAGAATGTAATGGACTTCTCCAGTAATGGCTTTACAATGTCCCTAAACAACCTGCAGCGATCTACGAGAAAAAAAAAAAAACTAAACAAAACTATCCTCAAGCAGAGGACAAACTGAGGGAGTAAAAACACCGAGGAAAAGCAACTGCTTGACTACAGAGGTTGAGGGGACATGATCAAGGAGAAATGCTAAATAAGCACCCTAATGCAAATACCAACAACAAGGAAATGGGTTCAGAGCAAGGACACATGTGATACCCAGACAAATCGTGTGTCAGCTAGGGAAGGGGTGGGGGGAGGATTGGGGGGGCGGAAAAGAAAATGATATGTTTCCAATGAACAATATATGAAAATGACCAAATAAAATAATGTTTTAAAAGAGAGAGAGAGATAGGGAAGGTAATTACATCCTGATAAAAGGCATATAGACAATGAGGAAATATCTGTACTCAATGTATGCACAAAATGGCAGAGTATCCAAAATTTTAAAGGAGAAACTAGAGGACCTCAAGGATGAAATAGATAGAAAAACTATACTAGTGGGAGATCAGAACCTTCCCCTATCCGAACTAGATAAATCAAATAAAAAAAAAAAAAGAAAGAGGTAAGAGAAGCAAATGAAATCTTAGAAAAATTAGAGTTAGTAGACATATGAAGAAAAATAAATAGGGACAAAAAGGAAAACACCTTCTTTTCAGCAGTACATGGTACATTCACAAAAATTGACCACATACTAGGGCACAAAATCATTGCAAACAAGTGCAAAAGGGCAGAAATAATAAATGCAACCTTCTCAGACCACAATGCAATAAAAATAATAATTAGTAAGGTTACATGGATAGATAAATCAAAAATTAATTGGAAATTAAACAATATGATACTCCAAAACCAGCTAGTTAAAGAGCAAATCATAGAAACAATTAATAACTTCATTGAAGAAAATGACAATGGTGAGACATCCTTTCAAAACCTATGGGATGCAGCCAAACCAATACTCAGGGGGAAATTTATATCCTTGAGTTCATATATAAACAAATTAAGAAGGGCAGAGGTCAATGAATTGGGCATGCAAATTAAAAAACTAGAGAGTGAACAAATTAAAAACCCTCAGATGAAGACTAAATTAGAAATCCTAAAAATCAAAGGAGAAATTAATAAAATTGAAAGTCAAAGAACTATTGATTTAATAAATAAGACTAGAAGCTGGTACTTTGAAAAAACAAATAAAATTGACAAAGTACTAGTCAGTCTAATTAAAAAAAGGAAAGAAAAAAATCAAATTGACAGTATCCAAGATGAAAAGGGAGACCTCACCTCTAATGAAGAGGAAATTAAGGCAATCATTAAAAACTATTATGCCCAATTATATGGCAACAAATATGGCAATCTAGGTGATATGGATGAATACTTACAAAAATATAAATTGCCTAGGTTAAAAGAAGAAGAAATAAATTACCCAAACAACCCCATATCAGAAAAAGAAATTGAACAAGCCATCAAAGAACTCCCTAAGAAAAAATCCCCAGGTCCAGATGGATTCACAAATGAATTTTATCAAACATTCAAAGAACAGCTAACCCCAATACTATACAAACTATTTGACAGAATAAGCCAAGAAGTGGTTCTACCAAATTCTTTTTATGACACAAACATGGTACTGACCCCAAAGCCAGGCAGGTTAAAAACAGAGAAAGAAAACTATAGGCCAATCTCCCTAATGAATATAGATGCAAAAATCTTAAATAGGATACTAGCAAGAAGACTAGCAAGAAGACTAGCAAGTAATCACAAGGGTTATCCACTACGATCAGGAAGGATTCATACCAGGAATGCAAGGATGGTTCAATATTAGGAAAACCGTCCACATAATTGACCATACCAACAAGCAAACCAACAAAAATCACATGATTTTCTCAATAGATGCAGAAAAAGCCTTTGACAAAATACAACACCCATTCCTAGTGAAAATGCTAGAAAGTATAGGAATAGAAGGGCCTTTCCTAAAAATAATAAACAGTATATACTTAAAACCATCAGCAAACATCATCTGCAATGGGGAAAAACTCAAAGCCTTCCCAATAAGATCAGGAATCAAATAAGGATGCCCATTATCACCTTTATTATTTAATATTGTACTAGAAACACTAGCAGTAGCAATTCGAGAAGAAAAATAAATTGAAGGCATTAGCTTTTTGGTTGATTCCCTAGGATCCTTTAAGTAAATCATCATATCATCTGCAAAGAGTGACAGCTTTGTCTCCTCATTGCCAATTTTAATGCCTTCAATGCAAGTTGCAGGATAGAAAATAAACCCACATAAGTCATCAGCATTTCTATATATCTCCAACCCAGTTCAGCAGCTAGAATTAGAAAGAGAAATTCCATTTAAAGTCACCCAAGACAATATAAAATACTTAGGAATCTATCTGCTGAGACAAACACAGGAACTATATGAACACAACTACAAAACACTCTCCACACAATTAAAACTAGATCTAAACAATTGGAAAAACATTGATTGCTCATGGGTGGGACAAGCTAACATAATAAAAATGACCATCCCACCCAAACTTATATATCTACTTAATGCCATACCCATTGAACTCCCAAAAAACTATTTTACTGAATTAGAGAAAACCATAACAAAGTTTATTTGGAAGAATAAAGGATCAAGGATATCCAGGGAAATAATGAAAAAAAAATACAAAGGAAGGTGGCCTTGCAGTCCCAAATCTCAAACTATATTACAAAGCAGTGGTCATCAAAACAATTTGGTACTGGCTAAGAGACAGAAAGGAGGATCAGCGGAATAGACTTGGCGTAAATGATCTCAGCAAGACAGTTTATGTCAAACCCAAAGACCCCAGCTTTTGGGACAAAAATCCATTATTTGATAAAAACTGCTGGGAAAATTGGAAGACAGTGTGGGAGAGATTAGGTTTGGATCAATACCTCACACCCTACACCAAGATAAACTCAGAATGGGCGAATGACTTGAATATAAAGAAGGAAACTATAAGTAAATTAGATGAACACAGAATAGTATACATGTCAGACCTTTGGGAAGGGAAAGATTTTAAAACTAAGCAAGACTTAGAAAGAGTCACAAAATGCAAAATAAATAATTTTGACTACATCAAATTAAAAAGGTTTTGTACAAACAAAACCAATATAACTAAAATTAAAAGGAAAACAACAAATTGGGAAATGATCTTCATAACAAAAACCTCTGACAAAGGTCTAATTACTCAAATCTATAAAGAGCTAAACCAGTTGTACAAAAAATCAAGCCATCCTACCAATTGAAAAATGGGCAAGGGACATGAATAGGCAATTTTCAGTTAAAGAAATCAAGACTATTAATAAGCACATGAAAAAGTGTTCTAGATCTCTTATAATCAGAGAGATGCAAATCAAAACAACTCTGAGGTATCACCTCACACCTAGCAGATTGTTTAACATGACAGCAAAGGAAAGTAATGAATGGTGGCAGGGGTGTGGCAAAGTAGGGACATTAATGCATTGCTGGTAGAGTTGTGAATTGATCCAACCATTCTGGAGGGCAATTTGGAACTATGCCCAAAGGGCAATAAAAGACTGTCTGCCCTTTGATCCAGCCATAGCACTGCTGGGTTTGTACCCCAAATAGATAATAAGGAAAAAGACTTGTACAAGAATATTCATAGCTGCACTCTTTGTGGTGGCCAAAAATTGGAAAATGAGGGGATGCCCTCCAATTGGAGAATGGCTAAACAAATTGTGGTATATGTTGGTGATGGAATACTATTGTGCTAAAAGGAATAATAAAGTGGAGGAATTCCATGGTGACTGGAACAACCTCCAGGAAGTGATGCAGAGTGAGAGGAGCAGAGCCAGGAGAACATTGTACATAGAGACTGATACATTGTGGCACAAGAGAACGTAATGGACTTCTCCAGTAATGGCTTTACGATGTCCCTGAGCAACCTGCAGCGATATACAAGGAAAAAAAAAACCTATCCTCAAGCAGAGGACAAACTGAGGGAGTAAAAACACCGAGGAAAAGCAACTGCCTGACTACAGAGGTTGAGGGGACATGATCAAGGAGAGATGCTAAATGAGTGCCCTAATGCAAATACCAACAACAAGGAAATGGGTTCAGAGCAAGGACACATGTGATACCCAGAAGAATCGTGCCTCGGCTAGGGAAGGGGTGGCTGGGGGGGGGGGGGGAAGAAAAGAAAAATATCTTTTTCCAATGAGCAATGTATGAAAATGACCAAATAAAATAATGTTTTAAAAACAAAAAATAAAATAAAATAAAAACTAAAATAAAGTTAAGCTTTGATCAGCTACAGGGAGGAGGCATCATCCTAAACTTCAGGCTATTTCATGCTGCTATTTTCAAAGCTATTTCCGGGAGATTCCAAAGTTTTTGATGTTTCCAAGGTGATGTCATCTGCAAAAAGGGATAGTCATTGTTCTCCTGGTTTTTAGTCTTTACCTAAAAAAAGCCTCTGGTCCTCTGCAACTGCATTGGCTAGCACTCCTCTCTGCTTTGGTACTATGACCAAGGCTCCTTATCCCTTGTGACAAAACCCCCAGCATTCCTCTCTAACCTGGAACTGTGACACAGTACTATTTATGGTCAATAGAATTGCCAATCAGTAGCAGTTGTACCCAGTGACAGCAAAGTGTTCACTATGATGTCTTTCCAAACAGTTATCAAGTCCCTTTATTGTCTCTGGGCTAAGAGAAAATATTTAAGTACTAGAATTAAAGGACAAAGTATAGTTTAATGTTTAGAATTCTATCAAAGGAAATTCCAATGTTTAACTCACCAGAAAATATAACAGACAAGCTCTGAAGGTTTGAGGTTACAAAAAAGAATTGCTGCCTCCCAGAAAGAATATGCTTATCTAGAAATAATGTTCAGATCACACGAATATTCATCAATGGTTTAAAAAGAAGTAAGAACTACAGTGTGATATATTGAAAAGCAAAGGAAAACAAATTATATTCAAGGATGACTTTTCCTTCTGATGAAATATATTCCTACATGGAAAAATGAGTTTTTAATTTAATTCATTCTTTTCAATAACATAATTATATTAATTAAAATTAGGAGGATATTAAGGATCATATAATTCAACCCATGCCTAAAATCCAACTATAAACAACAAATAGTCATCTGGATTTTATTTAAAAGTCTCTAGTGGAGAGGAAAACACTCCTTCAAAAGGAATCCATTCCACTTTTTGACAACTCTTTGCAACCTCCACCAATTGTTTTTCATTCTGCCTCTGGAGACAAAAGAACAAGTATAATCCCTTTTTCCAGTCAATAATCTTTCTCAATCATACTTTTCACAGAACCTAGAAAGGAATAGAGCCTTTGAAATACAAGTTCAACACACAAAATAAATTTAGTAATTTAACATCAAATATAATGAATACATTTCAAATTCTCTTTTACATTCTAGAAGAGGCTAGATGCTGCTGCATTGCTTTCTTTTTATAAGATATAAGACTAAATTCTCTTAAATGTCTTATTGTATTTTAGAAAATATTTGAGAAAGTAAAGAAGAGTTATGAGCCAACCTCATTAAGTGTGGACAGGTAGAAATATCTTAGAAGGAGAAAAAAGAAAGAAGGGGAAATTAAATGGATTAATTTTATTTTGTTTTTAATCAAGATGCCTTAGGCTTTTCTAAAGTTGAGGATATGGAAGAAAGAGGGAGGGGTATGACACCTCATGAACAGCATCTGGCCTATATGAAAGAAGAATACAAAAATTATATTATTGAAATAAAATCAGGAGAGTTGATTCTGATTAAAGAAGGACAGGGAAATGGGAGGGTGAAAGTGGTAGAACTGTCTTCGGTGTTGAAGACCACAATCAAAATTCTTCAAGTAAAACAAAATAAAAGCACCTAATGCTGATTTCATTTTTAATTATTACAACAGGATTTAATTGAAGAAAAAATAACTTTAAATGTTAGTAGATTTTTATTACATTGAGAATTACATGCAAAAGAAAATTAAGTTACTAATAAATTTCTCAGCTAAAGGTCTCATTTCTCAAATATACAGAAAACAGTCAAATTCATAAAAATTCAAGTCATTCTCCAATTAATAAAGGGCCAACAGACATAAACAGTTTTCAGAAAAAGAAATCAAAGCTATCTATAGTTATATGAAAAAATGCTATAAATGACTAATGATTAAGGCAATGTAAATTAAAACAACTCTGTAGTAGCACCTCACAACTAATATGTCAGAAAAGGAAAATGACAGCTGTTCAAGAAGATGTGGAAAAAGTGTAAAGTAAATGTACTGTTGGTGGAGTTGCAAAGTGGTCTAAACATTCTAGAGAAGTTGGAACTATTCCCAAGGGACTATAAAACTATGTATACTCTTTGATCCAGCAATACTACTTGAAGTCTGTGTCCCAAAGAGATAATAAGAACAGTAGAAGGACTTTATGTGTGTATGTCTGTGCATTCATGTGTGTGTGTGTGTAAAAATATAATTATTTATAGCAGTTCTTTTTGTGGTGGGAAAGAATTGGAAATTTTGAGGATGCCCATCAATTGGGGAATGGATGAACAAGTTGTGGTATATGATTGTGATGAAATTCTATTGTGCTATAAGAAATGACAAGCAAGATGGTTTCAGAAAAACCTGGGAAGATTTATATAAGTTGATGCAGAGTGAAGTGAGAAGAACCAGGAGAACATTCTACACAGCGATATTAATTTTATAGAATGATCATTTTTCAGTGACTTGGTTAATCTGATCAATACACTCACCTAAAATAATTCTGAAGGGCTCAAGATGAAAAATGCTATTTACCTACCAAGAAAGGACTGATGAAGCCTGAGTACAGATTGAAGCATAAGCTTTTCACTTTGTTTTCTTACAAGATGGTGAATATGAAATTATTTTTTGCATGATTTCACATGTATAATTGATGTCACATTTCTTGCCTTCTCAATGGATGGAGAAGAAGCAAGAAGGAGGGAAAGAATTTGGAACTCAAAATTCAACAAAAAATGTTAAAAATAAATAATTTTGTCTAAAAACTGACCTATGGGATATCAAGTTTCTTTTAAAAAAAGAAATATGAGCTATTATCCATCTGAATATTTGAGCAAATCACTAATTATAAGAGAAATGCAACACTGAGGCATCATCTCATGTTCATCAAAAATCATAAATCCATAATTATAAGGAGTCATCTTATCCAGTATCCTTATTTTACACTGAGGAAATTAAAGCCCAGAGAAGTTATATGACTTGCCCAAAGTCACATAGCAATGGGAGACTTCACTCTTTCTCTAAGACCAGGGCTTTTTCCACTATACCAAGCGCTAAAGAGGATAACATTCAGTCCCAGAAGTACTGTGAGAAGACAGAAACCCTTGTTTATTGCTGCTAAAACTGTGAATTGGCCCCAAAAATTCTGAGAAGCAGTTAGCAAATATTTCATGTCTTTTGACTCAGAGAGTCTTTTACTAGGAATGAACTCAAAAAATGTTAATTCCAGAAAGAAAAGGCCAGTGTGTATAGACATATTCACAAAAGAGAACCAAAAATCCAAACCAAAATACATATCCAATAGGTAAACAAGTCATAATATATGAATGCAATGGAAATTTTTTATAAAGGAATGATAAATATGAAGAACGGAAAGATTTGTATGACATGATGCAGAGTGAAAAAAAGTCCAAAAACACATTCATGGTAACTTCTGCAAAATAAAGAGAATACTACCAGATATCAAAACTGTGGTCAAATAAAATGTACAGTATTGGTAAGATTCTATCAAACCTTCTTTCTGTTAACAATAAATAAACTCCAAAGATGATAAGGGACATATTCTATCAGCTTAATGGTTTTCTAGTAACATATTTGAGGAGGACATCATTTGAGTATTTGTTGAGTAGTGTCTCCTGTTGAAACAAAATATCTTAATTGAAAATGAACAAAAATTAATAAGTAAAATGTGTCAAAAAACCCTATGCCAGATATTACTTGAATAAGCTAGAGAAAATGGCATTATACTCTTTATGTACTGGATACAAGGTCTCTAGTAATACAGTACAAATTTGTATTGTCATTTTTAGTTGACATGTCACACTATTATTGACTCACACTTAGCTTGTAGTTGGCTAAAATCCCCAGATCTTCTGAATATGAATGAACTATCATCAAATCACTTCTGCCTCTGTCTTCTACATAAAACTTTTTGAACTCCAAATCCAGAATTTTACATTAAATTAACTGAATTCTATCTCCATTAAATGTCATCCTCCAAGGGATATAAAACTCTTGACAGGGCAAGGGATCATGTAGTTGAAACACATTCAAGGGAAACTAGAAGGTAGGGCCAACTCCATGTGTCTAGGCACAAAAATACTAATAGGCTGAAAAGAAACCAAGGTCAGAAAATTGTATCAGATGCTTTGTTAAATCAGATGCTTCTAATTCCCTTATTGTCTAAAATATTATCCTGCCATTAGATTTCCTTTCTGTACTTTTCCCTTACTATTATGAGCCTCTAGATTCAAAGTGGTGTTCAGGTCTTGAACTGACACCTCTAGCCCCTAGACCTTCTTAAAGTTTGATTCCCTTGCCTCTGGTAAACGAGCCCAAGCTCTACGTGGTAGACATCTGATCTATCCTCTCCAAAGTGGGGCTCTTTATTTGCTCTGTAGTTCATAAAGTCTCAACTAATACTATGTATGACTCTTAGCCCAAGTTCTTGACAAACCTTAGACAAGCCATCCCATAGATAATACAATAGCTAGATAGTAAGGGTTATAATTCAAAAGGGGTGGGGAGATCATTGGAATCTAGAGTAAGAGGGAAAGGTTTCCTCCAAATCACCTGAAATTATAACCTTGGATTTATCCTCCATTCTTCTCTCTCGCTCATCCCCCATAAGATTTGTCCATCCTACCTCCACAACTTCTCTGACATCTCTTCTCTTTACCCAAATGACCAGTATTCTTTTGAGGTCCTCATCATCTCATGCCAGGTATAGTAGGACTTAAATTGGACTGTACTCCATCAAGCATCCAGGGAATGGTCCAGGAGGGGATGGACCTTCTGGTGAAGCACTTGGGTCTTGAATTGGACTGTACTCCATCAAGCATCCAAGGAATGGTCCAGGAGGGGATGGCCTTCTGGAGAAGTACTTGGGTCTTGAATTGGACTGTACTCCATCAAGCATCCAGGGAATGGTCCAGGAGGGGATGGACCTTCTGGTGAAGAACTTGGGTCTTGAATTGGACTGTACTCCATCAAGCATCCAGGGAATGGTCCAGGAGGGGATGGACCTTCTGGTGAAGCACTTGGGTCTTGAATTGGACTGTACTCCATCAAGCATCCAAGGAATGGTCCAGGAGGGGATGGCCTTCTGGAGAAGTACTTGGGTCTTGAATTGGACTGTACTCCATCAAGCATCCAGGGAATGGTCCAGGAGGGGATGGACCTTCTGGTGAAGAACTTGGGTCTTGAATTGGACTGTACTCCATCAAGCATCCAGGGAATGGTCCAGGAGGGGATGGACCTTCTGGTGAAGAACTTGGGTCTTGAATTGGACTGTACTCCATCAAGCATCCAAGGAATGGTCCAGGAGGGGATGGCCTTCTGGAGAAGCACTTGGGTCTTGAATTGGACTGTACTCCATCAAGCATCCAAGGAATGGTCCAGGAGGGGATGGACCTTCTGGTGAAGCACTTGGGTCATGATTGAAATGACCTGTTGTAAAACTTTAAAGCAAATCCTGTAGAATATACAGCCAGTATATGTCAGAGACTGAATTGGAAGCCATTGCCCTGACTCCTGACGCTCTCTATCCATTATGCTACACACTGGTTCTTCCCCCAAATTTAATAAGCACTTCTTAAGTGTTTGTAGAATTCCATTAATTATCTGGATGAGGTAAAACTTGAGGGAGGCATTGAAGAACAGTTTGGGTAGATGAAAGGGAATGAAGAGGGCATTCTCCATGAAATAGCAGGCTTATATTAGCAAAAAAGAGTGCAGGTACTCTCAATAAATCAGTTGTAGAAGTTCTAAGTTACTTAGTTTCACTGCTTACCTGGGTTTCATCCACCTGTATTCTCAGCATGAAACCAGAGAAGTAGGCCTGGGGCTTAGCAATATTCTTCATTAACAGATGGAGCCTCCACTCCTGGGCACTGACCATTTTTAGGGCAGATGGAAAGGTGCCCCTTCTCATTGTGAATCCATAACTCTTCAAATGTCCTTTTCTTTCACAATTTATGACTTCTTCCTGCTCTATGCCCTTTGGACATATGCTTGGCGTCAACTCAATGAACTCAGAAGGAATAGGTTGGTCCCCAATGTATTCAGATCCTGAGCTCTCCACTCCTGTCTGAAGTGGTTTCAATGACACCATGCTGCTCGATGACCTTCATTTGGTAATCTGGCTTACATGCATCTAAAGCCAATTTATTAATCTAGCTGCCCCTGTGCAGGCTGTTATATTCTCCATCAATGTAATGATTGAGCTTAATTATTTCTCCTGGGCTGCAAGAAAACATGAAAGTCATGTTCCTGTCATTGGAGGTGGTAAATGGCATGTTTTAGCCCTTTCTTTCTCTCCATCCCTCACCCCCTCCTCTTAATTGCTCAGATATATAGTCTTGGCTTCTGAGTGTCAACAGATGCTCTTCCACCAAAGGAGGCAGGAGAGGCTAATAGCTAAGGTTTGTTATCCTGGCAGATGGAAGCATAGGCAGAGAGCCAGATGAGTATGTCTGATAACCAAGGGTGACTGTTATATTGGGCCTTGGGCCATAGCAGGTCAGGGAGACAGGGCTGCAAGCCAGAACTGAGAAACCTGCAGAAAAATCTGGGGAAACCGGAAAAGGAGCCAGACAAAAAGATGGTCCAGACCCAACAAGTACATAGAAACGAACAGTCAAATTGGAAAAGTAGGTCAAAATCAGGGAGAAAGAGGCATGGTTCCTCCTAGCTATAAAATTTGAGATTCTAAAGCCTCTTCTCATTCTAGATAATATTGATTATGTTCTCACAAAAGCTTTTTTTTCAGTTTCCTGTAATGAAAATTACCTATTCTATCTTTTGTTATCTCTAACCCTTATTTAAGAATTATTCCTTATACACATCTGTAGAAGAGATCTCCATCCATTTCCCTTATTTTTTTGAGATAACTTTTTTATAATTAAGTAGAATGTCTATTTACAGCTTATTAAGATACATGGTAAAAATTATTCCTTCTAAAAAGGAAAATTCATATTCAGGCCTCACTTGTTCTTAAACAATTGGTCCTATAATTACCATCCTAACACCTAATGATTTGGTTAAATGATGATGATGATGATGATGATGATGACGACAGATGATGTTGAAGAATGGACATTTTTGCTGGTCCTATCTTGGAGTCCTGTTAGTATCTATTCTGTAGATGAGAGATTCAGTTTAGGAAGGGATTTTAGAGGTCATCTATTCTAATCTACCTCTGAAAAGTAAAAATATGCTCTGTGATATCTAGAACAGATGATTATTTACTTTCTTCTTGAATATTTCCAAGAATGAGGAGCTTACTATCTTTAAAAAAAAAAAGTAGCCAATTCCAATTATGAATTGTTTTAATTGCTTCTTACAAAAACCTTTATAGTAAGCTTAAATCAATCTTCTTGGAATTTCAAACCTTATTCCTCACTCATAGGATCAAAGTTTTATGCTGAAAGGACCTTTAGAGATCAGTTAGTCCAGACTTCTTATTGTGTAGTTGAGGAAACTGAAACCCAGAGTTAAATGCCTTTCTGAAAAGTAGAAGAGTTCAGATCCTCTTATTCCAAAACATGTGGTTTTTACTCTACCACCAGGAAGAGTGATAGGAAAATGATGTTATCTGTTGTTCTCCAAATGGAATCTCTTTTTTCCCCATGGCAGTTCTTCAAATACTTAAAAATAAAGACTTAAATCCCCTCTTCCCTTAGTTAAATATTCCCAGTTTCTTCAACTGATATTAGTATAGCATGACTTACAATCTTCTCATCATGCTTGTTCCCCTATGGAACTAATCCAGTTTCCCAATGTCCTTGCAAAACCATGGGCCCAGAACTGGACATGATCCTACTAAGGCATTGGCTCTTTTCCAACCACACGCATATGGCTCCTCCTTCAGCCACATGGTATGACTTTGGGTCTGGTTTGAAATGCTTGTACTAGCTACTGAGAAGGGTCAAGGCACAGAGGGTCCAGGTGGATTTTATGCATTTGCATAAAGGGTTTTTATGTATTTGCATACAGGGTTCCTCCTGGAGTTTTCAAAGATCTAAGCCATCGAGTTATGGGAGGGTGGAACTCTTCCAAGAAAATAGCCCATGGAGAAGTGTGCTCCATGTTTTACATGAAGGTTATGAGGATGAAGAAGTGTCATTAGTGGAAAAGCTCTAAATTTTGGAATCAGAGGATCTTGGTTCAATTCCTGAGTCTGATACTACTTGCAAAAAATTGAGTGAGTCCCTTAATAGCTCTGATCCCCAATTTCCTCATCTGTAGAATGAGGAAGTTGAACTAGATGACTTGAAAGGTCCTTTCTAGTTCTACATCTATGATACCATGGTCCTAAGACTACATCCATTCCAGTTCTTACTATCTATTTGAACTTAGTTGGGCAAGTCACATCTTCTCTGAGTCCTCAGTTTCCTCGCCAATAAAATGCATAACCTCCAAGGTTCCTTCCAGTTCTATAATCAATGGTTCTATGAGGATGATAATAGTAGACACATATATATGTACTTTAAATATTTACAGGGACAGCCTCACAATTCCAGTTGGCCAAAATAGGATAATAAGAATGTAGAACTTTAGAGATGAAAGGGACTTTAAAATACATCATGTCACAACCAGAAGGGAACTTAGCACACCAAACATAGTTTTTCAGAGGTATACAGTCAATTAGCACATAGTAAATGGACTGTGAAAAGTTTAGACACCATCTAGTCCCCAAGTCACTTATTTTATAGAGGAAGAAACTGAGACTATTCTTTTAAGGATTATAACCAAAATAACCTAGCCACTAATAGCATTAGACCTCACCTCTCCTGACACTTAACTCCACCAAATGAAATAATACATGTAAACCATTTTGCAAACGTTAAAGTATAATCTAAGTATTAGATATTGTTAACTTTTTGCAATTCTGATAATTATTATTATTCAAGGACCTTTGACACTACACTAGACTGCCTTTCTAGTAGAAGGTTATTAATATTGACTGGTACAAGGGCCAGGTAGGTAGCTCAGTGGATTGAGTCAAGCTAGAGGCAAGAGATCCTAGGTTCAAATCTGACCTTGGACACTTCCAAGTTATGTTGCCTTGGGAGAGTCATTTAACCCCATTGCCTAGCCCTTACCATTCTTCTGCCTTGGAATCAATACACAGTATTAATTCAAAGATAGAAGTTAAGGTTTAAAGAAAAAAATGACTGGTACAGAAAACTAAAAGTGAGAACAAAGAAGCAGCAGCCAACCATGGAGGAGTGGCTCCAGAGTGAATGTTTTTCAAAGGACCAAAAATTGTATTATGGGACTGATGCTTGTTTTCAAAAAGCTCATATGGAAAAGAGTGGCTGTTTGTGTTGTGTATGGGTTTTAATCTTCTTTGTATTCATGGAGGGTTGAATTTGATTTAGCAACTAATAGATTGTGGCTTGTGCCTTTATAAGAGAGCAGAATGGCCATAGTGAAACTGTGGGCTAGTAAATGACTTTCATTACTGTACCACTAACCACTAATAAAACCCCTTTAGGAGAAAACACATCATACTCAGTCTTCTGGGTTGGGAAAACAAACTCCAGCAGGGTAAGAGAGCATGGAAACCTTTGCTCAGGAGTTGAAATTAGAATCATAGGCTTAGAGCTGGAATATCTCTTAGAAATCATCTTAGTCCAACCCTCTCCTTTCACAGAGTGGGAAAGGACCCAGGGAGGGAAAGTGATATGTCTGGTATCAGAACTAAGATTCTGTTCTAGAGCCTATCCCAAATCCCAAGATATCAGAGCTGGAAAGAGCCTGAAAAACATAGAATTTTCATGTAAGAATGTAAGGGGGGAAAGGGGCTTAATTTTTAAAGGGTTGGATTTGATTGTTTAAGGGTATGGTCTCCAGGAATTTAATTAATTCCAAAGAGATTTTATTTACAATTTATTTACAAAATGTAGAAAGAGTGAAGCAAGAAATCATAGAAAGGATAAGGTAAGATATCTAGCCTGAGCACTAAGTAATTTACTCCAGGCAGGGAGAATTAATTTCAGCCAGCCTCAGCAAAGCCAAGGCCCAGGGGAAGCCTCTCTCAAGAGTAGGTCTTTCCTGAGGCTGGTCTCTTCAGAGAAAAACCAGCAGATAAGAGTCAGCCTTTCACTCACCATATGTCAGTCCAGTTAGCAGATTCTTTATCAGCTTCACCAAGAGTATGATGTAGCATTTAGGTACATATTATTTTTCCCTATTGAAAGACCTAAGTTCAAATTTAGGCTGATATTTACTAGCTGTATGATCCTAAGCAAGTCACTTAAGCTCTCTCTGCCTCTATTTTTCATCTGCAAAATGGAAATAAGAATAGCAACTAGCTCCCAGGGTTACTGGGCACTTTGAAAACTTAAAGCAATATAAAAAGGCTGGTCATTATAAAGAGATTGCTTTGATTCCTGGTTTATCAGAATTCGTGTATTTTAGCATGAATTATGGGCTGATCACAAACACAAAAAGAATTGTATACTATGGGAGAAGAGCTATAATTCAGAACCAGCAGTTAGCAACAGCAATTTAGCAAGACAATGAGCAAATGCAGAGATGAAAGGAAATAATTGAAATAGCAAAAGCTCATAACTCAGTGGAGATAGTAGCTCAATAAATAACATCATCAGCCCAGCAAATAGCAATAGCTTTGTGAAAAAATAGTAAGTAATAGCTTCAAAGACAGAAGACTATCCAATCTGAGAATCACCCAAAAATCATGAGTTTCCCAAGCTACAAAGAAAGACAAAAATCTGTCCCTGTCTTCAAGGAGCTCACAGACAAGTCTAATAGAATCAAAAGTGACTAGTGATGAAAAAGAAGGACTACATATCCAAGTAAAATTAAATACCACAGTCATACAATATTGGAGTTTTGATAAGAACCTATCTTGTTTCCACTATATTAGTGGCCTAGGTCTGGCATCTTACTAACTATGACTATAGGTAAATAAACCTCACTAAGTCTGTTTCCTCATCCATAAAATCAGGATAACAGTAACTATCTACTGCATAGGATTTCATAAGAAACTGTAATATGCAAGACTAGAGGAAGCTGAGCAATTATTATAAATAAACTGAGCTCCCCTAGATACAAATGGTGTGCAAAAAAAAAAGGAGCTGAAGTTGAAAGGCCTTTTAGAAGATCTCTAATAGTTCCATCTATTCAACCAATCAAAGGCCTCTTTCAATTACATGATTAGCCAACCAGAACCAGTTTCAGAATGCCTGTGCTCTCTTCACAGTTTCTCTAAGGCCAGATATTTCTCCTCAACCACCCAGAGATGAGCAAATCCCCACTCTAAAATAAAGTCCAAAGTCAAGAAATAGGCTGGAAAATGAACAAACAAGAAAAAAGAATATGACCATAAAGAGCTTCTATGGTGATGGGGATAATTAAGATACAAATTTAGAAGAAGACAATGACTTGAAAATATCTACAAGCAAAGCCTCATTGGAAAAAATGTAGACTGAACCTAAGATTAACAGGAATTCCTAAAAGAATTAAAGAAAGACTTTTTAACAAGCTAAACACTAACTTTCAAAATCAAATAAGAGTGGTAGAGGAAAAATTGGGAAAAGAAATGAGTTACACAAGAAAATTATGACAAGAGACTTGACAACTTGGGGGGGGAAATCATAAAAATATTGAAGAAAATAAATCTTTAAAATCAGAATTGGCCAAATTGTAAAAGAGGTATAAAATCTCATAGAAGAAACTCTCTAAAAATTATAATTAGTCAAGTAGAAGCTAAAAATTCCATGAGATGTCAAGAAACAATGAAATCAAATGAAAAGAATGAAAAATGAGAAGAAAATATGGCATATATCAATGGAAAAAACTGACCTAGAAAGGCCTGAGGAAAGATATTTAAGAATTATTGAACTTCTTGAAAGCAATGGTCACAAAAGTATCAAGACATAATATTTCAAGAAATTATCAAGGAAAACTGTCCATATTTTTTAGAACCAGAGAACAAAGTAGAAATGGAAATTTACAAAGAACTAAATCAATTGTACAAAAAAATCAAGCCATTCTCCAGTTGACAAATGGGCAAGGGACATGAACAGGCAGTTCTCAGCCAAAGAAATCAAAACTATTAATAAGCACATGAAAAAGTGCTCTACATCTCTTATAATCAGAGAGATGCAAATCAAAACAATTCTGAGGTATCACCTCACACCTAGCAGATTGGCTAACATGACAGCTATGGAAAGTAAAGAATGCTGGAGGGGATGTGGCAAAGTGGGGACACTAATTCATTGCTGGTGGAGTTGTGAATTGATCCAGCCATTCTGGAGGGCAATTTGGAACTATGGCCAAAGGGTGATAAAAGACTGTCTGCCCTTTGATCCAGCTATAGCACTGCTGGGTTTGTACCCCAAAAAGATAATAAGGAAAAAGACTTGTACAAGAATATTTATAGCTGCACTCTTTGTAGTGGCCAAAAATTGGAAAACGAGAGGATGCCCATCAATTGGGGAATGGCTGAACAAATTGTGGTATATGTTGGTGATGGAATACTATGGTGCTAAAAGGAATAATAAAGTAGAGGAATTCCATGGAGACTAGAACAACCTCCAGGAAGTGATGCAGAGCAAAAGGAGCAGAACCAGGAAAACATTGTACACAGAGACTGATACATTGTGGTACAATCGAAGGTGATGGACTTCTCCATTAGTGGCAATGCAATGTCCCTGAACAATCTGCAGGGATCTAAAAAATACTATCCACAAGCAGAGGATAAACTGTGGGAGTAAAAACACCAATGAAAAGCAACTGCTTGACTACAGGGGTTGAGGGGATATGACTGAGGAGAGACTCTAAATGAACACTCTAATGCAAATGCCAACAACAAGGAAATGGGTTCGAGTCAAGAACACATGTGATAACCAGTGGAATCGTGTGTCGGCTATGGGAGAGGGAAAGGTGGTGGGAGGAGGGGAGGGGAGGAAAAGAAAATGATCTTTGTTTCCAGTGAATAATGTTTGGAAATGACCAAATAAAATAATGTTTAAAAAAAAGTTAAATAAATTTTAGTGAGAAAACATGGAACTGAAAATAAAAATGAAATTAAAAAAATAAATATTTCCCAATTGCATTTTTTAAATGAGAGAAAAAATGTATCTAGGAACAAGATGATAGTACCTCTGAACTTTTCCCTGGTGAGCCCCATTTGAAGTATGTTCATTTCTGGATAACACAATTCAATTCTGGAAAGACATTGATATGCTAGAGAATTTCCAAAGGAGAACAATCAGGACAATGCAGAACCTTGTGTCTATATTATATGGGGATCAACTAAAGAAACTGTAGGTGTCTAGCCTGGAAAAGAAGATAGTGTTAGTTGGGAAGGGGTAGAAAGAACATTAGCACTATCTTCAAATATTTAAAGAAAGATGGATTACACTTGTTTTGGTCACAGAAGACAAAACAAACAGAAGTAGGTGGAAATTTTCCAAAAGGCAAATTGTAGCTTAATGTCAAGAAAAAAATGTATATCGTAATAGTTAAAATAGAAGTCCTAGCTGCCTCAGGAGTGATAGCTTCCCCTTCACTGGAAATCTTCTAGAGGTTAGAAAACCATTTTAGGATATGTTTGAGGGTGGGAATTCCTTTTAAGTATGGAAGTTGGAATAGAAAGCTGGATTAGAAACAGAACTCCAAGTTCTACTTTTCTAAGCTTCTTCTCAGATCTAATACAATATTGTCTAAGGTTTAGGACACCTTCCAGCAACACTTCTCAAATTCTGTGTTCTGATTCAGGTAATTTTTCAGTAACAATTTAGAAAAGGGTGGAGGGACATTTTTGTATCACAAAAGAATATAGTTTGCAGATTCTTTTGAAGTCATGGAATCATATGTAAATTATGAATGTAAAAGTTGTATTCTATAAATACTCAGAGACTAGGAATCTCAAGCCATTCTCACACTCTATACTTGGAAAGAGTCACTAAATGTAGCTAAATGAAAATGCTGAAATAAATGTTTGCAACTGATGTTTATCTATAAATTAATAGAATATCCATGCTAGAACTTCAGGCATCACCCAATATAATTTTATTATTTTAAAGATGGAAAAACTGAGGTGCAGAAAAGGGAAATAACCTGATTGAAGTCATGTGGCCAGAATCATGAAAAAGAGATGCCAGTATTCATCCTCCATCACTACCAAAGACTTTCCAGATAATTTATTGAGATTTGTGTAAAGGTGTATCTCTCTTATTATTGTGTGAAGGACACTCTCCTATTTGAAATCCCTGAATTACATAGAGGAACCATGACTCTCAATTGACTGATGCCCTTTATTGCCATCATGAACCAATATCCCATTTACCTTCTAGCCTTTTCACGCCTCATTAAAGATCTCAAAATGTAGCAGTGGATGCCAAATTGACCTTTTCAATTTAATCAAGACTTGAATCTAGCAGAACTGGCAGAAGATTTCATATTTGATAGTCTCCAACCATCACAACCCATTTGTATCTTGTTCTAGTATAACTTTTCTCAAGTATCATAGGATTTAGAGCAGGAAAACACAGTCAGTATCCAGTTCCCTGATTTTATATGAATGGAAACTGCAGCCCAATGAAGTGAGGAGAAAAGAATACTGAGCTTTGGAGTCAGAAGACTAGGGCTCAAATCTCAGTTCAGCTATTTAATATGCATGAGTCTAGGCAAGTCTATTAACTTCGCTTGGCCTCAGGTAAAAATGTCAATGATGATGGTGATAGCATTTATACAGCTCTTTAAGGTGGCAAAGTATTTTATATACATTATCCAATTTTATCGTTACAACAACACTGGAAAGTAGGTACCATTATTATCCTCATTTCATAGATGAAGAAACTGAGGTAGATAGAGATTCAGTAACTTGCCTAGGGTCATACATTTAACACTAATAAGTATTTAAGACAGAATTTGAACTCGTATTTTCCTGAATCCTGGTGTAGTGTTTTAGCCACTACATCATCTGACCTATAACATTAAGGAATAAGACAAAATGATCTCTAAAGTCCTTTCCAACTCTTAATTCTATAATTTCTCCATACTGCCTTCAATTCAAACTAGCATTCATTTATTTCTCCACATTTTCCACAATCTTTCCCTTCTCTATAACCACATAGTCACCATTCTAGTCCAAGTTCTTTTGACCCCTTCCCTGAACTATTAATATGGCCTCATAATTGGCTTTCCTGATTCTTTTCTTTTCAGACCATCCTAAACCAAGCTTCCAAACATCTTTAAGTATAAATCCAATTACATCACTCTCCTACTCAAGAATTCTCCCTGACTCCCTATGTCAGTAAGAAAAAATACACATTTTTCAGTTTGGTATTTAAAACCATCACAGTCTAATTTCTCTATTATTCCAGACTTATTTTCTAAGGCATCCCTTCATGAATTCTATATACAACCAACTGGACTACTCGCTATTCTTTTAACATATCACTCGACTTCCAGTCTCTGTTCTTTTGAATTTATTTTCTATTAATCTTTGCCACTCAGGATCTTTAGTTTCCTCCTATGCTTGTCTCAGATGCCATTTTCCACAAAGAGCCTTTTCTGATCTCCCTAGTTGTCAGTATACTCCTTTCTCAAATTATAAAGTACTTATCTCTTTAAATATCCTATCTCTGTAGTAGAATCTAAGTTCCTTAAGGGCAGGATCTATTTTTCATTTTACCTTTGTAGTTCTGGTGCCTAAAAGAATGTCCTCAACATAATAAATAGTTCTTGAACCCTGATTTGTCCAGGATTGTATAGGTCATGAGAAGTAGTGCCAAGATCTGAATGCCAATCTGATTCCTAATTATATATTATATTACAATATACACATCACTGATTCTCTTGGTGGTTAAGAGAAAGAAAAGGAATAGAAAAATTCCCTCAATGTGGAATGAGGGAAAGAGATATAGTAGATCAGTACATGCACTTTTTAGGAAAAGACACATAATCCATAAATTTAATAAATGAGAGAAAACCATTATATCAATTCTAGATTCCATTTTTCTTGCCATTCATTTCAGTTGTCCTCTTTCATGCCTCATATCCAATTAGTCCCCAAGTCCTATTAGTGCAACTCCCACTTGCCCTTAAAATGAAACTTATTGGAATAGGCATTTGTCACACTAAGGAAAGGAGAAAGGCCATGTAAACATTTGCTCAGATGAGCAGCAAAATTGAGCCTTGAGCTCTGCATCAGTTCCCAGCTTATTTGCCCTCTAAACTTACTCCTCATTTCTCATTCATTCATGATTTCTCTCTCTGATATCAGATTTTTATCTAGTTCCTCTTGCTCAAAACCTTGGGTATGTTTTTGAGTTTTCTTTGTCCCTCGACTCACATACAATAATTTTCCAAGTCCTCTCAATCATCAACATGTTTTCCCTCCTGGCATTTCCTTCTTTTTCTTTATTCCCACCACGATTGTTTTAGTATAGATCTTCATAATATAAAAGCCTCCTAAGTCTTCCTGTCTAAGTTCTCTTCCAGTCTTCATCAGATCATTTCTATATTAATTTATATGTATAATATATATATATATATATATATATGCCATTGTATTTCTTAACTTTCAAGGACCCCTTAATCTGACTGAACACTACCTTTCCTTCTTTTTTCTCGACTACTCTACTACTTGGCTCCACCTTATCAAACGAATTTCTCTTCCCCAAACAAGTCTTATAGTTTTCTGTCTCTGGGTCTTTGCTTTGCTGACCCTTTTCATTTGGAAGTCAATTCTCATTTAGTCCCATCTTTACCTAATGAATTTCTACAAATACCAAAAAGTTCCCCCATGAAGCTTTCCTTGATCTACCCAGCTGAAAATGGTCTCCTCATCTTTATCAGAAATTCATCATAATATTATAGAAAGGAAAAAGCCAGTTACAATACTTAATGACTGTGCAGTCTTGGTTAAGTCATAATCTCCCTCTAAAGCTCAGTTTCTTAATCTATAATAAATAAATAAATAAAATGGCATGACTATAATGAACAGTGCATATATAAAAATAATTTACTAATACATATGCTTTTTAGGGCTGATGATACACTAGTAAGATGAGGCCATCAGTGCATGCAATCAAATGTTATTGACCATTCAACAATAAAAACATCAACTGCTCTGGGAACAAATGACTAATCTAATTATGATAGATCCTTGTAAGCCATTATAAGGGTCTCTCTCTGTCCAACTAGAACTGCATGTCCCTCTCTGAGGAATAATTTTGGTGAGTCTTCATCAGACCACACTATTCTCAAACCAACACGAGATGTTTGGATTTCAGTGTGTGGGAAACACAAGAATCTGTCCTAGAAGTGACTCATACTAATGGCTGAGACTTCTAGTGGTTTTCATGGTTCTAGATAAAGACGGTTTATGTTATATCTGAGTTATCCTTAGTGACCAATTATACAAGCTTATGATGGGAGGAAATTTTCATTCAAAGATTAAGTATTCCAACATCATTACCAAGTGTTTATCAGTGGTTACCAGATTTGAAGAACACACACGTCTTCAGTAGTTATTTGCCAGAATTGGGATACAGACATTCATCATTTCCAAACCATACATAAGCACTTACCTTATTATAAAAAAAGTCTACGTAGCAATTAGTCTCAACATCAAAAGTTAAACAAAATGGAGTTAACATCCTTATTCCCAACATGGTAGCCTGTGTCTATTGTGAGAAAAATACTTTTTAAATCTTAAAGAGTGATGGAAGTGAAAGTTATTATCTGTGATAGACTTCACTACAAACAGCAACACAATGATAAAGGACAATTCTGAGGGACTCATGAAAAAGAATGCTATCTACCTCTAGAGAAAGAACTGTTGGAATAGAAATACAGATAAAATATATTATTTATTGCTTGTTTATTTGGGTATATGATTTGGGGTTGTGGTTTTGTAAGATTATTCTCTTACAAAAATGAATACTATAGAAATCTGTTTTGAGGGATAATACATGTATAATCCAGTGGAATTGTTTGTCAGCTCTGGGAGGGGGGAAGGAGGAGGAGAGGGAGTCAACATGGATCATGTAACTTTGGGAAACTTATGTGGAAAATTGTTATTGGAATAAAATAAAGATAAAAAATTTTAAAGATATTATTATCATCTGAATACAAAGTCCCTTGTATTTCTGATGTCTGGTCACTCAATATTTTGTATTATGGTCATCTTTGTCTAGATCTCATGCCTCTCTATGGGACCAAAAGTACTCCTTCTAAAAGGTTGTGCCTGGAACTTAATATATACTTTTAGATGAGGCCTTACCAGGGAAGGATAGGTTTTAAGACCCTTGTTGTCCATATCACACTGTGAGTACATAGTCATGCATAGTTAGATTATTTTATTTAATTATTTAATGCATGCATCTTGTCTCAGCAATAAAACTGTAAATTCTCCAAAGGTAGATGGAAGGAATGGAGATCCTCTCCTATATCCAACACTGCTTAGCTAAGCACATATTCTGGGAATTTGGGATAAAGAGGGAAAGGGAGAGACATGTATTCAGGAATCATATAATTTCAGAATTAGACAGAGCCTCAAAGGTCATCTAGACTGACCTTTATTCAAACAGGGATCTTCTCTACAAACTGAATCTTAAGTTTAATGCCACATCCATAAAACAGAAGGGGATGTCAGAGTGGATTAAAAACCAGAATCCTACTATATGTTATTTACAAGAGACACATTTGAGGCAAGGTGACACATAAAGAGTAAAGGTAAGGAGCTGGAGCAGAATTTATCATGCATCATCTGAAATTTTTAAAAAGTGGGAGTAGCAATCATTATCTCAGACAAAGTGAAAGGAAAAATAGATCTGATTAAAAGAGATAAGAAAGGGAATTACATCTTGCTAAAAGGTACTATAAATAATGAAGTAATATCTATAACCACTACATTTTTAAAGGAGAAATTAAATGAACTTCAGAAATAAATAGACAATAAAACTATAGTAGTGGGAGTTCTCAATTTCTCTTTTTCAGATCTAGATAAATCAAACCAAAAAATAAACAAGAAAGAAGTAAAAGAAGTGAATGAAATCTTAGAAAAGTTAGAACTAACAGATCTCTGGAGAGAATTGAATAAGAAGAGAAAGTAAAATACCTTCTTTTCAACAGTACATGGCTCCTAAATAAAAAACTGACCAGGTATTAGAACATAAAAATTGCACAACCAAATGCAGAAAAGTAAAATAGTAAATGCATCCTTTTCAGGTCTTAACACAATAAGAATTATAATCAATAAAGCTTCATGGAGAGACAAATCAAAAAGTAATTGAAAACTAAATAATCTAATGCTAAAAAAAGGATAGGTCAAAGAACAAATTGTAGAACAAATCAATAATTTTATTAATGAGAATGACAATGAGAAGATGACATGTCAAAATGTATGGGATATAGCCAAAGCAATATTTAGAGGAAAGTATTTATCTCTAAATGTTTTCATGAATAAAATAGAGAAAAGATAAACTGATGAATTTGGGGGAATGCAACTAAAAAAACCTAGAAAAAGAACAAATTAAAAGTACATTTAATGATTAAATTAGAAATCCTAAAAATTAAAGGAGAAATTAATAAAATTGAAAGTAAAAGAACAATTTAACTAATAAATAAGACAACATTTTATGAAAAAAAATAAAGAGTGTTGGTTAATTTGATTTTATAAAGGAAAGAAGAAAATAAAATAATCAGTATCAAAAATGAAAATGGTGAATTCACCACCAATATAGAGGAAAAGAAAGGAATCATTAAGAGCTATTTTGCCCAAACATATGCCAATAAATCTGACAATCTAAGTGAAATGGATCAATATTTACAAAAATACAAGTTGTCCAAATTAACAAAAGAGGAAATCAAACTCTTAAATAAGAATGTTGGTAACAGTGGATTTCTGTCCAATCAAATCTAAAAGCCTATTTACTGAGTCATTGATAGCAGTCCAATGATTTGCCAAACCCCAATAAGACAGCACTGCCTTAGAAAATAGCATAGTAGGGCAGCAAGGTATCTCCAGTGGATAGAGAATCAGGTCTGATGACAAGATCTTGGGTTCAAATTTGTCCTCAGATATTTCCCAGTTGTATGACCCTAGAAAGTCATTTAACACCCATTGCCTACCCTTTATCTCTCTTATTCCATGGAACCAATACTTAGTGTAAAATCTAAAGCAGAAAGTAAGAGAAAGGAAAGAAAGGAAAGAAGAGGAGAGGAGAGGAGAGGAGAGGAGAGGAGAGGAGAGGAGAGGAGAGGAGAGGAGAGGAGAGGAGAGGAGAGGAGAGGAGAGGAGAGGAGAGGAGAGGAGAGGAGAGGAGAGGAGAGGAGAGGAGAGGAGAGGAGAGGAGAGGAGAGGAGAGGAGAGGAGAGGAGAGGAAAAAGTAACATTGCCCAAATAAGAGAGAGAAATTCTCTGAGCATCCCCAGACATTATTGCCTATCCCTGGATCTTCCTATTTCTGTTGGGGATGGTGCATTTTAATAGGATTCAGCTCATCAGTGGCACTTGTTGGTTCCCTTTCCAAATGAGCCAACATCATTTTTACTTTTGTCTCCCTACTTATAGCAAAGAATCATTTTTTACAAAATCCCAAAAATTTCTACAATGCAGAGGGTTCCAAGTACCCAAACTCCTCCCATGGATCCCCCTTCCAAAAAAATGATTCTTCATTCTTCTGTGAATAGAAGAACCACATTGTTTCTGACAATGTCACGAAGGCAGTCTTCTAAGTGCTTGGGTCTATTAGAGCTCAAATGTTTATAACTCTTGTGTTTCAAGTGCTTTAAGATTCTTAGAGCCATTGTTTTAACCAAACATCTGTGAAAGAGGTCCCATTTTACAGCACTCCCATTTTACAGGCAAGGAAAACTAATGTGTGATTAGTCCACAATCACACAGTTAGAAAGTGTCAGAAACTTTCTGATTCCAGATCCAATACTGTCTCATCCATTGTGATTCTAAGTCCAGTACTTCCCTCCTCTGATCCACACTGTCTCTGAGAGCTAGGCTAAGCTGTAAGCTGTGCATTTTCCTTAATAAAGTGTGTGTGTGTGTGTGTGTGTGTGTGTGTGTGTGTGTGTGTGTGTGTGTGTAAGCCTTAGGTATCCTAAGGCAGGATCTTTCAATTAGTGCTTGGTACATGTTTGAGTTTGGGGTTTTTTGTCATCTTGAAGCAAAACAAAACTATTTTTACCATGTTAGATGCTATTGTTCCCTTCTGAGAAGACAGGAAGAAAAAAAACTACATTCTTTTCTGGGAGCCAAAGACACATGTTTCTTCTTTACCAACATGAAGGTACCTATTCCTGTTTGGAATCCATTTCCAAGACACAGCATCTGGCAGCTTAAAATGTTCCATTGAAAGGAGATGAAAGATTTTATGTTCCTGAAAAAGGAAAAGGCTGGACTAGGGAAGCTGGGGTCAGAGCATTTAACTGCTCAACTGGCCCAGCATAGTCCAGCACATACAATAGACATTAAATAATTGGTTAGAGGATTGAATTACACTGGTTCATGGGACCTAGGGTTGGCAGAGGGGTACTCTAGGACTCTTCAATCTGAACTTTCTCATCTATCTAAACTCTCCCTTTTGGTGATGTCACAAGCTCCCAAAGGTTCAATAGCTGTATCTATACAAATGACTTCCAGAGATGTATAGCCATGCATGGTGTCTCTCCTGAAGTCATTCCTACATCACCAACTTCCTAGTGTATATCATCAGCTGTATACTCTATGAACACCTCAAATTCAGCATGCCAAAAGCAGAACATTATTCTTCCCTCAAAATTATCATTTCCTCCTAACAAGTCCATTTAGGTTGAAGGTACCACTATCCATCAAGATAACAAGATTTGTAACTTTAGGGTTGTCCTCAACTCTTCCTCCTCCTCCTCTCTCTCTCTCATCCCTTTTATCCAATCTGTTGCCAAGTCTTATTTGATTAGACCTCCAAAATATTTCCTGTATATTTCCCCTTTTATGACTATTGCCCTCCTTCAAATGCAACTAGGTGGCATAGTGAATATAATGCTGAACTTAATGTCAGGAAAACCTGAGTTCAAATCTTCTTTCACACACTTACTAACTGGGTGACCTAGACCAGGCACAACTTCTCTAAATTTTGGTTTCTTCTTCTGTAAAATGGGAATAAAAATACTTCACAGGGTTATTCTGAATATAAAATAAGATTATATATATTTAGCAATTAACTATATCATTAAAATTATTATTGTTATTATTGTCTCAACTGTTCTATTTCAAAGCTTCCCAATTTGATTTTGTCTTTCCATTCTTCACTCCATCATTCAAACATATTCATAAAGACAGACCTAATGATGCCAGGCATCAGTATAAAAGGCTTAGCTGGCACTCTCTTGCATTGAGGATATAATACAAACTCCTTAGTTTGGCATTTAATACCCTTTGCTATTTGGCTCAGTCTACTTTTCCCGGCTTATTGCACATAACTTTTTTCAATGTGTGGGTTAGCTAAACTTGGCTATTTCCATCTGTATCTCCCTCACTTTGCATAGGTTCCCCATCCCAGTGCCTGGAATGCACTTCATCTTCATCTCTGACTCACAGAAACAACAGCTTCCTTAAAAGCTTTCAAGTGTTATCTCCTATACACCCTATAAGAAGAATAACTTGATCTCCTCAGTTACTTGGTGCCCTCCCTTATTTCCAATGAAGGCAAATTGTTATAGGTATATCGCTAAATATTAACTTTTCTGCAATTATTATTATAGCCAACGAGAATATAAACTCCTTGAGGGAGGCTCATCTATCTTCCACCTTACTTAAGACAGAACATACCACTTTTGGACAGCTCTGACTTTAGAATGATTTACCTTGTACCTAGCCTAAATCTGTTTTTCTGAAATATCCACTTATTACTTATGGTTTTTGTCTCTATCTTCAAAGAAAACAATTAAAATTCTGGTTTTCAGTTCTTTAAATATTTGAAGATAGCAACTGGTTCTCTATCCCATATCCTTATCCTCCTCTCACTTCCATGATTTCTAGATCCATTACAATCCTGAATGTCCTACTTGAGACTTTTTTCCAATTTGTCAATGTCTTTCCTGAAAAATAATATCTAGAAATGAATACATTATTTCAGATGAGGCCTGACTAAAGCAGAGATCAGCAGAATTATTATCTCCCCCATTCTAGACTCTGTTCCTCTCAATATAAAATACTTCCATTCTCCTTCCTCCCAATTCAATCAATTCCAGTGGAACCCTATTACCTTCAAAATAAAAAATGTTTCACTTTTAAATCCCTTAACAAGCTGACCTCTTCCTATCTTTCTAGTCTTCTTAACACTTAACACTTTAGTCCCCAACATATGACATAGCAACACTAGCCATCTTGCTTGTTCCTTACAACAGAAATTCCATTGCCAGACTTGCCTTTTCACTAGCTACCTCTCATGCTTGTAATGCTTTCCTTCCATACTTCTTCCTCTTGGCTTCCTTGACTTCCTTTAAGATTCAATTCAAATCCTACCTTCTGCAGTTGGGAATTAGTCTTTCCTGGCTCCCACTATTTATCTCTTCTGAAATTACATTCAATTAATACAGTATATATCTTGTATATACAGATTTTTGCATGTTGACTTCCCATTATAATGCAATGGACAATAGAATACTTGGAGGGCTGAGCACCACTGAATAAATAGGCAATTTTGTTCAATAAAGAGCAGTATTTAAAGAAGATGAGTAAACAAGACTTTGGAGGAAATTTCTAGCTCAGTAACAAACATACAAATCCTTCAAAAGTTACTTCTATATATTAAAAATGGACTTTTATGGTAACCTTGAAGTGATTACACACACACACACACGGACACATCCTTGTAAAGAGCATGAAATTAGACTCTTCCTCCTGGGTCTTGACACCAGATTATTCATGCTTTCTAGCTTCAAACCAAGCAGAAGAGAGGAGGGGGAAGTAGAAAAGGGGCTTTAGGAAGGGGAGGTAAAAATCCAGTGGAATTTTGCTTGGCAGCTCTGGGGGAAGAGGTGAGGGAAATAAAATGAATCATGTAAATATGAAATTTTTTAATAAAAATGTTAAAAATAGAAAAAAAATGAAGAAGAGGTACACTTGCAAAGGAAGAGAGGGTGGTAAATGAAAAGAAAAACAAAGAAAAAGAAACTGTCTCTAGATTCCAGAGAGGCACTGTTACTGGCTGCTATTAACATCTCCTGGGAAGAGGACAAGAGAACAGAGTGAGGGAGAAAACCCTCAGAAGACCTGTCAAGTGTCAGATTCCCTCTTGGCAGAATATGTGCCTCCTTTGGGGGGACTGAATACAACCATGTACCTCTAGTGTGTCAAAACTGAGATTAGTTTTAACAACCACTAGTTCTGGGCTGACAAACAGAGAGAATAACCTTAATCCAGGACACTTCTATTTTCCCCTAGAGAGAGATGTGAGTGAGTGAGTAGGCTCTACAAGTATAGTGATGACCCCACATGTAAGGAGATGGGGTTGTCATAGGGTGTGCCTCTAAGGGAAGCAGAATAGGCATTTCTAATTTATCAACTCCCCTTCTCCAAATATGCTTTTATTCCTGACAGGAGGGAAAGCAAAGGTTGGGGAACAGAGACCACTATTCTGCTTTCTTCAAAGACAGTGGATAACAGAGTAGCAGTACATCTATCCAATCCTTTAAATATATATATATTTTTGTCTAGGGCTTAATCTGGTTCCATCTTACTTTTGATCTCTTTGTCAGCCTAAAGTTGGAAAATCCCAAAGAGAAACTCATGCTTGATAAGTTCCCAGAGGTGGATGGAATCTAGAATTATTTTACCTCTTACCATCTCCATCCTACATCTCATGAAGACCAGGACATTTATTTCCACCAATAAGGAAAGAATTCCCTACCCATGAGTTTAGGGACAGGGGTTAAATGTGTTGTTGTTGTTATGAAAAAACAAAGCAAAGTTAAGAGTTAAGTCATTTTATCTTCTCTTTGTCATCTGTTAGCATTATTCCATCCACTCAGAGCAATATTTCTATCTTATTTTATAGATAAATCTAAAAATGCAGGCAACAGTATTCTTATAATAATTTCATTACTTTGTATTCACTCTCTGTTACCTTCCCTTTCCAGATTGATATTCTGCATGTTTCTCTTTAAAATCTAAATTCATGGATAAATTATAAGTTACTAATTACCACCCAGAGGAAAAACAAGCCCTATTAGCTGAAGTAGCAAGGTTCCTTGAGAAAGAGGCAGAAAATGGTGTGCCTAGAAAGTCGAACCAACTCCTCTTGGGCATGACGTCCCCAAGATGAGACAGCACAGGAACTTCAGCTCAAGATCCCCAGGAAGAGAAAGACCTCTAAACCCCTACCACTTAAATTCCCATTCATGCTTCCAGACCAGGTCCCAGAGCCATACTTCAGGTAATCGGCCTTTATGGACAGGAGAGCTGGCAATTGCTTCTATCTCCCCTACTTCCTCAGCAACCACAGTTACTGAAGGCCCCAAAAAGGAAGACTTTGCCACCAAAATCCAGTCACATGTTTTGACATCAGAAATGGATATCCTTTTTCCCCAAATGCTAAGAACCAAGCCTTTCCATATGGCTTGCCACTGATCCAAGTCCTATATGTGTTGTCTTTCATGTCATATACAATATGAATTCCTTCAGAGCAGGAGCTGTCTTGTTTTTCTCTTCATTTTTACTTTTTGACATCATCATTGTTTTCACAGATCTCCTATATGTTTAACTTACTTTTCTTCATATCTACATGACAGATTCCAGCCAGTAATATCCCAACCCTCCCCTCCCACCTTGTATCACATAGGATATTGTCACAGAGCCCAACATGTTCATATAAATTAAGTCTTTCATGTTTTATCATTCTGTTCACTTTCTGGAGGTAACATTCTCAGTTTATTCTGCTGCTATTACTTTTGGGGCTGTGTACAATGTTCTCTTGATTCTATTCATTTCACTATACATTATCTTACCTAGTTCTTTCCAGTTTTTTTTAATTCAAAGATATTTTATTTTCCCAATTACATGTACCAACAATTTTCAACATACATTTTCTGAGATCCAAATTGTCTCTTTCTCTCTTTTCCCTTTCCCATTCTCAGAAATGGTACTTTTTTTTTCTCTTTGTATCCTCATCATATAGCACAGTGTTTCACATATTTTCAATGCTTATAAAATTATATTTTCATTAATTAATTCATTAAACAGACTATTCTTTCTTACTAATTAGAATTACTTCTGTTTGTGTCTTAAGAATTTCATTCTTGAGAGTTTCCTAGACCACTACAGAATTCATCTATTGCGTCATTGGATGACAGATTTAGAACTCAAATGTTCCTCAATAGCCATTTAATCTCCCTCCTTCCCACCCTCATTTTACAGGTAGGGAAACTAAGACTCAAGAATGTTAACTGATTTCCCCAAAATCACAAATATCATAAACAACAGAGGTAGGATTTGAAATCAAGTCCTCTGACACTAGGGCAAACTCTCTATTATATCATGCTAAATCCTAATTATGCTTCTCTAAACTCTTTGAAATTTAATCTTCTAAAATCTAGAATGATGGCAGTGGAAAAAAATGTACCTCTTTTCTCAAAAATAACTAATTTAAAGTTAAACTTATCAATATTATTAAAATAAATATATAATTTTAAAAATACAACTAGACTAAGTCTAGCTTTCTTCTTCCTATATATCATGAATTTAAAAATAAAGTGATCTCAGCAACAGTCCACCTCCCCCCCCAAAAGGTTTCCTTCATTTCTACTTCAGCAATCAGTTCTTTCTGGTTAGTCACAATATGGTGTTAAAAGGCAAGAACCTGTCACGTTCATCAGTTCTTGAGAATTAAATTGTTATGAACACAATCCAAGAATTTATCAGCTTTTATGCCTGAGAAACAGAGACAGAAACAGAAACAGAGACAGCAAGAGAGAGAGGGAGGGAGAGAGAGAGAGAGAGAGAGAGCGAGAGAGAGAGAGAGAGAGAGAGAGAGAGAGAGAGAGAGAGAGAGAGAGAGAGAGAGAGAGAGAGAGAGAGAGAGAGAGAGAGAGAGAGAGAGAGAGAGAGAGAGAGAGAGAGAGAGGGAGGGAGGGAGGGAGGGAGGGAGGGAGGGAGGAAGGGAGGGAGGGAGAGAGAGAGAAAGAGAGAGAGAGAGAGACAGCAAATATTTAGATAATCAAGACCCACTCTGTTAACTATATCTTGTCTCAAAGTTAGGTTTATAATCTTGTTCCCAAACTTTGTATCTATTACTTCCTTTCATCCAGGTGATCTGTATTATCCTCTTGTTACAAGATCACTCCTATTTCTCTATCTCTTAACACCCAAATACTGCCATGCTTCCACCATTCTGGACCTTCTCTCTAAAAAACACCTCAATATATGATGTTACTCAGTTGTGGGATTTATTCTGTCCCTTTGGGATAAAGCACTCCCTTCCAGAGGCATATTGTAGTCATTATCCCCATCCTACCAAATCTCTGCATGACAAAGAAGGTAAATTTTGCCTACTGGCATTGGGACCTCAAGTTCATTTCATTTCCAACCCATACTTGGTACAGCTATATAGTGATAGTAGAGCTTCTGAATTTTATTATCAACTATTTTCTTGGACAATATCTGCTAGATAATCCTGGTGGACTCCATTGCTATTCTTCCTACTTTTGTATCTGTGGATTCCTACAGTGTCTAGCTATGAAGATTTGGGCAGGTAGTTTGATTGCTCCACTTCACTTTTTTAGTTTAAAGCTTCTTGACTAGATCTGCAAGACAAGGTAAAGACTTATTTACTAACCTTAATTAAGGATCCTATATTCTTATATAAGAGCATATCGATCTTGTATACCAAGCTAAATCCAATTCCCTTCCACAGAACCATCCTTTTTTTAAACTTTCTTTTATTTTTCAATTACACGTAGAAACAATTTTTACATTTTCTGACATTTTGTGATACAGATTCTCTCTCTCTCTTTCCAATAGGTTTTAAAATATATGTGTGTGTGTGTGTGTATTATGCCAGTGCTTATTTCCATATTCCCCATGTCATAACAGAAGACATATACCACAGATACAAAAAAAAACTCATGAAGGAAATAAAGTAAAAGATGGCATGCTTTGATCTGCAATCAGATTCCAATAGTTTCTTCTTTGACTATGGAAATATTTTTTATCATGAGTCCCTTTAGGTTGTCTTGGAACCTTGTTTTCCTGATAATAATTTAGTCCCTCACAGCTGATCTTCATATAACATTTCTAATACCATACACTGTTCTCCTTGTTTTGCTCACTTCACTTTGCATCAGTTTATGTCTTTCAAAGTTTTTCTGAAGTCATTTCATTCATGCACTATATATTGCATGCATATACTATTACATTATAACCATATACCACAATTTCTTTATTCATTCCCAAATTGCTAGACACTTCCTCATTTTCTAGTTCTTTACCACAACAAAGAGAACCACTAAAAATATTTTTGCATAATTAAGTCCATTTCCCCTATCTCTGATCTCTGTGAGATATAGACCCAGTAGTGCTAATGCTGGGTCAAAGAATATGCATACTTTTATGGCCTTTTGGGCATAGTTCCAGACTGTTCTCCAAAAAGGTTGTTTCAGTTCACAGTTCCACCAATAATATATCCTTTTTTTCCCACATCCCCTCCAATTTATATCATTTTCCTTGTTGGTCAGATTATCCAGTGTGATGGGTATGAGGTGGTATCTCAGCTGTTTTCATTTGCACTTCTCAAATCAATAGTGATTTGCAGTATTTTTCCATATGGCTATAGATTATTCTAATTTCTTTATCAGAGAACCCTCAGACACCATCTTAACCAGCTTTTCATTTCCCAAACCTGCCTTTCTGTATGTCTGAAGCTCAATCCTTCACTTGGGCAACAATAATAAAACTACCACCTGTGCCCCATAGCTTTTCAGTTTCTAGCCCAGGGCATCATAATCCTTAACAATATTTTCCTAGATTCTTTCATTTGTTCCTAAATCAGTGTTTGCATGTTTAATCTGTCTTAGAAACCTTTCTGGAACAATTCACACACATGCTTTGGTAGCCTGATTCTTTACCACATCAGGTTGAAATAGAATTGTCTCCGTGCCCCTCATCAAGAAGTAACTAACTACTATTAATTTCTTCTCTCTCTGGATTACTGGATTAAGTCTTTCTTGAGAACACCTGTGGATTTTCATTATTAATCTTTAGAGTATAAGAATCTTTCTCCTATGATGGCTGAATGCCACCAGCCTTTATACCAAGAGACTCAACTATTCCTTAGCTTCAAGTGATCCATAGTCCTTCTAGTCCCCCCTTTCTAGATCACATTCTTATCCCTAACATCACTTGGCATTAACTACTTCAAGGCTCATTAGCCTTTTTGTGTCTTGGACTCTTCTGGCAGTCTGATGAAATCTATAGAGCCCTTGTCAGAATAATGCAATAAAACAAAATATATAGGATTACAAAGGAATCCAATTATATTTAAGTATTTATTAAAATGTTAAAGAAAAACAAGATCAGAGATTCTTAGCTCAAACCTTCAGGTCTACAAAAGTACTACAGAGTAAGGCCTTGCCTAGTTCAAACTCTGTGATTCCATCAGTACTAAAAGAATTAAGCCTATCCAGTGAGACTATTCCTTTGAGTCTTTTGTTTTGACACTAGCTGTAAAACCTTTGGCAGTTTTTTGGCCACTTTGAGCTTCTCTGTCAAATGGAGACAATAATGCTTACCCTCCTTGTCTTGTGAAGCTGCTATTTTAAAAATCTCTTAATAAGCCATCCATGGCCACAGAAATGTGAAACTTTATTAGTGGGATGACATGGTCATTTCCTCTAAAGGTTTTTTATTCTTTCCACTTGGCAACTATGTTTTGTTTATTGGACAAAATCAGGTCCAGAATAGCAGTTCATCTAATCAATTTTTCTTCCTTTTGAAGAATGAAATGACCATTAAAGTAAGTCAAGAATTTCTCAGAAACTCTACTTTTAGGAAAGTTTTTTTGGTGGGGGGAGAGATAGAGAGAGAGAGCAGATGTTAATAGAGATGAAGTCATCAATCACCATAATATCCTATGTGTTTTTTTCATGATCTCTTACATGAATCTCCTCATTCGATTGTGTTATTAAAATATAATGCAATAATAGAATTTCTATTTTTAATTGTATCTATTTATTTAAATAATGTAGCCTCTTTCATCTCCATATTCTAGTCATAATTCATCAGTTCATAAATTTAGAGCTGGAATGGACCTTATAGGTATTTTAATCCAACTCCTTCATTTCATTTTACAGATAAAGAAGCAGAGTCCCATAAGAAAATCAACCAAGATCATGGGTGAGCTGTGACAGAGCTATAATTTTCACCCAAGTCCTCTCACTACAAATTCAGAACACTTAGCATTGCTCCATGTTGCCTCCAATCATGACACATTGCTTTTTCTATTTATAACAAATTGGTGAGGATAGGAAATGGCCTTGACAACATGATCAGCCAGCTTCAAGATAGTTGAACTCAATAGTCATGACAAAGTAGGCATTTTCCGGTCCAGCCTCTCATCTCTTAAGCACATCCACCTTAACTCTTCCTCCTTGGCATCCAATCACATAGCCTTCTTCTCACTACACTGGTACATTCGGTTCTTCTTGATAATTTCCAACTTCTGAGCAACCTAAGATCCTACGGTTCTGATTTCTTCTCTCTCCGACGTTTGTAGTTCATATAATCTCAGAAAGATGGATTACCAGACATATCTTATCTAACCCTTTTCTTCTCTTTTCCACACCCCAAATGAATTTTCATCCAATCTGCCTTGGAAAACATCAATGGACAAAGAACTTGCCACCTCAATTCCATTTGGGGACATATTTGGATTTTTCACAAAATTTTCTTTCCATTAAAACTAAAATTTCTCCCTCTCCTTTCCTCTTGTCTGCCAGTTGCTTACAAACTCACATTAGTGGTATCTCTCATATAGACAAATGGGGGAGGAGCCGTTAGAGGCTCAGAACCCAACTCATCAGCCATTTAGAGGCAGTCAATGTAATCACACAGCTGTGATTAAGCCGATCAGGCTCAATTGTGGAAGCCCACAGATGCCGCCTGACCCAGGCACATTTCAATTCTGTGTATGCTAGAAAACAATTTTCCACAGATGTGAAGTTACTGATGCTGGAACAGTTCCCTCTAAAAGCAAGAAAGGCAGCTGTTGAATAAAAAAAAAAAATCTGAGAAGGGGAACTTGTACTCTTCCTTCTAATCCTTAGGGTGATAAAGTAGATTTCTGAAACAAGCATCCTTTCAGAAACACAGTCATAACAGTCTCTAAGAGGTCTTCTCATGACAGACTCAGACCTTTCCAGAATACTAACCCCCTCCCCTCCCCTTGTCACATAGGTACAATAACGAGTTTAGCCACAAGACATCAGGCAGCCAAAGAGGGGACATGAATGCACTCTCTTCTCTCACTTCCCTAAGAATTAGTCCAGGAGGAAGAAATACCTCCACAGGCAGAAAATTTCTTTCTGGGAGCTCAGAAAAAGTCATAATGTCACTCTAAGGACCTAGGATTGTTTGGGATGCTCTCACACTGAATCATCTGAATTCTTTTTTATAAGTTTTCAATCCACCAACAATTCTCCCTCCTCTTTAAATGCCTTTCACCCTACTACCACAATGGCAGCAAAATAAGCTCTGTTGTTTTGCCTTCTCCATGCTCAAACTTCTTCCCTCCTCCTCACCATGATCCATTCTACTTCTTTAACAGTGCAGAGAGAGCAGCTATAGGAGTTCCACATCAGTGGGAAAGAAGGAGGTGTTCAGTCAGGATGTTCTGATCCAGGTCGTGGGGCAAGCCGAGAGGAAATATGAACAAGTAGAATTCAATGACTTGGGATTCATGACTTGGAACTGAAATGATCAAGTGGTAAATGGTCCTTGCAGTGGAAGCCAAGGTCAGTAGATGGGGTTGGTAATCACAAATGGAATAAGCCTGAGATTGTAGGAGAGGATAAAGAAGAGTCAGGGTAAAAAGCAAATGCACAAACAATTTCAGGGTGGGAGTACAGAAGCTAACAGGAAGTAGGCTCAGATTTGGAAATTAAATATTCTGCACTGGGTTTTGAGCTGTTCCAAGAAAATTCCAAGTAAATGCACATTTGTAATCCCTGGGCCACACATTCCAATCTCTTCTAAATATTCCTTAGTTGGAGAGCTCCTGTCAGGGCCACCACTTCATAAATGTCTGTAACAACCATAAAACCTGTAAAGAAGTAGAAAGTAGTGGAAAGTACTTGGTTTGCTGTTGGGGGGGGGGGAGCTGAGAGTCAGGTTAGTGAAGGGTAGAGAATGATTGTTCATTTACTATTCACATTCTACCTTCTGCACCAAGCCCTTCCTTGATCATTCCTTTATTAGTTTCCTTCCCTTTCATATCCCATATGGTGTAAACTTTTTATTAATATTGTTTATTTTACATGACTCATTTTAACATATCCCTCCCACTTCCCCACCTATCAAGCCATCCCTTGTAGCAAAGAATAAAAATAGAGAAAAGAAAAAAGTTCAGCAAAATGAACTAACACAGTAACAAAGTCTGACAGTACAGTGTTGTCACCTGTAGTCTCCCACTTGTACAAAGAAGGAAGGGAGATGTGGTTTTTCTTCTTTTTTAGAAGACAAATTTGGTCATTCTAATTTCATAGCATTCTGAGTTTTTTTCTTCTTTTGTTCATTTGGTATATGATGCTGGTTTCCCTGTTCTACTACCATGTTTGATTCATGTCCTATATCTTCACATCTTTCCCTAAACTGTTCATATACTCATGAAGAATATGGAAATGGTTTTGTATGATAGTAGGTGTATAACCAATTGAAAATTGCTTACTGTCTTAGGAAGGGAGAAGGGAAGGATAGAAAGAAAGAGAGAATTTGGAGCTCAAAATGTTAGAAAATGTTTGTCAAAAGTTGTTTTTACCTACCATTGAGAAAAATAAAACATTACTGAAGGGATATATTTTAATTAATTGTTCATATTCACCATTTATGTCAGTTCAGTTGTTTTTCAGTCATGTTCCACACTTTATGACCCCATTGGGGGTTTTCTTGGCAGAGATATTGGAATGTTTTGTCATTTCCTTTTCCAACCCATTTTACAGATGGGGAAACTAAAGCAAACAGGGTTAAGTGGCTTGTCCGGAGTCACACAGATAATAAGTGTCTGAGTTTAGATTTAAGCACAGGGAGATGAGTCTTCCTGTCTCAAGGCTTGGTACTGGATCCACTCTGCCACCTAGTTGTCTCAAAACCCTGGATTGTGGCATTACTATAATATTGTATATTGTTCTAAGAATGATATTATTGTTATACAGAGTAGTATAGTATACCTTTCTTCACTTGGACATCCTTCAATCAATAAGTATCTATTTTGTTTCCAGTTCTTTGCTGCTTCAGAAAGAACTATTATATGCTGTTATAAAGGGGGGCTTCCTTTCTCTCTTTGCTCTCCCTGAGACTCATTAATGACACACGAGTGTAGATTATCATTTATCTGGGCTTGTGTCTTTTCCCCTTAGAAGAGTCTGCTGAGTTCTGTGGAGGCAGGGACTCTGCCTTGTGCAAACATGGTGGCCCTCCCTGTAGATGCTAAGCTCTTGACTCTATACACAATGGGAATTTAAGAAATGTTTATTGAGTGGACACTGCAAGGCAAATGAGGACTTTTCAGGCAGCCTCCCTAATAGGGCTACTTGGCAGCAGTTACCATGGAAACTCTTCTGTGCAGCTGCTACATGGGTAGCTCAGAGGAACCCTGCCCTGGAGGGGCAAAATGCAAAGACCCATGAAGACAAATGAGCTTGTGTCAGCAGTAATGGAGGAATACTTCAGGCCAGGTGGTCCTAGGAGCAGTGTCCTGATTCTGAAGAGGCTACATAAGCCTCAGCATTTGTCATCTAGCTATTCTGTGCAATTTGGAAAGGGGAATTATCTAGAAGCAGGGGTGGGCACTGGTCTGTGCTGATGGGAGGCAGACTGGTTAGAGGGGGAGAGGGGAGTACTGGACAAACGATTTAGCCAAAGTGCTGGCTGTGGGCAAGATTCTATGCTGGGGAGGGATCTGGGAATGGGGAGGAGAGGAGGCACTCCAAAGGTCCCTGCCTTCTTGAAGTGGACAAACTGGTAAGGGAATGTGACATATAGAACCAACCTGGCACAAAAACAGTTAAAGAAGGAATCAGAGGAAGGGAAGGGAAGGCTCAGCTCTTGATCCCACTGGAATTTGAGGGGAGGAGGGGTAAGAGCAAGAGGACTTTGAAAGGAGAGGGGGCAGCTGTACTGTGTGGCAACCGGGGCAGATGCAGAATCACAAAATGGAAGTGGTAATCCTCACATTGAAGAAGTGTACCTCTCCCTCCACATGTTGGTGCCCTGAGACAAAGACTGATCCAGCCTGTGTCCATCCCAGACCTTGTCACTGTGCCTTTAGCACCCAGAAGGTACCTTTAGTATTATAGCTATTTTAAGTAAAAAGTCTCAACTACACAAAATTAATGTGTATGAAAGGGACCAACTGGTTGGTGGGGTCCAAAAAGAGAAAGATGGCTCTAGCACATCCCTGCTTCCTGATCTAAATTCGTGATCCTAGGATGCCCAGAGAGATGAATCAACTTGCCCAAGGTCAAATAGCTAGACTAAAAGGCATACAGTGCCTCCCAACATCCGTGGAATTTATTTTGACTATTATTTCTCAGGTAGAAGTTATTCTCATTGAATCACTTGCCTCTGCCAAGTTCACCTCCTTATCATTATTTGATCCAGTGGTTATTAGCAAGTAGCTTAGATTTCATTAGCCACCAGAACAATTAACTTAAAAATAGCAAGCATTTTATTATCAAGGAAACATATCATCAGAAAACTCTGCCAACACTTATGGCCCCAAGTAAACCATTGCATCCCTTCTCACTGTTCCAAAGATGGATAATTTCTAATCTATCCCCAACCTCTAGTCAAGGTCTAACTGAAGTTAATCTAGGGGAACTAAAAATGTTGGGATAGCAATTTGCTCATCACATAAGAATACCAGGTCTTCAGGATCAGAAGCCACAGCTGCTTGACCCAGGACCTTGAGAACACCTTACGTAGTATTCTATGTAGTAAGAACGTAGTTACATAGTAAATGAAGTTATAGCCAGGTAAAAATAGTATTTAGCTAATTTATAAGCCAAGAGACATGTGGTGTGATTTACTACATCTTCTTCCTATTCTAAGACTCCAACATACAAGTCATAGTAGGGGAAAGGGATTGCCCAAACACAAGAAAGTATCATTCTTCTCAGAGTAGCCATTTTGGAGCTTGCTAAAACCAGTATTACTCATCACGGCTTATTTTTTCTGTCCCCTGACCTCTCCTTGACAAATTTCATTTGTTGCATCCATTTATGACATACAGCATAATTTCCTTAATAGTCAAGTATGTATGCACAGGCATGCTCCTAGTTCACTTTCGTCCAGTGACCTTCAGTTTATGTCTTCTACTGACATTGGTCCTATACTTGCCAGTCTCTGAAGCAGTCTTTCCACACACAAAAAAAAAAATTCAAAAGGTTTCTCTCCTTCCTGCTGGTAAGTATTGGCAAACTAGTCATACTCTTGCTGAATTTCCTCTGTTTTATCAAATTCCTTATTGAGTCTCTAGAGGTATTCTAACAGAGGAACCTCAGGATTCTGCATTTCTGGATAAAGATGTATATGAAATTAAAAAAATTGATACTCTCAAGTTTTCAGCCTTTTCCATTTCAAATTATTTTCCTGTCACTGCTCTCTTATATCAGAAGCATGTCCTATCCAATTCTGGAATGGTTCTTCCCCTAGAGGGCATTAAAAATTCCTTGAAAAAGGTCTTAGATTTGACTAAGGAGTGCCATATATTTCCACTTGTAGGCTCATAGCATTCCCCCTATCATCAGCTGTTAGGGCAGGTGTTTTCTTCCTTCCTATCAGACTTCTCAGTCTATTTTCAGTGTAGCCTCACTAAAATTCTTTCAAACCTTCCCTCTATTTCCTCATCCATACTAGGAACTTTAGTAACTAGTTTCCAGACTCCCACTCAACTTTGCTTTCTTTGGAGATGCTGGAATATGCCTCTGTTTCTTATTATTTACATTAAAAATGTGACAGATCTGGTATTTAAACCCAGGTTATCTGACTTCAATTCCAGTGCTCAGTCATGCAATGTTTAGGGATGAAGTTATCAGGGAAATATTACACTTCTACTCACAAAGGAAAAGGAATTATAATTGTTATTTTTGCTATCAATAACTCAAGTATTATGCTAAATGCAGATTCATGGCTATTCCTAATGAAGCAATTGTTGAGGCAAGCTTTGTGATTCTACATAATAGAAATAACTTTCTTTGCCTTTTCGAAATTGACATTTTCTTGGTCTCTCTCTCTCAAGCCAGCAGGGTGGTCAGAAACCAATAGAAGGGAACCCAACAGAGATAAGAGCAGGTTAGTTTGCATGGGCAGGAAAATCCAACAGTTCAAGTACTTCAATACTTCAAGAATCTATATTTTCCTCTATGGGGAAGGATTCTCCTTCCGTCAATGAAAATCACAACCTTTCCATGACTTTGTGAATTGCTGTGACAAAGGAAAAAATCATTTCTCTAGGCCCAAACTTCCTAAAACAGGCTTCTTAGTCCTGAATAAAATTGATTCTCAGAGGACAGATGCATGGCTTGTTGTTGAGCTTATCCTGGAAGCCTTTTCAACATGGCAGAATCTTCCAAAGTAGAATCTCCATGGTCTTGAAGAACCCTAGGTAAGCCCAACGCCATGATGAGGCATTTGGGAAAGGAAGTTAGTCAAGGAACTTTTCAAAAACTCAACCTTGGAAGCCATCCCAACCTGGCCCAATATGACAGAATCTTCCAAAATGAGTTTTACACTCATATGGATTTGGAGAATCCAGGGCCACCTCAAAGTCAGAATGAGGCATCAGGAAAGGATAGGAGTCAAGAAACTGATCAAAACTAAGGGGAATAAAGAGTGCAATGGAAAAATTCCTCACTTCCAATCACTTTAACAAACTTTTATTCATTATTTCTTATATGCAAGATCCTATACTCAGTTTAAGAAATACAAATATAAAAATGAATCAATTCCTGTCCTTAAGGAGCTTACAAGCTAGTCTATGGAATGCATACAACACATATAACCATGCACCAAGGAAAATCTGATAAGGACAACGAATCAATGTAATCCAAGAAAATTTGAGGAGGAGGAAGAATCTTGTGTGACAGAGTATAAAGAATCCTAGATCAGGAATGAAAACATTTAAGTTTGAATCCTGGATTGGCAATTCCCTTGCATATGCATGAACCTGAATTTCCCCATTGTCAAATGATTTGGATTGGTGGAAATAGAATTTGCTGAACTAGAGTCTCTAAGGTTCTTTTTAGCTTTAAATCTATGTTCTGAAGATATTAGGGGCAAAATGTTCCTAAGGTTCCAAGCCAGACATCAAAGTTGTAGTGTGGTTCAAAAAGCCAAGATCACACTGGCCCCATCCAAAGAAGTATGGACCATGTAGGCATTCTGAAATAACCTGAAGCCTTACTTCACTAGGAATCTCAAGGCCTAACTTTTCAAATTATGAGAAAAGTACAGAATAATTTCGGGGACATAAATGTGAAGTGGATAATGACAGTAACTGAGAGGCATATAACTCAGTGGAAAGAACAATGGATTTAGAAGACAGAAATCTAGATCAAGGTCCATTTACCAGCCATATAATTGTAGGCTAATCACTTCAACTCTCTAAGACTCAGTTTCTCCACATTTAAAACAGCAATTAGATAACTATTCTTTTTCTTTCACAGGGGCATTATAAGGGAAGAGCTTTGAAAACTCTAAAACACTCTTGGATCTGTGATTTCATCTAGAGAAAATCCCTCTACTAATGCACAATTATTCACAATTTATAAACTTAGAAAATTTTCTGAGGCACTGAGAAGTGACTTGCCCAGGGTCACACAGTTAGCACCCTGAGACTAGAAAGGAGGTCTTCTTGACTCTGAGGCTAATTCCCTCTTCAAAGCTTCTCTGAAACCCTAGCTAATAATAATAGCTATTATGTCATTTGATCCTTACAACAACCCTGGGACTTTTATTCTCTTTTATTATTCTCATTTTACAATTTCTAGCAAAGTAAGGAAAGCAGGTTAATTGACTTGCCCCAAGTCCCACAGCCAGTAAGTGACTGAGGTCAGTTTTGAACTCAGGTCTTCTTGACTCCATGCTGTCTCCCTACCACCCTGTGTCTTTCACTCCTCACTTCTTGTACATAGTCGAAACTGTTGGCCTCATATCCTTGTACCTTCCTACTTTTTTCTAGCACACTCAGCTTTCTCCTGAACAAGACCATTCGTACTCATCTCATCTGCCACTCTGCCCAATTCTCTGCTAACATATTGGAGTTTCTAAATACCTTCCTACTCTTCCACCAATTGTAAACAACAGCTCTCTTCCTGGCTGCTCTCCTGACACTCCCAATATCCTGAAATTTTTCGCAGAGATGAAGTACAAGCATTTTGCAAGCTCTTATTGTTGTTAGTCCTTCATTTTCCTTTTTTAAATCTCTATCTTCCATCTTAGAATCAATACTATGTATTGGTTCCAAGGCAGAAGAGTGGTGAAGGCTAAGCAATGGGGGTTAAGTGACTTGCCCAGGGTCATATAAGTAGGGAGTGTTGGAGATGAGATTTGAACCCAGTACCTTACATCTCTAGACTTGGCACTCAATCCAATGAGCCACCTACCTGTCCCCTTGTCCTTTGTTTTCAAAGAAGATTAATTACATCACTGGGTGATGTCTTGGCTTGAAAGTGGATTAGATTTAAGTAAGACAGCAAGGTGCAAAGTTATTAGCCTCTCTCTTCCAGAGTTATCGAATTCCAGTGCAAGACAGAAGTCAAGATAACTTGCAAATTGGAAATGTTATTGAAATATTAGCTTGTGAGTTTTAAAATTAATATCTAATAACTATTATATTTTTAAAGGTTTATTAATAATAACTAAAGTAAAGGAAGTACCTGAACTTAGCCCAGTAGTGAGTTAAGGAGAATGTGGGAGGAGTTACAGCCCACTTAAATACCATCACACAAAAATGCAAGGACATAGGAAAAGGGGAAAGGATTCTAGGTAATACAGTTAGGAACTTTGGGTTTTAGGGGTTCAAGAATTTCTAACTATACAAGCTCTTATAATCAAAGGACATTACATCAGACCCACAATTTTCAGCTAAATAGGATGAGTTGAAAGGGACTGTGTAATTTCAGAGAGCTGGCCTTGGAGTCCCAAGACCTGGGTTTGAATCCCAGTTCTCACCTCCACCACTAACTATCTATGTGACCTTAGACAAATCACATCTTTGGAACCTTAATTTTTCTCACTTCAAAAATGCGGCTAATCAATGCTACATGTATAACCCAGTGGAATTGATTGTCAGCTCCAGGAGTGGGGAGGGAAGAGGCATGGGAAAAATCATGAATCATGTAACCATAGAAAAATATTCTAAATAAATAATGTTTTAAATGGGGTTAATAATCCTCCTAAAGTACCTTCCAAATCGAGATCAATGGTCCTATCATCAATCACACTGAATACCTTAAGAATGAACATTATAAACTCATGAGTGCTGTACAAATATGTTTTATTATTTTACTTATACTTAGAATCAAGCAAAGAGGTTTGGTGGCAATCTGATAACATATACTCCTACTCTAATACTCCTAGTCACCCCAAATATGTGCCCTTAGAATATGCCAGGCTTGTTTCCATTTTAAAACCTTTGAGCATGTCTTTCCTCAACTGAAAATCTTTCTCTTTCCCTTGGATACTTTGAGATTATTTTGTTTGCCTGCTGTATTGTATCAAAAAACATACAAGTGGGACCCATTTAAGAAAATTCTGTATGTGAAAATCCTAACATAATAAATAAATGGGAAGAGGAAAAGACAAGGTAGTAATGACAAGTTCTTTGCTCTTCTTTGCTCCAACAGGGAAGGAGGGCAATTGAGCCTAGAAACATAGCAGCCCATACCACTAATGATACCTGTAATTTTTCAGTAAGAATTTATTAGGTGCCTATTATGTGCTGAGTATTGTGAACTTTAAAATTACTCCACCTTACTTAGACCATACTTTAGGGGAAGATAAAGTTGTAATCTCCTGATTGAGCAATGAAGGTATTTAGTTCTCACCTTTTAGTGAAGCTAGAACTTTAAGCTAAGTCTATTTTTAGATCTTAATACAAAAAGTTGTTAAGTAACTATAAGGGTTAAATTAATCACATAAAGATCAAGTATCTTAATACAAAAAGATGTTAAGTAACTATAGAGGTTAAATTAATTACAAAAAGGTCAAGTAACTAAGAAAAGGTGAACTTAACAAAGAAGTGTTAAGTAACTCAAAAGATATAATCTAATCAAAGAAGATAAGAACTAAAAGTATGGGCAGTCCTGGAGGAAGCCTGTGATGTGATTGGTAGATGTGAAAATTTAGAGGAGGACACACAAGGGTGAAAGGCCTATATATTTGGGATTTCTTTATCTCTCAGCTGACACTCTTTCCCGGATTGGCAGTGGAGAGTTAGCTGAGAGAACTGTGCTGAGCTTTTGGCATCTTAGTGTGGCTACAAGCTATTGTTCATTTCAGTGGTGAGTTTCTGGCTGAGTTTCCTCCTTTACTTTCCAACTTTATTCTCTTAGAAGCCTCTAATCTTCTTCAGAGACCTAGAGGTGGAGATTTTAAACTCCCTCTGGCATAGGCCAGGCAGGAGAAATCCTATATCCCCTTTTCTCCTTCTCCTTAAATTTCTTCCCTCTATATTAATTAAATTACCATAAAATTCCTGACTTACTTGGGCATTTTATTTGGGATTTCCCCTAGCGACCAAACTTAAGTCACAACTCTAAAATCATCTTTACAGAATGTGTTTGATAAACATACAAAGAAAGGCAAAAAATAGTCCCTGCTCTCAAGGAACTCATAATCTAATGGGGTAGACAACATGCAAGGAGTATATGTAAAAGCCAGAGAGATACAGGATAATTTGGTGATAATCAACAGAGGGAAGGCATGAGAATTAAAGGTGATAAGGAGAGGATCGGCATAATGGTAGGATTTTAGCTTGGACAGGAAAGATGCCAGGGATGCCAAGCAGCAAAGATGAGGAGGGAGAGAATTATAGCCCCTTGACCACCATGAGGTTATCTATAAGTGATTTCTATAAGCACCAAGACTCTAAGTCTTGAATTTGTGCTTCTTTTTTTTAACATTATTTTATTTGGTCATTTCCAAACATTATTCATTGGAGACAAAGATCATTTTCTTTTCCTCCCCCCACCCCACCACTCCCCTAGCCGATGCTTAATTCCACTTGGTATCACATGTGTTCTTGATTCAAACCCATTTCCATGTTGTTGGTATTTGCATTCGAGTATTCATTTAGAGACTCTCCTCAGACATGTCCCCTTAACCCCTGTAGTCAAGCAGTTGTTTGTCCTCTGCTTATGGATAGTGTTTTTTTCTCCTAGATCCCTGCAAATTGTTCAGGGACATTATAAAGCCACTAATGGAGAAGTCCATTACGTTCAATTGTACCACAGTGTATCAGTCTCTGTGTACAATGTTTTCCTGGTTCTGCTCCTTTCGCTCTGCATCACTTCCTGGAGGTTGTTCCAGTCTCCATGGAATTCCTCAACTTTATTATTCCTTTTAGCACAATAGTATTCCATCACCAACATATACCACAATTTATTCATCCATTCCCCAATCAAAGGGCATCCCCTCATTTTCCAATTTTTGGCCACCACAAAGAGCGCAACTATGAATATTCTTGTACAAGTCTTTTTCCTTATTATTTCTTTGGGGCACAAACCCAGCAGTGCTATGGCTGGATCAAAGGGCAGACAGTCTTTTATCACCCTTTGGGCATAGTTCCAAATTGCCCTCCAGAATGGTTGGATCAGTTCACAACTCCACTAGCAATGAATTAGTGTCCCTACCTTGCCACATCCCCTCCAGCATTCATTACTTTCCTTTGCTGTCATGTTAGCCAATCTGCTAGGTGTGAGGTGATACCTCAGAGTTGTTTTGATTTGCATCTCTCTGATTATCAGAGATTTAGAACACTTTTTCATGTGCTTATTAATAGTTTTGATTTCTTTAACTGAAAACTGCCTATTCATGTCCCTTGCCCATTTTTCAATTGGAGAATGGCTTGATTTTTGTACAATTGATATAGCTCTTTGTAAATTTGAGTAAATAAACCTTTGTCAGGGGTTTTTATGAAGATTTTTCCCAATTTGTTGCTTCCCTTCTGATTTTAGTTACATTGGTTTTGTTTGTACAAAAACTTCTTAATTTGATGTAGTCAAAATTATTTCTTTTACATTTTGTGACTCTTTCTAAGTCTTGCTTGGTTTTAAAATCTTTCCCTTCCCAAAGGTCTGACATGTATACTATTCTGTGTTCACATAATTTACTTATTGTTTCCTTCTTTACATTCAAGTCATTCACCCATTTTGAATTTATCTTGGTGTAGGGTGTGAGGTGTTGATCTATTCCTAGTCTCTCCCATAGTGTCTTCCAATTTTCCCAGCAGTTTTTATCAAATAGTGGGTTTTTGTCCCAAAAGCTGGGGTCTTTGGGTTTGTCATGGTCTGTCTTCCTGAGGTCACTTACCCCAAGTCTATTCCACTGATACTCCTTTCTGTCTCCCAGTACCAAATTGTTTTGATGACCACTGCTTTATAATATAGTTTGAGATCTGGGACAGCAAGGCCACCTTCCTTTGTATTTTTTTTTCATTATTTCCCTGGGTATCCTTGATCTTTTGTTCTTCCAAATGAATTTTGTTATGTTTTTTTTTTCTAATTAAGTAAAAAAAGTTTTTTGGAAGTTCAATGAGTATGGCACTAAATAAATAGATAAGTTTGGGTAGGGTAGTCATTTTTATTATATTAGATTGTCCTAGCTATGAGCAGTTAATGTTTTTCCAATTGCTCAAGTCTAGTTTTAGTTGTGTGGAAAGTGTTTTATAGTTGTGTTCATATAGTTCCTGTGTTTGTCTCGGGAGATAGATTCCTAGGTATTTTATTTTGTCTAAGGTGATTTTGAATAGGATTTCTCTTTCTAGTTCTTGCTGCTGAGTTGTGTTGGAGATATATATAGAAAAACTGATGACTTATGTGGGCTTATTTTGTATCCTGCAACTTTGCTAAAGTTGTTGATTATTTCAATTAGCTTTTTGGTTGAATCTGTAGGATTCTTTAAGTAGACCATCATGTCATCTGCAAAGAGTGATAACTTGGTCTCCTCCTTGCCTATTTTGATGCTTTCAATTTCTTTTTCTTCTCTAATTGCTACTGCTAGTGTTTCTAGTACAATGTCAAATAATAGAGTTGATAATGGGAATCCTTGTTTCACTCCTGATCTTATTGGGAATGCATCTAGTTTATCCCCATTGCAGATGATATTAGCTGGTGGTTTTAGATATATACTGTTTATTATTTTTAGGTACGACTCTTCTATTCCTATGCTTTCTAGTGTTTTTAATAGGAATGAGTGTTGTATTTTGTCAAAGGCTTTTTCTGCATCTATTGAGATAATTATGTGATTTTTGTTGGTTTGCTTGTTAATAGAGTCAATTGTGTGTATGGTTTTCCTAATATTGAACCATCCTTGCATTCCTGGTATAAATCCCAACTAATCATAATGAATGACTCTAGTGATCACTTGCTGGTGTCTTTTTGCTAGTATCCTGTTTAAGATTTTTGCATTTATGTTCATTAAGGAGATTGGTCTGTAGTTTTATTTCTCCATTTTTTACCTGCCTGGCTTTGGGATCAGTACCATATTTGTGTCATAAAAGGAATTTGGTAGAACTCCCTCTTTGCTTATTATGTCAAATACTTTGTATAGTATTGGGATAAGCTATTCTTTGAATGTTTGATAGAATTCACTTGTGAATCCATTAGGCCCTGGGAATTTTTTCTTGGGGAGTTCTTTGATGGCCTGTTCAATTTTTTTTTCTGATATAGGATTATTGAAGAATTCTATTTCTTCTTCTATTAATCTAGGAAATTTATGTTTTTTTTAAATATTCATCCATATCACCTAGATTGGCATATTTATTGCCATAATTGAGCAAAATACTTTTTAATGATTACCTTGATTTCCTCTTCATTGGAGGTGAGTTCTCCCTGTCCATCCCTGATACTGTTAATTTGATTTTCTTCTTTCCTCTTTTTTATTAGATTGACCAATATTTTGTCTATTTTGTTTGTTTTTTTCAAAATACCAGCTTCTAGTATTACTGATTAGTTAAATAGTTCTATCACTTTTGATTTTATTAATTTCTCCCTTAATTTTTAGGATCTCTAATTTGGTTTTCTTCTGGGTATTTTTAATTTGTTTGCTTTCAAGTTTTTTGATTTGCATGCCCAATTCATTGATCTCTACCCTCCCTAATTTGTTAATATATGAACTCAAGGATATAAATTTTCCCCTGAGTATTGGTTTGGCTGCATCCCACAGAGTTTGAAAGGATTTCTCAACATTGTCATTTTCTTCAATGAAATTACTAATTGTTTCTATGATTTGTTCTCTAGTCAATTTTAGAGAATCATATTATTTAATTTCTGATTAATTTTTGATTTGGCTCCTCATGTACCATTACTGATCATTATTTTTATTGCATTATTATCTGAAAAGGTTGCATTTATTATTTATGCTTTTCTGTAGTTGTATGCCATGTTTTTATGACCTAGTATATGGTCAATCTTTGTGAATGTGCCATGTGCTGCTGAACAGAAGGTATATTCCTTTTTGTCCTTATTTATCTTTCTCCACATATCTACTAACTCTAATTTTTCTAAGATTTCATTCACCTCTTTTACCTCTTTCTTATTTATTTTTTTATTTGATTTATCTAAATTTGACAGTGATAGTTTCAGGTCTCCCACTAGTATAGTTTTACTATCTATTTCCTCCTTCAATTCTACTAGTTTCTCCATTAGAAATCAGGGTGCTATACCATTTTGCGCATGCATGTTGATTAGTGATATGTCCTCATTATCTATACTCCCTTTTTTCAGGATGCATTTACCTTCCCTATCCCTTTTAATCAGGTTTATTTTTGCTTTGGCTTTGTCAGATATCATGATTGCAACTCCAGCCTTCTTTCTGTCAGTTGAGGCCCAATAGGTCTTACTCCAACCTTTAATTCTGACCTTGTGAGTGTCTACCTGCCTCGGGTGTGTTTCTTGAAGACAACATATGTTAGGGTTTTGGGTTCTAATCCAATCTGCTATTTGTCTACATTTTATGGGTGAGTTCATCCCATTCACATTCAAAGTTATGATTGTCACTTGTGAATTCCCTAGCATTTTGATATGCTCTCCTAGTTCTGACCTTTCTTCTTTTGCTGTATCCTTTTAAACCAGTGGTTTACTTTTAATCAGTCCCCTGAATTCCCCCCCTTGATATGTTTCCCTTTCTGGCCCCTCTCTTTTTGATTCCTTCTTTTTTGGGGGGGGTTTAGGTTCTGTTAAGTTCCCTCCCCCCTCTCCTTCCCTCCCTTTTTGTACTACCTCCCCTTTACCACCCTTATTTTTACCTTCTCCCTTACCCTGTAGGATAAGATAGAATTCAAGATCCCAATAGATCTAGATGTTCTTCCCTCTCAGAGTTGATTTCCCTGAGAGTAAGGTTTATGTATTACATATTAGCACTCTCTTCCTCTCCTTCTTATAAGAGTATTCTTCACCTCCCATTCCCATGTGTATCTCTGTGTGAAAAAGATTATTCTATTTAATTTATTTCTATTTCTTCAAGCATCTCTTGGTACCATCATGGATTCCTCCCCACCCTTTTTCTTTTTTTTTCAATATCATCTTAATGCCCCAATCTTTCCCTATGAGTGATTCTTCTAATTACTCTAATAATGAATACAATTTTGAGAGTTACAAATAATATTTTCCCCATATATTAATATATATAATTTTATCTAATTGTAAACCTTATAGAAGAGAGTTTGAATAAAAAGAATTTTTTCTCCTTTTCCCTTTATTTCATATTTACCTTTTCATGTTTCTCTTGTTCTTTGTGTTTGGATATCAAACTTTCCACTGAATTCTGGTCTTTTTTTAATAAATAGTTGGAAATATTGTATTTTGTTGAATGCCCATACTTTCCCCTGGTAGTATATAGTCAATTTTGATGGATAGATGATTCTGGGTTGAAGACCCAGTTCTCTTGCCTTTCTCAATATCGTGTTCCAGGCCTTGTGGTCCTTTTGTGTGGAAGCTGCCAGGTCTTGTGTGATCCTGATTGGTGCTCCTTGATATCTGAATTATCTCTTTTTGTCTTCTTGTAAAACTTTCTCCTTTGCTTGGAAGCTCTTTAATTTGGCAATTACATTCCTGGGAGTTGTCTTTTGGGGATTCAGTGTAGAGGGTGTTCTATGAACTCTTTCAATGTCTTTTGCCCCCTTGTTCAAGAACTTCAGGGCAATTTTCTTGGATGATTTCTTGTAGTATGTTGTCAAGATTTCTGTTTATTTCTGGTTTTTCAGGTAGACCAATGATTCTCAAATTGTCTCCCCTTCCTCTGTTTTCCTGATCTGTCACCTTGTCAGTCAGATATTTTATGTTTTCTTCTATTTTGTTAGTCTTTTGACTTTGCTTTATTAATTCTTGCTGTTTTACAAGATCATTTTCTTCCAGTTGCCTAATTCTGGTCTTTAAAGACTGCTTTTCCTTTTCAATTTGGTCTGCCCTGCTTTTTGTGGCTTCCAGGTGTTTCTCCAATTGAGAGTTCTTGTCTCTCAGACTGTTAATCTCTCTTTGAATTAATTCTCATTTTTCTTTCCAGAATGTTTCCATCTTTTGGATAAACTCCAATTTGAATTCTTCCAGAAGTTGTGGACAATTTCTATTTTTTGTGAAGGTTTTGATTTTGTTTGAATTTCATCCTCTTTTTCCTCTGTAACCTGGGTTTTCCCTCCATAATAATTTTCAAGAGTCACTGTGTTCTTCTTGTTTTCTTGGAGGGTTGGTCTTGGGCACAATGAGCCATCCCTTTGGTGGTTTCCCCTTTCCTTTTTAATCAGGAATCTGAGTGAGAAGGACAGTTTCTCTGTTTGTGGAGTTAAGGAGCAAGGCTTTTGCCTTAGGCAAGCTCTCAAATCTCCACAGCCTCTGCTGTTTGCTAGAGCAACCGCCATCTGCACTCTCTCCAGCGTGCAGAGGTTTCCTGTGTAACTGCTCTCAGGAGTACGTCCCCAGCAGTCCTATTCAACTCCCAAGGACCTAGGGATGCCCCTTGCTCACTCTAGAGGTGTCTTTCACTCACTCACTGTTTCTGGTGCACGCTGGTTCTGACTAGGTGAGGTGGGCGAGGGTAGATCGGCTCACTTTGGTTGCGAGCTTTTTCTCCTTCTTATAGTGTAGAAATGCTCGAACCCCACATACCTTAAATTCTGTGCCCTACTGTAGAGTCCCTCCATTCTTCTGAAGATGGTTTTTATGTTATTTTGAGGTAGTCTATTTCATTGGGTGCCAGGGAGAGGAAGGGACTCACATCTAGATTGCCACCATGCTTACCCAGAAGTTATATGTTTATTTATACTAGCCTTTGATTTCCTCTGGAATCTGGGAAATTCTAACAAATTTAGGGGCATTAGTGGGATTGCCATTTTCTACTGCTAATTGAATCAGAACAGCAGTTTTGGGAAATGAAGTAGTTAAGAAGATGGCATCTGAGGATGTGTTTTAGGGTTGGCTTGAAACATAAAAAGAATGGCACACACAAAGTCAGGAGATTTTTATTCAGTTATCTTAGTCATGTCCAACTCTTTGTGACCCTTTTTGGTGTTTTCTTGGCAAAGATACTAGAGTGGTTTGTTATTTCATGCTCTAGCTCATTTTACAAATGAAGAAACTGAGGCAAACAGTGTTAAATGATTTACTGAAGGTCACAAAACTAGTCAGTGTCTGAGACCAGATTTCAGGAAGATGAGTCTTCCTGACTCCAGGCCTTGCATTCTATCCATTGTATCACAAACATTCCTTCCCTTTATATTACAGAGAAGAAAAATAAAAGCCCAGAAATATTAGGTGACCTATTCATGATCGTACAGCAATTTAGTAATATAGGCAGGATATATTTTGAAAAAAGCTGTCACTTAACCCTCTGGGCGTCAATTTTCCTCTGTGTTTTATGGAGTTGAGACAATAGTCTCCTGTCTCATCACTCTTGCAGGGTTAGTATATTGATCAAATATGAGCTAGCTTTTAATTTTTGAATGAATTAATCAAATCCATTTCATCCTGATCAGATAGATAAGATCTATGAAAGTCCTGTGATTCAGTCTCTTTTTTTCTCAATTGAAATTTGGTCAGTGAGAGCCCCTCTCCCTTCTGCCTGGAGCTGGCTACATCAATAGTCAAGTACTGGGTTCAGTTTTGATCACAACATTTCAGGAATGACATTGATAAGCCAAATGGGATTCAGAGGAGGACATTTAGGAGGATGAAGGGCTTCAAGTTGGTGCCATAAATGTGTAAGGGAGTGGGCTTATCATCAAACTAAATTCAGAAAAGGTATTATATAAAAAAATACTAAAACTGAAATAATTCTCCCACCAAGAGAGCCCTTTATAAGGTGTGAATTGGTTCTTCAAGTAAATTAGAATGGAAGCAATGTGATAGGATGAAAAATAATTGGCCACACTTCTGGTTGACCCTTAAATGTCTATCTCTTATACCTAGTTCATATTACCTGACTTCCTGGGGAGGAAGGTGAGGGAAGAGAGAGAAAACTTAGATAACAAAAAGCCAGAAAACAACTATTAAAATTGTGCCTACATGTAAAAGAAAAAGATAACTAAATTTTGCTTAAATAATTTTTTAAAAGTCTGTCTCCTGAACCCAGGAGGTAAATTCTAAGAGGGACATAACTTCCAAATAAAAAAGGAATGAGTGGGAGAAAGGAGAAAGGGAAGCTGGAAGAAGCCACTTGGAGATGGGAAAGCAGGAACACAGGCAGAGGTGGCCACCATAAAGAAAGGATCCAGAACTCTGAATGAGAGACTGCTCTGGTTTATTGAGTTGTTGTCTGTCCTTCATTTTCAAAGAGGATCAACATGGGGTGATGGTGTGACTAGTGGATTTAAGTGAGGCAGAGTTGCACAAAGTCGTCAGCCTCACTCCCTCTTCCAGAGTCACTGAAGTCCAGTGGCAAAACAAAAGTCAAGACAACTGATCTATTGAGTACTAGATAGGTCGACATATAACATGTTGGCAAAATCCATAATCCCTATTAGCTACAAATGACAAAAGAATAATCATGTATTTTCAAAATTCTTTTCCATTGGGTTCTTCTTTCCTCAAACACCTTTACTAACTCCATATTGACTACCAAGTAAAAATTACTATTTTGCTTGGTATTCAAGGTCCTCCACAAAGTACCACCACACTGTCTTTCTAGCTTTGTCTCCTATTTTTCCTTTCCATAAACTTTATTTATTTTTAAACCCTTACCTTCCATCTTGGAATCAATACTGGGTATTGGTTCCAAGGCAGAAGAGTGGTGAATGCTAAGCAATGGGAGTTAAGTGACTTGCCCAGGGTCACACAACTAGGAAGTGTCTGAGGCCAGATTTTAATCTAAGACCTCCTGTCTCTGGGCGTGGCTCTCAATTCACTGAGTCAGCCAGCTGCCCCCCTTTCCATAAATTGTATCCATCTTTTGTCTCCACACAGGCTATCCCCAAAACCTATAATATACTCTCTCCCTACCTCTGCCTCTTAGACTCCCTAACTCCCTTCAAAACTCAATTAAGTATCACCTTCTGATGAGAAGATTTCTAGTACCTTTTCCCCTCTACCCCAAAATACTTTGCATTTATTTTTTGTCTAAATAGGCACATGCTATCTCCCCAGAAAGAGTTAATGCAAGCTTCTAAAGGGCAGGGACTACTTTAGTTTAGGGGAACAGAGGAATGGTTCTTCATGTCATCAGAGCCAAGCATAGTATCTAGAAAATAGTAGATGCTTTAAAAATACTTAATTGATCCTGCAGTCTGTTGGACTATCTACTATCCCCTCTGCATACTTCATCTTTTCCCCTCTACCTTTAATTGCTTGCTAAATCCTTTTATTTTTATTTAACGTTTCTTGTAAAACCAATTCACAGTACTAGATGGGCACACATTACATTTAGGATTATGTGAGTATACCTCCCTCCCCAGAATCCTTGAATTATAAGTGGCAGGATGGTTTTCCTTGTTTCCCAAAGGCTATGTCAGTAGTCCTCCATTCCTATCATGCCCTGAGAAGCTAGAAATGTTTTGACTATGAGCACGGCTGACAGATCACATCAAATCCTGGCACATTGCTTCTTAAACAAGACCTATAATCATTCAGAGTTCAGACTAACGCTTCACTTAGACTAGTGATGCTACAAAGCTGCAAGTCATGGAATAGCACAGCCACTAAAGAAAAAGTTGTGGGTCACCCCCTGGAAGGCAATGGAAAACACACAGGACAGGTGTGAGCAGACTGCCATATATCACTGGTGAATGATTTCACCAAAGTGGCATAAAGGCTATTGTCATCAGTGGCATGACCAGAAAAGACCAGCCAGGCATAGCCCACATACTCCATTGTCATGTATACAATGCCAGGCACTCTACTCTCAGACCTTTGGGTGGACTCCCTGTGGCATGTGTACAAGAGGATGTCATACAGGAGTTTATACAGAATGAGAAGACAGGAAGGGATAGAAATCTCTAACATGGTGATAAGATCACAGCTGCACTGCCATATTTAAGAATAGCCAAAGCTTCTCTAAACTGTTATATAGCATTATAGAGTTGAAATTAACCTCAGACATAACCCCTATCTGGGGTATGAATCTCCTTTACAATATCCCTAATGAGTGATTATCCACACTTGATTTGAGCATCTCCAGCGACAAGGAACTAATGACCTTACCAGGCAGCTCATTCTAGCATTGAAAAGCTTTAATTGTTGGGAATTTCTTCCTTATTTCTAAATCAACTTTCCAGTAATTTCCATTCATTGGGCCTCTCTTGAGCCTATGGGTCCAACAGAGCAAGTCTAATTCTACCCAACAGTGCAAAAGAGATGTAAAAACCATGGTCAGTTTCCCATTCAGTCTTTTTGGCTCCAGATTAGAAATGATCTTGAATTGATCTTCACTTGAATGAGGTCTTGGATTCCTTCCTTCCTTTAGACTGACTTTAGCTTAGATAAAAGGGTCATAGAGAAGAGCCTTTGAGAACATCTAACCAAATTGACGAGTATTTTTTTAGTCAGTAAGTATTTATTAAGGAACTTCTAGGTGCCAGGCAATATGCTAAGTAAGGGGTATTCAAAGAAAGGCAAAAACAGTCCCTGCTCTCAATGAACTCATAGTCTAATGACAAATCCCTTCTTTTTGAGGAGCAAATTTGACAAACTGAAGAAGTTGAATTTGTCAGTGTTCCTACTAAAAACAGCAGCCAGAGTTAGCCAGTCCTGATTAAGGCCAAGTTTACAGATGATATATCTTCTCTTGGTTTCTCTTAAACTAGTGTCCTAATACCTAAAGTTGGTTTAGACATTAATGGTCTTCTCTTCAAAGAATCATACCTTTTTCCATAAACTACTGAGAGCATTTTAAAGAGAATACTGCACAAAATACATATTTAAAATGGTTTCCTCCAGTATTTCAAACTGTAAGAGCTTTGGGGAGTTCCAGGGAGAAGATGCTTCATTGGATGTATTGGGAGTCAGGAGTATGGGAGGGAGATGTGTGAGCAGATTCCTGGAGGTGAGACTTAACTGGACCTTGATAAGAATCAATCAGCAAGTCTTTAGGAGACCCAAGAGATATGGATATAAAGGCAAAGAATGAAATTATACATGTTCTCTAAGAGCTTACATTTTTATGGAGGAGACAAGTATCTGCTTACCAGGAAATATCACCTCGTTTGGGAAGGAGAACACTAGCCTTTGGAGGAGAGGAGATCAGGGACAGTTTCATAAAGAAGATGGTTCTTTAGTTATGTTTTGAGGGGAAAGAAAGTTTCTAAGAGACAGAGGTGAGGGGAAAGTGAATTCCCTGCCTCAGGATGGCTAGTGCAACAAGGCAAGTATATATTGAGGACTACATGGGAAGAATAGAAAAGAGAGGTCATTTTGACTGGGTGCCTGTCTCTCTACTTCCTCTGGAGAATTTATTATCCGTCACCTAAAGTTATACCATTGCTTTTTGTTCTTTGGTCTTGAGGAGGACCAATGACACCAGTGGTGATGTCTTTTGACTTGTGCATAAATTCGATTTAAGTGAGACAGAGCTACACGATGTCATCTCCTTCACTCCCTATTCCAGAGAGGTCAGAAACAAGTCAAAAGGCAAGATGACTGGCTGGTGATGACTTGGGATGTAGTGGATGACTTTAGCTTCTTCTTGTGTAACCAAGTTTTGGGTCACACAGATAGTAATCACTTTCAGTTAACAGGTTCTTTCCATCCTCCTCCAATAGAATGTAATCACCTGGAGGGCAGAGACTATTTTAAACACAGTGCTTTGCATATAAAATGTGATTAATAAACATTTGTTTTATTGGATCACATATTGCATCCTCATACCAACCTACCAGAATGCCATGCCTAGAGTCAGGAAAACTCATCTTTCTGAGCTCAAATATGGCCTCAGAAACTAGCTATGTGACTCTGGGTAAGTCACTTAAGGTTGTTTGCCTCAGCTCCTCATATGAAAAATGAGTTGGAGAAGGAAGGCAAATCACTCTAATATCATTGCCAAGAAAACCCCAAAAGTCAACAGCAAGAGTCAGACATGACTGAATAAGCAATAACAACCCAACAGAGAGCTTCTGACTCCTAGGGACTGGTTCAAGCACATTGTTAGCCTGGAGATACACAATCTGGAAAGTCAAATGACTGTCTTTCTTCCTGCTTTTGAGAAAAATTGTACTATTATTCTTCTACCAGTAAAAGTTCCCAGCAACATTAATATGTTAAGAATGTGGTCCTAACCTCCCCTTTGCAGGAGAATGTAGAGAAATCAGTTCCCTTGGTCATCCAATTTCCAATATTTCTCACATGGAAGGAACTTCTCCCTCTCTGACCCATAGAAAATGCTCCAATTCCATCCTTCTTTGGAAGTTTATCAAACATTTTCATCACAACTTCCTCAAGAGGTAGCTAGTTCAAATTTACTGGTTCCTTTTTTTTTTTTTTTTTAGATAAGTAAATTGAGGATCAGAGAGAGAAAAGGGACTGGCCCGAGGCACACAGCTAGCAAGGAGGTATTAGAATCCAGACTCACCTCAGCTGATTCCAAGTCCTACAATCATGTTTTTTATCCTTAGCCCCCATCAGAGGGAAGAAACAAATATTTGTTAAGTGCCTACTATGTGCCAGGCACTGTGCTAAGAGTTTTACAAATATTATCTTGTGTGATCCTGATATAATGCCAGGCACATAGTAGATATTTATCGATTAAGTCTACACAACTGCTGCCCTTCTACTTGGTTTTTACACCTTGAGTAATTACTCCTTGGAATCTGGCAGTATGGTGGTTGCAATGCTAGAACTGGAATCAGGAAGACTGGAGGTCAAGTCTAGCTTCAGACACTTGCTAGCTATGTGACCCAGGGAAAGTCACTTAGCCTCTGTTTGCCTCAATTCTCTCACCTGTAAAATGAAGATAATAATAGCACTTAACCTTTAATGCTGGGACAGTCAGATGAGAAGAAAAAATGTAAGCACCTTCCACAGTATCTGGCACATGGCAGATACTATTAAAATATGCAGTCCTTCCCCCTTTCTTTCCTCTGTGCAATTTTTTTAAAAGAGAGATTTAGTTCTCACCCCAGAGGAAGAGAACACACATAGCCAAACATGACAAGACTGAACTTAACAGCTATGATGTCATTGAGAGAAATAGTCATGGATTTGGTATTAGAAGACCTGGGATCACGTTGTAGCTTTTACTTATGGCCCCTGGGACCAGCCAGTCCCATTCTTTGGTCCTCAGTTTCTCTGCCTATAAAATGAGAGGCTTAGACAAGCAAGATCTTTCAGATCTCTTCTAGCTCTGACATTCTGTTCTATAATTTAAATCCCCAAGGGCTCTTCTATTCTACGGCCAGTGTTTTAAGGACCTTCCTAGCTCTAATATGCAGTGTCCCAAAGACTACATCCTTAGGTATCTGAGAATTTCTCTGATCTCAGTTTTACTTATAAGCTATGGGGAAAGGAAATTACAAAGAGCACAGACACTGAGGCCCAGCAATGCCCCCAAATTAGTCACACAAAAAAAGAAATATATCTTGAAGTTTGGCCTTATATGATGGGGAAGGTTTGGTAATTGTCAAGGACAAAATGGTACCAGCTTGCTTTCCATGTGCTCCAGCCTCTCTCAGTACCTTGTACTTAATAGACAGTTATGTTTGATTGAATTGGATCTACCTTGGCCTTAATGTTCAATGAATCCTCCCAAAAGGACCCCTCTGAGCAATAAAAATGGTAAAGTTCCCTCTCCCTTCTTATGCCCCATCCCCATCCCCAGTGCTCCCTGAAATACCTCTGGCTTTCCAAGTCCCCTCTCCCACTGTCCATGGGCATTGTCTAGCCAAGATCTCTCACTTCAGCTTCCCTCTCCAATCCTCCCTCCTCCTCTGTGATGAATCCTTCATGAAACTCCTTTCCATCATGAGAAAAGAGCTTTTAACTCAATCAGACTGAACTGCAAATGACCCATAATGACTTAATGTTCTTCCCTGTTAGGGAAGCTTCTGAGCAGTAGTGGAAAGAGAACTGAACAGGAACCTAAAACCTGGAGTTCAGTGCCTGACCACAATTCCAACTTCAAGACAAGTAGCTTTGGGCAAAGACAAAAGAGGGAAGTTAGATGGTGTAGTGAATAAAGTGCTAGGCCTGGAGTCAGAAAGACTTCTCTTCCTGAGTTCAAATGCAGTCTTAGACACTTACTAGCTATGTGACCCTGGGTATGTCATTTAACTTTGTTTGCTTCAGTTTCCTCATCCATACAATGAGTCCAAGGAAGAAAGAGGAAACCACTCTAGTATCTTTGCCAAGAAAACCCCAAATGGGGTCATGAAAAGTTGGAACCAACTGAAAATAATTGAACAAAAACAAACTTTTGATAAGACCTCTTTGAGCCTCCATTTTACCATTTGTAAAAAGCTGTAAGGAATTCATCTAATCTAACTTTCTAATTTTACAGATGAGGAAACTAAGGCCAAGGCCTTAGACATTAAGTGACTGGCCAAGGTCACATAGATAATAAATGGCAGGGGTGGGATTTTAACTCAGGTCCTCTGACTAGTGAGCATGTACTCTTTATATTATATCATGCTGCATCTACATAATCTTCCTTGTTTATGAGAAAATCCCATTGGAAGTTGTCACTACATGAGTGTGGGCCATTATTGTAATTAGTACAGGGCATAATATTCATGTTTTCCAAATCTCATGGTATATTATTGGCCCCTTCCTCTTCCCCAGTAAGTTTTTGAGCCTTCATTGGAATACATGAGATTTGATTTATCATAAGGTGGATTCCTAAACCAATAAGTGTTAATATTTGCCCTTTCCTTTGCCTCACTCTCAGTTCCCAATCCATTCAGTTTCAGGTCCTGTCAAGTCTGACATTAACCCAGAAAAACTGAGAATAATCCTTCAGGGAAAAAATGGGTATTCGATGAAATAGGGGACTTTCAGGAATTCTTGATGAAAAGATCAGAGCTGAATGGAAAATTTGACTCTCAAATACAGACTCAGGAGAATTAAAAAAGGTAAACAGGATAAGGAAATTAAAAGACATTCAATAAGGTTAAATTGTGTACATATTCACATAGGAAGATGATTCTCAAAACTCCAAAGAATGTTATAATTATTAGGGTAGTTAAAAGGAGTATACACAGAGAGAAGGCAAAGGAGTGAAATAAATATAATGGGATGATATCTAAAAATTAAATTAAATTAAGGCATAAGAAAGAGGAATGCATTGGAAGGAAGGGAAAGGGAAAATAGAATGGAATGAATGATTACAGATAAAAGAAGCATGAAAGAGTTTTTATACTGGAAAGGAACATAGAGGAGGTTGGGAGGGTAACATATGAACCTTTCTCTCATTAGCATGGCCCTATGAGGGAAGAACATACGCAATCAATTGGGTACAGAAATTTATCTTATCCTTCAGGAAAGCAGGGGGGGAGATAAGAGCAGGGGAATGGAGCTTATAGAAAAAGGGGGAAACTGGGGGAGGTGCTGGTCAGTGGGAAATAGGATGGAGAGTAAAGCACAGTAATCATAATATGCAAAAATTTTTACAATTCTCTCTTATAAAGACCTTATTTCTTAAAAAGATAGAGAAATAAGTCAAATGTATAAGAATACAAGTCATTTCCCAAATGAAAAGTAGTGAAAGGAAAGGAATAAGTAGTTCTCAGACAAAGTATTTATAGCTCTCTATAGTCATGCAAAAAAAAATGTTCTAAAAAATGTTCACTATTAATTAGTGAAGTGCAAATAAAAACAGCTCTGAGGTACTACCCCACACCTATCAGATTGGAGATTATGGCAGAAAAGGAAAATAACAAAACAGGGAGGGGATATGGGAAAAGTGAGACACTGCTGCATTGTTGGGAGAGTTGTGAACTAATTCAAGCATATCTGAGAGCATAAATATGGTCTAAGAAATAAATATGTAGGGAAGGAAATAGAAAAATATTTCTGAGTCTACCACCCTAATCTTATCAGCCCATAAGAGTGTCTTCCACCCCAACCACCAATGCTGAATCATAGAAAGACCCCCAGCCAAAGACCTCCAAGAAGAACCTGATCTCCTCTATGGTCTCATTTTTTATGGTTCTCTTTCTCCACATCACTTCCTTTCCTTCAGTGTTGGTCTAGCACAGCACAGGAATCAATCAAAGTCTCTCTGTTTAAGAGTGTTCCAGCCAACTTAAGGGGCTGGTTAAGATGAGCAGAACGTTCACAACCCTGGGAGAAAGGGGTTCCCTTTATACATACCCTTTGATCCATTACTAGATTTGGATCCCAAAGAGATAAAAAACAAAAAGAGAAAGGACATATATGTACAAAAATATTTAAAACAAGTCTTTTTTGTGGGGGCAAAGAATTGTAAAGTTAGAGGATACCCATCAATTGAGGAGTGGCTGAACAAGTTATAATATATGATTGTGATAAATGTCTTAGCTATTATCACCAATACAACGATCTAAAACAATCCCAAGGAACTCATGATAAAAAAAAAAAATGCTATCAGCTTCCAGAGAAGGAACTGATGGAGTCTGAATCCAGACCAAAGAAAACTTTTTCACTTTTTTTTAAATTCATTTTTTGTTCAAGTTTCCTTCAACAAAAATATTTATATGGGAAAATGTTTTACATGATTGTGCATGTAAAATCTATATAAGATTGCTTACCATTTGAGGGGAGAAAAATTTGAGACTTTATTTTTTGAATGTTAAAAATTATAACTGGGGAAAAATAAATTAAATTTAGAAAAAAGGGTAAGGAAGATAGGGCAATATCTTCTTTCATTTGTATCTCCCGATGATTCACAAAAGTGGTAATTAATACATGTTCATTGAATTGAATTTTCTATATGCTTGTTAAACTACTTAATTGGTTTTCCAATCTCTACCTTTTGAGATGAAGATCATAATCCATCTATATGTCTGCCCATTCTATCTGATTCTCTCTCTCTCTCTCTCTCTCTCTCTCTCTCTCTCTCTCTCTCTCTCTCTCTCTCTCTCTCTCTCTCTCTCTCTCTCTATCTTCTTTTTCCTTCTTTTCCTCCTCCTCCTCCAACTACATTGCAGGATTGTTGTTAGGATCAAATGAGATAACATTTGTAAAGCATATAGAACAATGCTTCTTTCTATCCATTTTTCTTCCATTTCCTCGTATAAGTTCATTGCTGGAGGTCTGCCTCATTTTCTTTTGGTATTTTGTGTGAAGGGAACCCTCTGCCAGGATAATGCATGGGGTCTTATTTGCATCCCTGAGCTCCTAGCATCACCAAGCATGGGTCAGGGGATTGTGGCCTATGCTCTTGATCAGGAGATTTCTTAATTTGACCAGGAAGGGGGGGTGAAAAGGTTCAAGACAAGAAAGTAGACTCTCTAATCGCAGGTGAGCACCCTAGAGGAATGGAGGTGGCAGTGGCTGGTTTGAGACCACCCACATGGTAGTTTAGATTAGGCTATTTTACTTTTATCCTTTTATCTAATTCTGACCTTTACCTATTCATGTAAATTTAATAAACTGTATTAAAATCCTAAGTCCCCGAGTCCTGAATTTTAATCCTTATAGTATCATCAGTTAATTTTCTTCTGAGAATGACTCATAGAATACAGCCTCAATTAAATTAAAAATTAGTAAGTTGGATGGGGGAAGATCCACAGAGTACATCATAAATTTGAAAGGACTTCTGCAAATAAAAAATTATGAAAGAGTAGAAAAAGTGATGTCTTCAAAGAAATAAATGAACTAAAAAGATGAGCTAATTATTCATTAAAAAGTAGCTTTTCACAGAACCAAAATGGCAGTGCACCAGCAGCAACCCCTCTGAACTCTCCCAATATTCCTCTCCCAATAACTTTAAAATAGCTCCTCAAATCAAATTTTTGGAGTAGTACACCCAATATAAAGGCAGAATGAGACACTTTTCAAGCCTAAAACAACATAGAAGTTTGGCAGGAGATTGCCCAGAGAGCACAGGGCTCCATACTATCAGTGGGTGTTGGAGGTAACTGCAATAGACTGAAGAGCTCTCAGCCTAGAGACAGAAAAGGGATAAAACAACTGGTCAGAAAGAGATTAAAGGAGACCCTTTTCTGGCACTGGATTAGCTTACACTGATTAACAACTCTAATGCAAATATGCAGTCCCAGGCCACACTTTCCAGGGGGAGAGGAGTGCTAGTGGTCAGTCACAAGGGAGCAAAAAAAGCCTTACTCTCAGCTATAGGGTCAAGGATAGCACTAGAACTAGTGGCTACAGGGGAGCAGGCATCTTTCCTGGGTAAATATCAGAGCTCAGAGGAGGAAAGCAATGACTTTACCTCTCAGGATACCATCACCTTGGAAGTGCCAAAAAATTGCAGACCTCCAGAATGACCTTATAAAACAGTAACATGAAAAGGGCTGAAACCTGAGACAGTGCCTCCCCTCTCCAAGTGAGCAGTGCCCAACTTTAACTTAAAGCTCTGTGAAGAGAGAATTAAACTCTTTATTTTTAATGTAATCATTCAAAAACCTTTAATTAAATCAATCAAGAATTTGAAATGCCCCTACCTAGTACTTGGTACATCACTAAGTGAGAGAGCTCACAGGTCACTTAATTTAAAAAAAGGGTTCACAGACCCCCAAAGGCCACAAGCACTCACCCCACCTTGGGCAATGGTAGGCAAATTGGGAGGCTGTGATTGGTTCCTGTGAAGTGGGAGAGAGATAGGAAGTGATGTGGAAAAAGGACTATAAACGGTGAGACAGAGGAGAGGATTTAAGCATTCCTTCCTTGGTGAAGACTCTCTCTCTCTCTCTCTCTCTCTCTCTCTCTCTCTCTCTCTCTCTCTCTCTCTCTCTCTCTCTCAGTTAATGCTTTGGTGGGACACTCTCTTCAGCATGAGTTCTAGTGAAGATTCTTGGTGGTCTTGGCTTCATGTGCACTGATGGATCTTGGTGGGTGTTTTGGCATTTTTTTCAGCATCTCCTGGCTCTTCAGATTTCAGCTTCCTGATTAGGACCTTTGATTCTGGCGAGATTCTCTTTTGAATTTTGCATTTGCAGTCTGGATGCACTAGGATTAGGACTTAGGGTATTTGTAGCTAGGTGATTTTTTCTACCTCTTTCCTATGTTTCCCACTTTAATATCTCTACCCTGCTGTAATAAAGCTACTAAAGCTGCTCATATCATTGTGACTTAAGAGTTAATTTTATAAATGGTGACCACAATTCAATTTGTTAATTGTTATATTTCTCAAACCTATTTTTAATTATTACAGTTCAAAGTGAAGATACTGGTGGAAAAGTAAGCAAGCAACAAAGTACATATTAACCATAAAAAAGGTACTATAGTGACAGGGAAGACCAAGACTCAGAAGAAGAAAATAATGTTTAATTAGAATTTTGTGCCCCAGGACTCCATTTCCCAAAATCCTACTTTTGTCCTCATGTTACATGCTTACGTTTTGGGAAAAAAGTGTCTATAAGCCTGCCTTTTTGCTCTCTTTTCCCGCAAAGATGGCTGGAAAAGCTGACTTTACTCAGGTTTCCTCTACTTCAAGTGACTGTTAATAAATCTTATAAAAATATAATACTTGGAGTTATTGTATATTAATTTTAATCTTACAATGTGAAAACAGCTACAAACAAAGCCTCAGTGAATAATGCTAATTGGATCAAAGGCCAGCAAGAGTTTTAAAGAGATAAGGGTGGTAGAGGAAAAATTTGAGGGAGGGATGGATAGAGCAAGAAAATTATAAAAAGATATTTAACTTAGAGAAAGAGAGAGAAAGAGAGAGAGAGAGAGAGAGAGAGAGAGAGAGAGAGAAACAGAGAGAGAGAGAGAGAGAGAGAGAGAGAGAGAGAAACAGAGAGAGGGAGACAGAGAGACAGATAGAGAGAGGGAGAGAGAGGATACACAAGAAAATAGGATGAAAGGAAGGGTGGCAAAGTAATGCTTTGACCTTACTCTTATCAGAATTCATTCAAAGAGAGAATACACATTATCACTTAGTTGGTTTAAAAATCTATCTTATCCAATAGGGAAATAAGAGGGGAGGGGAATAAGTGATATAGGGTGAAGGGACTGATAAAAGAGAGAGCAGATTAACAGAGGCAGTGGTCAGAAGCAAGACAGACTTTTGAGAAAGGACAAAAGAGAGAGAGAGAGAGAGAGAGAGAGAGAGAGAGAGAGAGAGAGAGAGAGAGAGAGAGAGAGAGAGAGAGAGAGAGAGAGAGAGAGAGAGAGAGAGAGAGGAAGGGGGGGGATAAACAAGAAAACAGGATGAAAGAAAATACAGTTAGTAATCATATCAGGAGCTCATCCATAAAACAGAAGCAGACAGCAGAATGGATTAGAAACCAGAATCCAACAATATGTCATTTATAAGAGATATGCTTAAAACAGGAAAACACATAGAGTTAAAATAGACAGCTAAAAAAGATTCTATTATGCTTCAGCTAAAGTAAAAACAAACAAACAAAAAGCAACGATAATATAATCTCAGATAAAACAGAAGCAAACATTGACCTAATTAAAAGAGATAATCAGGGAAAACACATTTTGCTAAAAGCCACTATAAATAATAGGGGCAGCTAGGTGGCACAGTGCATAGAATTCCAGGCCCAGAGTCAAGAAGACTCATCTTCCTGAGTTCAAATCTGGCCTCAGTCACTTGCTAGCTATATGACCTTGGATAAGCCACTTAACACTGTTTCCCCTAGTTTCTACATCAATAAAATGATCTAGAGAAGGCAATGACAAATGATTCCAGTGTCTTTGTCAAGAAAATTCCCAATGCAGTGACAAAGAGTCAGATATGACTAGATAGCACCAGGAACCATAAACATTGAAGTAATTTTTAAAAATTATAGCAAATTTCTCTGATAAAGGCCTCCTTGCTCAAAAATATAGGGAACTGAGTCAAAGTTATAAAAATAAAAGTCATTCTCCAATTGGTAATTGTCAAAACGCTATGAACAGGCTTTTTCAGAAGAAGAAATCAAAGCTATATATAGTCAGAAGAAAAAAAATGCTCTAAATCATTGTTGATTAGAAAAATGCAAATTAAAACAACTCTGAGGTACCATGTCACACCTATCAAAAATAACCAATGCTAGAGGGGGTGATTAAAAATAGGTACACTAATAAACTGTTGGTGGAATTGTGAACTGACGCAACCATTCTGGAAAATAAATCGTAACCATGTCCAAAGGACTATAAAGCTGTACCTACCCTTTCATCCAGAAATACCACTACTAAATTCTATACTCCAAAGAGAATAAAGAAAAAGGAAAAGAACCTTTCTGTACAAAAATATTTATAGCAGCTTTTTTTGTGGTGGCAAATATTAGAAATTGAGGGGATGCTCTTCAGTTGGGGAATGGCTAAACAAATGATTGTGATAGAGTACTATTATATCCTAAGAAATTATGAGGGATGGTTTAATGAGGGCAGGAAACATGGCAAGAACTATATGAACTGATACAAAATGAAATGAAAAGAATGTAGGTTATGGTAATTTATCATTTGGTAATAGCAATGTTTTAATGATGACCAACTGTGAAAGATTTGGCTATTTTAATCAATACAATGATCCAAGACAATTCCAAAGAAATCATGATGAAAACTGTTATCTGCTTCCAGAAAGAATAATGATGAACTCTTCAGTAAAAATTAAAACATAATTTTCTTGCTTTTTTTGCTATTCTTTTGTGATATGGCTACTATGGAAATATGTTTTGTATTATTTCACATGTATAATTGATATAATGTTGCTTTCCTTCTTAGTGGGTGAAGTAGTGATGAAAGGGAAAGAGAGAATTTGGAACTCAAAATTTAAAAAGAGAAGAATAATAAAAATAAATAATAATTTTCTTAATTAAGAAAAAGTCCTCATTTGTACACATTCCATTGTGTACTAGCCCCTGCCTTCCTCTTTGTGTCTTCTGCCTCAACTCTTTCGATAGATGAGTGAGGTCACAATGACTTTGAGCATCATTATTACCCCTATCAAAGACAAAGTGATTTATCAATGCTTTTTGCTGCTTCTGTAGCTCAAAGTCCAGGAAATATTGTATTTAGGGTTCAGAGTCCCTATGTTCAAACTCTAGCTCAGATACTTACTTCTCTCCCTCTGTGGCTCAGTTTCCCCAACTCTAAAATGAGAGTTGGAGCTGAATTTGAAATTATCTCTAAATCTCTACATCAGGGGTTTAGCCTCCTTTTTTTGTCAAAGCCTTCTTTGGCAATCTGATGAAGCCCATGGAACCCTTCCCCAAATTATGTTTTTAAATACATAAAAATAAAATATAAAGGATTACAAAGAAAACTAATTATATTGAAATATAGCTATCAAAATATTTTTTAAAAGAATAAGTTCACAAATTCCAGGTTTTGCCGTAGCTTGTTCAGGTACAAAAGAAGAGAAATTCTGTGACCTATTAATTGCTCTTTATCAGCATTTGCCAAGGACTCCCCTGAAGATGAGAATGTCAGGGGGTGGAGAGGGGAATTTGATGATGCACCCCCCTCTGACTTCCCCCCAGCTTACCGGAAACTGACATGGTAAATCTCTTCCTCTCCCACAGTTTTCAAATAGAATCCAAACACTTTCAATTAAATCTGCCTTTCTGCTCCAGACATTAGTAGGGCATTGGGTCCCCAAACAGACACGTGCTGGGAGGCAGCCTTCTTATCCCCTGCTTAGAATTTTGCTACAGGTCCCATGCTGGGGGACCCACTGGGAGGAGAAATAGTATCAAATCTTATATGGAAGGCAGATGGGTTTCATTTCAGAGCCTGACACATCTGGATCACCAGAAGAGAAAATGAAATAAATGACCTGCCTCTGACGCTTTTATTAATTTGGTATCCTTGGATTATAATTAACATATATACTCTCCTATATTGCCTGACCACAAGTGCCTCCTCACACACAGAGCAGGAGCATTTGCTGACACAGAAATTGTTTATGGGAAACTCCCTGGGGTAATTTATCTTTTTTCCCCAAACAGATTGGCTTCTGGCTGAGTGATGAAGAGAAGTCAGGCAACATCATTGTCAAACTGTCTCCTTTCAAGGGCTGCTGAAAGGAAAGTACTTTATAAACTTAAAAGTGCTATGGAAATAGCAGTCGAACAGAGGCGATTTGGCTTTAGTCTTTGTGACCCTAATGCCTCTTCTGGCACATAATGTATGCTTAAACAAATGTTTGTTGACTGAATGAATATTTGAATGAATGAATGAATTGAATCTCAGCCATTATCATTTGATAGGACAGGATTGAGGCCATGGACCTTCATGAGCATTCTGGGGCTTTTCAGGGGGTAACAGTAAATGAAAATATTTCAACAATCTTTAACAAGTGGGCATTTGATTTTCATTTTGGGAGCAATAATTTAATCCAAGTGTCTTCTCTGGATTCACAGATAACAATCATAACTCACATATATGCCCCTATGAGTCTCTATAAATATTATAATTGACTGTTCTAAACACAATCAGCAATAGAAGTACATATTACTTCTTAAATTAAATTTAATTGTAATTTAAAACATTAGCTCATTTCTCCAAAACTCAGAGTTCTGGACATTTCAGTTTTTTGGAACATAGTCTTCAAAGTCATCATAAAATCTACATATTTTGTACCCTCAGAAAATTCCTTCAGTGTCTCTTTGTTCTTCAATTTATTCTTATGTTTGATAGACTTAAAATGTTTCATTTCTAAACCATAAGAAATTAGAACTAGAAAATTAGAAGTCAGAAAAGCAGCTCCCTTTGGCTTTTTTTCCTCTGAGATCAGTTCCTGAGGGGCTCCATACTCTGCATTCTCAGTCTGAGGTTTTAAATTTTTTGGTTGTGTGTATATGCTTTCAAGAGAAGAAGAGATTCTTTCCCTGGGGAAGAAATTCAAGGGCAGGGAGCAGCCAACAGATGAGATAGAAATTATGGGGATTCCATTCTTTCCCAGTGCCTAGAAGTAACTACTTACTGGTCAGAAAGAAGACTGAAAAGCAATTGGAATTTTTTTTCAATTAAAAAATAAACAATTTTGAGAATAACAAAAACTCTGGAATTTAGAGACGTGAGCTCTCTGGCCTCAGGAATGTCGTTTCATATTATGAGACTCAGTTTCCTCATTCCTAGAAAAATGAACATGAAATCTGCTCTGCCTTCCTCTGCCTTATGAGTCCAATGATATGAAATTGGTTTGTCTTTCATAAACTGAAGAATACTAAAGGATAGAAACTTCTTGAAATCAAGGACTATTTCATCTTTGCCTTCATATCGCCAACATCTGGAACATTAATAAATGCTTATGGATTGATTGAAATGTGATCCTATCTCCATTCTTCTGTGATCCTATGACTATATGTGTGTATATTCTCCAGTTTTGACTATGATTTTCTGCTTTCTGTAAGTTCCCAAGGCTCACCCACTAGAGCAATAAAAATTATTTATCATGTAGACCTATGTCAATAAAGCATAGCCATGAAATCCTGTTTGGATTGGCCAAAAACCCATTTGCTCTAAATCTAAGGGGAAAATATCAACTTGGTTTGCATACTTGGCTGCTCCTGAACTGTCTGCCCCAGGAGTCACTAGGACACTCATGAAATGTAAACTTCTTTTCAAAAGACTTAGGGCTTGCTTTCCCTCCTTCTCAGTGTACTCTGATTTTTCTTACACACGTGTTGGGAGAGAAGAACTTCTAGGTTCCAAAGTATTTTCAAATGCATTGTCGTATTTATATTCATAGAATGTCAGAGCCAGAAGAAAAAAGGGCCTCAGAATTTTAGAAATGAAAGGGACCTTAGAATGTAAAATATAGAATGTCAGAGAAAAGAGGGATGTGAGAGCACAGAACATAGAGTGTCAGAGAGAGGAGCAATAGCAGAACATAAAACACAGAATGCCAGTAAAGGACCTTAGAACACAGACTGTGAAATGTTTTAGCTGAGAGATTTCAGAAGGTAGAGCTTAGAATATTAGGGCTGAGAGGGACTTTAGAGATTTCTGGTACAACCTCCTCATTAGATAGATAAAGTTAAAGCTCAGAGAGGAGAAGGGAATTGTCTCAGGTTACTGAGGGTGTGTGTGGCAGAGGAATGGGAAGAATTTTGATCAATGAGGCAGTAAAGCCATAGCTATTGCCAATAACTCTAACCAGGACACCAACGTCTCTTCTACTTTGGGTCTGGTTGTACATAGTATAAAAGCTTGGGGAGAACCTACATTCAAGCTGTCCCTTGATGCTGTGGCTATGAGGGCTGACTGGGCTTTGGAGAGAGATAAATCTGTATTGTAGAGCAAGTACAGTTGAGAGAAACAGGTAACCTGTTTTCTCTGTATCTCTGGGGTCCATTAAAATCTACATGTGACCCTGGGGAAAGTGAGAGCTGCCTGAAGGCTGGAGAATAGATTACACCAAATCAGTGGCACTGATGCTCTGTTGAGAGGTCAGCAGGAGCAGTCTTCTTGGTGACACCCTTGCTTTCTTAGTGTCTGTACTCTCAAGTACACTTGCGCCAGAGGCCAGGGAATGTTCAGTAATTCCATGAGGAAGGGGGTGCATTCTCATCCCAGAACTCCAGAAGTGCCCAATTCTAGACAAATCCCCATGAAATAATGTCAGTAGACTTGGAATATCTATTATAAAAAATTAGTTGATGTGTATAAATATCTGGTGTCCCCATTCTGAATCCCCAATAATACTAGCATGAAAAAGGGCATTCTTGGATAGACAAGTCCAATTTGTTGGGAGAACAGAGTATGGAGTGAGTCCACTGACTTGAGACAACACTGGTCACCCTTTCCAGAAGCAGTCATAGGGCCCCCTGCCTTGGGGTCAAGTCATAGGATAACCAATTTTGAATTAGGAAAGAACCTAGAGACCATCTAATATGAATCCCATCCCTTTTTTTTTTAATCACAGATAAAGAACTTGAATCCAATAGAAGAGAAGTAACTTTCCCAAGACCATGTAAGGAGACCACTATTTCTTATGTACTACCTGTAAGACCTTCAATAAGTTACATAGGACTCTCTCTGGACCTTGAGTGTCCCACAGGCAGAATTCAATTCAATTTAACAAATATTTATTAAATAATCTTACAATACAGAAGGAATCCCCTAGGCAAATAAAAAATAAAAATAAAATGCCTCTTGCCTTCAGAGAATTTATAATCTCTTTCTACCCATTTCCAAACCATGCTGTTCTCCCCCAATTACCCCCATCTCTTCACCTTTGGAAACTGGAATTCCACATTTTGAACCATCCTGGGCTCTGATAGGTGAACTTTTGCCCTATCTTGCCCACATCTAAGTCTCCTTTCTAGGCCATTTCCAAAGCCCATCATCTTAGTAGCTCCCTTCCATGCGTTGTCTTTCTCCCATTAAAAGGTAAGCTCCTTGAAGGCAGGAACTGTCTTATTTACTTATATTTGTATCTTGGGCATTTAGCCTAGTGCCCAGCACACAGTAAATAATTTACCTATGGGAGGTGGAGGAAGGAAGATAGAGCATATCAATGTAAGTTAATTTTCATTGTTCCTCCTTTGTTTTCAGAGAAGATCAATGACATCATAGGGTGATGCCTTGACATGTGAATGAATTGGATTTAAATGAGGCTAAGTGCACAAAATAATGGGCCTTGGTTTTTTCCAGTAATTTAAATCAAAGTCCAATGGGAGAGGAGAAGGGAAGAGAAGGTAGGTGAGGGAAAGGCGGGTAAGGGAGGAAGAAACAAACATTTATTAAGTACTTAATATGTACCAAGCACTTTACAAATATTATCTCATTTGATCTTCCCAATATCCTTGGAAGGGGTACCATTATGATCCATATTTGATATTTTATGAAACTGAGCAAACAGAAATTAACTGATTTGCCCAGCATCACCCATCTAGGAAGTATCTGAAGCTGAACTTGAACCTAAGTCTTCCTGACTTTAATCCCATCATTCTGCCACTTTTGATGCCTTTGAGACTCTCCTGCACATAAATAGAAGCATCAAAACTGACCCCCTTTTTAGTCTTAATTTGTGTCTGGGAATGAGCACCCTTTTATTTTCTTTCCTTAATAATTCCTTTGGCTCTTCAATTTTGAGATTGGATTTGAGATTCAAAATAGGTTTGCCTCACCCTAGATTAGATGATGCCTCAGCTCTACTATTCTATGTTCTAAAAATCCCAGTTCTTTCACTGTGGATTCTTAGGTCCCTTTAGGACTGATATTCCATCATCCTAGGTCACTTTAGGTCCTAGCAGTCTAATTCTGGGTACTTCTGACATCAAGGTGGGAGAGATCTAGAGGCAAAGAGACCCCATAAGTTTCACTGAATCTTTTGCACAGTAAGCCAAGTCCTGAGCTTACAGACTGATGTGTTTATCTTCCCTGTGAGATGACAATGAACTCTCCCCTTGGTTTGTCACAACAGGACCCTGGCAAATGTCTCTGAATTTCCCAAGTGTTCATGGAATTTTCAGACCTTGATAAAGTAAGTTGCAAAAAGTTAAAATAAAATAATGAAGGTAAGTCAAATTTCTTCCCATTATTCTGGACTCACTGAAGTCTATTAAAGCCTCTGTCTACCAAGGCTTTCTGCTTTAGGGAGATTTCCATTAAATACTTTTTTCTCATAAAAATATATTGCTATCTGATAGAATTAGAAAAAATTATAACAAAGTTCATCTGGAAGAACAAAAGATCAAGAATATCAAGGGAAATAATGAAAAAAAATGTGATAGATGGGGGCCTAGCAGTTCCAGATCTTAAATTGCACTATAAAGCAGTAGTCATCAAAACAATATGGTACTGACTAAGAGACAGAAGGGTGAATCAATGGAATAGACTAGGGGTAAATGATCTCAGTAAGCTAGTGTTTGATAAACTCAAAGACCCCAGCTTTTGGTATAAGAACTCACTATTTGAAAAAATGCTGGGAAAATTGGAAAACAGTATGGGAAAAATTAGGTTTAGATCAACATCTTACACCCTATACCAAGATAAATTCAAAATGAATAAATGACTTAAATATAAAGAGTGAAATCATAAATAAATTATGGGTACATAGAATAGTATACCTGTCAAATCTGTAGGAAAAGGAGGAATTTAAGACCAAGCAAGAGATAGAGAATATTGCAAAATGCAAAATGAATGACTTTGATTATATCAAATTAAAACATCCTTGTACAAACAAAACCAGTGCAACCAAAATTAGAAGGAAAGCAACAAACAGGGAGAACATGTTTATAACAAAATTCTCTGATAAAGGTTTAATTTCCCAAATATATTAGGAACTAAGTCAAATTTACAAAAAAAAAAAAATCAAGTCATTCCCCAATCTACAAATGGTCAAAGGACATGAATAGGCAGTTTTCACATTATGAAATCAAAACACATGAAAAAAGTGTTCTAAATCCCTCCTGATTAGAGGAATGCAAATTAAAATAAACCTTACACCTAGAAGACTGGCCAATATTGCATCAAAGGAAAGTGATAAATGTTGGAGGGAATGTGGCAAAATTGGGACACTTATACACTACTGGTGGGGTTGTGAATTGGTCCAACCATTCTGGAGGGCAATTTGAAACTATGCCCAAAGAGCTTTAAAAGAATGCATACCATTTGATCCAGTCATAGCACTGCTGGTTTTGTAGCCCCAAAGAGATAATAAGGAAAAATATTTGTACAAAAATATTTATAGCTGCACTCTTTATGGTAGCAAAAAATTAGAAAATGAGGGGGTATCCTTCAATTGGGGAATAGCTCAATAAATGGTAGTATATGTTGGTGATGGAATATTATTGTGTTGAAAGGAATAATGAACTGGAGGAATTCCATGTGAACTGGAACAACCCCCAAGAATTAATGCTGAGTGAAAGGGGCAGAACCAGGAGAACATTGTACACAGAGACAGATACACTGTGGCACAATCAAATGCAATGTACTTTTCTACTAGTAGCAATGCAATGATCCAGGACAATTCTGAGGGACTTATGAGAAAAAACTCTATCCATATCCAGAGAAAGAACTGTGGAAACAGAAACGCAGAAGAAAAATATATGATCAAACCTGTAGTGTGATAGGGATGTAATTAGGGTTTTGATATTAAAAGTTCACTCTATTGCAAATATGAATAATATGGAAATAGGTTTTAAACCATGATTCATGTACAACTCAGTGAATTTGCTTGTCAGCTTTGGGAGTGGGGAGGAAAGAGCGGAGTGGGGGTGAGGATAAGGGGGATCATGAATCATGTAACCATGGAAAAATATTCTAAATAATAAAGGGGGGGAAATATATATATATATGTATAGATATATTGCTATCTCAGAACATATCCCAAATTTTATTGTTCAGCCTTTTAGAAACAACAGAAAATAACTCCCTAGGAAACTCTCCTCAAAAACTAGAGCCAAGCTTCCTCGGAAGCTTCTTTGTTCTCTTCTGAACACAGCAGCTTGATGGTATCAGTGGTAATGACTGGCCAGGGTATTAAATAGTATGTCATTCAGGCACCTCAAAAAGAATAACATTCACAGTATTGGTGTCCAACTCAAAGTATCCTTGGTCAATAGGGACATGACAAGTCTTAAAATTAATTTAGACAAGTGCTAGACCCTTTCATAAATACTCAGTGAACAAAATTAAAGATGTTACTGCTGAAGGAGACATTACAACATACAACAAGAACAACAAAGTCAGAGCTGGAAAGCAACTGACTGCTCTACTTGGCCTTTGAAAGCAAGATTAGAAGTCGAAGAGTGGCAACTTTTAGCTTCATTTTTTTAAAATGACTAATATTAGAGTTATGCAGAAATGGAATTGCCTTTTTTGAAGAGGAATTCTTTAATGCAGAAGCTCAGTGACCTCAAAGGAACTGTAGAAGAGATTCTTAACTGATACATGAATTGGGCTAGAAGGCTGCTGGGGTCCTTTCTAATTCTGAAAAGGTTAGGATGAATATCAACTACATAGACAGAAGACTCTAGAAAATCAAATATTGGACTTGAAGGGGTCTTAGATCATAGAATCTTAGGATCACAAATTAGTCTTTCATCTTTGTATCCCCAACAATGCCCTTGCATAGAATAATTATTTACTAAATCCTTTTTTAATTGAATCTGGAAAACACTCAAAATCAGAGCTGAAGGAGCTCTTGGTTATAATCTAGCACAGGATATAGCACGGGTCAATGAAAATGAGACTGGATGAGGAATGGAAAGATCTAGTATCAAATCTCAACTCATTTATTTACTACCTCAGTGAACTGGGGCAAGTTAACCAAATTGTCTGACCTTTACTTTTACTGAAAAATGAGGGGGTTGGGTTAGGTGATGTCTAAGATTCCTCCCAGCTCTAAATCTATGCTCCTGTAATTCCTCATTTTATAGTTAGGAAACCGAAGTGCAAAAGTGAAAATTACTTGTCCGCCTTAATAGAGCAAAGAAGTCACAAAGTTTGGAATCAAAACTCAAGGCATATGATTATAAGTTCTGCTAAAACATCCTTAAGAAGTGAGTGGCTAAAGAAATATGAGTATGCAAACATAAAATGAAAGGTGGTACAACTCCATCTTCCAAGTGTGTCTTTGACAAAATATAAATAGCTGAGGAAGAGAAGTCAAAGGGCTTAGGCTCTAGTTCTGACTTTGCTACTAACTTGTATGACCTTAAACAATTTATCTTACCTTTCAATATCTCAGATTAAATAATCTCTAATGACTCTCTAAGGTCTTTCATTCTGTATTATTTGTTCCATCTTTGGCTTTCTATTATTGTGATTAGTGAACTTACATTAAAACTACAATGTAGGAAGGTAGGGATCATAGATCTAGCTTAACTTACAAATTAAAATACTAATGCTGCAACAGGTCATGATTTACAAAGGATTGCATAGCTAATAAGTATGTAAAGTAAGATTTGAATTCATGTTTTCCTGACTCTTAGTCCAATATTCTAATTAAGAATTGGCAGAGCCCAGTTGGCAAGCATGGGGTTCAAAAATCCAAGATGGCTTCCTTGCCATCATGAGGCATCAGAGGGAAAATGAGAGGATGTAAACCTCACACATTAAAAAAATCTCATCTGATCATCTATACTCCTCATTTAGGAAACCTAAAAATATCATATACATTCAAGCTCTGATTTTTCGCTTTGTCAAGTTCAGCAACTCTACCGCATTCAGAGAAGTACTTTGTCTCCCCTCACTGGTGGACTTTGAAATCCTTGAGGTCAAGGTCTGTATTTTACCTAACTTTGCTCTCTCCTCCAGACCTGGACATGACATTCCACACTGATTGATATTTCAATACTTCATCATCCCTTAAGCTCTCACTAACATGGATTTTCCTTCCACTACTGCCAATGGTAAACCATCCAAACCTTCATTAATATGAACTTTCTTTCCAGTACTGCCAATGGTAATCCATTCAAACCTTCAGCAGGGTACAGTGGAGAAAGTGTTGTCTTTAGTCAATAGATCAGAGTTAAAATTCCAGCCCTTTTTCTTACTGTGTGACCTTGAGTAAGTGACTTGATTTCTCTAGGACTCAGTTTCCTCATCTGAAAAATGAAGATGTTGTATTAGGTGTCCTCTAAGGCCCCTTCTAGCTCTAAACTTATGACTTCTTCATCCTCATCTGTATTTTCCCATGAATCTTCCATAGATAAACTTTGGGAAATATTTTAGGTCTCCTTTTTGATCTTTGAATTTTTAATGGGTATCACTATGGTGATTGGGATGACCAGCTTTTATCCTTCATTCTCACTATGTCATCTCTCTTTATTCAGACATTTCTGGGTGACATCTTTTAGATTACCTTTGATTCCCAAGTCATCAATGGAAACATTCTCTGGTCTTGTTACATCCACTCTGTACATCTCCATTGAACACCACCTACAATTTTGACTCTTTAGGGATCATGGAATTCCATAATTGACAGCCACATACCATTAGGCAGGAAACTATTGTTGTTAAAGAAGATGAGTTTTTATGTCAAGAACCAGTTTGGGATTCTTTAAAACACTGTTCATTTCCCCATATCAGTGATCCAACTCAGTCACATCCTCCTGGGGGTTTAATATTTGTTTGCTATTGGGAGGGAAATGAAAATGGGTGATAAGAGGCATGCTTTATGGGTATCTGACTCTTCTGCTGCTGCTTATACTTATGCTATCAGAGTAATCTCAGAGGAGGAAGATGTTCATTTTCATAACTCAAAGTGACTAGTGTAAAAACCCCAGAGAATGTGAGTTGAATTTTTGAGTGTTGACAGATCTCTGACCTTTATGTTCCTCTGAGACTTGGCTTTTTCTCCTCTATCCCCCAATTAATTTTTTAAGTGTATACATTTTGTTTCAACAGACTAGACATATCCCAACACACTCCTCAAAAAGTACTTTCTCTGCAAACAGTTAAGCAATACTTTTTAATGGCATGATTGCACTCAATAAAACAGTTCACTTATCACTGCTGAAGTTTACTGATTTTTTGTTCAGTCATTTCAGGAGTGTCTAACTCTTTGTAACACTTAGGGGTTTTCTTGGCAAAGATACTTACATGGTTTGCTATTTCCTTCTCCAGCTCATTTTAAAGATAAGAAACTGGGGCAAACAAGGTTAAGTGACTCGCCCATGGTCACACAGCTCCTTAGCAATTCAGGCTGGCTTTGAACTCACAAAGAAGAGTTTTCTTGACTCTAGGCTGGCACTCTCTCCATTTTGCCATCTAGCTATAATAGATAGTTATCAATAATTAACAGAAATCATAGTCACTTGAATATCAATGATTTGATTCCAATGCTAATGTCTTTTTATACCAGAGTTGATGCTTTTCAGCATTTTTCTTAAGAACTAATTAACCACCCTTTTTTAGAAACCTAGTTGTCTCTCTACTACTTGGAACCAGGGTGAGACATTTGCCTGCCCCAGACTAAGCTTGAAAATCAGGCCATTTCTGCACAACTGTTCAAGGATGACTTTTAAACTTCATGGAATCACTTATGATTTGATGATTCCCCAAGTCAATCCCTATGGGTCAAGGTGTAGAGAATTTTCTGGCATTTAAAAATATATTTCTATGATACCACCCATGTGGATACTTCCCACAGACAGTTAGGGGACTTTATACATTATCTACTCTAACACTTTGATCTTGCAGATGAAACTAAGAAAATCCAATTAATGATGAGTCAATGATCATGCAGTTAATAACCATCCGATCTAGAACACAGGTTCAGCTTTTATTCTAAGTTCAGGCCTCCATCTATACTCATTCATTCTACCCCTGTATCCCATGGAAAAGAAGCTAAGTCATTCTCCCCACATACCCAGGGTGCACACACAGTTACCTCACTGTTCCAGTCCACATAAATTCATTGTAGGTTAGAACTGAAAAGAATTTGAGAAACAATCTATTTCAATTCCTTCATTTTGCATATGGGTAAAATGAACCCAGAGAGATGAAGTTATTTTCTTAAGTATTTCCTGCTAATAAGTGATGGAACTCATTCACAGGCTTCCTAACCCCTAATCCAATATGCTTTCCATTAATCCTAGATATTTCATCTTAAACACATGAAGAGCCACCCCAAAAAAAGAGAGAAAGGTAAAAAGGAATGGAACTGTAAATAATGGGTATAAAATATAGATACAACACTGAAATATACTCTCCTGGTTCTATTTCAGGCACACCCCTGTAGCCAACTACCAAAAGTTTTAGTTCTATCCTCTATGATAGTCCAAAATTACCTCTACAGAAATGGGATTAATGAAAATGCTGAAGAGAAGAGAGAATTGACAGGTTTAGAGGAGAAAGGCATGGCTAGGGGAACAAGGTATATTCCAGTGAGAAAGGCCAATCAGATTGTTCTGCCAGGGTGAAGCCATAGATTTCACCAGGTAAAGGGAAAAATTCAGAGTTTAGTAGAAGATGTGAAATAGAGGCCAGAGAGAGTACTAGTCCAAAAAAATGAGGACAGGTGTAAATAGAGGAGATCAAGAATACTTTGTAAATGGAGCAAGAACAAGGTACTACCAAGTGACACTTTGTCTTCTGCCAAATCTTCCAAAGAGACAACATCTTTTCATGATGGTAAATTGCTAGTTGTACCTAGCTCCTCACTCAGATACACTGGTGCTCCAGTGAGCCCAGTCAGAGAGGGGAGGGCATCAGGGCTTTCATAGACCAAGTGTATTTACCTCTCCAGGGCTGTCATCACTCAAAAGTCACCCAAAGCTCGTAGGTACACTTCCTCATATCTACATTTAATTTCCTTGTAAAATCAGTCCCTATGATGCCCAAACCATAGCAAGTCTATAGATTCTATATTTCCTAATGCCTCATTGGTGCAAGGATATGTGTGTGTGTGTGTGTGTGTGTGTGTATAACTACTAATGTTATATATTATGGTATACATAAAAATAAATACAACTCTTGGTTATTTAAAATGGACATATCACATTTATATGGCACATTACCAGACTATTAAGATTTTCCAAAGATCTTGACTACAATGCAAATTCCAAACTTAATTATAAAGTGAATAATTAAGTCTTATTTCTAATATTTTATTCCATTAAGGAAAACAAAAATTCATATATATACATATATACACATCCCATATATGTACATCCTTTCATATATATATATGAAAAGATGTATACATATATATATATATATATATATATATGAAAGCTAGCATCCAGACTAGAAGGAATTAGCAATGTAATGCTAGCCAGAATGGGAAGTTGTATAAAAAACAAGCCTGAAGTAATAGATTTTTGAATAACATATCTCAACATCATTAATTCAGGTTAATCTCCTGTTGCCTCTCATCTTGCTGTTGAATTTAATTGGCTCCACTGTTCTTTCCAATATCATGCTAAGGAAAGAGTGGGGCTACTTTAATTCCACCTTTTCACAAAACCACTAACATCTATTGTCTCTGATTTTTATCAGAACTGGCTCATAGGCCACAAAATTGTAAAGTCATTCAAGAGTAATTGGCTTTCCTATAGCCTCCATTTCATGATCCTTTTCACCTAGTTGCACCCCATCTCTATCCCTTTCAGGTCCCCAGTGAGGTCCTGTTCCTCTTTTCTTATCCTAAAAATATGTTCTCAGTAAGGGCTCTAAATACCATTTGCCCTGAAATATGAATTTTTTAGCTAAAACAGGTGAGGGAAAGATGAATCATAAAGTCAGTCCAAATGAGTTTAAATCTCAACTATGATACCAGTGTTATGACTATTTGTCTAAGTCACTTAATCTCTCTGATGTTTAGCTACTTTATCTATAAAATAAAGACAATAATATTATTTGGATCACAAAATTGTTATGGAAATATTTTGTAAAATTTACAGTGCTCTAGAAATGTTAGGTTATATTTATTAGCAACAAATTTCATGTTTCATGTATGAGCCAAATCCTTCATCCAGTTGAGATTTATTTTAATGTTAATTTAGTCATCCAATTAATTATCTCTTATGATTTCTATAGTTTTGCAAGTTTTTCTTCCATCTAATTTAATGGTAAAAACTATTGAGGGAAGTTATGTCAAAGTCATATAGAAAAGGATCTTTAAAATGCATGTTGACTTAGAAAACCACAAATAAATATTATCTATATTGTATTATATCTTTATTTATTTTGTTAAACATTACCCAATTACATTTTATTCTGATTCAGGCTGAACACAAGAACTTCACTGACCCCTTGCAATCAGTGGGTCATGAGTTTAATATGTCTGGACTGGGGCATAAATAACTATCCCTCTGAGAATCTGAGAAACAGTTCATCTGTAAAATGTCTACCATACCCATATATCAAGACAAGGAAAGATGTTGGATGAGTCACATGATAAAAGCACATAATAATAGACCAATTGCTCAAAGGTGGTGCTTATACTCACAAAATGTTTGAAAAAATATATATTAAATATATATATATATTAATATATATGCTATATATTAAAAGAAAAAGGTGAAGCCAACTTCTTCCATTGGTGAATTCCTCCCAGAATTTCCATTTTGAGGAAGGAATAAGAGCAGTCATTTTCACTCTCCAAACTCAACCACCATGATTGAAGTGCCTTTTTTCCTCCATCTATACAGATCCTTCTCCACTGGTAGGTTCTGTGGTAAGGATATAAGATTAGTTCCTTGCTGAAATGCAGGAGATCCTACAGGACAGAAGCAGAGCCAAGATTCCAGAGCTCTGAAGAAGGCAGTTTCTGAAAGGCAGTTGCTTCTCTGGAGGAGACAAGAGAGTTGGTGGAGATGCTCTCTGGAGAAGGAGACTTTTAAGTTGCCAGGAGAATGGGACTTTCCTTCAAACAAGTTTTCATCTTCTGGAAGTGGTAGAGAGAGTGGTTAACACTTAATACAGGTCGACTGTGTAAGTGAAACCATTTCTCCCCTTCCTGATCCTGTGTGCTGCTGCAGATTTCTACTGGGACTTCTGCCAGACCCAAGAAGACATCATTCTGTGAGACTTCCTTTGGCCCTTGTTCCTGTACATATAAGTTCTTCTCTAATTTTAATATAGTAATTAAGGATCAGTTACTATAGTTTAGAAAGTAGAGTTATAGATAGAGAAACCATTGGTTAGTGGGGTTTAGTACTCTGACTTTGGGGTTAAGATCAGATCTTCCCAATTCCCTTCCTTTAGCTTATATAGTTAGTTAATTATATTTATTTATCTATGTGCTTGTTATTCTATATACTATTTCAGTTCCTCTCAGAAGGAGCCCAGATAAGACATTCTTGATTTTCTGGACTTTACCACCATGCAACCACTCAAGTTACTCTCCTTCTGACCTCCCCACCCTCCTTTCTACTTTTAAATTCTCTTGTAGGTTTTGCCCTTCCTCATTAGAATGTATTATTCAGGGCATATTTTTATTTTTGTGCCTAGAACATGGCAAGGGCTTAAAAATGGTTGTATGTATACACAGTAAACCTGTAACATGCACACATATTTACATATGTGCATATGTGTTTTGTGTAGATACATATGTGGATAATTTCTATATATGCTTTATATGTTATGCGTTTATACATGTCTGTGATATATATATGTATATATACCTATATAGTATGAGAACAACCATAAAATTTGTATATATCCATTAAATATATGTACATGCATATATATACATATACACAAGCTTAAGTGGGGAGGTGGCAATTTTGTCTTTTTCACTTCCTTTGCACTATAATTAGATTTGCAGTTCAACAAATACATTTTTACTAGTTCTCATTAGCTAAACTCTCACCCTTGTGTGGCTGTCATTCTTTTATTTATACTCGAGAAATAAAAATCTCATTCTGAGACATGATCTGATTTTTACTCAAAGATATTTTATTTTTACCAGTTACATGCAATCATTTTCAACATGAATTTTGCAAAATTGTGATATCCAAATTTTATTTTTTCCCTCCCCCCATTTGGAGATAGTAAACAATTTGATCTGGGCCATATATGTATTATCGTGCAAAACCCCTACCATATTGGTCATTGTTGTAAGAGAACACTTGTGCAAAACCAAAACCTCCTTATAAATTGATGTGAAACATAGTATGCTTTGATCCGCATCCATCCCACTCAATGGTTCTTTCTCTGGAGGTGGATAGCATTCCCCATCATAAGTTAGACATGACCTTTATAATCAATTGTTTAGTCCCAACTCTCTTTTCCCCTCTGACTCCTGTTGGGCATGATGAAGATAAGGCCTGTTCCCAAAGTGAACTTCATTTCTTGACTTAGATTTTATACTTTTAATAATACTTCCTGTGTTCCCTATAGCATTATCATTTGTGCCCATATGAATCACAGGAAGTGAGTAGCAGTCACCCTAAATAGAATACTTAATTTTTATATTGTATGACCCCATTATTTGATTGATCAAATACTAAAGCATAAAGAACTCATCAATAAATGAAGAAAGGCAAAATATTAGACATCTGAGAGCTCCTTGTTAACTATAACACAATAAAAATTGTAATCAACATGTAATTATAACAAAAGACGCACACTTAATGGAAATTAAATAGCAAAATCAAAGAACATATCATAAAAACAATATATATATATATATACATATATATATTTAAATACCATTAGACAACATACCAATATTCCCTTAAAATGTTTTTTCTCTGGGCACTTATGTGAACAAAAGATAGAAATGAAAAACCCATTAATTAAGCATGGAGCTAACAAAAAAAATTAGAAAATCAACAACTTAATAATTTCAAAACAAGCAGCAGAAAAAGAATTTTAAAAATCAAGTAATGAAGTGAAAATGAAAAGACTATTGAGATGGAAAACTAAACAACCTCTGTTTTTAAGGACTAATAAAATATGCAAACCATTAACTAATTTTTAAAAGAGGAAAACAAAATTTTCAAGAGCAAAAATAAGAAGATAGGGTTCCCAACAAATAGAGAGGAAATACAGGAAATCATCAGAAACAACTATCCCTCATTAGACACTGTCCAAAACAAGGTTAGCTACAGGCTTTCCTGGATACCTTTATTCTCTGTGTGATCTTGGACAAGTCACTTAATGTCTGTGCACCTTAGTTCCCTTAGCTATAAAAAGAAACAGTTGGACTAAATGATCTATGCTTCTGTATTCCAACACAATTTAAAATTTATATTAAATGTATAAATATTTTCAAAAATATAAAAGCCCAGGTTAGCAAAACATTTAAAAATATATTCTAAAAAATTCGATCTAAAAAAGAGAAACTAAGCAAGCCAAGAGTGCCTCCCCCAAAAAGTTATGGTCAAAATGTATTTACAGATAATTCTATGAAATATTTAAAGAATAGATTAATCCATTGCTACATTAACTGTTTCCAAAAATAAGACAGAAGAAACCTTTACCAAGTACAGAAAAACAAAGCCCTCCCAAATATAGGGATTAGTTCAAGCTGAAGCAGAAACAGGAAAATAATATACAAAATGACTGCAATGATATAAATGGAAAGAATAAGAACAACAAAAGAAAGAAACTAAATGCTGCACAATTATGATCAAGCTTCTCTATAAAAATGACATGAGTAAAATGTACCTACTTCTCTTTTTGAAGAGATAGGGAGGATTAGGTTATAGAATAGAAACATATTTTATTTATAGATCCACAAAATAAATCCACAGTCATCAGTTTTTCTTTATTTTAGTAAAAATAATGTATAACATAAAATATAGTCATTTTTTTATCTTTAAAATCTATCCATTATAAGTAATGGAACTGGTAGGTGGTGCAGTGGATAGGGTGCTGGGCCTGGAATCAGAAAGACTCATCTTCCTGATTTCAAATCTGGCCTCAAACACTTGTTGGCTCTATGATCCCGGGCAGGTCACTTAGTCCTCTTTGTCTTATTTCCTCATCTGTAACATGAGCTATAGAAAGAAATGGCAAACCACTTCAGTACTTTTGCCAATAAAATGCCAAATGGGGTCACGAAGAATCAGAAATGACTCAACAACATTATAAGTAATAGTTCACTGGTTAGAAGAGGAAGATGGGATATGTTCGGAAATGAAGGTGATGTAAAGACAAAAAATAACAAGTTTTAAATTTAAAAGAATCATTTAAAAAGCCTATATTTTATATTATCTTTTTATCAAACACTACCTCTGTGTTTATTATTCTCATTAAAAATGTTATAGCAATAGAAATCTAGGCATATGTGTTGGTTATAATTTATATTTTCCCAATTTGTTGTTGTTGTTAAAAATTAGGTTGGGGACTCCCTTCCCCAATATCTTAGTGTTTATTAAGTTCCCTCCCCTCCTTCTTTCCTTCCTTTTTTGTACTCCCCAACCCATTCTCCCCTTAGTTTTTCCCTTCTCACTTTCCCTACAGGGTAAGATAGAATTCTATACCCCAATGGATCTAGATGCTCTTCCCTCTCAGAATTGATTTCACTGAGAGTAAGGTTTAAGTATTTTCTACTAGCACTCTCTTCCTCTCCTTCCTAAAATAGTATCCTTCCTCTCCCCTTCCAATGCACCCCTTTATATGGTATAATTTATCCTATTTTTCTTCTTCCTTCAAGTTTCTCTTGGTGACCTCTTCTATTCCCCCCCTTTTGCATTTATCATCTTAAACCACTTGGTATCCCAGCCTCTACTTATGAATAATTCTTCTAAATACGATGATAATGAAAACAGTTTTTGAGAGTTACAAATATCATTTTTCCATATAGGCATGTAAAAAAGTTGATCTTATTGAAGCCCTTAAAGAAGAAAATTTAAATAAAGAAAAACATTTTCCCACTTTCCTCTCTCTTTCTTATTTACCTTTTCATGTTTCTCTTAATCTTTGTGTTTGGATATCAAACTTTCCACTAGTTCTGGTCTTTTCTTTACAAATATTTGGAAATCTTCTATTTTGTTGAATGCCCATACTTTCCCCTGGAAGTATATTTATTGTCAGTTTAGTTAAAGACCCAATCCTCTTGTCTTTCTGAATATCATATTCCAAGCCTTGTGGTCCGCTAGTGTGGAAGCTGCCAGATCTTGTGTGATCCTGATTGGTGCTCCTTGATATTTGAATTGTCTCTTTTTGGCTTCTTGTAAATTTTTTTTCCTTACCTTGGAAGCTCTTGAATTTGGCAATTACATTCCTAGGGGTTGTCTTTTGAGGATTTAGTGAAGAGAGTGTTCTATGAACTCTTTCAATGTCTATTTTGCCTTCTTGTTCAAGAACATCAGGGCAGTTTTCTTGGATAATTTCTTGTAGTATGATGTTAAGGTTTCTGTTTATTTCTGGATTTTCAGGTAGACCAATGATTCCCAAATTGTCCCTTCTTGATCTGTTTTCTTGGTCAGTCATCTATCTTCTCAGTGAGATATTTCATGTTTCCTTCTATTTTTTCAATGTTTTGATTTTGCTTTATTAATTCTTGCTGTTTTGCAAGATCATTGGCTTCTAATTGCCTAATTCTGGTCTTTAAAGACTGGTTTTTCTGCCATACGCTTTTGATTTTCTGCTATAATCTTTTGATTTTCCTTTTCAGTTTGATCTTTCCTGCTTTTCATGGCTTCCAGCTGTTTAATTTGGGTCTCTAATTTATTTATCATTTCATTTGATTTCTGAATTGTTTTCTCCAATTGGGAGTTCCTTTTATACTGTTATTTTTATACTGTTTTTTTTATTTTTATACTATTTTATACTGTTATTTCCTTTTTTAACTATTTCCCATTTTTCTTGCCAATATTCTTCCATCTTTTTGATAACCTTTGATTTAAATTCTTCAAGAGCTTATGGCCAATTTCCATTGTTTTGGGAAGATTTGGATGCATTTATTTGAATGTCCTCTTCTGCTATTTCCTCTGTAGTCTGGATTTTTCCTCCATAAAAATTATCCAGGGTCAAATAATTCTTCTTCTCTTCCTCCTCCTCCTCCTCCTCCTCCTCCTCCTCCTCCTCCTTTTGAAGTTTGTTTTTTGCCATCACTGTTGTACATTTTCCTCTTTTACACTATGCTGGTTTTTCCCTCCCTTTCCAGGCAGAAGTCTAAGTGAGGAAGGAAGGCTCTCTGTGTGTAAGGAGTTAAGGATGGAGGTTTTTGCCTGAGACCACCTCTTGAGACTCTTGGGCTTCTACCATTTGCAGCCCTTCTCTGCTCTATCTCTGGCCCCAGGTCTGTACCCTTCTGCCTGCTGGGGTCTCAAGTCTGGCTGCTTTCAGGGTTAGACCTTTGGTGGTCTTAGTCAGCTTCCAAGGACTTAGAGGTGCCCCTGGCTCGCTTGCTGATTCTAGTGTGCTGTCTCTGAATCTAGTGCACTGGCTCCCTAGGTGGGGTGAGGGAGGGTAGATCAGCTCATGTTTTGGTGGAAGCTATTTCACCTCCTTATAGTGTGAAAATACCCAAATCACATGTAACTGCAATGCTGCACCCTACTGTCGAGTCCCTTCATTCATATGAATTTGTTATTGTTTTTTTCTTGTTTAGACCTTTTGAGGCAGTCTATATTGGTAGGCATTGAGGAGAGGTAGATTCCTGCATCTAAGCTGCAGTAATGTTTACCCTGAAAACCCCCACCTACCCACCAAATATCTTTAGTATCTTCTCCTATTTTGGATATCTTGATCATCAATTTTGCAATGATTCCTAATTGTGTTTCTCTAGCACATGCCTTTTCAATTTGGTGCTACAGAAAGTATGGCATAATCCAATTGTCTTACAAGTAAAACCCAGTGGAATTGCACATCAGCTACCTGGGTGGGGAGGGGAGGGAAAGAACATGAATCACTTAACCTTGGAAAAGTATTCTAAATTAATTAATTAAATAAAAATTTTCAATTCAAAAAATCCAATTGTCTTTCTTTTTTTTTAGTGCTACTTCTAATTCTTCATGCAGACCATTAGATCCTGACAATATTTGAATTTGAATGTGGTGGCTTCTGTCGTTATTGAAGAAAGGAATTATGTGAAACTTTAGATTTTCCATTTTTCACTCATTAATTGTCCTTATGGCTTTTTATCTATATCTATTTTTTATATTTATATACTTATAGCTATAATAATAACAGAGTAGAAATAAATCAATGGAACACATATAGGCAAAAAGCAAAATTATCTATCTCTATTTGTAGATAATCTGGGCTACTTGGAGAACTCCTAGAGAATCAACAAAACAAGGAATAGAGACAATTAACAGCTTTAGGAAAGTAGAAGGACACTTTCTAGATCCACAAAGTCACCAGTTTTTCTTTATTTTAGTTATAAAAATCAGGAAGAAGATATAGGCAGAGGAAATAAATCTATTATAGATAACAAAAATAAAATCTTCCAGTTAACCACCAAGTCTACACAAAAATTATTGAAACAAAACTTCTTTTTCCATTAAAAAAAAGTGAATGCCTAGATAATTGAGGAGAGCCAATGTTAACAACTAGACCACAGAAACATAGGGAAAATGATAATGTTCAAGTTTCTCTGAAGATTTGGAGCTATGCTAATCAAATTACCAAAGGAGTACTTTATAGAATTAGTTAATAACAAAATTTATTTGCAGTGTAATATTTATTGGGAAAGGAAATGGGATTGGAAAAATGGGGGATAATGCCACTCCCAGTTGCCCCTTCCCCCACCAACTATTAGTCTAGTTTCCTTTCCACAGTGAAAATATATAGTTCCCAATACCAAGACATATAAAGAAAAATTAGGAAAGAGGGAAGGCTGGTACTACTAGATTTCAAATTGTACTTCTAAAGCATCAATTATCTAAATTATATAAAACCAAATTTAAAAATGAAATGTAGATCAATTGGACAATAAGATAAGCAAATGCGAGAAGCAAATGTTCAAAGCTGTCTAATGTTAGAAAACACAATAATAGAAACTCAGGAAGAAATTCTTCAACAAGAATGGTGAAAAAAAAAAGAATGGGAAAAACTGGAAAGTCTACTAGTAAAAAAAATAGGTTAAGAGCTTATACCTTATGGCACAAAAATTTTAACTGATAAGTAACTTAAATATAAAAAGTCGCCCCTCTAATTAAAAATTAAAGGACAACTGAAGGTTATATCTCTCAAAATTTTGAATAGTAGGAAAAAATCCTTAACAGAAAGAGGATAAAAGATAATAAAAGATAAAAAGACAAATGCATTTGTCAAAATGTAAAATTAACAGGCTTCTTTGCACAAGTAAAAAACCACATATCTAGAATTAGATTAAAATATGAATTAAGAAAAAATTTATATTAAATATATCTGATAAAAGTTTGACATCAAAATCTATAGAAAATTGATGTCAAATGTTTAAGTCACAGAGCCATGCTTCATAGAATTAGAATCACATAATTTAAGAGATGAAAGAGACTTTAGTGGCCATTTAATCTATCCCACTTATATATAGATATCAGGGACAAAAAGGTGCATATCTAATTCCTCGTCTACACTATACCCCCTCAAATAGTTGAAGATAGCAGCTGTACCCACCTGAGTCTTCTCTTCCCCAAGTTAACTATCCCAAGATCCTTTAACAATCCTCACGTGACTCAGACTCAAGACTCTTCATTATCCTAGTTGCCTTCTTCTGGACTTTAATCAACTTATCTGCTTTCTTCTTAAATAGCTGTACAAAGAGGTAAATTTAGGCTTGATGTCAAGAAAACTTTTAATCACTGGAGCTATCCAAAAGTGGAATAACCTACCTCAAGAAGTAATACTCCTTTAGATTTTCATCAGACTTGTGCACAATATCCATATAAGGTTTGACAAGAGAAGAGTACTCCCTTTCCCTAGAATCTGTGCCCTTCATAAAGCAGCCCAAGATGTCATTAGCTATTTTTTGACTGCTGATTCACTGCTTAATCTTACTAAGCTTATAATCCACTAAAAATCCCAGATGTTTCAGAATAGCTGCTGTTCTAACCATGCTTACCCTATCTTCTGCTTAAAAAGTTGATTTTTGTACCCATATTCAAATGTGTCATGTTACAAGTATCTCTATTGAACTTCATTTTATTATATTCAAATCATTGTTCTAGCCTGCCAAAATCTTTGTGGATCTTGACTCTGTTATCCATCATATTAGCTTTCTCTTCCAACTTTATGTTATTTATAAATTTGACGAGTCTCTCCATCTACTCTACCATACTTCTGTTTCAGGTTTATATTCAGTTTACCAAATGTATCATATATATCCTCTTTCCATCCTGGTGGTCTGTAGGATACTCCTATGACAAAATAATTTCTCTTTCTTTAATCTTGACTCAAATATTCTATACCAGAAAGGAAGAATATTATATAGAATAATATATATATAGAATAATATAGAATATAATATTCTTCCTTTCTGGTTCCTATGTTACCCTACAAGAACATATTTTCTGAATAGATAATGATACCCCAGTACTACTTTTACTCATCCTAATCCTTTTGAGAAGGGAGTATGAGCATGCTTCAACAAATAACAAATGAGAAACTAAACAGAAAAACGGGTACACAGAGTATTGTCAAAGGAATGTGTGTTCAAAAAAAGGAGATGGGTTGGTGATGTAGTGAGAGTGAAGGAATACAATAGAATGGACTATGTGCTTCATTGGTTTTCTCAACATGTCAAGAGCAATTGAGAAAGACTCCCATTGTGTCATTTATATATTAAAGAATGAGAAACAAAGTACAAGAGGTCTCAAAGAAAAGGTTATTACCAACAGAGTACTGGAAATCAGGAAAGGCTTGCTAGAGAATGTAGTGTTTCAGTTGGACTTTAAAAGATGGAGGACCTTCTAAGCACTGGGCATGACATGAGTAAAGATTCAGAAAAATGGGCCTTGGGGCATTGTGAAAGAGGAGAAGAGCAGAAGCTAGTCTATTTGTTATTTTGTTTAGTTTTGATTTTTGAGCAGAGTAAAGAAGGTTTCACCTACTTGGCTAGATAGGCTAGATAGAAAAGTTAGATAGATAGATGGCAATGCATCTTCTTTAGTATCACTTCCATTACCAGTTTGAAATCATGTCCATTTATGATGTTGAACTTTGGCATTTGATAATACCAAAGACTTTGGTGGTGAATATTTTTTGTTCTGGGTCTTCAATTGCTGTGACTGGGACCAGGAGTAGAGGAACAGGGGAAGGCTAAAATACCTGAAGTTGTCTTGTGGAACCATCCCCAAGAGTAATTTTCCCATAGAGAGAAGTAATATGAGTCAATGCTGAAAGGTCAAGTGGAAGCAAACTTTGGAGAGCTTTGAATACCATAAGACAAAAAATAATTTTTCATGCCTCTGAAAAGTCTCAAGCAGAAGAATGGCTGAATGCATATATGGTGAAGATTGTTTCAGCTGTAGCATAGACAAATTGGAGGCAGGAAAGCTGTTGTAATAGTCTATTTGGTGGAAACCAAGACTTGTACTCAAGGAAATGAACAAGGGAAAGTGTGTTGAAAGGTTTAAAATGGTCTACAAATGTAAGAATGCAGTACATATAGCAGGAGCCTAGTAACATATTTTCCATTAAGAAAAAATCACCACTGTCAGCTTGTACCATGTCCCAGACTCAAAAGGAAACTACTAATCAGGAGAGATTAAGATCAGGAAATTCTTGTCAGAATAAAAATAGTCAGCATTCATTAGCTCCAGTTCCAAGATTCTCAAAACCCCTTTGGAATCCCTTTCATCTCTTTTTGGGAGGAGATTGTCCTTTTTTTCAGTGTGTATCCAAACCCCTGGTGGGATGCCCAGGATCCAAGGACTTTTCTATAGCCCTTCTTCAGTTTTCCCATCAGCTGCATCATACTCCATCATCTCAGAACTTCAATAAAATAATAGCTTCTTCACACTGCCCTTCCTTACCTGTTTTGAGAGAGGCTATGAACAATGAGGAATAAACAGTGAGATGTGTTTGCACTATCCCTTGGTTTTGCATAAATGTTTTTCTCTGTTGCTAGGGAGGTTTCTGGAGAGGAGAATTGGAAAATAGTTCTGGTGTAAAACAAAAACAAAAGACATCAATAAAACTTTTTAAACAAGTTTTCTCATTTTGGAACACAGTATTCCACCATCCAGAATGTATGTAAAGCACTTTGCAAATGTTAAAGTACCTAATAAATGAAAGTTACTATTATAATTATCTAGTTCCTCCTAGCTAGACTATCAACATATTTCCTCTGATTCTTTAATTAGCCAGCATTTATTAAGGGCCTACTGGGTGCCAGGTACTATTCCCAATATATAAACAATGATAATGTTTTCTAATTCCTCCATACTCACTTGTATCTCTGGAGTCTACAGATTCTGGAGCAGACTTAACTGAGCCACAAAGAACTTGAATGAGACATTTGTTGCTGTCAGTATCTCATTTTCTTCATTGGGTTAGGGTTAGCTAATGTGAGCAAATGTGAGGCTTTATTTTTTAATATACTGTACTAATTCTTATAACAGGATCCTGGAGTAGAAAGGCCCCAATTCCTGTATATTGGGAAGAATTACTATATATTCCAGAGTCTGGGATCTGGGTCAGTGATTCCATCCAGTGGACTGCTCTTTGCATTTCCTTTCTCCTTAAGAATCCCAAAAAATGCTTTTCCTTTTAACAGAATTTGGTTAATGAACGAAGGGGACAAGGGTTCTTTTCCTATGCACCTGTTCCCCATGGCATGGAGAGGGGGAGGGATAGATAATTTGATGGACCACTTTTTAATTAGCTATCTACCGGTTAGAGATGTCTTGGAATGGGGTGTTGGTGGGGACGACTGAACAAGAAGCTTCTATTAATCTGCCTGATCAAGTTTCATGGTCTTTGGACATTGAGAGAAAGCCATTGACCTATGTTATTTTATTGGTTATGATGCCAGCATAATCAATGAACTGATATAATCAATCCAAAATAAATGTCTCAAGATAATTTTAATCACAATAAAATCAGGTCTTCAGAACATAGGGAATGTTATAAAACCTAGTAGCCTAGGTGGGATGATCATAAGGAATGGATAGTGGCTGCGCACTTACCCAAGAAGAAACTCAAGGCATCCACTTCTAGACCCTACTTTATCTACCCAGAGTTAAAAAATGATGATGATGATGCTAACATTCATATAGCATTTCAAGGTTTGCAAAGCAATTTGATCCTCATAGCAATCCCATAAAAATATTATTATATCACTATTTTACAGACAAGAAGAGAACTAATTAACAGTTAATGACTTTCCTATGTTTCACATTAAGCATCTGGGGCAGAAATCAAACTCAAGACATCCTGACAGACCAGAACTCTAGGCACTGCACTATGCTGTCTCTATATTGCCATGTAATCAAAAGGTTTCAGTAGTTTTTATAATATATAATATGATAGTATTTACAGATGGCTTTAAGGCTTGCAAAGCAGCTTACAAATGCTGTCACATTTTATTCTGACCACAACCTTAGAAAGTAAGTGCTATTATAATCCCCATTTTACATATTAACAAACTGAATCTGAGAAAGGGTAAATGATTTGCCCAGGGTCATATAGCTAGTAAGTGTTTGAAGAGGGATTTGGACTGGAGGATCTTCTTGGCTCCAGGTCCAGTAATCACTCTACTGTGGCTCCTAACAGTCTTGTCCTAAACTCATCATAAGTGCATATTGTGCCTTGAGATATTAATTGACTCTATGAAGCAAGTGATTTAAAAACTAAGCCTTTGTCACTAAAAACAATGTGTGTGCACTATTTAAAAATCTGTCATACTGCATATTTTAAACAGTCTTCCTTAAGATTTTTAAGCAGGTTGGGAAAAGAATTTTATATTCTGTTTAAAAGTTTTAAGGAAGAGGGTCACAATGGGTCCTGAACTCATTTGTTGAAGAAATAAATATTCCAGACTATCTGGTGAGTTTGAAAACATTGACTGACCTCAGGGAAGATGGAAATTTTTGAACCAAATTTCAACTGAACCTTTGCATAACCTCTGCATAACTAAATCATGATTTTCATGATTTAGTAGGTATAATCTAAGATGGATTTCTTCCATTTGGATAGACAATATTTTTTTGGTATCCTTATTTAGATACTTAAATCCAATAAAACCAAGTAATGAAGTAAACTGAACTTGAAGCCAAAGGTATGTATGTAAAGGAAAAGAGGAAGGAGATGTTTCTGTCAATAGGATTACCTGTTTTCCATTGATACAAAGAAGATGAATCAGAGAGATAATGACATAGAACTGTTCTAACTTCCTTTCATACGTCTTGAAATGGATATCTAGTAGATATCTTAAACTATGTGCAAAACAGAACTCATTAACTTTCCCCAAATTCCACCCTTCTCTTCCTCCCTTCCCTATTATAATCAAGGGCACCATAATCCTCTCAGATGCTTGGGATCACAATCTAGAAGTCATCCATAATCCCTTACTCTCTCTCACCCCCCACATACAATCTGTTGTCAAGACCTGTCAATTTTACCTTTGGAACATCTTTCTTTTTTCTCTTGTTATTTAATATTTTATTGCATTTTAATTAAGTGCTCTTTGAATTAAATCAATGTGTTATTTGAGCATGTTAAGCATAAACTACATTTACAAGGAGTTCCTAGGTGTAGAAATGAAAAGGTGCTGACCCAGTCAATTTCTTCAACCTGAGAAGGAACAAAGGACCTTAGTCATGCAGGGACTTAAGGGACCAAGCTATACCAGGAGTTTTCATTTTTTGAAGGTTGCTACCTGTAAACCTCAAATTTCCTTAGACTTATAATTGTTGAAAATTTCACCATTGGGATATTTCATACTTGGAAAATTTCTTACTGATAGTCTATTGGAATGGGAACTCCATTGGCATGGGAGGTTCCTTCTCTTCCCTTCTTAAGATTACTTTAGGACAGAAACCCTTTGCTGAACAATGGAAAGGACTTTGACCTATGCTTAAGCATAGAACAGGAATTTCTTTGAGTCTTGATTGATTTTAGAATTGATACAATGGAGATACTTGGAATAAATCTCCACCCTATTCAGTCCTAATAGGATTGAGTAAGGGCTGCAGCCTAGATCAAAATTTAATTATTCCAATCTCTACCATACTCAAGTTAACAGGATTTAGAAAGGGCTGTAACAAAAGAGTAAAGATTTAATCATTTGAAAAATATGACCTTCAACAGACATGTGCAAAAGCCAGAAACCTCTGGGCGGTCCTGGGTTAAGCGAGAGCCTCCATTGACAGGGAAATTTATGAAGAGTGATTGGTAGATGTGAGGACTGAGGGGAGGCAACTTGGATGGTTTCCTTAAAGATAGGAGGGTCTGGAGACTGGAGGGGGTTGGAGTTTTTGGGTCGGTGTGGTTCCTGGGCTCTGAGGAAGCTTGCTCTGAAGGAAGCTGAAGGTGGGGGCCTCTGAGACTGTTTCTCCATTTTGGACACGTGAGTGAAAGGGACTGATCTCCTTTCTTTGCCCCAGCTATCTAAGGGCTTGGGCCTTTTGGCCCAGCCTAAACAGACGGGGTATTTAAGCCCTATTCCCTTCTCTCCCCTTTCTCTCTCTATATATATATCTCTAATTCCTTTCTTGCTCCTATTGTAATTAAACTCCAAAAAAAGCTGAGCCCTTCAAAAGCCTTTGCTTAAATCTCTTCTCGATCTCGGCCCAGGTGAGATTACAAGGCATTCTGGGGAAGTGGAGCAAAGGCTCATGGGGATTGTAGTCCTGTATTCGAGTCTATTTTTTACATACCATATTACAGAAATCTTTTTTTTCTTGCTTACACATGGTTTGTTCTTTGATTAACTTAATTCTGAGTCAAGATAAGCTTCACTCATACATAAATGAGGAAATTGAGTCTAGGAAAAAGAAAACTTTCTTTTACCCCCAAAGGACACAGTGTAGAGTTTAGATCTTTTGACTCTCATTCAGTACTCTGCATAGTATACTATTAGGTTAGACCAGAAAAAGATGGATAGTTAGATGTTGATGTTGATGATGTTTATTGATGGTGTTGTTGTTGATTATGATGTTGATGATGATGATGGATGATGATAATGGTGATGATGATGGTGGTGATGGTGATGGTGATGGATTTGGAGTTGGAGGTTTTCCTTCCATTTGAACCTTTTCTTGGAATCTGTATCCAACCTCTTTCACCCTTTCATTGTATTAGTCTTCTCCCCACCTCCCCCATTGTGCTTCTTTATGAAATATAAAATTATCCCCATTTTTTTCTTAGATAATTTCCTATATAATGATGTCCAGGCTTTTTCTTTGGTCATAATTTTTAGGTAGTCGAATAATTCTTAAATTGCCTCTTCTGAATCTAGTTTCCAGATCTGTAGTTTTATCAATGAGGTGTTTCATATTTTCCTTAATTTTTTCATTCTTTTGCTTTTATTTTATAGACTCTTGCTGCCTTGTGAAATCGTTTGCTTCTAGTTATTGGATTCTAATTTTAAAGACTGAATTTCATCCCTGGCTTTTTGGTCAACCTTCTCTTTCTGGTCTGTTTTTCTTTGTACGTCATTTTTTCACTTTTTTTACCTTGTTTTCAAACTGGTCAATTCTGGCTTTCAAGACACTATTTTCTTGTTTTAGTTCATATGCCTCTGTTCCAGATAACTGATTTTTCTTTTTAAGTTCTTTTCCCAATTGTCTTCAGCCTCCCTTAATTGTTTTTTGAATTGTGTTTTGAGTTCTTCCAAAGCTGGAGTTTCTGCATTTTTGCTTGGTGTTCCTTGGTCCTCCTCTATTCCATTTGCTCTTTATTCATTACCTGGATAGAAGCTGTTGATTATAATTTCTTTTTTTTCTTTTTCTGTTGTTTACTCATATGTTTCCTTCTTTGCCCCCTGTCATTGGCTGTAATCTTAATCCTCTGATTATTTGCTGGATCTTTTAGAACATCTTTCAAGTACATTCCCTTCTCTCTGACACTGGCATCACTCTGGTCCATTCATTTTTCATTTCATGCCAGGACTATTGCAATAAACTGCTGCTGAGTCTGCCTGCCTTGTCTAATCTATCTAATCCATCCCCATTCTAATCCATCCTCTGTTGAGCCACTACAGCCATTTTCCTGAAATGCAGGTCCACCCTTGCTACCTTACCCTCCCCAGTCAATAAACTCCAGTGACTCTCTATCACATCCAAGATAAGATACACAATTCTCTATTTGATGTTCAAAGTCCCTCATAACCTAGACCTCTCCTACATTTCCAGGCTTCTTATAATTTACTCCCTGCCACTGACACTGGCCTTTCACAGATAAGACCTAGAATGTTCTCACTTCTCATCTTTACCTTCCAGCTTCCCAGACTTCCCTTGTGTCCCAACAATATTTCTACATGAAGCTTATCCCAACTCCTCTTAATTCTGGGACCATCCTTCTTTTACATATCTCTTATTTATCTTGTATATAATTTATACATTATCTATTTGCTTTTTGCCTTCTCTATTAGATTGTGAACTCCTAAAGGGCAGAAGCTGTCTTTTGTATCTTTTTTGTATTCCCTGCATTTAGCATAGTGCCAGATACATAGTAGGCAATTAATAAGTATTAATTGACTGACTGCCTGACTGACTAGTACAAGGAAAAATTTCTAGGTGTAGTAGAGAGTCATCTGTCTTGAATTCTAAAACCATTCTGGAAATGTCAGGATGGTCCCAACAAGTCAAGAGATATGCTCTCAGATTTGCTAAGATGGACAAGGTTGAGGGTTAGTGGGGTAAACTGAAGATCTTTCTGCTCAGGGTCTTATGACTTTAAGTCACTTCTAGTCATTTGACTTTAAGTAAGTCCTTCAAATTTGGCAAGTCTTAGTTTCTTCATTTGTAAGATATGATGGGGGTAGGCGAACAATATTTGTGCTCTTTACTTTCTTTTTCTTTTAAACCCTTTATTAAATATTGATTCCAAGGCAGAAAAGTGGCAAGGGCTAGGCAATAGGGTTCACATAGCCAGGATCACATAGCCAGGAATTTTCAGAGAGCAGATCTGAACCCAGGACCTCCCATCTCTAGGTCTTGCTCTCCATCCAATGAGCCACCTAGCTACCCCCCGCTATTTACTTTCCAGGGATGTTATGGATTTGATAGGAGAACAAATGAAAACCTCAATATAAATGGAAGTTGTTATTAACCATGGGCAGAAGAGATGACCCCTGATTTACATAACTACCTGCTAGGACCCTAAGAAGTCTCTCCCCCACACACCAATCCATATCCCTTCCCCATTAGTTCCATAGACATCTTCCCCCTGGAAACAGAGCCTTTTTACCCCAGGGTGAGCTAAGAATGAGAATGTAGAGCTTGAGTCTAAGACTTAAAAATCTCTCTCAAATCCCTGATCTACCTCAGATTGGTCCTTCCTATCACACATGGGTTAAGAGATTAGAACCCTTTGAGAGAGAGAGAGATTTTAGCAGCTGTCCTTTGTACAAGAAGATTCCATTCTCAGTTTTCTTCTTTGTAAGGTTACAGTAGGAATCAGGCAGGATTGTTTAAGGAAATGAAAAAGTAGTCAGGACTCCAATGTTCCCTTGCAAGGCAATGGCCTGTATATTGAGAATGGCAGTTTTCAGAGAGTCTCCAAAAAGAACCTTCCTTTTCATGGATGTACTTTGTGTCTCTCTTCTTGGGGACCTATGGGAAGCATCCAGGGGAAAGGCTGTTGATCTATGTGGCCCTCTTCTTGGTATCTAGTGCTTCTGACTGTGTTTGGTACCTATCCCCTCATGCCCAAGATTTAGTATTTCAGTAAGATCTGAATCTGTAATGAAAAGACTTCTCAGACAGCTCCAGCTGCATTCCTGTGAAGGTTTTGGCTCTAAGATTCTGTCCCATCTCAGAAGGGTGTGTTTGGAGAGCCTTGGTGAAAAAGACAAGAACTACAAAATCAAGCGTTTTGTCTAGAATCGTTTCTCTGAAACCTACACACAACTGAGCTTTCCTGGAAGGTTTCCATTCCCAAAAGGGAACGCCTGGAGGCAGTGACATGACACCAAGAGCTTTCTAGGTGATTCTGAGGGACATCAGATCAGATTGATATTCTGGAGCCCAGATTCTTGTAGCTGAGGTTATAAAACAAACGCTATATACTGAGGCTTTCCATAAAACCTGCATGGGGTGATGATGTTCTGTGAGCTGGCAAATCGGGTTTGACAGATTTCTTTGCCTTCAGTAAGACATTGTTTCTTCCATCAGCTCTGAAGGGCCCCAGGAGTCCAAACTGTAGGCTGTTTAATATGTGAGTCAGGATGTTTTAACAGAATAGAAAATGTGCCTCAACAAGATGTTGGGAGCCCTGAAAATCCTGGCTTGTTTCTCTGAGGTGACCTCCATTTGTCTCTGAATATGGAAGAAAAATGTAATCTGCCCTTGGCCTTAGGCTGCAAGAAAGAACATCATATGTGAGAATGAACTGATTATTGATACTTAGAAAACTCATTGATATGGGTGCTCCTCTTCCTAGACAGAGATTGCAAACCCTTCTCTGTTTTAGTAGACTGTCTTACCCATTGCCATGCCAAATATATTAATTGCTCAAGTAGGCAGCTTTTAGGGGTGGAACTTCTTCACACTTAATAGGCCTGGACCCTTGATGAAAAATCAGTAAACTTTTATTAAGCACCCACTATATGCAGAACACTGTGCTCTATAATGAGAGTGCTACAGTATTTAAGTAAAAATACGGTCTTTGCTCTTACAGAGTAGTAGGTGGCTCAGTGAATAGAGTGCCAGACTTGGAGTCAGGAAGATATTTTCATGAATTCAAATATAACCTCAAATGCCAGCTGTGTGGTCTTGGGAAAGTCTCTGAAGCCTGCTTTCCTCAGTTTCCTCATGTGTAAAAGGAGCTGGAGAAGGAAATGGCACACCACTCCAGTGTCTTTGCCAAGAAAATCCAAAATGGGGCCATGGTCATGAAGAATTGGACATGATTGAAAAAAAAACGAACAACTTTAGTTGTTCTTGGTTGTTGCTCATGGTTCTTATATTTTAGTAAGGTTATTCTTCCAAAACAAGTGAATGTCAGAGTTACTAAAGAAAGTGGTATGAAAAGCCCAAGGGGAAAAGTCAATACTGGAAAGATGGCCATCATAAAGGGTTTTTTCTAAAGACATAGCATTTGAATTGGATTTTAAAAGAAAGATGGTTATGATAGCAGATCAAATAAGAGACCCTGAACTCTTTCTGCAGGGCAGAGAAGAAGAGAGGACATTCTAATGCAAACAAAGGCATGGAAATAGAAGTTAAGGTATGTTTTGGGCAGAGAGTATTCCCATTCAGTTGGAGTACAGAAGGCATGGAAGGAAGCAAACAACATGAGAAGAATAATAGGTTAGTCTTTCTTAAGGGTGGAAAACCATGAATGCTGAGCACAGAGATTTAAAAATTATTAAATATGCAACAGGGAGCCACTGGAGATTTTTGAGCATGATCATATCTGTGTGTTGGACATGAAGTAGATCATCTGGCCCATATTCACAGCTTTTGGAAATTTAGGAGGACCTTTTAGAGCAAGGATTCCTTTATCTCTGTGGTTCCATGGATCCTTTTTTAGAATAATTATTTTAAATACACAAAATTGTGTAATTGGAAATCTTGTGCCTTTGAACTACATTTCCCAGGAGCTCACTGAATTCCTGTCATTATGTGCTGATATAGACAGGAGATAAATTGGGTGGTCTTCCATGGCTTGCTTTCACTTTCCTTCCAGGGTGGAGGGAATTTATGAAGAGTGAAAGGAGCAGAGCCAGGAGAACATTGTACACAGAGACTGATATACTATGATACAATTGAATCTCATGGACATACTACTAGCAGTAATGCTATGATCCAGGACAATTCTGAGGGACTTAGGAGAAAGAACACTATCCAAATCCAGAGAAAGGACTGTGAGAGTAGAAATGCAGAAGAAAAACAACTGCTTGATGACATGAGTTGATGGGGATATAATTGGGGATGTAGACACTAAATGATCACCCTAGTGCAATTATCAATAATATGGAAATAGGTCTTGATCAATGACACATGTAAAACCCAGTGAAACTGTACATCAGCTACCAGAGGCAGGGGGGAAGGGGAGATGGGAGGGAAAGAATATGAATCTCTTAACCATGGGAAAATATTCTAAATTAATTTAATAAAATTTTTCAATTAAAAAAACTCAAAACAACTACCACACTATTAGGTGGTGAGCTTTCCTATTTAAGTAGATGAAAAATCCCACATAACAACTGAAAGAAGTGTTGGAGAATTCAGGACTGCTGGATTTGCCAAATTTTAGAATAACTTTTCTGAAGGACCACTGCAGGTTCCACCCCCATTTCTCCTCCTGCTGTGGCCTGATCATCACTTTACTCTAGCACCTAGTGACTTGGATCTTGTTTTATTCTCCCCCTTCTTTGTCCTCAACCTTTCTGTCCCTTTATCCCCAGTGCCCAGACCCCAGATGTCTCAAGTTCAACCTATGATTTCTTTGTGGGAGTATTTTTTTTAGAATAAAGGATTTTTGTTTTATGCATTAAGGTCCTGCCTGATTCCTCAGTGCATAAGTAAGCTGGAGTGATGGGTGGCATCCAATGAAGATGTGTGGGATAAAAGTTATCATACCTGTTTATAGGAATTCAATGGATTTCTGCCTTCTGCATGTTTTCAAGCCACAACTGAAAAGCAGTTTAGAGTACTAGAAATAGTAATAGTAGTAGTAGTAATATTTATATGGCACCTTCTTTGTGCCAGACACTGTGCTAAGCACTTGACAAATACTATCACATTCGAGCCTCACAACATCCCTGAGAGGTAGGGGCTATTATTATCCCTATTTTACAGTAGTAGAAACTGAGGTAAACAAAGGTTTTATAACTCAGGTCTTCCTGACTCCAGCTCCAGGACTCTATTCACCATGTTACCTAAGTTTAATAGTAGGAAGCCCTGGTACAATGGAAAGTTCCCTGAGCAGAGAATCCAAAGTCCTATATTCTAGTCCCAAATTTGTCAATAATTGACTGTGTGGTCTTGGTCAAGTTAACCTTTCCTCCCTGGACTTCAGTTTCTGTAGTGTGGTCTGTGAAAAAGAAAAGAAGGTTTTAAGAGGCACCTAAGTGACACAGTGGATAGAATTTGGGCCTGAAATGAGAATGACCGAAGTTTAAATGCAGCCTAGGACAATTACTAAATGTGTGACCTTGGGTAAATCACTTAACCTCTCTCTGCCTCAGTTTACTAATACATAAAATAGGAACGATAACAACAGTATCTATATCCCAAAATTACTTGAGATAATATTTGAAAAACACTATAAAAATTCTACCTATTTTAAATCAGAGCATATGGGTTTGAATCCTAGTATGGTTGTCTGTGTAACATTGGGCAAATTGTTTAAGCTCTCTATACTTCTATTCTTTCAGTATTAAAATTTTCAGAATGGCACTAGATTTTCTTTAATGTCCCTACTAGCTCTAAATCCTATGATACTATGACCTAAAATACAATTATAATAATGCCTTCCTTGTCTCTTTTCCCAGGATTTTTTGAGGATGGTCCTGTGTCTGAAGGAACTAATTTCAAAGACTGCAGAAGTGATCAGCCCCTCCTGCTAATTTTCCAGCATTTAGCAATAAGTGTTCTCTAAATACATGATCCGGATGTGATGTGATCTTTGGTGAAACACCTACATGCATGAAATCACAGATCGAAAACCATAACTAGGATAGGCTAACCAAATCCTTTCCCCAGGATAATAAATTTAAAGGGTACTGCTAGTATTTGCTATCATTCAGTAGCATAGAAGGAACAAAGTTTATTCACCTAGTTACCAAAAAAAGAGTTGGGTAAAATAAGATGAAGACTATAATGAGCTCCTTCCTCAATCCCTCAATTGTGAATATATACTTCATGTTGCACAATTTATGGTACTTTTTCCAGCAGTAAGCAATGGTCATAATTGGAATTTTGTACAAATCCTTGAAGTACGTGTTAAACCGAGTCTGATTCTAGTGGCCAGAGAGAAGATGTAGCTTTAGAAGAATTTTCTCCATGATGTGCTTTTAGTAATAGCAACTGACAGGGGCCCATTTCTGACTTTTCAACAAGTCTGAACTATTTATGTTCAGCAGGAAACCCAATCTCAGGCTGTCCAGTTTCCTTCGTTGAAGATCACAGAATTCCAGAGTTTTCTAGCAAATAAGCAAAGAATTTGGCAGGAACTCAATAGCCAAAAGCAATTTCTGGCAAAGCTCTGTCCCCAGTGGCTTCTCAACACTAGAGCTGTTGGTCCCTCTAGCTTCCAGAGTACTGGAGTAGAAGAAGAAGAAGACAAATAAAAGCAGTCAGGATGGTTGATTTCTTCCTTAATAGCATTACTGGCAACAACTACCAAATAATCATCCAGCCTTCTACACTCCCAGCCCTTCTTGATTTGATTTGCCTTCCAAACCCTGATTTTCACTGACCCACCTTAGGGAAGCTTCATGAAATCTTACAGTATGGAAACATCAAAATGAGAAATAGATTGATATCAGAAAATGAGAATCCTCTCTTACCCTTGCTCCTTCTAGCTAATGAATTTTATTTAGTAAGAAAAAATTGTCTCACAAAGTGAATAAGCACAGAAAAGGGACCCCAGGATCCAGAATCATAGGATTATGGAGTCTAATTGAACTGTAAGAAACTTTACTATCTAGAATGTTAGAGGTAAAGAGTGGGGCATTAGTATAAAGAATATTAGATGACTTCAGAGGTCATTTCATTCAATTCCCTTTTTCACCGATTATCACTATAGTCTGGTGAATACTTCAGACATTGGACATTTCAATAAATTAAAAATAAGAATCAGTCAGATCCCACAGCCTAAGATGAACAGGAAAAGTTGACTCAAGATCAAGTAATTTTCAAATACAAAATTCTTCAGACATAATCATGAATGATTTTTACGATGATAACATATGTCTAAAGAGATTGGTATAAATATACAGAGAAATTGTGGACCAATAATATTTTAATTGAAATTTTTTATTTAATTAATTTAGAATATTTTTCCAAGGTTACATGATTCATGTTCTTTCCCTCCTTCCCCCTACCCATAGCCAACAAGCAATTCCACTAGGTTTTACATGTGTAATGACCAATAATATTTTTAAAAGACATTACAGAAGATGGATGGAAGATCAGGAAACCAGAGATGAATACAAAAATACTCCGTAATCCTGTGATTCTAGGTTCCTGGGTTTCCTCTTCCTTGCTCATTCACTGTATGAGACAGTTCTTTCCTATTAAATGAAATTCATCAGCTGGATGGAGTGAGGGTAAGGAAAGATTGTCATTTTCTGATATCAACTTATTTCTCATTTTGCTCAATATGGAAATATTGTTATGTCCTGTGAGTAGTATATCTAAAGAAATATGGATCAAATTAAGTCAAGACTGGCAATGATTCTAAAGTTTTAAAAAGTGAGCTTTAGTAGATCTTCTATTTATTAAAACAAATTAACTTTTTTGTTGATCTCTTTTGGTTTCTTTTACATAACATTTATTTCTAACCATATTCCTCCTCTCCTTCTTAAATGTAGAGTCATTTCTATGGTGAGCTATCTATGATTAATCTAAAAAAGGAAAATAGTGGAGAAAGCAGTTGCACAAAACTATCATAAGAACTAGATCTGTAAGTATATACAATATTCTATACCCATAGTCTCTCACTTCTCCAGTAAAAAGAACAATATTTTATCAATTCTTTTACAATGCCAAAATTAATCAATGCATTTTCATAGTGTTTGATTCTTTATTGTATTTTCCATCTATCATTAAAGTCATTATATATGTGTGTGTATGTATTGATTTCCTTGTTTGGTTTATTTCTTTCTACATCAGTTCATATAAATCTTCCCATATTTCTCTGAATTCTTTCTATTAATAGTTTCATACCATGTAGTAATAATTCATTACATTCATGTGTTTAACTTAATCAGTTAATAAGCTTCTATTTGTCATTAAAAATGCTCTTTGGTACTCCCATGGCAATATAATCCACTGTCCTTTTACTAATCAATTCAAGGATCAATATATTGTCTAATTATAGTACCTATTATCTATTCAAAGTAGCTGTGCTTGGTGGATCCACATAGGTTATACATAAAACTATATTTATTATAATATGGCATTCTATAGCAGTGATGGCAAATCTTTTAGAGACCAAATGCCATGCTCTCCCTCCACAGAGGAGGGAGAAAGTGTTCTCATTGGGCTGCAGGGCAGAGAGGTGGGTAAAGTGAAAAAAGTGTTGTTGGGCACAGAGAAGAGTAAAAGGGGAACAGTTCTACCCAAGTCCCACTACAGGGAGTGTGTGTACCATCTTTGGCTTCACCATCACTGTTCTATAGTATTATGTTATAAAATGGTATTATTTGCCCACTGGGTTTTTCTTCAGTAGCTAGTTAACCCAAACTCATATTTCAATAATTATGGATATCATTGAGGAGGTGCTTCACTACTCTGGGACTTGAAACAATCAACACGATGTCAGTCTCAAACAGGAGCATTTAAAGGGCCTCATCACTTATAAGGAAGCCCTCTTTGATTTGAACTCTGTGTTGGAAATCATCCATGGGAAGGATAAAAACACCTTTGTTGAGCTTGCATGTTCTTACATCTTCATATTTTATTTTATTTTCATAATAGGAAGGTCACCAAACTAAGTTATCTCTTTTGTTTCATCTTTCAAGTAAATTCTGTATGATTTTCATACATGTATGAGAGATAGCTTAGTGAAGGACAGCTTTGAATGTGGCCTTTTCTCTACTGACTAAAGGGTTTTTTTTTTCATTAATCAACAAACAATAAGCACAATGGAACTTTATATTCTCTGCCCATTTTAGTCAACGAATGACTATAAAGATATGTTCCATTAGAAAAATAGTATTTATAAAAGTATGACTATTCTCTTCCTATACTTTCATCAACAATGTCTTCAATGCATGCATAGTTTATTCTTGAATATATGTTTGTGTATGTGTATATGTGTAATGAAAGTTGAAATAAAATTTATTGTGTTTTAGGAGCTTCCAAATTATCAGAGTTTCCTACTATGATTTCAGGTAAGGTGACAACAAATATAGATACTATACAGAGAGCCAACCAGGAACTTACCATTGTAGACACCATGGACAATGAAACAGTACAAATATTAAATATACACATGCCAAATAATGTAGTACTTATAGGAAAAGATAAAGAACTTAGATTAAATTCTCAGTCAAATGAGAAAGATAATAAATACAATCAAGCAATTAAGAAACATTTATTAAGTGCCTACTATGTCTTCTCCTATCCTGAAAAAAAAAATCCCCATTTGCCCTTCCATCCTTGCTAACTCTTATCTGTGCTAAGTACTGTGATGAATGGGGGGGGGGGGGGGGGAAGGAATAAAGTAGTGTAGAGGAAGAAGAGGACCCAGAACAGAATTCTAAAGGACACCTATGAGGGTGTGATCTTGAGGAAAATGCAGCAAAGAAGGCAGAAAAACAGTAGTCAGATAATTAGGAGGAAAACCAAGAGAGAGTAGTGTGCTGAAAACCTAGAGAGAAGAGATTATTGAGAAGTGTTCAATAGTGTAAAAGATTATAGAGAGATCAAGGAGTATGAGGAAAGAAAAGGCTATTGGATTTGGCTACTAAGAGATCATTAGTAACTCTGGAGAGAACAATTTCAGTAAAATGATAAGCCAGATTGTGAGGGGTTAAGAAAAGATTGAGGGAAGAGAAAGTAGAGATACCTATTGTAAACAGTCTTTTCAAAAAGGGAAAAGGGGAAAGAGAAGAAGAGATATGATAATAGTTAGCAAGACTGGAAGGGTCAAGTGAGGATTTTTTTTCAAGATGGGGGAAACATTGGCGTGTTTGTGGGCTATCAGAAATGATCCAGGAGAGAAAAAGAAATTGAAAATAAGGGGGGAAAGGGGATTACAGAAAGGGGCAATATCATAGAGGAATCAAGATGGAATAGGATCACTTGAACGAGTAGATGGATTAAACTTGGTAAAGAGTAAGCCCATGTCATTATGTGAAACAGGGGTGAAGGAAGAAAGAGTGGTAGAATGTTCCTGACTGATGGGGTGTGAGGAGGAAGGGAGAAAAGAGATTTCACAGCAAATAGTCTTAATTTTTTCTGTAAAATATGAGGCAAGATTCTTAGCTGAGAGAGTAGGAAAGGGTAATCCATGGGAGGTGTGAAGAAGGATAAAAAAGTTTGGAAGAACTACTGTGGAGAAAAGGATAGTGAGCTGATAAGGGAGGTATGATAGGATTGCCTAGCTGCAATGAGGACCCACTTGAAACTATATAACATGAATTTGTAGTGAACCCAGTCAGAATGGTTTGATTTCTTTCTACCTTCTTTTAACAGCAGATGTATAAACATGAAAGCAATGAATAGTGGGAGTGATCCAAAGCTCAAGTTTGACTAGGCAATAACTAATAATATAATAAAGGCAGTATGGATTCAAAAGAGAAGAGTGGTATAGAGTTAAATTGGCATACTAAAGAGTTAATATGGGGATAAGAGAAGAGGATGGTTTAGTGCAAGGAGATGAACTGGGAGAGAACTGATGATTCAAAGGATTTGAGGTCATGGGCAGATGAAGAGCAGGGTTATAAAAATGAAAGCAGGGGGGAAAGTGAAAAGCCAACAATTATGGTTGAATAAGGGAATTTTCAAATTCTTGAACACGGAGGTGGTACTTTGTGGGTGATGGCAAGATCAAGGGTAAGATCATCTTTTTCTGTGGCTGAGGTGGAATGAAGGAGAGAGAAAAACTCTTGCGAGGTAAGTAGGTTGAGGAACTGAATTGTTAGGATATTTGAGGGAAAATCAAATGTATATTGAAGTTCTCTAGTATGAAAGCAGGAGTTAGGGAGGAGAGAAAAATTGTAAACCAGGTATCTAACCCATTGAGGAAGAAGGGGGAGTCATCTGGAAGGGGAGGGTCTGTAGACAATAGCTTCTAAGATTATGATTTGGTAGTAGATATGAATAGTATGAAACTCAAAGGTAGATATATTACTAAATGATGGAAGAAGGGGAAGACCTTGAAAGTAACAAAAGGAAGCAAAGAGTATGTCAATATCTCTGCCTCAACTAGCAAGTCAAAAAGAATAAATGAAGATTTATCCAGTACTGGAAAGGGTAGCCAAGAAGATCATGTTATCAGTGGAAAGCTGTTTCAGTAAAAGCTAATAGATGGAAAGAGTGGAACAGGAATAAATTTAAAGAAGTTTGTTCCCTATGTACCTGGCATTTCATGGGACAGAGTAAAAGGGTTGGATGAAGTTAGGATGAAACTTTGGATAGAGAAGGTAGAGGGAGATAAGAATGAGGAAATCAGTTGGTAGAAAAAATGGAATAGTGCTTGAATGATAATATACAGGAGTTCAGAATCACAGGGATGTAAAAGGTGTGAATAGGTGTGAGAATGTTCATCATTGAGTGAGGGACATTCCTTTTCTAATTTTAAAGGACAGGAGCAGCTGAAGATGAGAAGCTTGAAGTCAAAGGGAGGGCTGATCTTCTTTGCAGTGAAGGTTCACTACATCCCAGTTGGGAGATTTGGCTGGCAAAAGGGGGTCAAAGAAGCCTTGTGCTGATAAAGATGTAAGTAATTGCCTTTGGGTAGATGGAAGATGCCCAGACTGGCCCCCACCAGACTTTTCTTAGGGAACACACAGTGACTAGAATCTCAGGTTTTCTCTATCTTTTCACCTGAGGAGGCTATCAGGTGGCAGCAGAAAATGGTAGACTCCTTGGACAAACAGAAGAGCAATCTTTTCTCAGGCAGGAAATATATGCTATTTAGCCCTACTGCACATCCACAGTCTCAGATTGTCTCACTTGAAATACAAGAGGATAATGGAAAAAAGTCCTCTTTGAGATCTTTATAAATCAAACTTAAAGATCAGTTAGGAGAATATTATGAACAGAGATAAAATGCAGCAAAATATATTTGATAAGTCTATAATGATTTTTGAATAGGGATATTAAACAGTATGCCTATTTTCAGCATCAATTGATATCTTTGCAATAACTGATCATGTTCTAATGGCATAAAAATTTCTTAAATGGAGAAAAGCAAAAATATTTAAAAGCATCTTTTACAGACTATAACATAGCTAAAATTAGAGTTAATAAAGGAAAATATGAGCAAAAGACAGAGAAAATGAATTATGTCCTGAAAATAAATGTCAAAAATAATGAATAATTATAATAAAGAGAACTGTTAAAAACTAGATAACATGTCAAAAATAGGCTGCATCAAGGCAAAAGAGATAATTTCAAGTAGATAAATAGGCTTGTGCAGGAACAACATTAATGCAGCTAGAATGAAAGCAATAACTACATACTGGAGGGGGTGGGAAATGCATCAAACACTGACAAAACCTGATATACATCTAGAGAGTAAAAACAAATTTATAAAAATTGAGCAGTTGTTTAATAAATAGTAGTCAAAATATCTGAACAAGCTTTTCAAGGAAGAAATGCAATAATTATATGAAAAATATTCAAATCACTCATAAAATGAATGTAAATTAAAATGACTAGTTTATCACCCGACACCCTTCAAGTCAGAAAAAAAAATAGTCAAAAAAAGTAAAAAGTTAATGTTAAAAGTGTTTTTAAAAAACAGGAACACATTCACTGCAAGTAAATTATGAAATGGTACAAAGATTGTGGAAAGAATTCTATAATTATTTCAGAAAAACTCAACTTTTCTTAACCTAAAATCCAGTGATTCCACTATTCAGTTTATTCCTCTAAAGAGGTTAATGAGATAAAAAAAAGTATCTCATCTAAAGAGAAACAGTTATAGTATAACTATTTGTAGGAGCAAAAATGTGGATACATATTTGTTCAATTAAAGACTGGTTCAACAAATGGTGGTACATAAGGATATGCCAGAAGAAATCATAAATATGAAAAATTCAGAGAATATTAAAATAAACTGATGCAAACAACAGAACAATGTACACAGTGACTACAGTATTATAAATGAAGATATTAAAAGGAAACAAAAGAAGTCATATATTCCAAATCACTGGAGTTAAAACATATATCTTGTCCCAAAGATACAAAAATATTTATAGTAGTTCTTTCTGTGGTAGCAAAGAATTGAAATTGAAGAGATGCCCAAATAATTGAGGAATGGCTAAACACATTGGAGTGTATGATTATGATGAAATACTAAGTGTTCTATAAGAAATGACAAGCAAGAGGATTTCAGAAAAACCTAGGAAAACCTGCATGAATTGATGCAAAATTAAATGAGCAGAGCCAGGAGATCATTCTACACAATAACAATATTATATGATGATCAACTCTGAATGGCTTAGCTATTTTCAGCAATATAATAATTCAGGAAAATTCCAAAGGACTTATGAGAAATATTATCCATTTTCAGAGAAAATACTGATTAAAACATACTTTCTTTTAATGTTTCTCTATTTTTCCTGTGGCTTTTGTTTGTGTTCTCTTTTGCACTATGGTTAATATTGAAATATGTTTTTCATGACTGTACATGCATAATCTATCAAATTATATCAAATATCAAAAAAATCAAATAGCAAATAAAATAGCAAAGTGTTTGTCTTCTCAAAAAGGGGAGACAAGAGGAAGGGAGAGAATTTGGAGTTCAAAAACTATAAAAAAACAAATGTTAAAATTGGTTTTAGATGTAATCAAGAAAAATAAAATAAAAATAGTTTTTTTTAAAAAAAACACATTTATTTCTTCTGAAAAGTGATAAACTACAAAAATGAAAAGTTACATGTGCTGTCTGCCACAATCACTAAATATTTTGTAGAATCATTTATTTTAAAGCTAGAAAATAATGTAAAGGCCATCTTGTCTGACCTCTTTTTTTGGGTTGTTTGTTTTTTAACAGAGGAGCAAACTGAATATATAACACAGGGAGAAAAGTAGAGAGACAGAATTTGAGCCCAGGTCCTCTGACTCTAGTGAATATTTCCTTCGATTTTGGTTTCAGACATTGTACCAAGTACTTTACAAATATTATCTCATTTGATCCTCAGAACAACCCTGGGAGATCAATGTTAAAGAAACTGAGACAGATAGAAGTTAAATGGCTCATTATAGTTCTCACAGCTAATGAGTGTCTGAGACCAGATATCAACTCAAATCGTCCCTAATCCACGCCTAAATCTCTATCCACTGAGCACCCAGCTGTATAGATCAAAGAAGTGAATATAGCAGAGGAGGAATTATAGGGTGCTAAACTAGACGTGACATTAGAACACAGTATATAGTTTATTTGAGCTCAAAAAGACATTAGAGTTTGGAATGAAGAATTTGTCCAAATAAAATGAATAAGTGTATCAACAAAGTCTAACTTTCTCTGGCCTGACTGTAGACTAATATTTTTTTAGTAAGATTCTTTTTTAATAAACACTAAGTATAGTTATTCAAATTGTCATCATTTTCACATATACAATCAGACCATTTCAAAATTTTCTTTAGAAAAATATCTTGATCTGAGGTTTAAAAGATTCAAATGTAGTATAGTGTTTCAGTATATTTCTGTGCATTTACCATCAGTATTACCAATAGTGAATCACTTAATCATTATTCATGGCCAACAGGCAAATCATACTTCACATCATAGGATAGAAGTGCCATCTTTGTAGTACTTCATGGATTCTACCTGTATATCATGAAATCCTATACTTGGACCAGACATGTTGAAAATATGCCTTTTTTCCACCTGGACTGTCAAATTGTTCATTCCAGCATCTTTAAATACTTCCAAAACCTGGGGTATGATGCACTCACTGTTCCAGTAATCTGACATTACCTGTGTATAATTTGATTCAGCCACACCACCAGCAGAATGATGCCAAAAATGAAAGTCCCTGTAGGATATCAAACCTTTAATTTTCTGAATCTTTTCTAAGGCAGTGTTTATCTCTTTTCCATTTTCTGGTGGCAGCTTCAGATGTACTTTAAAGGCATCTTCAATCAATGGAATAACACTGAGAAAAAAATTAATATAGCAATAAAAATGGAACAAAGAAAATCAGCAATGAATTACCCAAATTGTCTATAAGGGTTGTGAATGTGATCTCACCAATACCATGAAGTGTGCCTGCCTTTGTGTATAAAAGCACACCTTCTGTGTTAGCATTCATGCCTCCTCCTGAAAATCTATGGGTGTATCCATGACTGATTGCACCCACGAATACTATGAGATTGATTGTATCCAGACTGTGTCCATGGTGTGAATGGCCATGATCATGTGAGTGGCAGACACCTTCAGAAGCCCTGTGGACACATCCATGGTCTTGGATAAAGGCACAGAAAATCAACTAAAGATTTTAAAGGCCTTTGCCATTCTGAGGGAGGATGCTTCAGTAAACACATCCTCTCTCTTGAGTACTGCCTCCAAGTGAATGAAGCTCAGGTCTCCTCGCTGCTCCCCTCTTTGGAGAATTGAGCAGGAGCCATGAATACAAGGTCACCTACGGTCCAGAGAGCACACACTCACACAAAGAACTGCTGGTCTTACACAAATCTGGGTGAATCCTAGAAAAGTTTGGTACCAGAGTGAAAATCCAGGCTGTTTCTCACATTCTCTGATGCATATGCACCTCTCATGGATTCCTAGGTCTCTTCTAAAAAATTATTTACCATGCAGAATAGTTGATATCAGGTGATAAAGGATACCTATTTATTTCCTCCATCATAAAATAAATGCTGAAGACAAACAAGGCTCAGAAGTGCTCATTGACAAATATTCCCAAAATGGAACAATAACCCATTACTCTTATTATACTCTCCTAAGAGTCAAGAAGGACTAGGACCCAAGAATGCCAAGAACCTCTGGGGTACTAAACATGGCACTAAGCCAGAGACATGAGCATGAGCATCCCCACACATGCTCTCCTACCTGGCTCCCATTGATCCATAGCACAAGCCCAAGGACACTAATGTAGTATGACTCCATCATCCAAAGGGTACCTCCCCCAGGAATGAGTCAGATCATCCATCTTCCCATGGATCCAGAGTTTGGAAGGTTCTCTTGTTTGCCCCTGTTACACAGGTGTTCTGAGAGAAACCATGCATTGTTTCAAGATATCACATTTGGATCCTTTGAGGGAGAGGGGAAAGGCCAATTGTTTAGATTATTCTCTCCAATCCCTTTCACCCAAGTCTTCTATAATCCCATCATGCCTTATAAATTCCTAAAGTTTATATTAGAGAAAGCTTTCATAGGTTCATATATCTGGAAGAATAAAGAACTTTAGAGACCATCTAGAATGATCCTCTGATTTTATAGATGAGGAAACTGAGGCCCTTAGAGAGGAAATAAGTTGCACAAGGTTACATAGTCATCAGAAGAGATAGGATTCTCAGGTCCCCTGGCTACCAATCCAGCAATCTGGTGATCTCTGGAAGATTCCTATTAAAGCAAGAAAAGCTTCAAGTGATGGACCTGTTCTGTGGTTCTGTTATCTGAGTACCAGTCCAGCCAGGTACAGGGAAGCTTATCACCAAGGGTCCAGCCCCACTTGTGGCTGCAGGGGCCCTTGGTAGGTGCAGCAGATAGGTGAAATAAGAGACAGAAGGCAGCTCTGTGTATATGTTTCTGCCTGGGTTTAGCCTTTATTTTTATACCCATTTTTGACACACATATACATTATTCAACATACATGTTTGAGTAAAGATAATAAGAGACTTCCGGTCAAGATGGCGGTGTAGAAGCAGCGAAAGTTCAGACCTCCGAAACCCTTCCCTACCGATCGCAAACAAAGTGCTCCTAGGCCACCGAAATTCAAGCTGAACAACAGGATAGACCTGGGGAAACCTCCTCCTGGACCTGGATCAAAAGGTACCGCACCCCAAAAGCCAGAACCCTAGATCACTCAGATCTAAGGGGTAGACAGAAAGAAGGTCCCAGGACCCATCCCCCCCAACCCAGAGTGCTGAGCCCAAGGCAGCAGCGGGAACCTCAGGGCTCTGAGGACTCACCTTGAAAGCAACCCGAGCCAGTCTCCGGAGCGCCCAACACAGACGGCAGGGAAGCATAGAGAGAAGGGGGAAGCCTGTGGCCTCCTGGCTGGGTTCTTCCCTCTGGGTCTCGGGGGAGGACCCAGCTTCGGGGCACCAGCTGAGCCCAATCCAATCGGGAGCCCTCAGAGCTACTGAAAGGACAGAGGGCTCAGGGCTGGCAAAGGGGTGGCTCCGAAGAGCCTACCTTGAAAGTAACCCGGGCCAGTTTCTGGGCACTCAACACAGACTGAGGAAGAGGAGGTTGCTGCTTTTCTCTTTCTTCTTTTTTGGCTCCGGGATCATTCGGCCCACACTACCTGAACCTAATCCCATCAGGAGCCATCAGAGTCCAGGCAAGCCACTACCCCTCCCCCCTTAGAGAGCGGGGTCTTCTGAAAGAACCAGTTGAACCTAATCCCATCAGGAGCCCTTAGAGCTGCTGAGAGGACGGAGAACTCAAGGCTGGCAAGGGGGGTGCTCCGGGGAGCTTGCCTTGAAAGTAACCCGGGCCAGTTTCCGGGCATTCAACACAGACTGTGGAAGAGGAGGTTGCTGCTTTTCTCTTTCTTCTTTTTTTTTTTTTGGCTCCGGGATCATTTGGCCCACACTACCTGAACCTAATCCCATCAGGAGCCATTAGAGTCCAGGCAAGCCACGACCCCTCCCCCCTTAGAGAGCAGGGTCTTCTGAAAGAACCAGCTGAACCTAATCCCATCAGGAGCCCTCAGAGCTACTGAAAGGACAGAAAACTCAGGGCTGGCAAAGGGGTTGCTCCAAAGAGCTTTCCTTGAAAGTAACTCGGCCAGTCTCTGGGCACTCAACACAGACTGTGGAAGAGGAGGTGGCTGCTTTGTTTTTTTTTTCCCTTCCCTTTTTTGGCTCTGGGATCTTTTGGCCCACACCACCTGAACCTAATCTCATCAGGAGCCCTCAGAGTCCAGGCAAGCCACAACCCCTCCCCCCTTAGAGAGCTGGGTCTTCTGAAAAAACAGAAACCTAGAGGCGAAGTCAAGATGGCAGCCTAGAAGGAGAATAGACCTGGCAGCCTGGCCAGAGCTTTAGAGATCCTCCATATCTGCTCCAGCCGTCCAGGAAGTTTAAAACTCAGAATAAACCCATCCCAAATAAGCTGAACTCAATCCCATCAAAAGTCTCCAGAACATAGGGAAGCCCAGGCTCCCCATCCATCCTCATTTACTGCTGGACTTTAAGCCAATCAAAAGCCTCCAGAGGACAGGAAAGCTCAAACCCCCAACAACCCTCCCTCAGAGATTACACCAAGAGATCCTCTGTTAAAGCTCCAAGAGGGGAGACTGATAGAAGTCCCTAAAAAACAAAAAAAAATGAGAGGAACAAGAGCACAGACAAATACAGGGAGGAAAGAAGGGGTGAATTTGAACAAACAACAGAAACAGAAGAAAGAAACTACAATAGACAGCTACTACTCACCAAATGGAACAGAGGGGGAGAGATCAGCAAACGATAAACCAGAAATCCCAGCGAATTGGATACAGGCTGTGGAAGAACTCAAAACACAGCTAAGAGAGGCTGAAGACAATTGGGAAAAGAACTTAAAAATTAAGATAAGTCATCTGGAAACAGAGGCACTTGAACTAAAACAAGAAAATAGTGTCCTGAAAGCCAAAATCATCCAGCTGGAAAATGAGGCAAAGGAGATGAAAGATGAAGCAAAGGAGATGAAAGACGAGATAAAGAGGATGAAAGACAGACTTCAAAGAAACTCAGACCAGAAGGAAAAAGACGACCAAAAAGCCAAAGATGAAATCCAATCTTTAAGAACCCGAGTAAAACAACTAGAATCAAGTGACCTCACAAGGCAGCAGGACACTATAAGACAAAACAAAAAGAATGAAAAAATTGAGGAAAATGTGAAGCATCTCATTCACAAAACAGACGATTTAGAAAATCGTTCAAGAAGAGACAATTTAAGAATAATTGGACTACCAGAAGACCACGACAAAAGAAAAAGCCTGGACATAATACTAGAGGAAATTATCCAGGAAAACTGTCCCGAAATCCTAGAACAAGAGGGGAAAGTGGAGATTGAAAGAATCCACAGATCACCCCCTGTTTTTAATCCCCAACTGACAACACCAAGAAATGTTATAGCCAAATTCAAAAACAATCAGATAAAAGAACAGGTATTACAAGCTGCCAAAAAGAAACCATTCAGATACCATGGAAACATGGTGAGGATAACACAGGATCTGTCTGCATCCACACTGAAGGACCGAAAGGCATGGAATATGATATTCCGGAAAGCAAGGGAACTAGGCCTACAGCCAAGAATAAAATACCCATCAAAACTGACTATATTCTTACAGGGGAAAGTATGGTCATTTAACACAACAGAGGAATTCCAAGCATTCATAAATAAAAGACCAGAGCTGAACAGAAAATTCGAAGTCCAACCACAGAATTCAAGAGAATCATCAAAAGGTAATTAAAAAAGAGGGGAAAAACAACAACAACAACAAAGGTTTTTTTAAGAGACTCAATAAGTTAAAATGATATGTATCCCTATAAGAAAAGAGGTCATTGGCAACTCTTAAAAACTGTTGCTATCACCTAAGCAGCTAGAAGAACTACACTCAGAGGGAACAGTGACAAACTGTATAGGATGAAAGGACAAGACATAAATAGGTATATAGAGATATGCATGCATAAATATATATACATGAGTATGTATATATATATATATATATACATGACTAAAGCTAAAAAAGAAAAGAGGTTATGACTAAAAGAAATGGGAAAAGAAACAAATAGGGGTAAATTTATATGTCACAAAGAAGCTCATGGCGGGAGGGGGGAGAACATCGATACACTGGAAGGGTAAAGAGGTCGGAGATAGGAAATATTCAACTCTTACGTACTTTGAAACTGACCCAAAGAGGGAAGAACAATCCAATCCATTGGGGAAGAGAATAGATTTGCGCCCTATAGAGGAGTAGAAGGGTAAAAAACAGACTGGTGGGGAGGAAGCAGTACAAGGGAGGGAGAGGGTGGGGGGGGAATTTTTAAAAAGACTACAGGGGAAAATAAGGGAGGGAATTAGAAGGGAGGGGGGTAGAAAGGGAAATACAAGGGGGACTGATTTAAAGTAAATCACTGGACTAAAAGGTAGAGCTGAAGAAGAAAGGTTAGAATTAGGGAAGGATATCAAAATGCCAGGGAGTCCACAAGTGACAGTCATAACATTGAACGTGAATGGGATGAACTCACCCATAAAACGTAAACAAATAGAAGAATGGATTAGAATCCAAAACCCTACCATATGTTGTCTCCAAGAAACACACATGAGGCGGGTAGACACCCACAAGGTCAGAATTAAAGGATGGAGTAAGACCTTCTGGGCCTCAAGTGACAGAAAGAAGGCAGGAGTGGCAATCATGATATCTGATAAAGCCAAAGCAAAAATAGACCTGATCAAAAGGGATAGGGAAGGTTATTATATTTTGTTAAAAGGGACTTTAGATAATGAGGAAATATCACTAATCAACATATATGCACCAAATAATATAGCACCCAAATTTCTAATGGAGAAACTAGGAGAATTGAAGGAAGAAATAGACAGTAAAACCATATTAGTGGGAGACTTGAACCAACCATTATCAAATTTAGATAAATCAAATCAAAAAATAAATAAGAAAGAGGTAAAAGAAGTGAACGAAATCTTAGAAAAATTAGAATTAATAGACATATGGAGAAAAATAAATAGGGATAAAAAGGAATACACCTTCTTCTCAGCACCACATGGCACATTCACAAAGATTGACCATACATTAGGTCACAGAAACATGGCACACAAATGCAGAAAAGCAGAAATAATAAATGCAGCCTTTTCAGACCACAAGGCAATAAAAATAACGATCAGTAATGGTACATGGAAAACCAAATCAAAAACTAATTGGAAACTAAACAATATGATACTCCAAAATCGTTTAGTTAGAGAAGAAATCATAGAAACAATTAATAATTTCATCGAGGAAAATGACAATGGCGAGACATCCTTTCAAACCTTTTGGGATGCAGCCAAAGCAGTAATCAGAGGTAAATTCATATCCCTGAGTGCATATATTAACAAACAAGGGAGAGCAGAGATCAATCAATTGGAAATGCAAATAAAAAAACTCGAAAGTGACCAAATTAAAAACCCCCAGCAGAAAACCAAACTAGAAATCCTAAAAATTAAGGGAGAAATTGATAAAATTGAAAGTGATAGAACCATTGATTTAATAAATAAGACAAGAAGCTGGTACTTTGAAAAAACAAACAAAATAGACAAAGTACTGGTCAATCTAATTAAAAAAAGGAAGGAAGAAAAGCAAATTAACAGCATCAAAGATGAAAAGGGGGACATCACCTCTGAGGAAGAGGAAATTAAGGCAATCATTAGAAATTACTTTGCCCAATTATATGGCAATAAATATACCAATTTAAGTGATATGGATGAATATATACAAAAATACAAACTGCCTAGACTAACAGAAGAAGAAATAGAATTCTTAAATAATCCCATATCAGAAAATGAAATCCACCAAGCCATCAAAGAACTTCCTAAGAAAAAATCCCCAGGGCCTGATGGATTCACCAGTGAATTCTATCAAACATTCAGAGAACAGTTAATCCCAATACTATACAAACTATTTGACATAATAAGCAAAGAGGGAGTTCTACCAAACTCCTTTTATGACACAAACATGGTACTGATTCCAAAACCAGGCAGGTCAAAAACAGAGAAAGAAAACTATAGACCAATCTCCCTAATGAATATAGATGCAAAAATCTTAAATAGGATACTAGCAAAAAGACTTCAGCAAGTGATCAGAAGGGTCATCCACCATGATCAAGTAGGATTTATACCAGGGATGCAGGGCTGGTTCAATATTAGGAAAACCATCCACATAATTGACCACATTAACAAGCAAACCAACAAGAACCACATGATTATCTCAATAGATGCAGAAAAAGCCTTTGATAAAATACAACACCCATTCCTATTAAAAACACTAGAAAGCAGAGGAATAGAAGGGTCATTCCTAAAAATAATAAACAGTATATATCTAAAACCATCAGCTAATATCATTTGCAATGGGGATAAACTAGATGCATTCCCAATAAGATCAGGAGTGAAACAAGGATGCCCATTATCACCTCTATTATTTGACATCGTACTAGAAACACTAGCAGTAGCAATTAGAGAAGAAAAAGAAATTGAAGGCATCAAAATAGGCAAGGAGGAGACCAAGTTATCACTTTTTGCAGATGACATGATGGTCTACTTAAAGAATCCTAGAGATTCAACCAAAAAGCTAATTGAAATAATCAACAACTTTAGCAAAGTTGCAGGATACAAAATAAACCCACAGAAGTCATCAGCTTTTCTATATATCTCCAACACAGCTCAGCAGCAAAAACTAGAAAGAGAAATCCCATTCAAAATCACCTTAGACAAAATAAAATACCTAGGAATCTACCTCCCAAGACAAACACAGGAACTATATGAACACAACTACAAAACACTCGCCACACAACTAAAACTAGACTTGAGCAATTGGAAAAACATTAACTGCTCATGGGTAGGACGAGCCAATATAATAAAAATGACCATCCTGCCCAAACTTATTTATCTATTTAGTGCCATACCCATGGAACTCCCAAAAAATTTCTTTACTGATTTGGAAAAAAGCATAACAAAGTTCATTTGGAATAACAAAAGATCAAGGATATCCAGGGAAATAATGAAAAAAACACTAATGAGGGGGGCCTTGCAGTCCCAGACCTCAAACTATATTACAAAGCAGCAGTCATCAAAACAATTTGGTACTGGCTAAGAGACAGAAAGGAGGATCAGTGGAATAGACTGGGGGAAAGCGACCTCAGCCAGATAGTATACGATAAACCCAAAGATCCCAGGTCTTGGGACAAAAATTCACTATTTGATAAGAACTGCTGGGAAAATTGGAAGACAGTGTGGGAGAGATTAGGAATTGATCAACACCTCACACCCTACACCAAGATAAATTCAAAATGGGTGAAAGACTTAAACATAAAGAAGGAAACCATAAGTAAATTGGGTAAACACAGAATAGTATACATGTCAGACCTTTGGGAAGGGAAAGACTTTAAAACCAAGCAAGACATAGAGAGAATCACAAAATGTAAAATAAATAATTTCGACTACATCAAATTAAAAGGCTTTTGTACAAACAAAAGCAATGTAACTAAAATCAGAAGGAAAACAACAAGTTGGGAAAAAATCTTCATAAAAACCTCTGACAAAGGTTTAATTACTCAAATTTATAAAGAGCTAAATCAATTGTACAAAAAATCAAGCCATTCCCCAATTGATAAATGGGCAAGGGACATGGATAGACAGTTTTCAGATAAAGAAATCAAAACTATTAATAAGCACATGAAGAAGTGCTCCACATCTCTTATAATCAGAGAGATGCAAATCAAAACAACTCTGAGGTATCACCTCACACCTAGCAGATTGGCTAACATGACAGTTATGGAAAGTAATGAATGCTGGAGGGGATGTGGCAAAGTAGGGACATTAATTCATTGCTGGTGGAGTTGTGAACTGATCCAGCCATTCTGGAGGGCAATTTGGAACTATGCACAAAGGGCGATAAAAGAATATCTACCCTTTGATCCAGCCATAGCACTGCTGGGTCTGTACCCCAAAGAGATAATGGACAAAAAGACTTGTACAAAAATATTCATAGCTGCGCTCTTTGTGGTGGCCAAAAATTGGAAAATGAGGGGATGCCCATCAATTGGGGAATGGCTGAACAAATTGTGGTATATGTTGGTGATGGAATACTATTGTGCTCAAAGGAATAATAAAGTGGAGGATTTCCATGTGAACTGGAACAACCTCCAGGAAGTGATGCAGAGCGAGAGGAGCAGAACCAGGAGAACATTGTACACAGAGACAAACACACTGTGGTATAATCGAACGTAATGGACTTCTCCATTAGTGGTGGTGTAATGTCCCTGCACAATCTGCAGGGATCAAGGAGAAAAAAACACTATCCAAAAGCAGAGGACAAACTGAGGGAATAGAAACACCAAGGAAAAGCAACTGCCTGACTACAATGGCTGAGGGGACATGACAGAGGAAAGACTCGGAGCGAACACTCTGATGCAAATACTAACAACATGGCAATGGGTTCAAGTCAAGAACACATATGATACCAGTGGAATCACACGTCGGCCACGGGGGGTGGGAGGGAGGAAAAGAAAATGATCTTTGTCTTTAATGAAAAATGCATGGAAATGATCAAATAAAATACTATAAAATTAAAAAAAAAAGAAAAATGCATGGAAATGAACAAATAAAATACTATAAAATTAAAAAAAAAAGAAAAAGAAAAAAAAAAGAAAACCAGTAAAGGCTACAAATAAAAGATTGAAAAAAAAAAGATAATAAGATAGGTGATACATTAACTTTTAACAAGTTGTTTGATTAACATTCTGAGATCATTCTTTCCATTTGTGTGGTAACTTGATTTTGACAGGAAACACACAAAGGTTCTACACAAGATAAATTATTTCATCACAGGTGGCTTGGTTTTCTCATTAACCTGTGAGGAGCTTTGAGCTTACAGACAATCAAGGAAAATCACTTATTACCGTTAATAAAAACAGATAATCAGAAATTCTAGAGACAATTCAACAATCATAGCAGTGAAGTTGAGAGATCAGATAGATACTGAGAACACAATTCAGATTTAATATTAGCCTGATCACTTTTCAGGGTTTATTAGGGAGTTTCTCAAGGGGAGTTTTGGTTGGTAAAATCGAATCACTGAGGCATGATGAAGCTTGGTGTACCTATACACGTCTTTACTTAAGAATGATTTGTGTACTGGTGTTAGGAGAATGAGTTTCTGTACAGGGGGAGTAGAGGGTATTCTGGGCTTGACTTGTGGGTACAACTTTTGCTGGGAATTATGCATCTAAGCAAAAGTTAACCCATAATAGTCTTTTGGGTTTGGTTTTGTGAGTCTAATATTTTGGAGATATTTTGGGGAAATAGTGTACAAGCATTTTGCTCTTATATTACTTTTTCTGAGACTAAGGAGAAGACAACAATCACATCAATTTCATTAATAAGGGATGTTGATGAGAGAAGTCATACAGAGGGGGCTGAGTGGGCAAGTTCATCCTGCCAAAAAGCCACTTTGTGACCTCTTGGCATCCACGAGTGATCTTGTCAAGACATTATGGCCTGATATCTTCCAGAAGCTGGACACCAAGAGATTTTTTTTTTTAATGACAGCAATCCAGGATCCATAGGTGGTCTATAATCTGAATGAGTTGAAGGGAAGACTCAGAGAAGATGAAATCATGTGAAGTATCACCGAAGGTAGCCCCCAGAGACATTTAAATAGAAGTTGAGTCAGAAAGCTGACAAGGAATTGCAAAGAAGAGAGCAGTTGGGTTGGCATTTCCCACCTGCTGAAATGCAGATCCGTAGCAGGGCTCCCTGGAAGCTGCTCAGCCTCAGCCATCACTACTGATGACTCTCTAAGAGAAAGGAAAGGAATCTGCCTATTATCCCCAATGGGTCCAAATATTGGTTTTCTGCAGTCTTACATATGCTAATTTTCAAATAATGAAAGTAAGATGTCTGTGTTTTTCCAATACAAATCTTCTCTGACTATACTTATTCAGACTTTCAGCCTTAGCCAGAAAGAAGTTTCTTAGCATTCCAGACAATCTGAAAGCAGAAATAGTCTCTGGTTTTCTGCATCACAGAATATCAGAGATGAAAGGGATTTAGGACTAGCCTGTAAACTACCACAATTTAAAGCTGAATCTTCCCATCACATTAATTGGGCAGGAAAAAATGGGAGAGGAATCTCAGACAGAGCTGACAACATGAGCAAGGCATGGAACTGGAGTGGTGGAAATCATCTGGGCTAAAATCTCACAGGTATGAAGTAACAGTAAAATACCTAATGAGAAACAAAGCTCAGAGGGTAGATTGGGTCTAGGTCCCACAGGGACAAATGAGGTGAGGGGCTTAAGGGGTCAGAGTGTTCTGGAAAGAACAATGGATTTCAAATTATTGATGGTGAGCTGATGCCTGGTGTTACTATTCCCATTAGGCAAGCCTCCAGACACTCATTTCCCATTTCTGAACTTCAGTTCCTTCTTCTGAAAAGTAGGAATAGGGAGTAGAAATGGGCCAGTAAATTATGAAGATCGTTCTCAGCTCTCACATTCTTTGTGAGATCTCTAAACATCAAAATGCTGTTTTTCTCAAGTGGCTTTTCAAACCAGTCACTGAAGATTATGGAAACGGGCCATCTCTCTGTGTTGACATTTAGTTGAGAATTTGAGCCCATCAGCATCCACATCAATTCAGTATATTCACAATGGATGGTCCCTGATCATCACATTCTTACTAAGTTTCCCAATGGGGTTTTGTTTGATTTGTCTTCTTTTTTTAGGACTATGAGTTTTTAACTAAATAACAAGATCTGATTATTGAAATGAGAGCCATTTTCTCATTTTTTTCATTCAACAAATAGGACTCAGTGCTAAGAAGAAAACAGAGACAAATTAAGATAGTTCTGGATCTCAAGAGTTTGCAATCCTTCAATACAGATCCAAAAAAAAGTAAAACAGCAGGCAGCATCTGAGAAACAGATAAATATTCTCCAAATGAGACACCAATTGATTACAGAAAGGAAAAGTCACTTTTACCTGAGACTGGGGAGAAATAGAATAAGGAAAGGTTTGATAGAAGAGGTGCCATTGGAGTGGAGTCTTGAAATATAATTAGGGTTTTAACAGATGGGCATGTAGAGAGCAAAGTATTCCAGAGGTTACTGTGAATTAAAGCAATGATATGGTGAATCCTGAAGAAAGGAATCTCTAGAATTAAGCAATAAATATTTATTGAGTATCAGTCTTGTGCAAGGTCAAGCATAAGATGAAATGATCCTTGGGTTTTCTTCCAGTTTTAATATTCTATATCGTTAGGCCCTTTCCACTTAGAATCACAGGATCATCAACCTAGAGTTGGAAAAGTCCTTAGAGCTCAGTTCTAAGCCCCTCATATTATAAATGAAGAAACTAAGACTAAAAGTTTAAGTGACTTATCCAAGGTCAAATAGGTTGTAGTAAATGATAAGATTTCAGCCCAAGTTCTCAGGCTCCAAATAAAGTGCTCCATCCCTGCTGCCTGGTATTCTATATTCTAAGTCCCCTTCCCCCAACCATTCTGCTTTAAGGTGTCATCCATGCCTGACACTCTAGGGATATTGTTGACATAGCCTTCTATGTTCTTCTGTGTGGTGAGTTCCTGTCCACCTCCAGCATGCTGTGTTCTATGGAAGAAATAAAGAACCAGAAACAAATAGGAGGTAGTGTGGTACCATGGAAAGGGCCCCATTGGAGTCAGAGGACTTACCTTGATATCCCAGTGCTGTCACTTAATACCCATGTGGCTTTGCTCCTGTGCTCCCTTTGCCTCCGTTTCCTCATCTTTAAATGTTAGACCAGATGGATGCTGAATCCCTTCCAGCTCTAGATCTACGATACCATGATCATTATAGGCCTATGGTCTTATTAAACGTGGCTCCTGCCCTGAAACAAGGCAGTACAGGACATGTGTACACCACCAAAGATAAAAACAAAATAATAATTTTTTAAAAGCTAATAAAGCCAAATAGTCTAGTCTGCACACTCAAGGAGGGAGAGACAAAAATGATAAGAGAATATGGAAGAGAAAGAGAAGAGACACAGAACCATGGAAAGGGCATCTGACAAGAAGCAGGGAAACTGAGGTCTCAAGGCAGAGTCCTGGCATTGGCCTTTATATATGAACAATAAGGTTTAACTGAACTTTCCTCATAACTCTAAGAAATAGAAGTATGAAGGTCAGTCACACGCAGGTCTTGTGATTCCAGAGTCAGCATTCTTTCTCTCTACTATTACCTTATTTTAAAAATAAAGAAATGGAGGCTCTGAAATGACTCACATGGGACCACAGAGTCTCAGGCAAAATTTGAACTCAGGCTTCAAATTCAGGATTCTTGTTATGCATTGACACAATAATGAGTAGATCAATCACACTCCCCAGATCTCTTAATTTTCTGCTTTCTCTCTTTCTCTGGTCTGGGGCTTGAGTTAAGGGGACATTATCAATTATTCTAAAGAATACTTCTCCCCTACAAAATTTCTTCCATTTATCATCATTCCTTGCACCTGCATGACTGGGTTACATCTCCTCCATGAGTGAGGAGGGAGATGGTGAGTGAAGAGGTATTCATTTTTGGCTTCCTTGGAAACAAGGCCATTTGGTAAAGTGGGAATAGCTGTGATGCAGGAGTTAGAAAGTCAGGAATCTAGAACTGACACCAATGATCACTATTATCGCAGATTTCCCCTCTTTAGGATTTAGTTTTCTCTTCTATAGAATGAGGATGTTGGATTAGATTAGATAATGTCTAATAATTCTATGGGGTATCTTCTAATGTTCCTTCCACCTCTTCATTTTATGTTCTATGCTTAAAGACTCTTCTAGCTTTAAGATTCCAGACTCTAAAATTCTTTCCAGATCTTTACATTCATTTAATTATCTAAAGTCACATCCAGCTCAAATACTTTCTGGTCTATTTGAAAATCTCTCCCAGGTCTGTTGGTGCATAACTTTGTGATCTTCTCTGATTCTGAGGCAACATGGTTTTAAATATCTGAGTAACAAAGACCCCAGAAGAGGGAGAAACTGTGAGATATAACAAGGAGAAAGGCAATTGACAATCTTATCTGTATGTGCTAATTAAGCTGCGGGATGGATCCTCAGACCTCCTCTACTCTGGTTTCTTCCCTATGTCCCAAGTCCTGTCCTCCTGAGACTCCACATCTGATATTTCCCAGTCCCCATCCAACTGCCTTGTCCTGTGTCCCAAACTTTCCAGATTCTATTTTCTATTTTGTGGTAGCCAGGAAGCAGAATGATAAAAAGACAAGACATTGAACTGGAGCTAAAGACAGTTTGGATTTTGTGTATGTGTTTAGGTGGCTCAGTGGATAGAGCACTTAGCTTGGAGTCAGGAAAACTCATCTTCATGAATTCAAATCCAGACTCAAATATTTACCAGTTGTGTGGCCCTTGGCAAGTCACTTAATCCTGTTTGCCTCAGTTCTTCATGTAGAAAATGAACTGGAAAAGGAAATAAAGGCTCACAAAGAGTCAGACATGATTGAACAATAACCAATAAATAACAACATTTTGGGGGGTAGGGTTGGAAGGTTGGGAAAAAATTGTGTCTAAACCTTGTGATTTCATAAGAATAGGGTATTTCCAATTAGGAAGCTACCAAAACAACTGTCTTGAAACTTAGAATCTTAAAGAGGTTTGTGTACTGAGAAGCCGGAGTATTCAGAGGAGGTTAAGTGCCAAGGCCCCACAACTAATATGTGTTGGAAGTGGAACTTGAATCCAAGTCTTTCAGAGTCTGAGGCCAGTTCTGCACAGGTTGGGCTCTGGACCTACAGGCAAGAACTAATTCAGACCTTTGGAAGGCACAAGTCACTTGAAATGTCATTCCAGTTCTTCCAATGGCTTTAATGACTTCTTAATTGATTAAGGATTTTTTCAGTCTAAAGGCTTTGAGTGATATATTATTTAGATAAGTCCCTTGAGGAGAGAGAGAGAAACCATGTTCCTAGAAAACTGTGATTCTGCTGGCTTTGAATAACTCAGGTTTCTCCACATCCTTATATCTGAAAGCAGGAATGAAATCACCAGAACTCCCCGAGTCATGGCCCACAGTTGGGAGAGAATGACCCTCTGTGCCCTTACATAATTATTTTCCTAGATGTTTACAAAAACTGCTTAGGGATTCAAACAGAAAGTCATCTCCTCATTGTCTGGCTCAGTTGAGAATTTTTTTTTCTTATATGTCAAGGAATTTTCAGAGTAATTCATCATTTCTGGTGTATAGCAAAATGCTTGAGGAAGATGGTTAAAAAAAATGCCAAATTCTCTTTCTCTCTCTCTCTCTCTCTCTCTCTCTCTCTCTCTCTCTCTCTCTCTCTCTCTCTCTCTCTCTCTCTCTTCTCTATCTCTCTCCTCTCTCTCTCTCTCTCTCTCTCCTCTCTCTTCTCTCTCTCTCTCTCTCTCTCTCTCTCTCTCTCTCTCTCTCTCTCTCTCTCTCTCTTTTTCTCTCTCCCCCTCCTTCTCTCTCTCTCTTTTTCTCTCTCTCTCTTTTTCTCTCTCTCTCTATCTCTCTCTCTTTCTCTCTCTCTCTTTCTCTCTCTCTCTTTCTCTCTGTCTCTGTCTCTCTTTCTTGCTCTCTCTCTCTTTCTCTCTGGCTCTCGCTGTCTCACTGCCTTTTTTCTCCTTGTGTCATGAATATCTCATTTTTCTCTGGTGTTTTATTTCAAAACAATAAAATAACTGGTCATATTTCTCTAGCTCTTTGGTTGCAATTGTATTTCCCATACAACATCCCATTAAGGTAGATGGTATAACTATTATCCCCATTTCACAGAGAGAAAATTATAAAGAAAGGAAAAAAATGACACCCAACTGGTTAGTGACAGATTTGGGACTCATGGAATCATAGACTCTCGGAGCTGGAAGGAACCTCAGAGAGGGCCTAATGCAAACTACAGATGAGAAGGAATGTCCTATTAAACAACCCCCAATAATGGACATCTAGCTTCTGCTTAAAGGGCTCCAGTGGTGGAAGCTGTCACCACCCCGCTGACCCCTTTCTACTTGGAGATAGCTCTCATTATTAGGGACTGTGTCTTATATTGACCAGAAACATGCTTCTCTCTAACTTCCACTCGTTCCTCTTCTTCTGCCCCAGAGTCAGGCTGACCACATGTGGTCGCCCTTCTAAATGGAAGACTATCAGATATTGGAAATGAGCTATTATGTCTCCCCTGAATCTTATCTTCTACCAGCTCCACCTTTCTACTTCATCCTTGTATAGCCATGGCCTCTGAGTCTTTCATGCAGCTGAACTGAACTGAACACAAAGCCCCAGATGTGGTCTGACTAGCTTTTAGAGACTATAGCTTCCCAACTAAGATTGCATAATATTATTTTTGTTTTTGCTTTGTTTAACTTCTAGGTCACACACTGTTGACTCATATTCCAAGTGTGCTCACAAATTCCCATGAAAAAATGAAAAAAGCAATTTTTTATTATTTGCTATGGGCCAAGTACTGTGCTAAGTACTGGGAATATTAGTAAAAAATAAGGAAGTATCTACCCTCAAGGAATTTATAGTCTAACAGAGAAGACCACACATATAGGGGGAATGGTTTCCATAGAAGAAATTTTGACTTGGGAAGTCATAAGGATGATGAGAGAAACCTGAGGGGATTGGGCTGACATTTTAGTAGCAATAGCAGCACAGTTCTTGGCATATAGTAAACACCTAATAAATATTTGGTCAGGGGCAGCTAGATGGCTAAGTGGTTAGAGAGCCAGGCCTGGAGATGGGAAGTCCTGGGTTCCAATCTGGGCTCAGACAGTTCCTTGCTGTGTGACCTGGGCAAGTCATTTAACCTCAATTGCCTAGCTAGCCCTTACTGCTCCTCTGCCTTGGAACCAATACATAGTATCAATTCTAAGGCAGAAGGTAAAGGTTTGGAAATAAATAAATACTTGTTCATGGATTGATTATGGCCCCAATAACCAGTGAGTGAGATGAATGGCTAGGTTTGGTGGTCTGGAGGTTATAGAGGCAGGAAGGGGGTATGTCAAGATGGTCAGATTGGAATGTGAAGCACACTGGAGTCACAGAACATGCTCACCACTCAAGACAACCAGCCCCAAGGTGGGAGTTCTAGAACTAAAAGGGTTAAACTGCCTGGGCCTAGGGCATGGTCTCTGGTCTGGAGGATGAAGTGATGGTGAGGATGGAAAGAAGATGGTTGGGGTAGAATGAATACATGCTTGTGTCGTTCATTTTCCAAACTTTGCCTTCATCAGAATTAAATTCCATCCCAATTCATGGCCAAATACCAACACAGGAAGGATACTAATGTTAAAAATATAGGCTTTGTGTGTCAAGGAATAGCTTAATATCAGTAAAAATGCTCCATCATTTCCCAAATGAAACTAGCTCCATTACTTCCCATGTCTCATTTTTGGCCTAGCTTGTGGGCCCCTTACAATATCTTTCCAACCTTGTTCTGATGGACTAGCTCAGTATTTCTCTACTATTCAGCTGCAAATGATGGACTACTCAGATTCTGAAGAATAGAAATTGTAGGTAACAAGGAGGGCAATAGAGAAATGCACAGTGAGCACAGACTACAGCATATTACTAGTGATGAATTGAGGACAATGAGGGATAAAAGAGACTATTCTGAAAGTGTACAAATAAAAATAGTAATAGCCTTAATTAATTAATTAATCAATATTTTCAATTAAAAAATAGTAACAGCCTTGATGTCAGCAGACTTCGCCCAAGTTCTTTGCTCTGACATTTAATATATGACTTTATACAATAGCCTCCTGGCAGGATTCTTATGAGGAAACCATCTTATAACCATAAAGTGATAAGAAATGGAAGTTATTATCCATTAAATTATAAGCTCTAAAAGGGTCAGGGTAGTGTCCTATCTAAATCCTATATCAATCAAAGGCTTTAGATTGCTTGAAAAGTCTTTAATTGATTTAGAAGTGCTTTAAAGCCATTGGAATAACTGGAGTGACATTGCACAGGAAGTGTATATATGGGTTGGTTGAAGACATTTGATTCTACAGTGTGGTTTTGGGTAAAATAGCAAGCTAGCTAAAAGCCCAGAGATTCAAGGTTTTGCCAACCCTCAAGGAAAGCTATTCCAACCAATCCCCCAAAGAAGAAATGTATTGGGGTAGGGAAAGAAAAACAACCTTGGTTTTGGCCCTGGATTCAGTCTCCTTCCCACCTCCCACTAGAGGAAGACCTTTTGAACTTTGAATAGTTGGAGGACTTGGGACTTGTCACCAGCATCCTAGTCCCAGCAGCATCTACAGAACAGCTTAAGTAGTCTCTGCATTGGGAGTGGGGAGCAAATTAGATATACTGATGAGAGGCTCTACAAGGAACTCAGCAGAAAACCTCTGCACTGTATCTACAAGGAACCCCATGAGCACCCCCAAAGTAGAGAAAAGTTAGATCACTTTTCCCTGAACTCTCAGTGAACATGTGGGAGAGTATGTCTCTTAATATTATGAATTACTAAAAAGGAATTGATTTCAATACTACCTAAATTATTTGGGAAAATAGCAGAGGAAGGAACTTTAACAGATTTCCTTTATGACACAAATATGGCATAGATATCTAACCCAGAAAAAGAAAAAAATGAAAGAAAACTCTATACCAATCTTCCAAATGAATATTGAAGCCAAAATTTTAAATAAAATGCTAGCAAGGAGATTACATTAATATATCACGAGGCTACTACACTATGGCCAGGTCGTTTTTCTATCAGAACACAGAGATAGTTCAACATTAGGAAAACTATCATTTTCCCCCATCTACTAATTTATTAAACCTATCAAAAATACAAATGAGATTAATCTGACATAATTTGTCCATGGTGAAGTCATGTTGTCTCCCTTAGATCACTTCTTCCAGATATTCATAAACCATCCCTTTAATAATGAATTCTACAGTTTTACCAGGAATTGAAGTCAAGTTCACTAGACAATTATTGTCAAACTCCTTCTCTTGCATCTTGAAAACTGGGATATTGTTTGCTCTCTTCCAGGCTTGGGACATCTTCTACTCTTCTCCAAGGTTTTTCAGTGGTTTAGCAGTCACAGCTGCCATTGCTTTTCATATATTGCAATGTCACTTTTCAGGTTCCAGTGACAAAAAGCTCTTCAAGAAAAGATACAGGTTTTACTATTAATATCTTACTTAGCTTTTGTTTCAACTCCTTATTAGACATTTGTTCTGTCTTTTCCAGTCCAAAGATCATTCTCCTTGGCAGAGAAAACAGAAGCAAAATTAGGTTGTTCTGCCTTCATTCCTTTAGATGCTGATAATCCATTAGAGACCATCCACAGATGTCTGTGACCTTAGGGAAGTCACTTAAATTCCTTTGGCAGACTTCAGTTTCTTCACCCACAAAATAAGGTAGTTAAACTAAATGCACAACAGAGGTCCTTCCCAGTCTAAGTCTAGGATCCTAAAACAAAGTGAGGGATGAGACCCATCATTACCAATAGACAATAAATGGTCTTCCATTTTCCACCTGAATGGTGATAAACAAGGAACGCACAACTTTATGGGGTGATCTAATTTATGGTTGGAAAATTTATTGTTAGTTTAGAGTCATCACACTCTAGCACTTCACTGAGAAGCCCAATTATCCTATATCTCTTTCTTGTAGACATGAGAGCTGAAAGGGTCATGAGAGATCTAATTCAATTGCCCATTTTTCAGAGGTGGAAATTGATTACCAGAGAAGTAAATAGATTTTCCAGGGATACTCAGTTTATGAGTGCTGGGATTGGGACTCAGACCTAGATGAAGCAGTCTATTTCTAGATTTAAGGAAAGGAGAGACAGCTCAATGTCACTGGGAACTTACATAATTATAACATTGATGACAAGACATAGAATATAACAAGTACATGAGCCATCCTGTGATGAAGCTACTTTGATCCCTTTTGTCCCAATCTGAGACTGACCACAAAGCAGTTAAGGTTTCACTGAAGCTGGCATGTAGGCTCTCCTAAATGCTTCCCAAACAGTGAAGTTTAAACACTTTCATTCCTAGGACTAAATAAAAAGGAGTTAATGTCCTTTATAAATGCACCAAGTTAGGGCAAGTAGACCCATCTACCTTTAAATATGTCAATCATGAATAAGTTAGGAATTCACAGAGGTTGCTAAAATTGCTTTTATGCGCAATGATTACACTGGTACTCTACCCAATTATCTACCCATCCTCAACACTTTTCTCTCTAGAAAATCTCTGGAGATCCTCAACTTTTCTGTTAACCTTTGGCAGTCTATGGACTCCTTCTGAGAAAGTTTTTCAATGAATAAAATAAATTGCATGAGATTACAAAGGAAATCAACTGTAATGAAGCAAAGATACAATTTTTTTAGTTTTTAGATGGATAATAAGATAATTTATTTTACTTGTCTTTACTTATTTATAACAGGATTTGCTTTTCTTGCTTTCTCAATGAATGGGATAAAGAAAGGTACAATGGAAAGAAACCAACTCTGAAAATAAAATTTAATTAAAAAAATTAAAATTATTTTCCCATCTAAGTCCACAGACCCCCTAAAATCTATCCATGATTAAAAGCCAGATTAAGAATCATTGTTCTAGAGGAAAGAACTTAGTCTGACAAGGCTGACATCAGGCCTTCTGACTACAGCAAGTGAAGTGCTCTATCCATTATGTCCACCAGTTGCCATTTGGAATCCCTTCTCCACATCCTAGAGCCTCTCCTTAGCCAGAATAAGTCTATATAAAAAGGTAGAGCTCTCAAGGGCCATTGAGAGACCACAAATTTCCCAATTAGTGCATTTCATTACTTCTACAGTGACGTAAGAGGATTCAGTTGAAGTAAGGTGAGGTGTTTTTCCAGGGATGTCACCTTACTATCGATTGGTTACTAGGGTTCAAACTAGATAGTCTCTTATTGTTTCTTCTTCTACTTTTGAAATCCTAAGACCATACAAAGTGACTCCTTAGGTGCTAGGAGGCTCTGATTAAATTAATTTTATGATTCTTTATTTCCTGCAATTGTTCAGTATTCATTTTCTTTTCTTGGAATTCAAAACCTACCACAATCTAGTTGTGTGTTTCTAGTTCCTGCCACATAACTTGGAGCCCAAATAGAGGAAGTGACCTACATAAAGTCATAGAGCCTGTTAACAATGTTTGGGGGGAAGGAGTTGAGTTACCAGGGAACATCGGTATGTTTCTGTTCCTAATCTGTTCCTAAATGCCACAGGTTTTTCTACTTCAATATGCAGGGGGAAGTGGAATTTAGGACAGTAGATTGCCTGAAGAACATAAGGTCTTTGATGTTCAACATCCTGCCCGCCTCAGAATGTTTACCAGCCTCTCGACAGGACCAAGTAGGATGAGCAACTCATATGATGTAGAAATGAAAAATGTTTGAATCACAGGAACACAGAAGGCTAGCACTAGAAAGACTTTAAACTATAGAACCACAACTCTGCCATGAATCTTGGAATAGAGGATTTGGAGCTGGATGGAACCTTAGAACATAAAATGTCAGAGCTGAAAGCAACTTGAGAAATTATCTAATTTAATACCCTTATGTTTACAAATGAGAAAAACTGAGGCTCAAAAAGATATGGTGAAATATCCAGATAGCTAATTAGTTTGAAACCTGAGACTAGAACCCAGCTTTTCTGATTTATGGATGCACAACTACAACTTCCAGGGATCATAGGATAATAAATTTAGAGATTTAGAGTTAGAAGGAGGCCATCTAATCCAGTCCTCTCATCTGACAGATGACAGACTGAGGCAGAGATTAAAATTTGTCTAAAATTATACAGATAACAGGTAGTAGGACTAAGATTTAAATGCAAAGGTTGACTACATCTCCTTTCTTTATGGTCCACCATACTATCCCCCTTGAACAAGGGGTCCCCGAGATTTGAGACAATTAAGCAAAAACAGACCGATTTGCCTTGGTATTGAGGACAAGACAAAGTCTCCCCACTTCTTCCCCATAAGCCTCAGGGCAGTGTCCGAAGGAGATGAACTGCTTAAATGGGGCAACTCAATTAATCATTACACCATTACATTCCTCCTACACGGTTACATATTCACCATGAAGGGCCAGGACCCAAATGAGTACACAGATGGGGATGTCACAGATTTCATGAGCTGAGACCGTCTAAAGTTCAGCAGTGTTAATGGGAATTCCATACGCAAAACCGTCTGCAAAATATCTGTGTAGGGATTTGTGATAGCTTCTGGGAGACAGTAATTGGACAATCTGTTTTAGAGAAGGGAGTGGGGTGGTCAGAAGATTTGGAGGGGAAAAGAGTACGACTCATTGGTATGATTTCCCAGATAAAGTAGGTCTTGGGAATACTCTGTTCATTTTCTCATTTCTCCTTGCTCTGAACCCTATCTAACATCTTACTACACTTGGACTTCCCTACCCCTTTGCTGCTTTATCTATAAAATGAGGACAATAATGTCTTACCAGTCTGAAGAAGTTTGTATCAGATAGAAAAGTCTCTCTTTTTTCCTTCATTCCTTCACTCCTTTTATCTTCTCTTCCTTCTTCTTTCTCTTCCTCCCTAATTTTCTTTCTTCCTGTAAACAAAAGGAGCCTTGGTTAGCATTCAGTGATGATATACAATATATATTATGTATAATATATAATACATTCATATGTAAGTAGATACTTATACATGTTTAAATATGTTTTGTACAAGTGGAAATTTTCTACCTTTGAACTTTGTGCCCCAGAATTTCTTTTGTATATCCCAGCATCTTCACATTTGCATTATGTGATTGTTTATAATTTTCTATAACTCCTCCCTCTTTCTCTTCTCTTCTCTTGCAACTGCAGCTTGAATTAGAAAGCTTTTTTTAACTCTAGTTTTTATTTTAGTTATTTTTAATAAATCTTGTAAATATAATACTTGAGTTTTTGTATAGTTTAGATATGATATTGTGTGTACATATACATATATGCATATATATAATCATACTCATTCTATTGGAGATCCAAGCTCCATATATAAAAATCTACAATAATTCCCTATTAATTACTGGGTGAAGTTCAAAGTCCTCCATGTAGCATTCAAGGCTTTCCACAATCTGTTCATATAGGCTCCATTTGGTCATATCTCTCTCTACTTATCTACATGCACCATCTGCTTCAGTCAGACTATTCTTGTCACTGTCTTCTGCATATGTTTCAATCATTCCCTATACCTAATCTTAGCTCGTGTTATTTCTCCTGCAGCGCTCCCTTCTCTGCTTCTCCCCATTGGTGATCTGAACTTTACTGATATATAAAAGCCCAGATTAAACCCCAAGATCTCCATGAAGTCTTAATTAATTATAACATCTCAGAGCTGAGAAGGACCTCCAAGAACATCTCCAAGAAATTCAATTCAAAACTAAACAAGAATTCCTTCTACATCTACAAGTGATCATCCAATCTTCATTTGATCTTGGGGATGGTATAGACAGGATGCATGTTTAAGGTTGAGTTGGGCTAAAAGTTATCTGAAGTCTCTGCCAACTTTAAAAATCTGTGATTTAAATTTTCCATTCCCAGGTTCTTCAGCTAATCCTCATAAGCCAAGCTCTTATATTCCCTCATCATCACGGTTTCTCTTCTGTGAATTTACTCTAGTTTGTCGGCATCATTCCTAAAACACAGAATCCCAAATTGAGCATAATACTCCAAATGTCCTCTGAGAAGGCAGAGTTTAAAATAGAACTATAACCTCCCTTGTTGGAGATACGAGATCTCCCTTTATCTGACCTAAGAACACATTGATTTTAGGGACTATTCTATCACATAATTGCCAGATTTTGAGCTTGCAGACCACTAAAACCCTCAGAGGCTTATGAAACATTCTATTTATCCATATTGCTACTTACCATGATTTTAGAAAATTATAATTGATATTTTTTATTTTGTTACATTCATTTCCAATATAGCCTTTTCTCACAAGCTATCTATCCCTTATAGCAAAGAAATGAGAGAAAGAAGAAAAATAAAAAACATGTAGCAAAATGAAGAAATATCAATTAAGTCAGACAGTATTTGTCCTCAGTCCTGAGTCTGTTGCCTTACACGTTAGCTTTCTTGCAATTTTTTTCATCTACAAATTTGATAAGCATTGCCATCTATGGCTTTATTGATAAATTAATAAAATGCTGTTAATAATAAAATGTTTATATCATTGTTATTGATAAATCATTGAGATTATAAGGTCAAGGTTATATCCCTTAGACTCTACCCTAGAGACCTCCTTCCTTATAATATCAACCAAGCAGGATCTTTTTGCCTTATCCACAATAACAGAATCAGTGACTATCAAATATTTTGCTAAAATGTAGGTAACCTAAGTCAAAGCATTCCCCAGTTTAGTAATACTATTAAAAAAGGAAATAAGGTTAGGCTGTAATGACCTTTTCTGATGAAATCATGCTGCTTCCCAGTTGTTGATTACTGCTGTATTTTCTAGATATTCAGAAACCATCCTTAAAATAATATCTTTGATAATGTTGTCATGAATTAAATCAATCTCACTGGCCTATATTTTGTTCATTCTACTAACTTTTTTTTTAATTGGAAATTTTGCCTTCTCCAGTCTCCCATTCTCCATGATCTTTAGAGCAGCAATTACATCTTATCAGTACTTTCAGTACCCTGGGACATATTTTGATTTTAGTCTGGTAAAAAGGAATTCATTAAAGGAAGCTAGAGGCCTTCTTACTACTTCTTCACTTATTTTGGGTCTCAACAATTTGCTAACCATTTTGTTCTCTTCTCCCTACTCTGGAATGACTCTGGATTGATCTTCACTGATCTGAACTATTTTTAATGATCTAAACTACTAATTATATTCTAAAGTTTATTTACATGTTACTTCTTGTTCTCTAAAAATTTTACAAGCTATAGAAATACTGAATCTCAGTGTTAGAAGGAATCTTAGAGGTGAACATCTAATTTCCAACACCATAGGTGGCCATCAAGCCTTTTCTGGAATGCTTACAATGACCAAGAAATCCCTTCCCTACATAAGGGTCAAATTTACCTCCTATAACTTGGTTCCATTGAACCTAATTCTGCCTTCTGGAACCAAATGAAGCAAGTATAATTACTCTTCTATATAATAGTCCTTCAGATAATTGAAGAAGACTATCAGGCTCTACCCAGTTCCTAACTTTCCTGTCCTCTAGTTTAAGCACCAACTTTAAAAAAAATCACAGAATTTCAGAATCAGAACGAACATTAATCTAACTCATACCTAAAAAAAATGATTCCTTCTACAACATATTCAATAAGAGATCATCCTGCTATTTGATATATCAGACTGATGGTAAATGTTTCTTCTTAAGACAAGGTCTCAAGACCCTTCACTACCTTGGTCGCCTACCTCCATAGGTACCCCAAAGTCCTTCCTAGAGGAAGTACCTGGAACTGAAAACTATAGTACAGACATTCTTTGACCAGGGCAGAAAAGAGCATTCTGGAAACTATAACTGTATTAATAAAAACTATTAATAAAGGCCTTTCATCTGTTATAGCAAACAGTTGACCTATATAGTAAAATATTCAAATCTAAAGGGGCAAAGTCAAGGTACTAGAGTAGAATCAACCTAGCTAGACTCTCTGTATATACCTCTCCAAAGAACTTTAAAAGAATGCCTCAAACCCAATTTCAGAGACAACAAAGACAAAGACAACAGAGATATCAAAAGGTCTAAGTTGAGACATTTTTCTGACTTGGGGAACTTGGAAGGTTGGCAGGAAAAGCTCATGACACTGTGAAAGAAGTCTGACTGGAGCCCACAAACAGGGAAACCATAGAGGCTTTGGGTACTCTTGGCCCCTAAATGGAAAGGAGGTTGGACAACTTGTCAGAAAGAAATTACAGGGGACTCATTGCTAGTACTTGGTATAGCTGATGCTGAGTGGTAACTCTATTGCACATACACAGTTCTGGGTAGTAATTCCAGAGTGGAAAGGAGACCGGTGGTCAGTCATAAGGGAGTTGGGGTCCTGGTAAGATGTTCAAAGCAAAGGGACTAGAATCCCTTTCTGGGTCAAGGCCACAGTTCAGAACAAAAGAGTGACGATACCTCTCCCAAGATCACATCACCTTGGAAGCACCAAAAATTCCCAAAACTCCAGAACTAAGTCTGAAAACCATAACAGAAAAATCTTTGGAACAGAGCCTCCCCAATCCAGGTAAGCAGTGCCCAACTTTGATATAAAGTATAAAATAAAGAAACAGGATAAAAATGAGCAAATAACAAAGTTTTAGTAAGAGAATTTGATCATAAAAAACTACTCCCATGGAAGAAGACAACAATGTGAAAACAGCTATAAGCAAGACCTCAAAGAAAAATGCTAATTGACTCCAAACATAAGAATTCCTAGAAGATTTAAAGAAAGAGATACGGATGACATAGGAAAAATTGGAAAGATAAATGAGTGATGGAAAAATTTGTAAAAAAAGAATGAATAGCTTTGCAAGAGAAGTATTTTTAAAAGAGAACCTAAGAAAACAGCATCTTAAAAAACTGAATTTGCCTAATGGCAAAGAAAAACAAAAATTCACTGAAGAAAAGAACTTTTAAAAACAAATCTGGTCAAATGGAAAAAAGGATAGAAAAGCTTACTGAACAAAGTAATTCCTAAAATTAAACTTCCTAAAAATTAGATTTGGGCTAGTAGAAACTAGTAACTCCATGAGGCATCAAAAAAAAAGTCAAACAAATGAAAAATTGAAGAAAATGTGAAATATTTCATCAGAAAAAAATTGACCTGGAAAATAGATCAAAGGGAGAAAATTTAAGAATTATTGGACTACATGAAAGCCATGATTAAAGAAAGATGATAGATATATTTTGTATCATACTTATCAAGGAAAATTTCCTCAAAATCTAAGATCTAGAGAGTTGAATAGAAATTGAAGGAATCCATCTAATCACCTTCTAAAAGAGGTCCAAAAATTCCCAAGAAATTATAATATTACAAAATTTAAGAGAAAATACTTCAAACAGTCAGAAAATAATAATTTAAAAAATAATGGAACCACAGTAGGGAACACACAAGATTTAGCAGCTTCCACATTAAAGTACTGGTAGACTTAAAATAGAATATTTTGAGAGGCAAATGAGCTAGAATTATACTCAAGAATGATCTACCCAGAAAAACTAAGTATAATCTTTCAGGGTAAAAAAATCAATATTTAATGAAATAAAAGACTTTCAAGTATTCCTGATGAAAAAACTAGAGCTGAATAGAAACTCTGGCATCCAAACACAAGACAAGAAGTATAAAAAAGATAAACATGAAAAAGTAATCATAAAGGACTTAATAAAGCTAATTCTTATATAGATAGGAAGATGATATGTGTTAGTCCTAAGAATATTATCATTATTAGGACAGTTAAGAGTAGTTCACACATACAGAGTGTGTGGATGTGATTGTGCACAGTAACAGCAATGTTGTAATGATCAACTGTGAAAGACTTGGATAATCTGATAAATACAATGATCCAGGACAATTCCAAAGGATTCATGATGAAAATGTGCTGTCTATCTTCAAAGAGAGAACCGATGAACTCTGAGTGCAAATTGAAGTATAATTTTCTCATTTTCCTTATTTTTCTTGCTTTTTAAAAATATGGCTGACAGAAATATACTTTGTTTGATCTGACATGCATAGTTAATATCCTATTGCTTGCTTTCTCAATGGGTGTTGGAGGGTTTTGGAGGAAGGGAGAGAATTTGGAACTCAAAGCTTTAAATGAAAATAATGTTAAAAATAAGTAAATGAATTTTAAAAATAAAAAACAAATCTTTTTCACAGGAACTACTATATAGTAATATGTTATTCGTGTTGTATATCATACACAATTGATTTTTGGACTCAATCTTACATTTACCCCTATTATATTTCATATCATTGGCTTGGACTCATCTTCTAACCTGTCCAGTGAGTTCTTTTTGGATTCTGACTCTGCCATCCAACATGTTAGCTATAAATCTCATTTCTCTATCTTCTCTAAGTGTGATAAACATGCCATCTGTGCCTTCCTACAAATAGTTGTATAAAAAAAATAAAGGCGGATTGAACTATGGAGTATCAAAGTAGGAAGAAACATTAAAACATAAAACATTAGAATTAGGATATAATTTTTGTTAATTTTTATGCTGAATTTCACAAAGAACATAAAATGGACATTTCTGTATACACAGTATAACAAAAGGATTGTAAGGAAACTGTGATCTCTATTATGTGTATCTTGCTTTTCTCTTAAATATATAATAAATTAACATGTAAATTTCAACACCGTCTACTCCTCTGTTTTTTTTCTATATTTCCTTCTGTTCTCTTCTGTGCATTTTTAAAAGATGCTTTGATGACCTCACTTCTTTTCTTTACTTTACTTTTTTCTGTATTTTTTCTAATCCTTTTCTATCTCCCGTCTCCTCCCTGGAAAAGAGAAAGAAAAACAAAGCTCTTGTGACAAAGTAATTAATCAACATTTATTAAGTGCCTGCTTTGTGTCAGGGATTATTATACACAGCCAAGCAAAACAAATTCCTACATTAGACATTATCTGAAAATGCATGTTTTATCTCACATCTTGGATCTTTCTCCACTGGCAATAAGTATGTAATATGTTTCATCTTTAGTCCTCTGGATTCAAGGATTGGTCATCATATTGATTGAAGTTTTTAAATATTTCAAAATTGTTTTTCTTTGAGATGCCATTAAGGAAAGAATTGTCATCCTGTTCCTGTTTATTTTCTTCTGTATCAGTTCATAATGTTTTCCCAGGTTTCTTAGAGAAATTTAGTAATTTCTTTTGGCACAATAATAATCCATTATATATATTCACAGACCATTATTTGATTATACTTTTTTTAATTAATGAGTACTGTCTTAATTTCCAGAGGTTTTTTTTTGCTATAATAAAAAGCTGCCATAAATGTTTTTGTACATTTGGGTCACGTTCCTCTTTCTTTGATCTGGGGGTGTAGGCCTAGCTAAGTCAAAGACAAATATAGTTTTGTGACTTTGAGATGATGATGGAAAATACTTTAGGAAAACAATAACTAGCATTTATATAGTACTTTAAGGTTTTCAAAGTTCTTTCCATCTTATGTCATGATTTGATCCTTGCAACAACCCTATGAGGTAGGTGCTTATTATTAACCCATTTTACAGGTGAAGAAACAGAGGCTGAGTAAGGTTGTACAGGGTCACATAACTAGTGTCAGAGAAAGGATTTGAATTCACTTCTTCCCAAGTCCAATTCCATCATTCTATTCGCTGTACCACCTAGAATTCAGGATGTCAGAGCTGGCAAGAAAAATAGAACAAAGAACACTCAGTGTCAGAATGGAAAGAAACCTGAAAATATTGGACATTAAAAGGAAGATTTGTAAAGGACCTTCCCACATAAAAATGTTAAAGCTGAAAAAACATTAGACACCATTCAGTGAAACTTTCTTGTTTTTGAGGAAGAAACTGAGGTCCAGAGATGGAAAGGCATGTTGCTACTCCATTATGCTTTCCAATACATCATCCCCCCCTACTACCTGAAGAAAACTAGATTTATGTATATATAACACTTCAGGGAAGGGACTTTGAAACAAGATTCATTAAAATAACCTATTATGGTTATTCATCTTATTTTATTCCAATTAATCTAGGAAAAACACTTTAGCCAAATGGAAAGAGAATCCGTTACCTTAAATCACAGCAGCCTCAGCCCAGAAGAAATCATTTTCCATGCAGGAGTCCAAAATTTATTTGTGTATTGAAGTCTATAAATAACCCTTATAGTCTCGATTTTAGTAAACTGGCCTGTGTTCTAGTCAATTCTCTTTCCCCTTCTCTGAGCCTCAATGTGTTCATCTGAGAAATGAGAGAGCTGGACCAGAGCAGAGATGTCACTCTGTGGTCCACAACACTTCCAATTAGGACTTAAACCAGATTAAAGTATAATTGGAAAATATTAGCAAAATTAATAAAAATACAATAAAACAATCCAAAATAAAAACCCTCAAAAAATGTGGTTTTCTCTTTCAATATGCAGCCTGCAGAAATCCTTGTGTACAGTTTTAATAGCCCCATTTCTACTTGAGTTTGACACCACTAGACTAGAAGATCCTTCTCTAAAGTATTAAAACTAGTAGTGTTGGTATTTTAACTCCCAGCTGTACCATAAGATCCATGAAGGCAGAATGGTACCATAACTAAGCAAAATTCCCTAAGCACACTGCTGCACATATCAATTCCGTTTCCTGGATTCTGTTCTAGTGTTCAGGTTTGTCAGTGCTCTGGGAGGTCAGAAACTAAAACTCAATTTGAAAGAGAATCTTCTCAACAGAAAAACAGAACAAAAGAATCACAAAATTGAAAGATGCCTCAGAGGTCATCTAGATCAACCCACACCTGAACAAGAAAACTCTCTACAATAACCGCAACAAGATTTCCCTTAAATACTTCCTTTGAGAAAAGCCCACTTGAAGAGAGCACTAGGAACAAGTCTGCTTTTCCATGTAGAGAGCATAAATCTGCCTCTCTGAAATCTCTCCTCATTGCTCTTGCATGACCCCTTGGGCCAAGCCAAATAAGTCTGATTGCACTTCCACAGAGCGTCACTTCAAAAACTTGAAGACAGATAATGGCCTCCCTGAATCTTCTCTTTTCTAAACATTCTCACTTCCTTCATCTGATTCTCATACATGATCTCAAAACCCTTCACAATTGGCGTTTGCTTTCTTCTGGATGTTCCCTAGTTTAATAACATTCTTTCTCAAATGTGGCACCTGAGGTGGGGAAAGGCACATCGATCGAGAAATATTGGCCTAGAAACTGTTATACTATTGACTGAAAGTGGGAACCTCAGGAGAAAAGGGCAATTAAAGGAAGTGAACAGGACTGTGGGCAGGGTGTCTGAAAATGTTTGAATTTCTATAACCATGCTTTAAAACAGAGGACTGTTTAGAATATACCTTTACTGAGCTGCTTACACACACACACACACACACACACACACACACACACACACATACAATTTGCAGAGTCTAATATATATATGTATATATATATAATCATACATATTCCTATGTGTGTATGTATATGTGATGTATATGTGTATATGTGTTTGTCTGGAGATTCACAAATGAGGTGGAGGAGGGTGGGAGAGACGGGGGGGGGGCAAAGAGAGGCAGAGAGAGGGAGAGGAAGAGAGACACACACAGAGACAGAGAGAGAGGAGAGGGGGGGGGAGAAAAGGAGAGAGAGAAGAAGAAGAAGAAGAAGAAAGAAGAAGAAGAAGAAGAAAGAAGAAGAAGAAGAAGAAGAAGAAGAAGAAGAAGAAGAAGAAGAAGAAGAAGAAGAAGAAGAAGAAGAAGAAGAAGAAGAAGAAGAAGAAGAAGAAGAAGAAGAAGAAGAAGAAGAAGAAGAAGAAGAAGAAGAAGAAGAAGAAGAAGAAGAGGAAGAGGAGGAGGAGGAGGAGGAGGAGGAGGAGGAGGAAGAGGAGGAGGAGGAGGAGGAGGAAGAGGAAAAAGAGGAGAAAGGGCACTTAGAAAGATCAGAGAAACAGAGAGATTTTTTTAAAGGACTAGGGAGAAACAAAGGAAAAAGAAAGGAGAGAGGAAAGTGTGAGAGAGAGAGATCCAGTTTGAAGAGGGTTAGCCCCTAGTATCAGGTAGACTAAAAGAAACAGGAGTTACTCTCCTTTCTGACCTCTCCAAGGGTTTCCTCTTTCTAATCTGCCTAGGGAGTTTCCTTAGCCTTACACAATGATCCCCTCTTTCTAGTCTGCCCAGAGGTCCCCCTTCTTCTAATCAGCCGAGGAAGTTCCCCTAAGATTTCATAGGGACCCCCTCTTTCTAGTCAGCCCAGGTTTCCCCTCTTTCTAATCTACCCAGGGGTCCCCTTCTTACACACCCTTTTTTCTAATCTGCCTAGAAAGTTCCCTTACACAAGAATCCCCTCTTTCTAGTCTGCTCAGGGGATCCCCCAGTGGCCTCTCCAGAGCCCCCTCTTAGCACCCCCTCCCCCAAGGCCCTCCTGTCCTTGTCCCCTTTTGGCTCCCCCTGCAGGCTGCGAGCAGCACTTCCTGCCTCACTTTCCTGCAGCCTCATCTTGGCTCAGGCAGAGCTAGGCTCAAGGCAGGCTGTGGTACTTGCTCCCTCGTTCCCTTTCTTCCTCAGGGCCCAGGACAGCACAAGACTGAGCCCTGAGAGAGAGGTAGATCGAACTAAAGTGTCTGAAAAAGAAGGCCCCCACCACAACAGAAGCCCCTCCCCTGGGCCCCAGCTCCTGAGGGAGCTCTGAGGCCTAGCCTCAGCCCATCCCCCCACCTGCCCCACTCTTGCTGGAGCCAAGCCCAAAGCCAAATGGGGACCCTGTTCAGGAGGACCCAGGAGCCTTCTTCCCTAGGTGGGGAGAACTCTGAGGGGGAGGAAAGTTCAGAGGCTAGGGAGAACACTGAGGCCGAGGAGCCTGGCCCTGTGGTTGAAGAGAATACTGAGGGAGGGGAGAGCTCTGTGGAAGACTTTGTGTCTGAGAAAGAGGAAAGGTCTGAGAGAAAGGAAACTCAGGAACTGGAGGAAAATGAGGGGAAAGAAGGGACTTCTCTGGAGGAAGAGACGCCTTCTGTTTCATCCAGTGAGGGGGCCATTGTGAGACCAAAAAGCTCTAGTGGGAGGAAGAATGGCATGGAACAAAGGAGCTCTATAGAGAAGAGTTCTGTGGAGGACAAGAGTTCTATGGAGGACAAGAGCTCTGTGGGAAGGCAGGCCTCTGGGGAGAAAAGTTCTGGATCAGGGATGAGTTCTGTGGAGGAAAAGATCACTAGGGGAAGGAAGAGCTCTGTGGGATGGGACCTTCCTGTAAGTAGGAAACCTTCCCGACAAAGAAAGCAATCCCTGAGAAGAAAGACTTTGACAAGGGACAGTGCTGGGAGAAGAAATAGCTTTACCATAGGAAAGAAAATTCTAAGAAAGGGTTCCTTCAGTAGCAAGAGCTCTGGGTCTAAAAAGAGTTCCTTGGGAGAGGACAATTCTTTGAGCCTAGGCAGTTCTATAACCAGGGAGAGCTCAATGAGCAAGAACAATTCTAAGAGAAGTAGAAATTATTTAGGAAGAAGAAGATCTATAAAAAGAAAGATAAGAAGGAAACATAGTATAGGAAGAAGTTCCAGGAGATTGAAAAGCCCTACAGGTCTAAAGAGAGATACAGAAGGAAAGAATTTTGTGAAGGAAGACAATTTGGTGGGAAGGGAGAACGTTGTGAAAAGGGAGAATGCTGCGGGAGAGAAGGGTCCTACCAAAGAGGAAGATTCTGAGAAAACAGAGGGTTCTGTGGGAAAAGAGACTTCTGAGGGAGTGGAGAGCCCTAGAGAAGTTGAGAGTACTGGAGAAGTTGAGAGTCCTGGAGAAGAGAGTCCTGTGGGGGATAAGAGTTCTGATGAAGGGGAAAGTTCTGTGGAAGAGGTCCTGTGGAAAGAGGGAGAAGAGGAAGAAGATAGTTCTGAGGAAGAAGAGTCTGTGGAAGCAGAGAGTTCTGAGGGGACTGCAGAGGAGGAGGACCCCAAGAGAGATAATAGTCCCAAGAAAGGGCAGAATCTTGAAGTAAAAGAAAATGTAGTGGAAATTAAGGGTACTGGGGAAGGAGAACATTCAAAGGGAAAAGAGGCTCCTGTGGAAAAGAAGCATTCTAAAAGAAGAAAGAGCTTTATCAGAAGGAAAACTTCTTTGGGAGGGAAGGCTACTATGGCAGGAGAGTATTCTAAGGGAAAGAAAAGTTCTGGGGAATGGATACATTCTAAAAAAAGGAAGAGTTATCTGTTTTGGAAGAATTCTATGTCAGGGAAAGGTTTTCTAGTAAGGAAGAGTTTTACAGGAGGGGAGAGTGCTAAGGGAAGGAAGAATTCTATAGAACATAAAAGTTCCATGGGAACAGAGAGTTCTAAGATGGGGAAAAGTGTTGTTGACTCAGGGAGAACTCTAGCAATAGAAATTTCAGGAGAACAGAAAACTAAAGAAGGGAAAATACCTGGGGAAAAAAAGCTTTCTGAAGATGAAGATAATTCTGGAGGAGAAGAACATGTCAAAGTAGAGAACTCTGTGAAAGCAAAGAATCTTGAGTGAGAACTTTCCTAACATTTAGTTGGAAGGAAAAGTGGACTCCTGAGCAAGACAATACTAATAACAATGGGCAGATTCCTGAGAAGTAAATAATCCCTAGTCCTCATTTCTTTCTCCCCATATCCATATTTCTGGCACACTAAAAATATAGAACCATTTCCCAATCTAGCTCCAGAGCACTATCGGGGGTCCTCTGACAACACTCTTCTGCAGAAACCCAAAAGGCAGTGCAGTCTTTATAACCAATTACTTCAGGCCATGAACCACAGAATCAAAAGGCCAAATTCCAGAGCCCAAACTCAGAGTAGAGGAACCAGAGGAATTAGACAGAAAATGGACTTGTCCCTATCCCTTTTCAGTTGGTCCAGAGCTATCTCCAAAACTCAGGGATGAGATCTCATATAAGGGGAATAAAACAATGATTATTTTGTGTGCCAACTAATAGTTACCCCCAGCTTGAATAATAATATTCCTAAATTCAGAGATCTCAGAAGTCATCTAAGTTTTACCCCAGGACAAAATTTCCTCTACATTGAGCCATATCCTGCAGCATCTGCTTGAAGACCTCCATTGACAGGGTACTCATCACCTCCTCAATACAACCCATTCCATTTCTAGATAGCTCTTACTGACTAAGAAATATGTTTGACTCCTCTCATCAAGCTAAGGAGATTTGCCTCCCTTTAACTTATAATTGTTTTATTCCTAGTCTCCCTTCTCAGACACCAATCAGAATAATAGGTCTCTTTTATTTCTGCTAGTTGTCATTATATATAGAGTCCATCTTCTCCTTATTAAGAGCATCCTAGTCCCCAAGAAACATGACTTCTCTCCAGCTCAAGACCACTCAAACAGACCAAATACAATCTTTATAATCAGGAAGAATTACAAGACATTTGGGGAAATATCAGAGAATAAGTCCTTGCTGGCCAGAGGCAGCATTAACTAATATTCTGATCATTTTTATTTAAGGAGGTAGGATGAGGGAACGACAATTAACATTGTGTTTTACCATAACACTCAGCATTTCTTTCAATATATGCATTTTCTCTAGCAAGAGCTTCCCCAAGTAAAATATCGAGCCAAAAGAGTCCTCAGGGAACCAATTAGCACCTAAGTCTCTAGAATCTCATTCCACTGTTCTTTCCATAGCAGTACACATGGTCTCTTTAGTCCTTACATTTCCCCAGCCTTCAAGAACCTTCTTCTCCCATTATAATCCCAATCCTCATAATCTCCCTTAATTTAATTCAGAAGCTACTACCCAAAGCAAAAGAAGTTTCTTGGTTTATCATTTGTAGAATCCCTTTTTTCCCCTTCTTGAATGCCTAAAGCTAGCCCAAGCTGATGAATACCCTTAATTTCTTTTCTCCACACATGCTATATTCTACATTTATACAATCATTCAAGCTATTCCTCAATGGCTGAAATGAATTTCTTCATCTCTGCTTTTCAGAATCCTACTTTTTCAAGGCTCAGACTAGGTGCCCCCCTCCTCCATGAAGCCTTTCCTTGTCCCCACCACCCAAAAGTATTATCTTTCTCCTTAATTTCCCTAGTCTTTTTTAATATCTCTTCCTTTGCCTCTGTCACATCCTATCTTATATTCTATTTAATTCTGTAAACAGTATTTCCCCATTAGAATATAAACTCTTTGAGAGCAGGACCTATGTCATACCACTGAATAAAGACCACATAGCTTTCCTTGGCATCCAAAGACTTCCACAATCTGACTCGAATATATCTTTGAAACTTTATCACACTTGTTAGGGGATTCGTGGCTACAGAACAGGGAGTCACAGAGGTACACGTGTAACTATTCACGCATGGCAAAATTCCTTCCACAACTCTCCACAACAAAAAATTAAAAACTATGAGGAACTGAGGGAGAAGATTGAATTAGTTCCAAGGAGTAGAAAAATCTGGGAGAAAAAACAGAAGTGTGGCAAGTGTGAAAAGTCAATGGGCATTCCTCTCAGTCAGGACTCGGGGTTTGACTGCTTTAGTGCCGTCACAAAACATAGCAAGTACAGAAGAGAGCACAAAGGAAGTGAACTATTTAATCGGATTTGATCTAGTTCTTCTTATCCTATTGAGTTAGTTGAGCTTGCTTCCCATTCTTGTCCCTGGGATAGAGAACTAAGGTCCAGAGAGTCAAAACTATTACAGTTATGCCAACCATGCTATGAAAGGAGTGAAACCTCCCTGGTTGCCTTAGACTGGAGAGGGGATAGGGCACAGAGGCTGAGGGAGCAGTTATCACTGTAAATATCTTGGCTTAGCACTACAGGTAGTGCTAACTTCTCCAACCATACTAGTTTCTCTCCAGATACTAACGGTCCTATCCTCATGTTTGGCAGGGAAATAGAAGGAAGGTTTAGCTTCTTAAAGCAGTGTCAGCCCACATTTATGACAAAGCGCTGGATATTTTCAGCAGATAATGTCTAAGTTTGTTTGGGGGACTTAGAGGCTTTTGCAAATCAGACTAGTCAATGATGCCAAAAACAAGAGAGAAAGCACCCATGGGAGGCTTGAGACTTGAGGGCTAACAGGGAGGAAGGAAAACACAAAGGGAGGTTAGGTTCAACAAAGGACAGATTTGGTCAGAAAGACCCCGTCAGACTTATTCAGGACAAGGCAGGAAGAAGCAGCAGAGGCAGGGGTAGTCCTTTGCAGAAGCAGCACTTGAGACTGGTAATCCCAACTTCAGGTCGCAGACTCCTCCTCCTAATCAGCATGAATGATGGCTAGGGTCTCATCCCCACCAGGGCCTGATAGCTCCATGCACTGAAGCTAGAGTCAGTACCTCCAAAATTAGGGCCATAAATTGACCCACTCTCACCCCTCCACATATACACCAAGGCCATTCCACACACTAGGAAACCCAACAGGGCAGCCAACAGCAGCCCACCTTCTAGGACAGTAGCTGACTATGCCAGGATAGGTGTTTTGTAAGGAAAAATTGGGTCTCACTCAGCCTCCTGATAAGTTTTCTACCTTGTCACAGAAAGGAAGGGGAGAGTTACCAAGGATGCATGCATGAGAGGGAGGTTTCAAACATGGAAGAACAGAAAAGGACAGGAGGCAGGAGAAAGGGTTCATAGTTCTAGAACAGAGATATCCTATCATATAAAAGAATTGTCCTGCCTCTACATCCTTTAAAACTAGAGGCTTGATCTTCAGACTAGCATGGTCTACCCATTGCCAAATGCTGCAAAATAACTGTAGGACAATTGGACACAACTGATTAGGCAAGCCTTCCTTGATAACAGGGCAAAGTTAAACAACTATTCAACAACGTGGGGCAAGGAAGAAATCTCACAAGTAAGGCACAAAGCACCTACTATTCAGGCTTGGGATAGTGGATACAAGTCTACAATATTCTTTTCTTCAAATGGTTGTTAGTTCAAGGAAGAGAAAGAAAAATTCCAGAGTTAACAAACCCAGTTACCCTTTGGAAGAATCAGTTGTTCTGTACCTTTCTCACCTGCCTCTCCATATTCTACTATGGATCTAGACTAATGGAGTTGTTCACAAAAGGATCTTTGGCTTAACTTTAAAATTATCTTTAACATACAGTGGGAGTTTATCTCCAATTAGCAACATTTCTTGCTGATTGGCCTTTTGTATCTTCTTCACTGAGAGTCACTTGTTACATTCACTGGGCTAGATGTTGAGTCTATTTTCCCTCAGTCCTCTGATCCCACTGAAGTTTGGGTCCAGAAATGGCAATCTGTATATGCCATGGGAAAACCGTAGACAGACTCGTAGTCCAAGGGGTTGTGGCAAAAGAAAACAACACAAAGGATTATCATTTAGGTCCTCCTGACATCTTTGTGGAGCCATTTTTCTAACCCTTCCCATCATTTCTATATATTTTACCTGATCTACTTCAGCTGTGCTATTTAGTGGCACTGACTTGTGAGAGCTTCAGTTATGTATCAGTTATCATTATTCATGTATCAGTTATGATTATTCATTAAAGAGTCTCAGACAACTTCTCTCTCTCATTCTCTCTGTATATGCATATGTATATGTGGTAGGAAGAAGGTACTACTCATTCATCAGGACACCTCCACACCTATAGCCAATAAATATTCAGTGCTCATTATGTGCCAGGCACTGCATCAAATGTAATAATATCAATAATAATTCCTAACATAAATTGGGCCTTCACAAATAGAAATGTTCCACCTAATGTATGGAACCAATATCAAAACAATCAGCATCAATTCCATGAAGCCAGATTCATATTAATATCCCCACTAGTCACCAGAAATAATTCTTCTACCCCCTGAAAACATGTTTTCAAATGAGGGAAAGAGAAACACATGGCAGTAAGAATAATAATATCTGGCAATAGTACAACAGTGGTGCATATAGTATTGTCCACATATATTGCAGACAGGCTAGCAACTCTAGCATCAATTGTAAAAAATAAGAGTATTAAGAACTTTGCATCAATTGTAAAAAATAAGAGTATTAAGAACTTTGCTTCTGTTCCCCAAATCACTTTTCTAATAGGAGTGAGGCTACTTCCTGCACAAGAAAGTACCTGATTTCTTAGATCTACTTTCTGCCTTGTTCTAAAGCACATTTTACAAATCATTTGAAAACCAGTTTTTCACCATTTACATACAAATCTTAGCTCAAGTCACAATATCTCTTTTGGAGGTAACAATTCTTTAACTAGTATGTATGAAACCTTTCAAGCTAGAGCAAGATCTATGCTGCAATTAATTCTAAAGATTCTATTCCAAGGAAGATGAACAAGTTTTAAAGAGACTTGTTTGGGATCCTTATCATGATTCTACAGTTAATTCTAAAGACTGTTCCAAAGATGAACAGATTATAGTGGAACTCATTTGAGACCCTTCTCAAGTAACTCATCCTACTCCCAGGTCCTACCATCAGCTTTTCTTTCTTCCATGGCTCCTCTTTCCCATCATGCAACCTTGTTAGTAGAGAGATCTATCCACAAACTAGGTGTAAAGTCCATGTTTAATACAACGCATTTTTTTATATTGGCTCCCAGAAAGCAGCTAGGTTTCCATTATTTTTCACTTCCTTTCAGTTTTGTTTTAATGATGTTGGGGGGATGGGGCTCCACAGGAAATATATCAAAAAAAAAACCTCGTTACAACTCCCAATATCCAGTCCCTTCTAGTTCAGAGGGAACCAAAATACCACAGAAAAATTACTACAGCTTGTTTCTTTACCATAATACAAGTAGAGTTGGATTATCCGAATTTCTTCTCACTGAACTCTTCCCAGTAGCTTTGGGTTTTCTTGGTTGATAGTATCAGTAATTTGCCTCCCAGTCAAGCTCTCACTTCAGAAATGTATGGAAAGGGGAGAGAGAGAAGAGGTAGGTTTGCCATAGGAAAGAGTCTGGAGTCTAGGAGAAAAGACTTGGTTTTTCCACTAGGAGATGTAATTGATCACCTAGAAGGGGAATTGAGGCACAAATTGTGGGATCCATCCTTCTAGCTGACTACATTGCTGACATACAGATGCCAGGTCTAACTGAGATAATAAACCTAATCAGACTTCCATTCTACTGGACATTGCATAAATGCACACAGAATAGCCAATCCTGGAAATGCCTTTTTCAGAGCACTTCAGGAAGGCTGAAGGCAGGAAACCAATGGTTTAACTGTCCAGTCTTCTTTCTAAAGACTGTGAGACTCACCAAAAAAAAGAGAACAAGAAAGAAAGATAAAGACTGAGGGTAAAATGGAGGAGGAAGATGTGCAGTGGAGGAAGGGGAGGCCACAAGATGAAGCAAGAGACCTAAACAAAGACTTTCCAGCACACAGCAGAAAGGAAATCTAGCTAATCTTTTGAAGGACCCCACATCTAGAATCCTACTAGCCTAGACTATTTGGAAGACTTCAAAGCCTGCACAAAAGTCAGATAGTCCATTGATGCTAACAGTAATAGATCTTTATGGGGAGGGAGGGAAGAGAACCTACTTAACACTTTGTTGTTTTGCAGTTCTCTGTTGCATTGTATCATGAATTTATAGTTATGAAGTGTTTTTGTCTTATGCCTCTTCTAGTCTATAAACTCCCTACAGACAGAGACTCTGGCTTTGTATTTCCCTCAGTTCATTCTAGGGTTTCAGTGCTTCACAGATGTTTGTTGAATAAATGAATGAATGAATTAGCAAAAGATTTTGCAATAAGAAGTTAATTAGAAAGGGATCTCACTGTGAGGTGGCTAATTTCAAACCAAATGGTTCTGTTTGGAGGGGTTATTTGTTCTTTGACTGCCGTGTGACATTGGGCAAGTTACTTAGCCTCTAGACCTCAAAATAGGGTCAATAAAACCTGATCCCTTTTCTTTTATAGGACTGTTATGAGTATCAAATGTGATACTGCATATGAAAATATTGGTTCAGAAAATATATACTCATAACACATGAAATTCACTTGGCCAACCATCTATCAGCTGTGACAAGGATGAGGCAAGTGAGACATTTGCCTTGGACATGCAAAACTAAGGGGGAAAAGAAGATTTATATGCTTATGTCAAATTTTAAGAGGTAAAGGAGAATTCCTTCCTTTCTGTTAACAATAAACTACAAAAGTGAAAAGTGATATGTTAATAGTAACTGTTTGAAGGCATGATACTTTGAGAGGAATTGTTTGAGTGTTTGAGATGAAATGTCTGTTGTGTCAAAATAATATATCTATTTTCTCTAAAGAACATTGAACTGAAACTTATAATGCCTGATCCCTTGTCCAAGAGCTGCTGCCATAAACTTGGCAAATCACTTATGTAATCTGAGTTTCAATTTCTTTTTCCATGAGATGATCTTAAAAGTTCCTTTTGGCACTCGAACTCTGCAGCATCGGAACTAGCTAAATTCATTCTCTGTGTAGGACTCTAAAATTGTACTTTACCCCAAGTCCTAGTGACTGCTTAGCCAAATGGATATATATAGTCACCACTATAGCTCCTGAATCCCACAAGGGTGCTATACACTTACACAAAATCAGTCACAATGGCATAATAACCTCTTAAACATAAGTGAGAGAGCAAAAGCAAGAATGGTCATACATTTACATATGTAGAAGGGGAAAAGTAGGACTCTTCAAAAATCATAATCCAACTCATGTTTGCAACATCAAATAGAATGGAAGTCTGATTAGGTGTGAGTCACATTCTCCTACCAATGAACACTGTGTGTGTGTGTGTGTGTGTGGAGGGTCACAGAGAAATTTATCAGTGAAGTACATGAATAAGGGCAGAACCCATGTCCCCAGGGGAACTCACAACTCTGGACTACAGATCTTGATACCTTTGTTCTCTTTAGGGAAAAGTCGATACCAAAGCCATTCCTTGCTACTCCTATGCCACTGGTATAAACACAAGCTACATTTGGAAGAACATTAAGAAAGTGTAAACTTTTTTTTAAACAAAACTAAATATATGCATATTTCAGCAGCAAAAGAGTTGTGAAGTTGTAAAGACTGTCTTTCCCTTTTTCCACATAACAAGGGGCATCATTAAACATCGGTCTAAGATCTTAAGGAAGAGCAATGCAGTCACTCACACTCACCTTAGTTGATGTAACTATATGATTTATCGTGTTCTTGCAAACCATTTGGTGATCATCACTGACACCAAGTGGGTGCTAGCCTTAGTATGGTCCCGGGAAATTAAATTAGATATTATAAATGCTCGAATGGAGTTGGATCTATCATAGACATAGACCAAACACTGAATAATCCATAACCATGAGGGGTGGTATGGTTTCATAATAAGAAGCCAAAGCTTACTACAAGTGCAGGAGTCTAGAATAAATAAACCCTAGGTACCCCTGCAAGTCCCAATAAAGAGTAGATCATAGAAACCTAAACAAATGAAATGGCAAAGTTTGTTTGGAGTCAGGGGTTATGCTTGTAGATGCTCACAAGTTATCTACCAGTCACTATCTGTATTCCATCTTTGAATGGCATCATTCTACATCACTCTACCCTTTACCAATAAATAGGTGAATTTGACCAAGAATCCTTCCAGGTACATAGTGTAATATATGGTTCACTTACCCTCCCCCCAAATAAGCACAATAATGTACTAACATGGAAATTACCAGCAAAATCCAAAACAAAGCCATAAAAATACACTGAAAGTTCAAATAGAGTATTGCTTTATCAGTTGGGTAATAACGGGGAATAGGATACAGTGTCAATCTTTGGAATCAGGAAGACCTAAGTTTGAATACTACTTCAGGCACTGACTGGCTGTGTTACCCTGGACAAGTCATTAGTCCCTTTTCTAGCCTCATTATTCATATCTATCAAATAGAATTGGTATCATTTACCTCACAGAGTTGTAAAGATCAAATGAGATAGTACATGAAAAATAATTTGCAAACCTTAAAGCACTATGTTAATGCTAATGATTCTTGTTATTATCCTAGAATGGGGGAAGGGAAGACAACTTCTATATGAACTAAGCTGTTGTCAAAGTTATTGTCTTGTCCAGTTATCATTGTCCTGTCTCATTGCTCAGCATCCTTTCATTTCTGCCTCTGACTAGAGGAACTATTCTCTATTATCAACAGACAAGTGGAGATGCCTTCAGGAATTAAATATGTATTCAATAGATCACTCCCATCAGAGAAAGGCATACTAATGATCTTGTCAACAAGAGTATGAATATCCCCATGTCCCACCAGGGGAAGGAGGTATCAAACTCACCAACAGAAAGGTCCAGTGGCAAATTATATGACTATCATCCTGAATAGGACATTCTAATGGTGTTATCCTCTATTGCCATGGCCCTTTGCCTCTTCCTGAACTAAAGACCATTTCTTATTGTTAGTGACAATTTACTGTGAAAAAGTATCATGATGGGCAATGCGATACATTATGGCTGCTGAGACGAAACTCCCTACATGCCAATATACTTTGTGTTTTCATCTACACAATTACCAAGTGTAGTTATTTGTCCCCACTCTTGCTTCCATCTTGAGGATGATTTGAACCTCTACCCTTTCTGGGAATATCTAGAGTTAAGATGCCCAGCACCTAACATTCAGGGAGACTTTCAAATCATTCCTATTATAAAGCTTCCTCAAGGTTATGGTCAGGAAGTTAGGAAGCCTGTGATACATTTGGTCTTTTTGTAGTTTAAAGGCAAACTCCCAGAAAGAGACATGAGGGATTCGGCACAATGGATCATAATCCTCTTTGAGACAATAATTTGCCAGATTCTTAGTAAAATCTATTAGAACCTTTCTAGATCAAAGCTTCCCCTCCCTTTACCTCCTCAAAGACTGTCTCCACTGGACCATTTTTTGAGATAAGTGCTACCCTTGTACACAGACAGGACAAGTGTCTTGTACCACTCAGCTTGGAAGAACACATACAAACGAAACTGCATTTATATTATTTAATATTGCTTAGAGTAATCTTTTCTTTGAATAATCCATTCTGCTATTTGGAACCAGGTTAGCCAAACTGAGATAGTCATGAGAGTATCAATTATCTAGGGAGCCTAAATCTTGCCTTTATTTGTGAATGTAACCCTTCTGTTCACTTATCAAATTAAAACTTTTATTCAGTAGTTGTTTCCTTATGCTAAAATACAGACTCTCTTATAAAGAATATATTAAAACTTTAGGAGTGCAATCCAAATGCCCAATTAATCATCAATGTTGTTTCTGAACCCAGATGCCCTCCTCCCTTAATCAAATAAGAGTTTCATTCAGGAGAATATCCTTGCCACTCAAATAAAGTATTAGATCTTATAGAATCATTCCTTAATTTATTAGAAGATTCCCTTGGTCTGGTAAGCCAGGCTCACTCATCTATGAATCTGCTAGTCTTAGAGTTCTCCTATATATTAGACACCATTTCTCCTGCTCCTTAAAGAAGTGGAAACATCAAAGAAATGTGACAACTATGTCATCATGCCCAAGGTACAGTCCCTAAATGAAAAGGACCTTAACTCTAAGATATGAAATGGGTACATCAGAAAAGACATTGAGGGAATCTAGATGAATTGGGATTACCTTATTCTCCAGCCACTGTTACTGGCTACCTATTCCATAACCTAAATTCAAATACAAGACTTAAGTGATAACTTGCCATGCAAATGCAGGATGAAAGAAATTATACACAAAATGAGATCCAAAGATTAAGTGAATAAAGAGCTCCTAAAGGAGCTTCTATAACTATTTGAAAAGGAAAACACAATGGAGTGGAGACTACTGTCAGCTCACAGGAAAGCCCCAATGGAATATCTCCATACTTTGTCCTTCATCTACACTCTGATCATGAGGAAGAAGATAAACAGATTAAAATATGGTGCCTAATGAAAGAAGGAATTCTCCCTTTGACAAACCCTCACCAGAACTGGTGACCATGTTGTTAAATTACTGTGGATTTTAGCCTTCTTGGGAGCCTGTTTACAGGCAAGTCACTGAGAAAGTAATGGTGAAAATATGGCACATTGTAGGAGCAATGGGCCCCAGAATGCACCCTCCCGTGGTCCCACTTGACTATGAATATATTACAAGAGTAAATATCTTAGGTGATTGGCGTATTTCCTTTTTTATTTAGTTTCTTAATGCAAAGCATTATGCTTACTGACTGGGTGAAATGGAAATTTCCAGAGCTCCTCAGTGTGCTGGTGAAGTCTTTCAGCCAGCTATCACTAGCCTGTGTCAGGCCTGGTCTTAAACCCTAACTAATCCAATGCTGACATCTTCAAAGGAAGGCGAAATATAGTCCTATGAAGAGATTCTTCATCTCAGGAATGTTTATAAAGGCTCTGAGGCCAGAACCAAAAGGACCTATATTTCAATGTCTTAAATCCTAAAACTCAGGGGAGGAAAAAGAGACATTAAAATTAACAACATAATTAAAGGATATGGAACATAATTTGCATAAGTGTACCTGAAAAGAAAGTTTTCAATTAAATCAGTAGTACTGGTGAGTTCTTTGAAAATCTCAGAACTCTGGATGGTTTATCAGTTGGAACTATATTGCGAGTTTCAGATGACTGGTCTTAACAAGACAGACCACACTCTTTTTTTTTCTGCTTTTTCTCTCTGTCCCCCTTTGAGTTCAGACAATATTAATGTTGTAGACCATCATAAAAAAAAATAGCCTGTTATTTAGCTTACATTGCCAACCAATGACAAGATATTCATTGACTGGTTTGGACTGGGTTTCAGAAACAGTGATACCTGGAACATAGTCCAAGAATTAAGTGAATTGTTAATTTTTTTCTTGGATTTACTTCCTGGAGTTCATATTTGTTGTGTTTAGACTGCTTTTCTTAAGTCCCCTTGAACTTTGAAAAATTAGGACAAATGAAAAATAAGGAATAGTAATTCTTTCCCAAATTGGACCTGGTGACCAGTTGTTGACCCAAGTGCAAAGAGTGAACTGATGAGTCAATACTAGACTTTTGCAAAGTCTAAAGCATTACATAAATGTGGCTATTATTTCTCTCCAGATAGTATATAATATTAGCTATTATTTCTCTCCAGATGCTATATCTTTCCAATATTAGGGAATTTGCATATCAAGATAGGAATCCAAATATGCATGAACAATTGAACAAACCACTTACTCGACTCCAACCAGGACAATAAATCGGTGGTTTCTAATGAGTCAGAGATTAAGGAGGTGGTTTCCTGTACTTCCATAGAGTGCATGCCTTGATTGAAAACCAAGGTCCACAGACTTTGCTTTCCAATTATTGATGAGTGAGAACCCCCTCAATTCAAAACTGACTGCTTTCTTGGAAAAGAAACACCACTTTCATTGATCTTTAAAGTTAGAAGACCTTAAAATGTAGAAAGAAGAGTATTTCTTCACCCTCAGGGAAGAGCTAAGAAATAATCCGTGGCTAAGAGAGGCAGAATGGTGAAAGTATGCATCAGAGGACCTGGGTTCAACTCCTTGCTCTACTACCAATACTGTAAAATTGAGCAAGTCATTCACTTTTTCTGTGCCTTCATTTACTTATCTGTTAAAAAAAAATTAAATATATGGAGGGAAGAGTAGATAATTTCTTCCAGCTCTAAATCTTTGGTCCTAGCTTGTGATCTGACTTAACCAAAAATGGTAAGAGCATCCACACATCTTTTTCCCACATTTGCTCTTCTTCTGGTTAAGAAGATAAATTAATATTTGACTTTGCTCTTGTTATATCTGTATTTTTTTTACTTTGCTCTTGTTTCATCATATCATCCAGTAGAGCAATAGTATCTTAGCCCTATTCTAACACTTTCCATTATCTGATGGCCAGAAGAGCAGGAGCTTTGGGGTCTATGATGTCTATCAGTCTACTATTCTTTTCTGCTGGAATCAGAAAGCACAAGTCTTCCTCTGTCCTGTCTCTATATTCCTGCTGGACTAGAAATCCCTCCTTATCCCTTTCTAGTTGTCCACATTGAAGACCCATTCAATTTAGAACAGGCATGGTTTGGTATTCTATTTCCATACTCCTTTCAGAATTATTAAATGGCTCAACACTTTCCTTAGCAAATGGGTTTAATGATCAAGAGGCAGAGAATAAAGGAAAAATAACTATGACTAACACAAGTGTTAAAGATTCACAACCTTCTCAAAAATGTTGTAAATATTTCACTTTTTCCCTCTGGGGTTCCCTGCCCCAGTCATTACTGTACCTTTTTTAAATGGTTAATGCAGAACTCTCCTTTGTAATTTGCTTGTCCTAGGAGTGGTCCACTGGCTGTACAGAGTAGAAATTTTATGGCAGAAGAAAAGGAATTCAGAAATACATTCCAAATATGGGATCCAATGACAGAGATTTGACTAGTAATGCTACTAGACTACATTTGCTTTTGAGAAAATGTTACCATGAATTATAGCAACTTTCACAACTTTGTTTTAAATTTGATGGGTCTTCAGTCTTGGTGACCAGTCAGGTTCTTGAGATTAACTCCCATGAGGTATTAGAACAACAGGAATACATCTGTGTTCGCTTTATGAGCTGTCTTTCCAGATGCAATGGTTTGAGACATATTTGAAGTGGAGACTTCATTTTAAGATGGAGTTGCAAAAAGAAAATTTTAAATGGAATTACAGACCTCTATTAATATAGCAATCTGGAATTGTGGCCATTATGCCATGGAAAAAGAAAAGACTGGGCAAATTATTTTACCTTTTTTTTCAGGGTCTTCTTGCTGGCTACTAAGGGTTCTCATATATAGGCAAATATGTTATTGTGCTAATATTGCATATTACTGCATGCATAATTAAATTCTGTTGTGGAAAACAGAATGCTGTTATTCGAGTATTTGTTGCAGACACCTATTTTTCCTATATGTTGTGATGAGGAATATGAAAGATATAAATGTCTACAGCAATTAAATGTTAAGGTTATCTACATAAGAACTAGGAAGAATTACTACTGCTGCTTTGATAATATAATGTCCTTACCATGTTCTTGACTGGTCTACTGTATATATATATATAAACTCCCTAGTTCTACAACACTTTTTACATGCCCTATTGTTGTGATGTTTGTAATATTCAAATATTCCATTTGAGCAGTGAAGAAATTTCACCTCAGCATTTCCCCTCTCCATGCATTTCTCTCCCCTCCTTAATTGTCCAGAGCCTAAGTTCAGGCAGCTGACCTACCAACGTGACTCAAATAAGGGTGCTCTATAAGAGAGAGTTACCCGATAATGTGTCAAGTGGCTAAACCACAGTATTTGAACGACTAACTGGCTGTGGCACAGCTACTGGGAAAATTATAAAAATGTATTTCTACTGTAGCCCGTTGAGTTCATTCAGTCAGCAATCACTGGTCTGTGTCCTAGTAGTCTGGCCTTGTATCTAGGCTGATCCAAAGTTGATTTTATCTTCAGAGACAGTCAAGATGGAATATGGACTGACCACACAGGGATTCTTCAACTGATGATTTTCCAAGAAAGCTCTCAGTCCAGATAAAAAGTACCCATTTTCCTAAGTCAAAGGGTAGAGTTCTTTCATTCCCAGCAATCTTAATGCTGGTGGAAATACAAAATTTAAAAAATTAGGAGTAGGAGAGGCTATTACAACCAACCCTTTTCCATCTTAATCTCAAAGTGATTTGCAAGGCACCTGGGAGTGTTATAATTGCTGAACAAAAAATGTCACATCAGCACCAGAAAGTTCCTTTGAAGTTTTCCTAAACAAAGTCCCTAGGTTAATTTGGGGGGGAAAAAAGACAAAGGATAGATGTTGCCCTGGGAATGAGAGTTATAAAACAATTTTCTAATCCTATAGATCTTCAAATATACCCATGATAAAAAATGGATGAGATTAAACATGGGAATTGGAATAATAATTTTGTAGTCAGAGGTTTGAAATCATAGATATCAATACTGACTCTACCTATCTCTTCCTACATGCCATCTCCTATATCCCCATCACCCAGGAAAGAAAGGACCTCATCTAAGCAGACTACATCATTCCACCATAGTCCTGATGACATGATCATTTCTTGAGGGATCTTTTAGTGCAATATTCTAGAATTCTAGGAACAGGCAGCCATATGAACCCAAGGTATACTTTGCTCAGAATCCGAAGTAGAACGTGGAGCTTCTACTTTGACTATTTTATTGTCACTTGCTGTTTCCTTATCAATTTTTCACTCTCAGAATTGACCCTGGGAACTCAAGATCAGAATTAGACACAAAGATTATTGCAAATTCAGATGCAGCTTTGTTTTGTAGGCCTAAGGCCTAAATCATATAGTATGCTGAGGGGAGAGATCTTGAGCCCAGCAAGAGGGAAAAAAAAGTTCAAAAGACAGACTTAAAAATGCCTTGGGGTTTCGCTCACTAGCTGGCTGGGGTTGCATCACAAATGAGCACATCCTAGCTAAAATGCTGGCCATGCAGATGACAGCAAAGAACCACAGAGGACCCAAAGAGGCCACTGAGCATCAGAAGACAAAAAGATGGCAACAACAGCAGAGAGAAGTCGCCAGAAGATGCAGCACTGCAGGCAGAACAGAGAAGAGAGCCCTGTTGGTTAATCAGAGACAGCAGGGCCCTCAAGGACATCACCAGAAGACAATGGTGTCTCAGCAGCAGCCAAGGGTATGATTTACCATAAGTATTTTTTAACTCTTTTATCCTCCCTCTTAGAGTCAATACTCTATATTAATTTCAAGGCAGAAGAAGGGTAAGGGCTAAGGCATGGGGGATAAGTGACTTGCTCAGGCTCACACAGCCAGGAAGAGTCTGAGGTCACACTTGAACCCAGGACTTCCATCTCCAGGCCTGACTCCTAATCCCAGTGAGCCACCTGTCCCAATTTACCACAATTATTAATGTTCCTTAGTTTTATCTGTTCTTGTGAGTATCCCCTTATTAAGGAGCTCCCTATAGGGAGTATATTCCAGTGGACATGGGAGCATTTTCTTGGCTCTTATGCCACTATACTACTTGATTCGATATTTTTTTTTCTTTGAATGTATGTTTCAAAGCAAACACATTAGTGTGCAAAAGATACAAGCTATGCTTATTAGTATACACTAACCCATAAAGCACTTCAAACACTGTAGAAGGCCTACAGGAGGAATTCCTTTAGAGGGTGGAAAGGTGATCTGAGTGGCCAGGTCTAGAGGGTATTATTTTAATTTTAACTATTTGGCAGTCATTTTTGCCCAATGTATATGCTACCTAACCTAAAATAGAATGTGTAATCCATTTCATCTATTTTATGGTACTTGACATTTCTTTATTAATTGATTTGGGAAATTTTTCATAATTAGATATAAAAATTAACATGCTTTTAATTGCAACTTTGCCCCATAGGCCCAAAGCTCAAGACACATAGGAAGCTGGAGAGAGAGAATCTGAGCCCAGCAAGAGAGGAGGCAATAGCTAACTGGCTGGGGTTTGCATCACAAAAGAGCTACATATAACCACATTACAGATGAAGAGATCAACCAGCAGCCACAGTACATCAGGGTATAGAAGACTGAAAGAGGCCATATAGATGCTGAAACCAGCAGATGGTAGCAAAAAAACAATGCAGCACAGATGCCTTTGCAGACAGAAAAGATACCCCTAAGGAGAAAAAAAAAAGCAATAGCAGAGGACCCTAGAGCTCAACTGATTATATCACCAGAGGCTCCCTCATTAGTGGCTCAGCAGCAGTAGGGATGGGATCTGGCTTGACCATGCAGGACCACATGGCTCCCCTATGGAGGTGCCCAAATCTGTGTTTCCTGGTCACCTGTGTGTGTCCCCACCTGGTAGTGTGGTAACTTGGGGAAGGATGTATCCCAGGATAGATGAGGGACCTTTCTTTTCATTTATTTTGCTATACTGTTTAAAAAAAAGAGGTCTTTTGCTCTGAACTAGTGGGTCCTTTGGTTAACCTGGTAAAAACAAACATATCAGCAGGTAATTTTAAACTATGTTTTTGAATGTGCGCTTAACTACACAGTACCTCGAATATATTGTCCAAGGAGTCCACTTGTAAGGGTCCAAGATGTGTTCAGTCAGGAAGCTCTTCTTTTTTTTTTTACATTGATAAATGTATATATATTTTCAGTCTCAAATAAATGTTTTTCAGATTCAGAGGCAAGTTCACTCATTACTTTCAACATCAGAAACCTAAGAGTAAGAATTAATGAACCAAGACTGTGGGAACTACAATACGTGATCGTCTGGAGCTCTGTCCTAGGCCAGCAGCATCCTTTTCACCACCACTTAGCTCTTGTCACATGGCCACGTACTGTCACATACACAGGAAGTTGGAAGATTTCCTGACCCTAAACAATAACTTGTAATCATTGACATGCAGAAGGGAAAGCAATGTGGGACTGAAAGGTATACAAAATGCTTTGCCTCTTCTCCGCTGTCATGGTTACCTGTAAGGGAAGCCCTAGAGGCAGCATCATTTGTATCTTACAGATGAGAAAAGTGAGCCTCCGTGGAGGTGATGCGCTGCCTTTTCTCACTGATCATTAAGAAGTAGAGACAAGGGTGGAAGGTCAGGAGTTTCTGGTTAAGTCCAGTCCCCTTGCCACTCCACTAGAGCTGCTTTCATTTGCGTGTCCCCAGAGCCCACCACAGTGTATTTTGTGTGTTTATTGAAATAGATCAATAGCATTATTCCATACTATCCAAATCCATCTGGGCCCTCATTACATCAGGGCATTTCCTTAGTTTATGTCTAATGGACTCCCTGTCACTCTTCACACAGTAGATAATATGAACTTCCCCTTCTGTTTAGGACTAAGTGGTAACTGTTATAGCCTAATTATATGAACTTTCCCAGGGGGTTTTGGTTCCGGAGAGACTACTACCATGCAATCCGAAAAGTAGCAGCAACTTGTGAAAATGACTATCACGTAAACTGCTTTAAGAAAAAGGAAAGTGAAGCATTTTAAATCTGCTTCTTCCTGCCCTCCCTTGTTTCTTCCAACTCCTAGCAAGAACTAGGTAAGTACAGTTATATTCCTTTCCGATGATCCAACTTCCCATGCAATCACATTACATACCTTGGAAATTCAGAAGACTACTAATATTAGTATGTCCTACCGATGTACTGTTTTTGTTCCCTTCCCACCTTGCGGAAGACTCCCCCATGACATTTTCTCAATATTGTATTTTGATTTTCAGTCTCCCAAATTTAAAGGAAACCACAAAATAAATTGCTAGAATTAAGTTGCAAAAAATATGAAAATTGTTAGAAAAGAGAAGTGAAACATCTTTTGGTTCCCCAAGTAGAAAAAAATCACTTAAACAAAAATATGTATGCTCATCTCTATACATGCATACATTTACAAAAATCTCTCTGGTTCTTCACAATCAACTTCACACTAAAATTATTCTTCCTTCCTGACTAAACTTGAAGAGATATGTATACTGATGTTTTCTACTATATTTCACAAATATGTAATGCTAGATTTCAAAAAACTTTTCATTCTAGTTCAAATCAGGTTGATTTAGAAATTCTCACTGACACTCTGCCTCTTCCCCACCCCCACGCCCAGTCAGAGTCTGATAAATTATTTCTAAAAGTTCTTTGTATCTTTTAAAGGAGGGAAAGGATAATATGCTCAAAATCACATAAACAGCAACGAATACACATTTAAGCAGACGCACAAACTGATAAAGAAAGTCATGAAACACAATATATCTACAAATAGATATAAGCAGATTTAACCCTGAAACATTAAAATATTTAAAGTATTTATTTGCTAACATTCTTAGCCCTGCTCTTAAGCCTGAATTGGGAAAAGAAAATCTTCATCAACATACGCTGGAGCGGAAAGATTTAGCCAGAATCTCAACTTCCACTGTATCTGCTAATTCCATTTTCAGCATGGGACATCTCTTATCCTATCCAGCTACCAAAGACTGCTATGCAATCTCTATGGGTTCTTCCAAGCTTGGTTCCAAATTAATGCAACATGTCCATTGCTCCCCTTTTGTCCTGACATCCACTTTAATGAAGCAACTTGGCCTTTCCCCTATTCCTGATAACACCAAATATGTTCATTTAGTGTGAGATTTCAAGGAACCAGAGACAATGCTAAACTCACTATAGCTGATCCAATGACAGGGTTTATTATAGGCTGGTATTAAGCACTGGTGGACATACTCATCATAAGAAGGATGCAAGATGATGCATATGTTCTCACCTCACTGTACCCTACTAGGTCCCTGTCTTTGGTTCTCAGAAATAAAGTCACACATCATAACTGCTCCAAGAGACTTGACTCTACCTACTTGTAGCCAGACAACTACTAAGAACTAGATGGGCTTATGCTGAGGTAGAAAAAGGGAGATGAAGCCTTTTGGAAATCTTCCCATCTATGTCGAACAAACCCTTAGAACCTCTGCATAGAATTATTCAATTACCAAACATTTATTAAAGTCTTACTGATATAAAGGAAAGACAACATCATCAGTCCTCAAGGGGCTTACAACATAAACCAAGCAGTGTGAACATGCAAGGTAGCTATAGAGAGGAAGATCCAAGCAGCTAGGAGCACTAAAAAGGATCTCCCGGAGAAGCCGGGTGTTAAAGGAAGCCCAGGGTTTCCAAGAAGAAGAAATGAGTTGGAAAGCAATCCAAATGTAGCTGACATCCTATGAAAAAAGTCTCAGAAATAAAATATAGAGGGTCATATCTAAAGGGTAAAAAATGGGCCAGTAGGTTTAAGAAAAGAGAGTATAAGAACACTAATGAGACAGGGTCTAGATTGCGAAGAGCTTTAAATGGCAAACAAAAGACTTTTATTTGATCCTGAAAGTAATAAGGCACTATTGAAGTTTATTAAGGTAGTGCCATGGTCAGAAATGTGCTGTAGGAAAGTCACTTTAGCAACAGTATAGAGGATTGTTTGGAATGAACCAAGTGAGACTTGTGGTCAGAGGGTTACTTCTGACTCTAACTCAGAGAGTTAATATATATGATGGAAAAGAAGAGAATGTATACAGATGTTATAGAGGTAGAAATAACAGAATTTAATTTGCAACTCAAAACTTTTTAAATTAATTTTAAAAATTGATTTTTGCATGGAATCAGGGGAAAATAAAATGTTATTTTTTTTAAAAGAAATGAAAAGAATTGGTAACTAATGAAGTTGAACTCATAGGGGCTGGTGAGATCATTAGGTGAGATAATATAAAGAAAAAGAAAAAAAAAGCCCAAGACAGAGCCTTTAGTGAATATGGCATAAATGAAGATCCAGCAAAGAAGATTAAGAAAGGATGAGACATGTAGGAAGACAACCACAAGAAGGTAGTGCCACAAAAGCCCCACAAGGAGAGAGTATCCCATCTTATGTAGGTAACAATAGCATTCATGTAAATTTTTAAGGTTTTCAAATCATCTGCCTATATTAACTCATTTGATCCTCTAAACAACTTTATGATATAAGTGCTATTATTATCTCCATTTTATAGATAAGGAAATTGAGACACCGAAGGGTTAAGAGATTTGTCCAGGGTCATATAATAAATGTCTGAGGTAGGATTCAAACTTCTTAATTCCAACTCCCACTCAATATTGACCATGCCACCTAGCTAAGTATAGGAGGTGGTAAAATTATTTTAGAACCAGGATTGAGCCTATGGATATTGATCCATTAACCTCTAGAGGTCTATAACTCCAACGAATGGGAAAAGAGACTCAGTCTAATCTGCCTACATCATTCCACCCTCTAACTAATCTTATCATTCAATGGATGATGCTATGAAGGAGACTCCCATATGTTTGGGAAACTGCTTGGCCTACTGCAAAAAATAAGTGATGGAAACTGAGTCAGGATCTCCTCTGAAACATACTAACTTAATGACCTTGGACAAGTCATCAAACATCTCTGAGTCTTAATTTCCTCTGTTGTAAGATCTTCCTCTTTGTGAATTCACTTTAGTCTGAGAGTTTTTGAAAACAAGTTCAGGTAGCCTACAAGTGATCCAAGACAAAACCAAGGCAAAACTCTCCTGAGCTTTATATATAATACAAGTACAAAATTACCTTTGCAACATAAGTGTGTTGAGATGAAATACTGATGGTTACATGGGAGAAAGGACTTTAGCACATAAGATACAGTTTATTAAAACTGGAAGAGACCTCCAAAAATATAGAGAGAATTTTAGATGTTACTACAATCTGCTACTCAGGGTAACTGAATTGTAGGAACAAGGAAGCAATAGTTGTTTATAATCATAAACCTAACAAGGACATCATTGTCAAATGAGATATTTGTAGAGTCCTTAACAAAGTGCCTGGCACAAGTTGGTGCCTAATAAATTCTCATTGTCTCCTCTCTCTCTCCCATCTGTCTCCTTCCCCCTCTGAAAAAAAAAGCCTATACACAGTATATAAAATTGGGAAGAAATGAAATTTTGAGCTGGTGTTTCTGAAACTGCCATTTTGCTCTCCTACAAAGCCAGGTGTGTTGGAAGGAAAGCACTAAGTGAAATATCTTCAGAACAGGCCAGAGAAAATAGGAGAGTGTGGTTTACTTGGATGGTTTTCCATACTTATCTGTGTTCCCCTGGATCACGTATGTCCCTTAAGAATCTTGTAGTATGCGCTATACCATAAGCTACTTGAGGTCTTGGGCACAAAGGACATAAAAGGATGAGTAATAATGTTGCTCCTTCGTAAGGTCAGCAATGGCCATGTCTACAGATCCCTGCCTTAGACCCTTGATAAGACCAGAGAGTTCAGGACCTCAATAGATCTCTAAAGGACAACAGAAACTTGGCACAATGCCTTGTGTGTGTGTGTGTAAATACAGTGGGCACTTCACTCAAATCAAACCTAGAATGCTACATCTGGAAACAAACAACCTTAGATTATAGAGCAACCGAGCTGGAAAGATCTTTAAGGAAACTGAAGAAAGATGCTTCCTTGCTCAGAATGACAGTTTACACTTTATAAAACTGGCTCTGGAACTCAGATCATCTGACCCATCATATCCACATTGCCCCTTATCAAGGATACATCTTGTGGTACAGGTAGGAAAAATGCTTGACAACATCCCAAAGTTAATACAGTTTAATCTTTGGTGTCTTTTCCAAATTTCTCCTGTTGTGTGTCTTCTTCCACATCAGCCTGAAGCCCAGAGCCTCAAACTATCCCAAAAACCTCATGTCATGGCAAAATGAAGCTGGTACACATCCACGATGCATCTACACTAAAGATGGCAGAAAAATCTAAGAATTAGAGGAAGGAAAGCAGTAATTGCTGCCAAGAATTTTAAAGAAACATTAGCCTCTTCTACTCTAAGGTTGTTTGCTTGACTCAGAGAAAAACTCATATTTCTGAGCTGGTTCTGCTATAAGTTCACCTATTATAATAGTTATTGCTTATGGGAAAAAGGGGATAATAAAATACTGAGACCTGATGATCATGGAGAAATTGATTTCCAGAGAATTTGGTGTTTATCCCTCAGGAAAAATAGTGCCCAAGAAAACCATAGTTTGCCCAAAGTCCTGGGCCTGGAAAACACAGAGGGATTGAATGATGAGCCTTTGCCAAAAGGTCAGCAACAGTTTCATCCTCAGTAACCCCTTTTGAGCCCTTCCCTATTCGCTTGAGCAGGTCTGTTTCCAATATCACGGGGTATTGCCTGTCAATTTGTGGGACCCTGATACGATGAGATATTAGGTTTTGTTTGACTGTTTTCTCACAGAGAGATTTTGACAGAGGTCACAGGGAAAGGAAATGTTTAACCCAGATGAGTGAATTGTGAGTGTAATTTCAGGCATCAGTGAGGAAGGTATTCTAAGGCAGAGGAACCTTCTCAATTGCCTTCCAACATTTAGCCCAGACTCTGCTTTATCGGATTTGTCAGAGCAGATGTGACTAAGACACTCTTTTTGGGGGAGATGGGATGGGCAAAATAGACTGATTCAAATAGACACACTCTAACCCTGGATCTGCTCATGCACACTTTCCACATAGATACTCTCTTGTTCCATGTAAAGACTACAGAGAGGACTCAGGATTGTGCGTTTAAGATCTAGCATCCACTAGAACTCTCTTTTCTCCTTTAATGTGAATTCTGAAACACTACAATCCATATGTCTTATAGATTGAGTTGAGTTCTCAAGAACTTTAAGAATTATCCAGCAAAATACAATTTGTGCCTCTGTCGTGACAGAGGTTACAACAAGGCTTTCAGCTGCTTTTATATCTTAAAATTTGTGACAGTTTCAATAAACAGAAACTTTACTATGAAAAAAAAAAACATCAGAATCTGTGGCAATCACTCTTCTCTAGCTCAGCTAGTTAAGACTTCTGCCACTGTAATAAACTACTCTTTTTTCTCTTAAGGTTTGCCCTGGAGGCAAACCTAGAACTCCAGAGATCCCAACCCCAAATTTTCATAAGTCAAAAAAAATTGGTGGGATCCACCACCAAGCCCATTTCCTTGGCTCCTCTGCTCTTTGCAGGGCTTGCCATTGAGTATGTTCTATCTGTTCCAAGAGAAATGAGTCACCACCAGGAGACAATAGGATACCAAGTGGAGGGGCACTGGAACCCACATCTCTGCCCTGTTCTTCAAGGAGAGCAGAACCAGGATCAGAGTTTCTGAAAACATGAGTCAAACATTAGCTGGAGAAGGTGGTGTATTTCTCTTTTGCCTATCCACAAGAATATTCTTGAGTGGCCAGAAAATTAAACAATACAAAACCTTTCACAGAGATCCTAGGTTTGGGGCAGCTTGTGTACTCTCAGGGACCTATAGGTCTATGAAAAGCAGAGGCAGAATCAGTATTTTACTATGCGATATCATTTTTATTGTTTCCATGCAAAGAGTGAGTCCACCATAAAGAGTATCAAAGGGTGCCTGTGTTGTCCTTTGGGGAATCAGCTCCATCATACCAAAATCAGATGACTAGGGCTCGATGAAAAATAGCACATCAGGAAGCAGGGAGTTCAAGGCCAAGAGACATATTTTTAAATGAATGTTTTGTAAGAAAAATGCAATCCAACACAAACACATGGGTGCAACTCCAAACAGGCAAGTAGTCTACAAAGATCTGACCAGTGTTCACTAGGCCATTTCTGCTTCCCCAGAAACTCCTAGTTCCCTGAGGTCTGATTTAATGGGAATTCGAAACAAGTTAGGCATCCCAAATTAGTCAGCTTCTGCTCTAGAGATTGTATGGTTGTACTGCTGACCTAAAACACTTCAGCTGATCTAGAACCTCTCTCTTGCAGTCAGTAATCTTGGTTCTCTTCACTGAAACTCTGCTACCCACTTTTTTTCAATTCAGCATTTAGTAAGTACACTTTATATGAAGAGAATTCCCATGGTACTGTTTTTCAAGGAGAACAAAAAAATATATATGCATATGACATATTATTAATTAAATTATTAAATATTTTACAATTAATTATTCAAAATATATTAAAATTAAAATATATTATATAAAATATGTTAAATACATAAACTATTAAAACAATTAAAATCTAATTAAATATATAAAATATTAAAAATATATATAATATAGTCCTTGTGAGATTTCCTACAATGAATGTTGAGTGCTCAGAAAAAGACTAAAATAAGGAGCTAGGCAAGTATAACATCTGAGGAGAGAAAGTCCTTCTTGAGGGAGATGTGCTATCAAAGAAGGCTTCCTGGAGGAGATGACTTTTGAGCTGGTCTTTAAAGGGTGGGTAATAACTCATTTCACCTATTTCCCTCTTATGAAGCAAAAAGACTCAAAGCTGGGAGGGAGAGTAGAGCTGGAAAGGAATAAGGAGTGGACAAGTATCATTCATCAAGGCTGGACCCATTGCTTCAGCTACTCCAGGCAGACCATAAGGGGAATAAGACTCAGGATAAGATACTGGAGAAGACAGTGATGCCAGGATTGGATAAAAAAAAAATAAAAATAAATTTTTTAAAAGCCTTGAAAAGACAGAGCACCAAAGAAAATTTTGCTCAAATGCCAGCTTTTTCAAGCCAGCATAGTATTTCCTTTTGTCCTTTAGCTGATAAGGCTCAGGGAAGAGTAATCTTTCCTTCATGTGACTAAAACATGATACAATTGATTGTTAGATTATTCCTTAACCTTCTGGAATGGAAATTCAAAATACAGTGGAAATATGGCAAGTAACCAACAACATGAAATCATTCATCCCCTTTTAATTTGCCCACAATCGTTAATTCAGGGACAGGCAACTTTTCTTTTCACAAAGGAACAGATTTTCAAGCCCTCATTTATCTTGGTGATGTCCTTTTGGGTCAGTCTTCAGGATCCAATAATTAAATCATGGCTTTTAGTGCCCCATTGGACAGCAATAAATTAATTAATATAGATACTGAGTCCAGTGGTGTTAGATGAACACTCATTCTGACCAGGCCTGTTTTTCAAAATTGAATTTGGACTTTGGGGCCAAGGCCGAGAATTCATTTTCTCATAGTGACCAGCCTTCCATAATTGTTGTTGCTCAATGTTCTCAGTGACGTCAATGGTTCAGTCCCATTAAACTCAACTCATTTTGACTTAATTCAGCCCTGCTTATTTTCTCAACAAGTCTCATCTGGTCTTTTCTTGTTTGTTCTCAGCTGGCGTCCATTCCTGGGGCTTAGCCTCTTCTGATCTGGATCTAAGCCTGAAGAGCGCTTGCCCAGTAAAGAGTGTTTCTCTCTTGGGCAGCGAGCCTCCAAGCCAGCCATAGCTCAACAGTTCTCATTCTTCAAAGTTCGCTACTGCTCACATGCCTGGCAAGCAACTATAGCCCTTCTTTTTCAATCAATAACAGCCAAAGGAAGGAATGAAAGGAAGGGAATAAGCCCCTTTATAAATATTAACCCTGCCAGGTAGTTGCTATTATTTTCCCCCCTTTTGCAGTTGAAAAATAGGACGCAGGACGAGGTTAAATAGCTTGTCCAGGATCAACCAGTCAATAAGTTCCTGAGGCTAGATTTGAACTTTGGTCTTTCTGACACCAGGCCCAGCCCTCCAATCACTATTCTACCTAGCTGCCAAGCACCTCAATTTGACTCCTACATCCATACATCCACATCAGACAAGAAAGTGCGGCAGAAATCTCAAAAGAGGCAAATCATCCAGGCAGGCTACCCTGCTTTATTATGGTTCTGATCTTTCCCACAACTTGCTGCTTCAGAGCAAGTCCACCTTCCCCAGAATTCCTTGAGAACCCAGAAAATGGCAACAGAGACCATATTCTCCATATTAAGAGGAGGAATCGATCCCCAGAACCCGTGGAACTACTTACTCTCTTTCCATCATTTCAGGGGAAAACAGCAATAATTTCTGAGCCCTTCAGATATTTGGAGAGCACTTAATGGGCATCAGTTTCACTACTAAGAATGCTGGTCATAACAAAGTCCAGGCAATGAAATTCTATCCTGAGCATCTACCCTTTGACCTGAACTGTGCTCAGTGAGAGGGGACACAAGACCTTGTATTGTCTTTGGAATGTGGAAAGAATACTGACCCTGGAGCCAGAGGACCTACATTCAAATCCTGTCCCCAACACATATTACATGTTGTGACACTGGGCAAGTCAATTAAAAATAATAATAATCTCCCTGGGTCTCAGTTTCCCCATCTATAAAATGAGGAGGTTGGACCAGATGACTTTTGAAGTCTTTTCCAGATCTAAATTTATAACAGAAAGACTAACTTCACACAATGCAAGAGAATAAAATCAAATGTAAACCTCTAGAGTAAAGACTTTACAGGCATGCTAGTACCAGAATACTGGATGGCCCAGGAAATCCTTTTAAACTCTGAGACTCTCTGATACTCCTTCCTCATGTTTCCCATATGACTTGCCCAGGATCTTTGTGCACTCTCAGGGGTTCTCAACACAGCTGTTTGTCTATTGGTCCTTCCCCTGCTCTCAAGGAGATTACAACTTAATTGGAGAGTGAAGTAGTAGGGAAGGACCAATGGACAAACAGCTGTGATGAGAACCAGTGAGAGTGCACAAAGATCCTGGGCGAGTCCTATTATTTTTAATTGACTTGTCCAGTGTCACAACACGTAGTATATGCTGGGGGCAGGATTTGAATGTAGGTTCTCTGGCTCCAGGGTCAGTATTCTTTGAGTCCCATGAGATATTTTCTCAAGTTGAATTTAACTGAATTTTCCAGGGGCATCTTATCTCTGTACATCACAATGGACCCTGTCTTATCTACATTTTGTAGGTCTTACAGCACCAAATACTTCCAGCACTAAATATTCTCTGCACAGAACATCTGCACAGAACACAGAACACAGTCTTTAATGTCTATTTTAATTGAATTGTGCTTTTACCAAAGCATTTATTTATGAAAGAAAAAAAGGATTTATAGAAATGAAAAATGTACAGTTCTGGAACTTGAAAGTACATGTGAAATGACTACCACAAAGAAAGGGAATGGTTTACAAGCTTCTTAACCTATCCCATTCAATTACAATTTCCATAGCCTTGATTACCTGCCATGATTCTTCCTGAAGCCATGAGCAATCTACCTCTGCCTATGCAATTGAGGAATTGTCTCTCTCTTGTCTTCTACCAATTTGGGATCCGTCAAGCCTGCTGCTCATTTGTTCAGCGGAAGCCAGGATTACCTCCATGATGAGGTGATTATGAATGAAATGAAAGAGATGGCTACCTCCAAAAGGAGGTAGATTGTTTTAGAAAGGCCTAAATGGAAGGGAAATGAGAATATTTCTAGGTGGCAATCCCAGGTTCCCTCTCAAACATTTAAGAAGTATCCAATCTAAGACAATCAAGTTCAACCACATCTTCCCACTGAGGTTCTTCTGTAAATAACCATCTTGTCTCACTCCAAAGGGTTTTTTTCCCCCTTTGAAGCAAGATCCATGAAGCAAGACACAATGTCATTAGGACAGAAAGTGCACATTTCTAAAAGTCTAGAGATATCCCCTAAATATTCACAAGGACAGGCCTTTACCCCACCCAGTACCACTTTTTTCATCACATAATTGTCAACAAGAAATATTTATAAACATCTGTCATACATGAGTCATTGTTATAGATGCTGAGAATATATGGGGAATAATACAAAGTCCCTATCTTCAAGGAATTCATAATCTATTAAAATATGCCACATTTATATAGTACTTTACAATTAACAGAACACTTTTATCTGAGATGAGGATGGGAAAATGACTTGTCCAAAAACCCCAAGTCATTAAGTCCCGGAGTCAAGATGTGAATCCAGGTTTCCTGACTCTAAGCTTAGTGACCCATACACAATAACTGAAGTAGAAGATGGCCACTTAGTAATGCAAAGATAGAAACAAAGTGGGAAGAGAAATGAGAAAGAACTAGATATAGGATATTACTTCCAGCTGATGGAACTGGGAAAGGCTTCATAGAGGAAGCAACAACAAAACAAGAACTTAAATAGATAGGATTTTAGTAGCCTGACTGGGAAGTCAGTAAAAAATTATTTTCTTCATTGAATTTTTTTCTTTTTCCAGTTGACAAATTTTGCTTTTAAACCTATTATTTTCTTTTTGTATTAATTATATCTCATTTCCCCATTTTTCTTTCACCTGTCTTATTTGATTTTTTAATTCATTTGTGAGTTCTTCCAGCACTTGAGACAAATTTCCATTTTTCTTTGAATTTTTGTATGTGGTTACTTGGATCTCACTGTCCTCTATTGATTCTGTGCTTTACTGTTTGCTCTGTAGAAATTTTCTAGGGTTAAGTGTTGCTTTTACTATTTACTCATTTTCTCGGCCTTTTTTTTTTGCCTGTAGGCTGGGAATTCTGAAAGTTATTGATTCTGTCTCCTCTACTGATGACTTCCTATGAACTTCTTTGTCCTGGGGCTAAGTCTTCACCTCAGTTCAAGCTTAAAAGAGCCAAGTTATGGACTTCCCAGCCTCACTATGGGATGGTGCCAGGACCAGGGACTTCAAGGGGTGGGTGTGGGATGCTCTGTTGCTAGTGTAGTCAGGTCCTGGGATCCCAATATTGTCCTATGTCCAGTTTCAGAACCTAGCATAATAAATAGGGGAATGGTGGGCCAGCACTCCTCTACATACAGTTTTGCTTCCAGCTGCCCCTTATTCCTTGAAAATCAACTCTCTGCCTACCTTTCAAGTTGTGTTCAGTGGAAGAGGCCCCTCACTCTTACAATTGGTTTTTGACTCCTGACATTTTGAAGTGCTTTTTAAAGACTAGTTTCGAAGGATCCTCAGTGCAGTTTTAGCTTTTGCTACTACTAAGCCACTAACTTGACTATACCCTTCCTTTTCCCCTCACCATTCCCCTTATCCTATAAGAATAATTTTATCCAAAATTATCTTTAGCTAAAATTATCTTTACAATCCCTGCATACAATTTTCAATTAATTGTTGAATGTAATGTAAACTGTTGATCTAAGATCAGTTTCTGCCAGAATGCTTTCCAGTTTTCCCAGAAGTTCTTATCAAATTGGAAACTACTTCCTAAGTAATGTATGTTTCCAAGTTTCAAATACTGGATTATTGAATGCCATATTCTCCCTTAACTCATATATCCATTTGATCTTCTTTTCTTTTTTTAGCTAATGCTAAATGTTTTTTATGATTATCACTTTTTAATATAATTTGAGATTTGGAAGTGCTTGTGTCCCTTCATTCTTACCTTTTTTTCTTTTTCAATATTTCCTTCGATATTCTTTACTTCTTATATCTCCAAATGGTTTTATTTTATTGAGTTCAATAAAGTATCCCTTTAGAAGTTTGATTGTTGTAACATTAAAACTATAAATTGACTTTGGTAGTAATAACATTTTTATTACATTAACCTTGCCCATGCGCTAGCACTGAATTAGTTGTTTAAGTTGTACTTTATTTCTTTAGGGGGCATTTTGTAATTCAATCTATGCAAACATTGCATGCATTTTGATAGATTCCCAAAATTTCTATGTAAGTTTTACATCTACTCTACTATATTCCCAAATAGTTTATGCATTTTGAAGTTATTTTAATGAGATTTTCATTTTTGTTATTGCCAATTAGAATTTGTTGTTATGTAGAATGCTGTTGATTTATGTATATTTTATAGCCTGTGACTTTATTCAAGCTATTGTCTCAATAAGTTTCTTTGCTGATTTTCTCGGATTTTTCTAAGTAAACTATCATGCCATCAGCAAATAGAAATAGTTTTGTGTCTTCTTTGACTGTAATTATGTACTTGATTCTTTCTCTTGTTTAAATCCATATTATTGCTGGCATCTCCAGAATTATTTCAAATAACAGCAGGGAGATTAGATCTTTTTGCTTTATATTTATATTTGTTGGGAAAGCTTGTGACATATTTCTTTTCCATATAATGCTTGATTTTGATTTCAGATACTTGTATGATGTTTAAAAGAGCTTCCTCTATGTCTAACTTCAAAGGGTTTCTAGCATAAATGAGTATTACAATTTGTAAATGGCTTTTTCTGCATCTATTGAGATAATCCTGTGGTTTGGTATTCCTCTATAGAACATTACAAAAGTTCTAAAATTCTAAATCAGTGTTAACCTTAGCTATCACTTCTTTGCTTGGTAAGGAGATAAAATGTTTGGCAAGTGCAATGATTCCTAAACTCTTTTAATCTCTCCATTGTGAAGATTTACATACATTCCTGAAGAAGTGGTGAAATGTCAATGTCTATTCTTTTTGCTAATGGACTCTGCAAAAGATTTTCAGAAATTTAGAGATACTACAATGTGTCTCAAAATGACATTTAATGAAATACAAATCCAAGTTTGTTTGTTTTTTGTATTATTTCACAATATGTTTTCTTAAAAAAAACTTTTTTTTCACACCAAATGTTTCTTTAAGTAGATCAGGTTGTAGTTGCCTCAATAGCATTATATATCTTCACATTTTATTCTTTCTTCTGATTCTTCATTGATTTTTATCTTTTCTTAAATAAATGTGATCGGAATGCTTATATCCAACAAATCTGACAATAATTCCCCCATCGATAATCAATCATTTTCTTCCTATTAAATATAATCTGCTTCATTTTCTAGCATTATTTGCTCTTTGCCTTATCTATTGCCTCCTGACTCAACTCAAAGAAAATGTTTATGATATATTGATATGAGACTGCTTTATAGTCTACTGACTTTTGACTTTTCTTACTCCTAGATCATATGTTCCAGGGCTTATTACTACTGACTTCCCCCATGCTCATCTTTGAAACTACAGAGTACTAAAATGTTCATTGATCTGTCAGAAAAGGTGACATCTGGGCTGTGCTTAGAGGGAAGGTAGGGATACTTATTATAAAGCAGAGGTGAAGAGGGAAAACATTTCAGGCATTAGGAATACATTTGCAAACATGAGAGATGCAGTTTCATATACAGGGAATGATAAAAATAGGGAAGTTTAGCTGGATCACAGAATGAGTGAAGGTTAGAGAGAGGAAGGTGATTCAGTCTGGAGAATTTGGACCCAGGTAATTAGGAGTTTAAATGCCAGACAGAGAAATTAGTATTCTATCATTAAGACAATATAAAAGGCATTACAGCTTCTCAAACAGGGGAATAACATGGTCAGACCTGCCCTTTAGGAATCTCAACAACCTAGTAACTGTGTGGAAGATGCATTGAAGTAGAGAGAGATTAGAAGGGAGAACAATTAGGAAGCTATTGCTATCATCCAGGTAAGCATGGTGAGTTCCTGAACTAGAATTCAATTAGAAGGGAGGGAAAGATGCAACATGTACTGGAGAAGTTGACTTGCCAGCACATGGCAATGACCAAATACGGGGCAGTAAGGAGAATGAAGAGCCAAGGATGCCTTCAAGCTTACTAATCTGGATGATGGGAAGGAGGTGGTGCCCTCAACAGAAATAAGAACGCTTGTATGGGTTTGTGGGACAAAATATTTAGTCTGGTACAATAGAAAAGAACACTGAATAGGGAAGTAAGTTCAAACTCTATGCTATTACTTCCTATGCATGTGACCTGAGCAAACCATTGACCCTTAGTTTCCTCATGCTTAAAATGAGGTACCTTTAAGGTGACTCTAGATCTAAACCTACATTCCCACAATCCTATGTTGAGTTTGAGACCAATGGTATGACCAAGTAGACATGTCCAGCAAGGAGTTGGTGATATAGGATATATTTGGTAAGCTGAAAAACAAAGGCTTAGTATGTAGAATTGGTAGTCGTCTGCATAGGAATTATAATTAAAATTCTTAGAACTGATGACATTATTGGGAGAAATAGTGTCAAAAGAACAGAACTTAAAGCAGAGCCCTGGGGCAGACAAAGGTTACTGGACACAGAATGTGATCCAGTAAGAGATACTGAAACCAACTGGTTAGATACAAAGGAAAAAAACAAAACAAAAGAGAATAGTGTCACAAAAAGCCAAAATTGTGGGAAACTAGTCTGTAAACGTGCAAGTACTATAGAAATATAAGATAGTATTATTTCCTCAGCTAGTTATCAGGAAAAAAGCTTTTAACAAATTATTTAATTCAGGACTGCTTTAGGAACAGGTTTCTATGTGATACTGGGTGAGTTTTGCCTTTCTCAAGAATATTTGCATTTCAGCCAGGCCTTTTGATGTCAAAAGAATGACTTCTTTGTTTTTTTAACCCTTGCCCCAAGGCCTCTACTATCTTTGACAACCTATGAATTTTGTCCTGAGGTCACTTCCAGTTCTACATTCAGTGGTTGTAGAATGGAACAGTCCATAAGATAAGTATTCATTTCATGTTTTTCTTGTCCCCTATACAGTCCCTGATCATGATTATACCAGTAATGTTCCTGTCTCTGATCCACTCAAACTAAAATGATCCCTTCCTTTTTATCCATCTACCTCAAACCTAGTCATCCTTCAAGTTCCATTTTAAACCCTACTAACAGTCATCATGGTCTAAGATAAGGTGATAGATGTAATCTCTAAGGGGGGGAAAGGGATTTATTTATATAAAGGTTAGACTGGATTATTTAAGAGTGTGGTCTCCAGGAATTTATATTAATTCCAAAGAGATTTACAATTTATTTACAAAATGTAGAAAGAGTGAAGTAAGAAAAATCAGAGAGAGGATAGGGTAAGATATCTAGCCTAAGCACTAAGTAATTTACTTCCAGCCCCTACAACACAGGCAGAAAGAGTTGGTTCTTAAAGGGAAGCTGAGGACCTGGGGAAAAACTCTCTCAAGAGGCTAGTCTCTCCTGAGGCTAGTTTCTTCAGAAAATATCCAGGGAAAGAGTCAGCTCTTTCATTCACCACGTGCCAGTCCAACAGTCTCATCAGGAACAGGGTCTCAGGTCCAATCAATTCTCCTTTATCCTCCACTCCAAAGAATGAAAAAAGTCTCCCTCCCTCACAGGAAGTGGCTGCTCCTTTTAAAGACACTTCTTTTGCATCACTTCCTCCACCTTTTACATGGACAATAAAACCTTGCTTAGGACAGCATAGGAGGCAGTCAGTCAATTCTGATTCATCACCCACTATTGCACATGTGGGTCAAAGACCTCCTACTTAATGATTAAGTGGGATGTTTATACTTTTGGTGATTAGATATAAAAAAAATGAGCAGATATTCCCACTCAACTTTAAGTAGGGTGTCCAAAAATAGGCAGGGGTTTCGATTTAAATCTTCACAATCAGGGGAAAGTTAATTCTTTTCCTTTTCACAATCAAGAGAGAGTTAAATTTAATTTTCACAGATCTAGAGTCAGAAAGGTCTTTCAGGATTATCTATTACCTTTCCCACCCCTTATTACCTTTGGTCCATCTCTATGACTGTTGTCTTAGAGTACTTCCTATCTTTTTCAGCAATGTATTAATAGTTTTAGTAGAAGGTGTCATGTATTTGTTTTGCCTTGAGAAAGATCAGACTAATGAACTGATGGGGAAAAGGGAAGAACCAATGTTGAAGGCTGAACCTGAGATTCTCCAGAGCTCTGCTTCTTCATCCATCCTCTTATATTTCCTGAAAAGTAGGGCCCATATCTTAAATTCCTCAGACCTCATTCAGCACTTTGTGTCTCTCTTATCAAGTATCAAGTATCATTTTGTACCATAGTTGTTTGTGTCTCACATTCTAAGATCCCTTCAGAATCTGAGATTCTAAGATTTTATGCATGTGTAGTCCAGGACTGATCAGGGGAAACCACTAGTACATTAAGCTTTGCAAAGTGCTTTCCTAACAGTATTCTTAGAGGGAGGTAATGTAAATAGTAATATCCAATGTTGATGTCCCAGAGAGTAAAATGAGGCTCATTAAGCCTCTAGAGTTGTCTAGAGTCATACTGCTAGTATGTACTGGAGACAAGACTCCTGACACCCCTTCCAACTTTGTTCCCAGTACACTCTTCTGGCTCCAAGGATTAAGATATATGGGGTTTTATTAGTAACATAGTCTTCATCATCATCATTATCCATAACTCACAAGCTGTTTCTTCAATAATTACCAAAAGGCAAAAAGATCCAAAAGCAATATCGACTTATCATGGAAAACAAAGGGAAGAACTGGTAGAAGAAAACTGGTTTCCTTCCTCAATTCCCTTACTCAAGGGAGGAAAATCACTGAGGCACAGTGAAAGAGATACCTAGGATTTGTCCTATTTTTAAAATTACATATAACACCAATTTGCTTTTATTTGTCATTTTGTGAAGTTAAATTCCAACTTCTTATAAATGACTTGATCATAGGAAAGTCACAAGACCAGTCCCCTTCTTACCTCACTATCTCCCAATTCTTTCTGCCAATAAGGAACAAAGTTGGTTTAATCCCTACATTCTTATTTTTAACTCCTTTAACTGCATATTAACAGTGTGGAAACCATGGTTTCAAATTCTTGAACATACCAAGAACCTTGGCCCTGATTTGTTTCCATAACTGCATAAACTGCTAAGTAAATCATTATCTGAATGTAACTACTGTGGGGGTTTTTCCACCATAATTGTTATGATGACTGTGAAGGAACTGTTACTACAAATCACTGTGGGTGAGTGGTTGAAACATCACTCTAGGACCCTCTGGTAAGATTTCTACTGATGGATTGTCTCAGCAAAAGATCCCATTTCTAGACCCCCACATCCTCCTGAACCATATCAAAACAGTTACTCCTTAGAAATGAGTGGTTCCCTGAAGAAGGAAATCACGAGTGCTAGCTCTAGGAAACCAACAGATAGCCAGCCCTTTAGGGAAGTTCTAATTGGCCTGGGATTAGACCATGTTTCCCATTCAGAAGGGGATGATTAAGAATAGAGATCTTACATTATGTGAACAGAGATCTAAGATATATACGAATCTCAATGGACCTCAAATTTGATCTGAAAGGGGAACTTTAAATAACTGTAAATTAAAGGCCTTGAGATTGCATTTAGGAAATAGTGTAGGAAATAGACCTTATGTGTCTGTCTCACCATATTGCCTATGTTTTGTATCTTAGTAAGTCAAACTAACTTCTTCCTGTGGGCCAATCAGCCAAAGTAAAGAGTGAAAACTTTTGTGAGGAACTTTCAGTCTTCAGAAAGATTTTTAATCTCTCTCTCCCTCCCTCCCTCCCTCTCTCTCTCTCTCTCTCTCTCTCTCTCATCTCTGTCATATTGGAGATTTCAGAGATAAAGACTAAGAAGAGGAAAAGCAATATTTTACCCCATTCTGCAGAAACTAATTAAAGACTATATTTTGTGATAGAGATTCAGTTTCCCTACTGTGAATTTGCAAATTGTAGTTTGAATGGTTTGTTTATTTTTAAATTTGCAGCATGAAATTATTTGAGTGGCATACTGACATTCTGTCCTTGGAGGAACATTTGAAGAGTATGTCCCCAATTCTTAGAGCCTCATAGCATGATGAGAACCCAAGGCTAAAGTCTGAGGTTAAAACTATAGGGAACAATACATGCCTTGAGGAAAGGTGAGGCATGTATTTTATCTACCCTGTCCAACCCTACCCCAACCTTAAAAGTCCTGGAGTGCTTAGTTTCAATTGGAAATTGATTTGGCTCATTGGGTGATTTTAAAGGAACCAAAAGCACTCTATAAATGTTAGTGAATTAAGTACTTTATATGGGTCTTGAATGTAATCAACATAGAATGCCAAAATTTATTAAAAATGAATGAAATAGAAATATATTCAACTAAATTAATGTCATATGAATGTGTTATTGTGCTCATAAAAAATTGTCTAATATTCTGAAGTTTGGGAAATCATTATATAAGAAATGCTATTAGAAAATAACTTCTTACTATAAAGCAGTGGCCATTAAAACAATATGGTACCGGCTCAGATACAGAAGGGAGGATCAGTGGAATAGACTTGGGGTAAGTGACCTCTGTAAGATGGTCTACAATAAACCCAAAGATCCCAGCTTTGGGGACAAAAATCCACTATTTGACAAAAACTGCTGGGAAAATTGGAAAACAGTATGGAAGAGTTAAGTTTAGATGAACATCTCACACCCTACACCAAGATAAATTTAGAATGGGTAAATGACTTGAATATAAAAAAGGAAACTATAAGTAAATTAGGTGAACACAGAATAGTATACCTGTCAGATCTTTGGGAAAGGAAAGATTTTAAGACCAAGCAAGAGCTAGAAAAAATTACAAAATATAAAATAAATAATTTTGATTACATTAAAAAGTTTTTGTACAAACAAAACTAATGCAACTAAAGTTAGAAGGGAAGCAACAAATTGGGAAACAATCATCATAACAGAAAATCTGACAAAAGTCTAATTTCTCAAATTTGTAAAGAGCTAAATCAATTGTACAAAAAATCAAGCCATTCTCCAATTGATAAGTGGACAAGGGACATGAAAAGGCAATTTTCAGATAAAGAAATCAAAAATATCAATAAACACATGAAAAAATGTTCTAAATCTCTTATGATCAGAGAAATGGAAATCAAAACAACTCTGAGGTATCATCTCACACCTAGCAGATTGGCTAACATAACAGCAAGGGAAAGTAAGAAATGTTGGAGGGGATATGTGGCAAAATTGGGATATTAATTCATTGCTGGTGGAGTTGTGAACTGGTCCAACCATTCTGGAGGGCAATTTGGAACTATGCCCAAAGGGTGCTAAAAGACTGTCTGCCCTTTGATCCAGCCACACCACTGCTGGGTTTGTACCCCAAAGAGATAATAAGGAGAAAGACATGTATAAAAATATTCATAGCTGCTCTCTTTGTGGTGGCAAAAAATTGGAAAATGAAGGAATGCCCTTCAATTGGGGAATGGCTGAACAAATTGTGGTATATGTTGGTGATGAAATACTATTGTGCTAAAGGAATAATGAACTGGAGGAATTCCATGTGAACTGTAATGACTTCCAGGAATTGATGCAGAGTGAAAGGAGCAAAATCAGGAGAACATTATACACAGGGACTTATATACTGTGGTATAATCGAATATAATGGACTTCTTCATTAGTGTCAATGCAATGATCCAGGACAATCCTGAGGGACTTATGAGAAAGAACACTATTCACATCCAGAGAAAGAACTGTGGGAGTAGAAACACAGAAGAAAAACAACTGCTTGATCACATGGGTTGATGAGGATATGATTAGGGATGTAGACCCTAAAGTTTAGGGCCTACCATAGGGCCTAAATGATCACCCTAATGCAATTATCAGTAATATGGAAATAGGTCTTGATCAATGACACATGTAAAACCCAGTGGAATTGTGTGTTGGATATGGGGGAGGGGAAGGAAAGAACATAAATCATGTAACCACAGAAAAATATCCTAAATTAATTAATTTACCGTATGTTAATAAATATGTATTTTAAGTTATGTATTTGGACCAACTTAGTAATGATAGACCTTTTATTCAAAGATTTCATTTTGCTTTAGGGGTTAATAGATAATACTTAGAGGCTTACTGTCGTTAGCATTTTTCTAGAGTTTAGAGTCAACTGCCATATATTCAGTATATGGATGAAACACCAGGGTATAATTATTCTTATATTATAAATGAAGTATAAATAAAATAACCTTATGTATGCTCATTGTCAACTATTATTGCAACATGAGAAATAATTTACCTCTAAGTTGTGGTTAAGTGAATTTTTTTAAGGTATAATCTCATGTGACTATGAGTTTATATTTTCTAAGTTTTTATTTCAATTATGATTACCTGAATTGTCATTAAATGAATAGTCTACTACTCAAGAGGAATGCTATGTGCTACCCAAAAGGAATGAAATCTTAAAACCATTACAAGAGGATCTCTGTCCCTGGGAAAAGTTGAGGGGACAACTTTGAGTAGCAAAAGTAGGCTCCTCTTAACCCAGTTTGCCATTGTGCTATTTCCTTTCTGAACAGGAAATCCCTCCCCCCCACCCTTGTTAATTCTTAGCTTGGCTTTTGATACTTTGAATAATGTAAAACTCTACTATGTGATTAGATTTTTTCTTTTAACCCTTACCTTCTCTATCTTAGAATAGCAATACTAAATATTGGTTCCAAAACAGTAAAGGCTAGGCATTTGAGGTAAGTGATGTGCCCAGAGTCACACAACTAGAAAATGTCTGAGACTGGATTTGAACCCAGAACTCTCTCCAGGCCTGCTCTCTATCCACTGAGCCACCTAGCTGTCCCTTCATTGGCTGTTAAACATGATTCTTGTCTAAAGTCAAAAAGAGTAAATGGAATTTTCCCATTACAGCTTATGTCCCATTATGGTGAGTCTGTGCCCTTATGGAAAAAATCTTGATATCATCATAACCATATCCCTCCTTTTCCTTTTATAGCAAATTTCTATAGTCAGGGCAGGTGAACAGTGGAAGTTTTGTTTATATTAAATTTATTAATTAACAGATTAATAATAAAACATCTGAGTTACTATAACAAGATGCAAGTAGAAAAAATCTTACTATTTTACCCAAAAGGTTGTGGTTAATTCCATATTAAAGTAAATAGGCAAATGAGTTCTTGAGCCTGCCACATGCTTGCTAAAGTCATATATTCACATAAAAGATTAGGTCCTTGATCTCATTTTTTCAGGTTGATATGGGGATAATATCCTCAAAGGAGAGAAGTAAGAAACACAAGTTTTCTGATTAAATGGAGTTGTAAACTTTAAGAAATCAAGAGGACCGGACTGTTTTCTCTAAGAATCAGGATACACACACACGCGCACACACACACACACACACACACACACACACACACGCACACACACACACATTGGTCTCTAATGGGTATCTTGATTTTGTTTAGTAACGAGTTATCAAAATTGGATTAAGGATTTTATGTCTAAAATTACACTGATAATTGTAAAGAAAGTAGAATTATTTTCCAGTTTCAAAGTCTCTCTCTGATAATATTAAGAGACAGAAGGACTCATTTTCAAAGTCAATACTCATGAACTTTTTTTTTAAGATTCTTCCTTCAGACTATTGATGGTAGTGTCTATATTTAGTACAAGGTTTAGGTAAAGATGGAAATAATAAGTGGTATAGAAAAGCTAAAATTCTCTGAAGTGTCAGATGAATTATGGGTCCCTAATTTGATGTTCTTTTTATAGCTCTATTGTTAATAGGATGAGACCCAAAAGACTTGAGCTGGTTTTCGCCACCCTGCTAGTTATTGGAAAACCAAATTTAGGAGGTTATACAAGACGAGAATTTTGCACAATTATATTGAGTCCTGTTATTGGCAGATTTTAGCAGAATTACCTAGGAATTTCTGCAAGTGACTTGGAACCAGAGAACTAGATCTACTAGGAGGAGTCCCTTTTAGAGGTGTCCTGAGGGTGAGACCCATTCCAGAATGTCCAAGGGAAGAAGTGTCCAGGAATCAGACAGCCGCCTGGGACACCTAGGACTCAAGATTAAATGTGCTGATTAAATAAACACTAGAACTGTGTTGACAGGTTACAAAGAGACTTGATTATTTAATAATGATGGTCATTGTTGTTTCGCTTTGCCTTTTTCTTTCATTGTGTTTAGGTTTAAGTTTTCTTGCTTACCCTGATTACCCGTAAATCTCCCCTCTGGAGTTGGTTCCTGGTGAGCCCTCTAATGAGTTTGATCTGTAGCCTGACTTAGTTTACCTATCAAGTCCATTTAATAAGGGGTGTCTCTTTAGGGGCTATATGAGATTATGACTCTGTAGTCTTTGAGCCTCTCAGACCTTGGATGCCTCTAAGGTAATTCTGTCTGGAAATGCCTAACACACAAAGCATTTCAATAAGTGATTCTACAAGTTAGAACCCCGGCAGAAAGGAGGACGGAAAGACTTGTTTAAAGTAGCATGATTAACTCCATTTTGCCTTTATCCTCAGTTTTGTGAAACTGAGTCACCAGAGCACAGGAAAGTCACAAGCCTCCTCTCCCTCTCACCTCAGGGTCTCCTGCTCCCGGCTCCCTAGAAGGAACAAGGTGGCTCAATACCTACATTCTGTTTTTTATTCCTTCAACCATAAGTCAATGTTCTGACTTCTTGTGCAGACTAAGAGCCTTGAACCCACTTTGTTTCTGCAACCACATGTGCTGCTAAATAAAACTTTGGCTGTAACTACTCGGTGTCTTTATTCCACCCTAACAAGGTCCCCAGGAAAGGGCCTCGGTATGGAGGGATTTTGGCGGCCGCACTGGCCCAGTAGTGTTTGGGTTTCTGCTGGGCATTGCTCTGGTAGCAGGGGTGCTCTGTCACCATGTCCTCTATGAACGTATCCTCAGGAACTGGCAGGAAGAAGCAGTCAGGGGCACCCCACTTTGGGAACCTGCTGGAACTACTCCACTTGGCCTTGAAGAGCTTCCTTTCTCGAGAGCAGGCTGGGGACAAGGGGAAGGGCAGCTTCTCCGGCTCACAGGGACTGGGCTTCAGGCTTTCAACTGTCCCTCTGCTTCCTCGGGGACTGACTTTCTTCTGGGCAAGGATCTGAGCAAGAGGAAGACATTGAAAAAGAAAGTGGGATGCATGTCTGTTTTCACTTTGGAGCTTTCTTTGGCCTTATCCTCCAAGCACTGATGAGTCTGATGTGTTCTCAATTGTCATTTGATTTTAGCTAAAGGGGATTTTTAGGGGGCAGCTAAGTGGTACAGTGGAGAGAGCGCTGGGTCTGGAATCAGGAAGCCTCATTTTCTTGAGTTCAAATGTGGTCTCAGAAATGTACTAGCTGTATGACCTTGGGCAAGTCATTTAACCTTATTGTGCCTCAGTTTCCTCATCTGTAAAATGATCTGGAAAAGGAAATGGCAAACAACTGTAGTGTCTTTGCAAGAAAACTCCAACTGGGGGCCATGAAGAGTCAGACATGACTGAAATGACCAAATAAAACAAATACAAAACTGGAGTTTTTTAGTAAGTAAAGAGCACAATGGATCTATAAAAGTCACCACATTCATCTCTTAAGCAGATATTAATAGGACCCTACAAGAACATTGATGGGCATTCATTTATATCAGGTGCTGGTCAGAACCCAAAGGTCATCTCTTTCTTTTCAGAAATTCTAGAGCACTTTGCATCTTTCTTTCTCTCTTTTTCTTTTTCTCTTTATTTCTCTTTCTTTTTTTAAGATCCTTCCCTTTGCTCTTAGAATCAATACTGTGAGGCTTAGCTGGGTGGCTCAGTAAATTGAGAACCAGGCCTAGAGATGGGAGGTCCTAGATTCAAATCTGACCTCAGATACTTCCTAGCTGTGTGACCCTGGGCAAGTCACTTAACCCCCATTGCCTAGCCCTTACTATTCTTCTGCCTTGGAACCAATACACAGTACTGATTCCAAGACGGAAGGTAAGGGTTACCCTACAAAGCATCTATGGCCAGTGCTATAAGTCACATTCATTCATATTCTGGTACAATTCTCTCATTTTACAGATAAAGAAATGCAGGGAAGTAACTCATCCAAGGACATAGAACTAGTAAATGGCAAAGACAAGTTTTAAATCCAATCAGTTGCCAGGACAAGAATTTCTTGCCTGTACAGCAGAGTTCATCTGCCAAAGCCCTGCAAGGCAACCCCTGCAAGGTTCCTGGATGTGGGGAGAGGAAAGCATTGGATTAAAAGTCAGAAAACTGATTTTGTGCCCTAGCTTTGCCCCCTAAATTACCATATGACCTTGGATAAGTCTCTGCATCTCTAGGAACTTAGTTTCCTCACTGGACAAATGAAAGTATTGGATTTGAACTTTAATATCTATGATATGCTATCAACAATGAAAGCATCATGAGTGCACTGATTGTGAGAGCTTGAATGAACCTTAGAAATAGAGAATCTAGTGGTAGAATTAGAAGAAGTCTTACCTCATAGGATGTCAGAGCTAGAAGAAACCTAGAAACATCTATAAGAAATAGAAGGTGCCTTAGAAAGTCCTTAGTCCAACCCACTCATCTGTAGGCAGGAAAACCATAGTTTACAATGAGATTTTCATATCCATTGGCTTATCTGAGCCTTCCTTTCTCCATTCTGGGAGGCAAGAAAGTCACATTCTTAGCTCCATTTTATAGATGAGAAAGTTGAGCCTCAGACAAGGGATATGGCAGTGCTGGTATTCAAATTAGGACCCCAATTTTCTGATTTCAAGTACCCATACTGCCTCCCGATGCTCAGTGCTACAGAGATTACAAAGACAGAAGGCTCTGTCTTCAAAAAGCCAGATTGCTACCATGGCCCGGAGCCTCTAGTGATATTCTCTGATATGAAATAGAAAACTCTCTCCCCATTTGAATTCCATTCCCACAGGGCCAATAACAGATTCCTTCAGAAGTACCCAATGATAGACTGAGTGCCCTCAAGACTGATAGAACTATCAGATCATCAACATAGACATGGAAGGGACTTTGAGGTCATCTAGTCCAAACTCCCCCTTTCACAGATGAGGACATTAAGGGACAGAGGGTTTAAGTGACTTGCCTAGGGTCACATAGCTAATATCTGACTAAAGAATGACTCAAACCCAGGTTTCCCTGACTCCAAAGCTAGTGACCATGCAAGACCTCAACCACGAGTAAGTGACCCATTATCACAAAGACCACGCTGACCATCCCAATAAAGCCCTAATTTCCACTTGTCCATCCTGAGTTCAGTACATAAAAGAGATAACTCTCCATCTCTAAGAAGATGACTTAGGAACTTTTAGCCACCTATTTAAAATTTAAAACAAGGTTATTATAGGAGATGGGTTCTGAATTGGTCAAAGAACCATTTTGAGCTAATTTTCCAGAGTTGTTTTAAGAACTCAATATGGACTTGCTCCCAATTTCATTTTCTTCCATTTTCTACAATGAATAAAACCAAATTTGATCTGATGTTCCTCTGCCCAAAACTGACTGGCCTTGATGAGATTGAACCCAAGATGATGACCCCAATTCTCACTCCCAGTCTATATTGAATCATGTGCATGATGGAACTCACAGGCAAGCCTTTTTAGCAAGGTATGGAGCTTCCTAGAGATGTACCAGCAAGATCTCCTGGGGGACAAAGAGATGTTTCTACTCCCTCTCTTCATTCAATTACCTAGCTGGAACTAATTCCCAAACTGGCTATGCTTACTCCTCCATTTAAAAAAACAAACAAACAAAAAAACTACAAAAACTATCAATGGCTCCCTATTGCCCAAAAGCATAAATATCAGTTTCTTAGTTTACCATTTAAGCCCCTCCACAATCAGCTCTAATTAATTTTTCTAACCCTTTTTCACTTCATTTTCCTTCATATACTCTATGTTTCAACCACTCTGGATTGGTCTAAGCTATGCACCAGTTTTGACCTCCTGTCTTGGTGTATTTGTATAGGGCATCCCTCAAGTCTGAAATGCACTCACCCTCCACCTTTGATTATTGAAATCTTTTTCTCCCTCTAAGGCTTAATTCAGGGGCCACATTCAGTTAGTCAGTCAGACAATCAATAAGTTTTTATTAAGTATCTACTATATTCCAGACACTGTATTAAGAGCTGAGGAGACAAAGACAAAGACAATGCCCTCAAGCAGATCTCAGTTACTGAGAGTGCCCTCTCCCTTCTCAAATTTTCCCACAAGTCCTCTTGTAGAGCCTCTCTTTGACACTACTGGGTTCTAATCTGTTCTGATCTGCTTATGTATCTGTAAAATGAGGGTTTACCAAAGAGAGCAACAAAAAAAGAGGGGAAAGGTCCTGTATGTACAGAAGCATTTTATAGTGACAAAGTAGTGGAGACTAAAAGGTACCCATTAATTGAGGAACAATTGAACAAATTACTGCAAGTGAATGAATCGAATAGTATTATGCCATTAAAAAAGATGAAAGAAATGGTTTCAGAGAAACCTAGAAAGACTTGCATGAACTGATACAGAGTGAAATGAGAACCAGAACAGTTTATATGCTATAATGACAATTTTATAAAAGCAAACAATTCTGAAATACTTCCAAATTCTGATCAATGCAATGATCAACCATGATTCCTGAGGTGCTGGCCATGTCCTGACAGAAAAGTGAAGGGTAAATATGTAGAATTAGACATGGTTTGGGATGTAGTGAATATGTGGATTTGTTTTGTTTGACTATGCCAATTTGTTATGTTGGTTTTGTTTTCCTTTTATTTTTGTCCCAGTGGAGGAGGGGTCATGGAACAAAGCAAAAGAAATGTTTCATCATTTTAAAATATTTTTAATGAAAAATAAAATGAGGGAGTTACCAAATGACCTCTAAGTTTCCTTCTAGCTGTAAATCTATGAATATCTTTTCACCCAAACAGTACTCTAGGCAAAGCAAGTATTTTTTAAAATATTTCTTTATTTGAACTGAATTATTTTTTCTCCATATTCCCCTGTAGTCCTAGCTCTTATACTATTCAGAGATGGGAGGATGAAGGTGGGACAGGTCTCTTGTCTGAACCTGCCCAGTGGACAGAGGTTTAATTAAGACAAAATGACTAAGGCTTAGCCTCAGGGCACCAAATTGGGAGGGAGCTGACATGTCAGCATTTGAAGTTCCTCAAAACAGCAAAATTTTAATATCAATCCAGCAGCGGCTGCCCTGTCCATCTGAGGGACCCTTCATAATACTTAGGCTAGATATGACTTGGAGTACTTGTCCTAGGTACAAGAAAAATATCCTACCTGTCAGAGCTCTGCCTAGGGTCCTTCAGTTGTCTCTCTGTCTGCTTCCTTTCAGTGAGTGGGTCCTAGGCATATGCCCCACTTATCTTGGTGCCTAGTGTGCCCATTGGAAAATCCAGCACTGCACGCACCTTTGTAATCAGCTCAGGTGGTTGGCGAGGTCTGTGCCTCCTTTTTCTTTCCCTCCCCGAAGACTCTGGGTAGGGGTAGAAGGCATTTGCATTGTCCTCCTCATCTCCCTTGTCAGCACTCTCCTCTGCTTCCAGAGTCATCCTGACCTTCTCAACAGCTGCCTGATTTCTGGACCATCACCTGGACATTGGAGGAAATTACTTTCTGTTTGCTTAGTGACCATGGAGAGGGAATCTTGATAATCAGAGGGCCAGACTGTGGCAAAATTATGAAATGGATCTTTCAGGGAGACCCTCCTATCTCTCTCCAGAATCTTTCCTTCCACCTAATGCTAGCCTGTGTGTCCATCTCTTCATTCTATCCACCAGCTGTTCAGTGTCCCCAACTATTCTTGCTCCTACTTCCTGGGGACAAACTCATTCTCTAGCCCCTATGCCTCTCCCACAATTCCTCTTATCAAAACCCATTCAAACAGTAGCCATAGTCTCTAAGTTCATTTTCATTTATACTCATGTGTTAATGACTAATAATAATTTCTCACAAGGATGTTACCCAGCAGCATGACATGCAGATAGTCCGGGAGCATGCTGTTGACCATCTAGATATGGTGAACTTGCACCAAAGAAAAGTCGATGGTCCCAGTGCTAGAGCTAGATTTCCAGGTCAAAGTTTGCTGTTCTCACTTTTTTTTTTTGCCTTCTTGTGCAGTTGTGTCCAACGCCTCATATAAATAGGCATTCAATAAACTGACTTTGAGTGAGAAAAAAATAATAATAATTTCTCAATTTTTTTCATGGGGGCAACTATGCGCTGATCAAACAAAAAAAATGTGTATACATGACACCCTTTCATGCTTAATCTGCATTAGTAACATTTCCTCCATCATTCTCTTAATTTTAGATAATAAAATGATAAAGCAAACCCTGAATTGTGATTTTCTGAATTTTTGCGGGGTCAATGCTCCCATTCAACTATTATATGAGCTGAATGGGGTAGGAGGGCAGAGTGGGGAAGAGGAAGAGTTTTAGCATATAAAGCACTAATGATCGCATATTTCAGGCACAGTGGCCCTGAAGTGATGGAGATTTTTGCAGGCATGGACCTTGCCTGGGCTGTTAAAACCATACCAAGCAGGTGGCTGACCAGCCACTAGATCTATATGTAAATCTCTCTATAAAAACCCTTCTGATGAGATTCTTAAGCACCACACACATACCTCTTCCCAACCTTGAGGATGCACTGGCACTTCCTAGGGAGAAGCCAAGGAGATGGGGGGCAGTGGATGGGGGAGGGGGTGGAATGGGAGTATACAGTCAGCCTCTCCACTTGCTTCAGTTCCTCCAGAGATAATAATGGTTACTGATCTCGTTGCCACAACAACAACTCAGGGGGCCCTTATATATATATCCCATGGCAACAGAACTCAGACATCAGCAAGAACCTGGAGAGAAACTCTGTGTAGAGAGACTTGGGAAAAGAAAAGAGGAAGATATTGAGGCACGTTTGGGTTTCAAGATTTTCCAGAATTCTGCTTCGCTCTGAGATGCATCCATCTTGTCCAAACCACTGAATCTTTTTTATCTCATGCCCTTTAGAGAGGAGAGTGGGGTGCACTGAAGGAAGCCAGAGCCCATCCTTGGCTTTGGCAACTAAGGAGGCTGCCTCTGGGTCTAAGATGCTCTCACCAAGCAATCCTGCAACAACTCTGGAAGGTAGCAGGTGAGTGACATTGAGAATGGTTTCCATGGTCAGTGATCCCATGTGGAGAATCACCTTCTTCCTCATGCTAGAAAAATGACAAGCATTTATATAGAACTTCAGGGTTTCCAAAGTACTTTAGGCATGTTGTCTCACTTGATCCCCCAACAAGTCTGTAAAGTGGAATGAGGGGATCATGAATGAGATGCATGAGAAGAAGCTGTTCATTACCACAGTGGCGCAATGAATGGAAACTCGGGCTGATTGTGGAATGCATATATCAATGGAGAGCCCAGGTCTCCTGAGGCTCTGCCCTTAATATTTAATTGTTGTTGAAGGAGAGATTCACAGTGACCACGTGGAAGAGGAATCTTTTTTTTTTAATTTGGAAATTTTTATTTCATTAATTTAGAATATTTTTCCATGGTTACATGATTCATGTTCTTTCCCTCTCCTCCCTCCACCTCCCTTCTGTAGCCAACATGCAATTCCATTGGGTTTTACATGTGTCACTGATCAAGACCTATTTCCATATTATTAATATTTGCACTAGGGTGATCGTTTAGAGTCTACATCCCCAATCATATCCCCATCGACCCATGTGATCAAGCAGTTGTTTTTCTTCTGTTTTTTCTTCCACAGTTCTTTCTCTGGATGTGGATTGTGTTCTTTCTCATAAGTCCAGAAGAGGAATCTTCTGTTGTTCATTTGTTTCAATCCAACTCTCAATAATTCTATTTTGAGGTTTTCTTGGCAAAAATACTCAAGTGGTTTGCCATTTCCTTTTCCAGCTCATTTTACAGATAAAGAACTGAGGCAAACAGGGTTAAGTGACTAGCTCAGGGTCACTTAGAGGTAGTCAATCAATAGATGGTCTGGCCTTCACCACCCCTCCATTATTGACCATGAGGGCATTAAGAATAGAAGAATTAGCTAACCTTAAAACCTTACATAGGGTCACACACCTAGCAAGTGACTGGGACAAGATTTCAACTCAGGCCTTCCTAACTACAAGTCTAGGACTTTGTCCACTATATCACAAAATGTCCATCACCACAAGAGAAATTGAGTTCATGAGGAAGCGATCTTAGAGGTCATCTAGTCCACCTGTACAAAGAATTCCCCCTAGAGCATCCCTAAATGGTTATCCAGTCTTCACTTAAGTACATAGTTCTGGGAAACCAGCTAATTCCAAAGAAGGCAAGTCATTCCATTTTTAGACAGTTCTGAGTAACAGGAACATTTTACTGAACTAAAGCCTAAATCTATTTTTTTTTACTACTTCTCCCCATTGTTCCTGTTTCTTCCCTTTGAGGCAAAGTCAAGCAAATCTAATCTCCCATGTGACAACTCTGCAAATACAACTTTCATTGTTGTACTGAATACTTACAACTAGGTGTCTTATAGGCATCTCAACTCAACATGCCAAAAAGAACTTATTTTCATGACATTCCCCCAACACATACACACACACACTCACTGTTCTTCATGACTTCCTTATGTCAAGGGCACCATCCTTCCAGTTTACAACTCGAGTCACCCTCAACTCCCCACCAGTCCTCATCTCACACAGTCACCCACCAAATTCTGTCATTTCTGTCTTCATGACATCTATTACATTTTCCCCCTTTCTCTCTACTCACAGGTCCCTGATATCTCTCCCTTAGACTATGTACTGATATCCCTAAACAGTCTCTCTTCCTGCCAATCTATCTAAAGAGATTGCAAGTCAAGATTATTCCATCCAGTGTATTTGCATCCAAAGATATTTAATAATGATCAATCTACTGATTTCTAGAGCATGGGTCTGAACATTTCACTCCTCAGCTCACTAAGTGTAGTAACTCCCTATTGCTACTAGGTTAAAATAGAAACTCTTCAGTTTAGAATTAAAGCCCTTCACAATCTGACACCGATTTACATTTTCAGGCTTATTTAGTACATATTTTAGAAATCACACATGCCACAGTCCATTTAAACTATTCTACTTTATTTTCTATTCATTGTTGCTGTTTGATCATTTCAGTCATATTTGACTCTTTGTCACCCTGTTTGGGTGGTAAAGTCACTGGAGCAGGTTACCATTTCCTTCTCTAGTTCATTTTACAGATGAGAAACTGAGGCAAATCGAGTTAACTGATTTGCCCAAGGTCACACAGCTAGTAAGTGTCTGAGGTCAGATTTGAACTCGGGAAGTTGAATCTTCCAGACCCACTGTTCTATCTACTGTACCACCTAGCTGCCTTTTTCTATCCATAGGATGTTCTATTTATTTATGCCTTCTCATGGGGTGTCCCCACTGGCTAAAATACAGTCCTTAATCACCATGCCTTAATATCACTACTATCTTTCAAAATTTAGTCCAGATGCAAACTTTTCCATCAGACTTTCTCATCAATCAAAATTGCTTTGCATATATTTTGTATTTATTTCTATAACACACACTTTGGAACAATTTCCTTATTTGTATTTGCATCCAGGGTTCAATCGCCAAAAGGTAGCTTCATCCTTGAATTCTAGTTGTAACCCAAAGAGTCTATTCTCCTAACACTATATCTTATGAGCCCCAACTAGTGTGCTGCCCAATAACAATCATCCAATAGGCTTAATTGGCATTTAGCAAAGGCATTTACTTAGATGTCATAGCAAAAGCAATAACTACAATACATTCCCCTCATAAATCTGGGGTGTAATTTCTCACAAATATGCACACTTATGTGAAGAGTGGGCTTAAATTTACATTAGAAAAGTAATGAGGCACATGTGTAGGATACCTGATTGGCAAAGGTAACTCACAACTCCTGGTACTCTAGTATCTGAAAATTCTTTCTTTGTAACAATCTCCTTTTAGGTAAAGCATCTTTGCTGGGCAAGTTGTTCAAGTGAGTTCCCAAGGTCTGTTCTTCATAGTCTAACTCTTTAGGATCATGCTTCTTAAAGTTGTTTCCTTCTTTGAGTTACCATCTCTGTATCTTTGTTTGTATGGAGAATGTACTTCTGCTCCCTACTTGATATAGTGTCTCCTGCTGGTCTGTAGGTCTCTATCAAAATGACATGAACTATTATCCAGGGACTAGATAAATGTATATCATCACCCCCACAAAAGTCTCCTTCATATTCTGTCTCCTGCTTTCAATCTCTCCCACTCTTTTAACTTCTGAAATTCATCTAGAGTTTAGCTTTTTAAAGCCCTAAGAAGTATAACTAATTTGTTCCTCAGTCAAATGTGTTGTTCCCCATTTGATTTAATTAGAGTGGTGTTCATACATCATAAAAGGATCAGGGCAGTCAATTTAATACCTCATTAACACCTTGTGATTACATTCTGTGCTTCTATGACTATGTCAACTAAAATGGAGAGGAGAAACCCCCTTCCTTACACTTATATGTGTTTGCAAAATTTCTCTTGAAAAAACAGAAGCTCCTTAAGGGCAATTACTATTTCATTTTTGTCTTTATATCCTCAGCATCTCATAGCAGCTGTTGTTTCTGATTCATGCCTTCTTTAGCCCATACTTGTACAGTTGATAACCAAGCTGGCTCATCGTTCAATTGAAACTGAAGTTATCCGTACTCTCTTAACTGTCGAATCTAATAGCCTTTCCTTAATCCAATCTCTATACTTCCCGACTCCCTATCTAGCATTTGGCACTCTTAACCAATTTTTCCTCTTGTGTCTTCTCCAAGAAAGTATCAAGTTTTTGTGATTCTGCTCTCTCTTTATTCTCCTCTTAGCTGCATGACTTCTTCTCAATCTCCTTTAGGGAAATCATCATTTGTATCGTCCATTATGGGTTTTACCCAGGCTCTGGCTTGAGCCTTCTTTTTCTCTCTATACTCTTTCACTTGATGACCTCATAACTTCCTATTGGTTTAATTATTATTTTTATGAAGAGGATTTCCATATCTATCTATACAGTCTTTACCTCTTTACTTTACTATCAAACTAGGCACTTTACAAGGCTCCCTGCCTCAAGTCTTTCTTTCCTTACTTGAATCCATCCTCCATATAGTTGCTAAAGTAATTTTCTTAAATCACAGGTCTTACCATGGTGCACCACTACTCAGTAAACTCCAATGTCTCCATATTACCTATCAGAAAAGGATTTTAACCATTTTTGTCTGTCCTGGATGCCTTTGGCAGTTTGATGAAGCCTAAGGACTTCTCCAAATATTTATAAATTCATAAAACAAAATACATAGCTTTAAAAAATTATACTGCAGTAAAGTTTTCAAAATATTTCTTAAAACCAAGTTCACAACACCAGACAAAGAACTTCTGCACTAAAATCAAATATAAACTTTTGACTGCCATTTAAAGTCCTTCAGAATCTTCCTTCTCTCCCAGCCTTTTTATATTCTCCTGCCCCCTCTATTCTATGATTCATCTTTGTTGTTCAGTCGTTTCAGAAGTGTAACCCCGTTTGGGGTTTTCTTGGCAAAGATACTGGAGTGGTTTTCCCTTTCCTTTTCCAGCTCATTTTACAGATGAGGAAATGAAGCAAACAGGCTTAAGTCACTTACCTAGGATCACACAGCTAGTGAGTGTCTGAAGTCATATTTGAACTCAGGAAGATGAGTCTTCCTAACTACAGTCCCCCTATTGTTCAGCCACACTGGTCTATTTATTGCTCCCTACACATGACACTCCTATCTCCATATCTTTTCTCTGGTTCTCTACAGGGTCTGAAATACTCTCCCTTATAAACTCCATCTTTTTGATTCCCTGATCTTCTTCAAGATTTGGTTCAAATGTTCCATTCTGTAGGAGGCCTTTTCCAGTCCCATCAATTGCTAAAGCTTTCCCTTCTTAGATTATAGTTTATCTACTCTATATTTATTTTTCTCTCTTATGCACTAATTTTTAATATGTTGTATGAATGGAATGGAAGCTTCTTGAGAGAAAGGACTGTTTTTATTTCTTATCTTTATCCTCAGTGGTTAGCACAATGTCTATCACATGGTAAATGCTTAATAAATACTTAACTATTGATCAAAAAAATTTTATACTTATATATCAATGACTAATAATTATTTAATATGGGCAACAGCCTGTTTTGTTTAATTCACTTCTCACTCCTAGCTCAGGCTGCCCATTAGTAATTTCTTTTCCCCTCCAAGTCTATTCATGATTGCATGATTTCCCTTAATAACAGATCACATTTCTATATCACATCAAGTTTACAAAGCATCTTCCTCCTAATAACCAGAGAAGATGAGTAGTTGCAAGCTATTATACCTATGTTACAAGTCAAGAAAATAGAGCTCAGATAGGAGACATGAAAATTGGGGTTATAAACTATAAAATAGGAATGTTGATGCTTATTCTAACTCAGAGAAGAATCTTAGTTTAGTAGAGAACTGGCCATGGAGCAGGAAATGTCTAGATTTAAGTCTTACTTCTGACATATACTAGCTGTGTGACCTTGAGCAAGACACTTAAGTGCCCTTTCTAAATCTCTGAGGCAAGAAATTGCTAAAAAGGTACATATCTACACTGGTAGAAGGAATTCCCTCATTCTGGAGTTCCATCTCACTTCCCAGAATAGAATGAGTTTATGTGCATGGAAATGCTTTGTTAACATAAAGCACTATTATATTAGCAAGATATTTATATTTTAATACCCAGAGAACTCATAAAGTATATGTTCTTTTACCTAAGGCATCTTGTCTCTCATTTCATATAAGTTTTCATCAGGCCTTGCTTTCCTTTATTGATGCAGGTCAACACAACTATCCTCTTATATTAAGAACAATGTCCAATGGGGGGCCTCAGCTTAACCCTGGCCTTCAATGTCCAGAATCCTTAAAATGCTATCTCTCCATTTCTCCTGTGGTGGGCCTGAGCCTGTTGCAGGTCACTACAGAAGAGACCTGGAGGGATATTTGCAAAAACTGATTAGCCTCCTAGAGAGCAAGAAGAAGAATCTCATAAGCCCCTACTGGGAGTGGTGTTAATAGAAATTTTTCATTAAGCAACATTAATAGCCACTCACACTCCTTTTTCTCTTTCCCATTTCTTTTCCATTAAATAAAAGTTTTCGCTTCTGCCCTTCTTCCCAGTCATTGAAAACCCTCAAAATATTACAATCTGAATATTGTGATATGATGACAATAATTCTGGATCTGGGTCTAGTTAAGAGGTTCAAACCCTAACTCAGTCATTTACTAACTGCATGACATTGGGAAAACCAAAGTCTCACTTTTCTCCATTTTTATAAAATAGAAATAACATTATCTGATTCATAGGGTATTTATGAGTATCATATGTAATAATGGGTGTAAAGTACCTTATAATCTTTAAGAGCTGTATAAATAGCAGCTTCTTTCATTAAATTTAAAGTGCTTTATAAATTTGAATTATCATGAGTGCTAAAGTGCCCTTCAGCTGTAAGGAAGAGGGTTGTTTTTTTTTTTCTTTTTCTTGAGATACTGTATAGAGAGCAATGGAGACAGGTAAGTGTGGAATGGGACAGACAACACTCTGGAATTCTGTGCCAGCCTTTCTGTGCCAGATGGAGATGCACAACATTTTAAATTAGAGCAGAATCAAATTTCCATCTGAATGTTAGGAATTTTCCTAACTGGGGGCTCTGAGCTATTGTGATTATATTCTGTGTTTTTAAAAATCTATTATAACTCCATAAAACAACAGAAGAAGGGCCATCATATTTATTGCCCCTTGGCTAATTTTTTAAAAATGCTAACTGTTGTAAAATAGTATTGCTAATCAGTTCTCCAGAGGGGGGAAAAAAAGATAGGGAGGAGGGTGGACTGCTGGATCTTGGTAGGCATCTTAGAAGATTGGACTTGGACTGAAGTTATTGTTCTTACCACTTTAAGGACTAAGGTAAATGCACACACACACACACATACTTTTTCTCTATTTTCCCAGCTTCCTTTCCAGTAATATACACTTTTAACTTTTCTTCTTTTATCTCATGTATCCTTATCTCAAATATAGAGAAGCCACAGCATAACTGGAAGCATAATATTTAGTATTGCTATGATGTGTAGAGTTAGCCCAAAAAATCCTAGATTTTTTCTTCTATATCCTCCTTTCCAGAAAAGACAGAGTTGAATCCTTTCTGGATCTTGTCTGTTCTGTTTGACATCTGGATTCAAACTCAAAGCTTTCAGATTCTATTTTTTGTATATTGGGAATTTTACATTCAGCAAGTACCAATTATACTTTGAGATCATTGGATAACATTTCCAGAAGATGAGGTAGCTAGTTAATATATTTTTCAGAGGAGTCAAATAATGTCTTTCATTTGCATCAAATAATTTGGATTATTTCTATATAATAATAATTATATACATATATATGCTAACTAAGCACCATTATTCTAGAGAACTGATAAAGAATGAAACCCATCTCATAACAGAGCTAATGGACAATCAAACTAGACCAATATGAGTGTGTTTAGCTTGACTGTGTTTGTTTAATATAGGAGTTTTGCAATTATTCTTTTTTTCTTTCTTTCTTTTCAATGGGTAAAAAGAGATATGAGTGGAAATGAATACTTGATATTTTAAAAAGTGAAATAATTTTTGAAATGTGAAAAACTGTTTTAATGTCATTCACTCTTGGATTTGAAAGCCCTTCTCAATTCTATTCAAGTGATTATGCTGAGATAGAGCAATAACAAATTTAAACTATAACTCAGAAGATATCATAGTATACATTAATTATTATGTTTGTGACATATTTTAAATAGAGAATAGTTTTCCATAAAATACTCTACCATCCTGAATTTATGTCCAGATCTATTTTATATATCCAAAGCTTATAACTAAGCCATGGGTGCGAAACAAAATCAAGGGCTTAGCAATAATCAATAAAGGCAGTATGTATAAATGTAACAGCACTTTTAGGTGGTTTGCTTAACAATCAATAAATTGCTCTCTACATCCCAAGAATTTTTCAACATGCATTTTTTTCCCATTGGGGAGGATGGAAAAGTCTTCTGATTTATTCTTTTCTTGTCAGTTGTTTTATTTTTTATTTTATTTATTCTTTTCTTGTCAATTGTTTATAATTTTTTAGGTAATTCAGGCTGTGTCTGCTATTGTATAAAGTACATAAACATGCAACTGATCTATATTTGGAAGGATCAGTAGTGTTCACATCTCTTGGTAATAAATATGTGATGCCTTCTGTTAAGAAATATGGGATCAGGCCTGCTACAGAGAAGAAGCTGCTGCTGGAGTGTTTTGCTAGTAATTCATATAATACCACATCTTCTCTAGACCATAGCTTCCCAGTTATGCAGAAAAGTTAGTGTGTCATTCACCTCTTGTGACATAGCCCTTCTGTTGTACTTTATGTTTCATGTTTGCTCAAAGTCACACATTGTTAATGTTGGAATTCTTTCAACTATCTAGACAACCAAAAATTTTACATATCTCCCTTTAGGATTCTCTTTCCCTCCTCTTATTTCTTAGAGAACATAATTAAATGGCCTCCGCCACATTTGTAAGGCCACATTTTTCTTCATGTTTGTGTATAACCTGTTTAATCCCTAAAATGTCTATTGGAGTATCACTTTTCTAAAGCCCTAAGGGTACCTGATACAATAGAAATCCCAGCTCTCTGACATGACCATGAGAAATTTGTTACCCATCTCTAGGTTCCATTTTTCTCATTTGATTTGTCTCATCTGTAAAATGAAGCTAAAATTATTTTTATGTGTTCAAATAAAATCTTATTATATTTTAAAATATAAAGATATCCGTACTTTTCTCACAGGCCAAGCAAAAACAAGTGGCTTCCCGAATGAACACTTGTAATCATTTAGTATCCACTAGACTAGATAGGGTCTATGAAAAATAATAGCACACAATTAACAAACTCTTATTAAGCATTCACTGTGCCCAGCTAAATTTTGGGGTTAAAAAAAAAAGCAAAAACTCCTTGGCTTTAAGGTGCTTACATTCCAATGGGAGAAACAAGATATAAATAGCTAGCTTTCTACAAGATATATAGATAAAGATGTAGACAGATACAGATATCAATAGACAAGGAGACAATGAGGCTGAACTTGAAATCAGGAGTTCAAATCTGGACTCAAACAATGAATCCACTGAGTCAACCTCTACCTCAATTTCTTAATCTTTAAAGTGAGAGTAATAATAGCACCTCTCTCCAAGGGTTATCATGAAGATAAAATGAGAAAATATTAAAACCATTTTACAAACCTGAAATCTTAAGATAAATCCTAGTTAGCATTATTAATATTGGTATTATTATATTTATAATTTGTTATATGATATATTATTATATCATATAAATATAAATAAGATATTTATATTGATATATAATTGTGATCAAATATTATATCATATTAGAAATTATTATTATTAATCCTCCAATTTGAATTCTAGCAGAGTGCAAAAACAACTGGGTTTTGAACCTTGCTCTTTCATTAACTTTTTCTGTCATCTTGATCAAGTTATTTATCTTTTCTGGATTTCAAATTATCTGTATAATGATAGGTTTAGATTAGAAGATCTCTCAAAGTCCCTTCTGGTTCTAAAATTTTATATTCTAAATTTTCCTTCCAGCTCTGACATTTTGTGATTCTAAACAGACAGTATTCCTTATATTTTAAAATTTTAAAGCCATTTGGAATGGCTCAGTGGGTTCCCCATATTGTAAGAAGACAATCAGCCATCCTCTCCCAACAACATTGTATGATAATTTCATATTTTCCAGTTCAGAGAAAGCTGGCCTCGGGACAAGCCTGATTTATTAAAGTAAAACCAGGAGACAATGTATTTGCAAGATAGAAGCATCTTCGAAGAGCATCATTGAATACACGCTTTTACTGTAAGGAACATCTACCATCTATTTCTAAATGAAGGTTTCATAAGAACCTGGTAATTTACTTGTCAACTGTTGATGAATTTTGATTTGTTTGATATTTAATCAGCCAGAATTCTATATCTTCTATACTTGTGGTATTACATAAATACTGAAAATAGAAATCATACAATTGGCATAAAATTGAGTAATCTTGCTATCATATTCTCAATTTAAGAAAAAGTAGTGCAGTGGGGTAGAAGGAAAAAAACTACCAAAAGTAAGAAACTTTGAGTTTGAGCATTGTCTCCAGCATTAACTTACTTTGCCCTTGGTAAAATGCCCTTAACCAACCTATGCTTCAGTCTTCTCTATGAAGTGATGTAGAGAGGTGCAGTGAGGTGACTCAGAGAATTGAGAGCCAGGTCTACAGATGGCAAGTCCTGGATTCAAGTTTGGCCTCAGACACTCCCTAGATGTGGGACCCTGGACAAGTCACTTAATCCCCATTGCCTATCCCTTAGCACTCTTCTGCCTTGGAATCAATATCCAGTATTGATTCTAAAACAAAAGGTTAAGAATTGTTTGTGTTTTTTTTTTAAACCCTCACCTTTCATCTTGGAATCAGATTAAGAGTTTTGTGTGTGTGTGTGTTTTTAACCCTTGCCTTCCATCTTAGAATCAATACTGTGTGTTGCTTCCAAGTCAGAAGAGTGGTAAAATCTAGGCAGTGGGGATTAAGTGACTTGCCCAGGGTCACACAGCTAGGAAGTGTATGAAGTCAAATTTGAACCCAGGACCTCTAGGCTTGGCTCTCAATCCACTGAGCCACCTAGCTGCCCCAAATTGTTTTTTTTTAAATAAATAAATAAAATAATCTAGGAAGAATAGGCTAAATAAATAAATGGAGGGGTCTTCAAAGACCCTTCCATTTCTGATATTTTATGTTCTGACGATGATGCCTTTGCCATGAAATTTACTTTGCATATAATTTATATGTACCTGTGTAAATATATATATATATATGTGTGTGTATGTATATATGTGTGTGTGTGTGTGTGTGTTTTCTTCCTTGAAGGCATAGGTTGCATTCACTTCTGTCTGTATATCCCAAGTGCCCGGCACAATATCGGACATATAAGAGATGACTGATAAAAACTTGTTGGTTGCTTGATTGATTAAGGCCTATGTTCTAGATTCTAAGATCATTTTAATTCTGTTTTTTTTAATGTTCTAAAGTCCCTTCCAATGCTGACATTTTAGATCATTTTGATGAAGAAATCATTATGTTTAATCCAAAAAAAACAAAGTATATCACCACTACCTAATCAAGGGATCAAGGCTTATTATATACATGAAAATGGTTAAGTGTGTGTGTATTTGCTCAAAACAGTAGAAGAAATGTCACATGTGATTCATTACCTGGTGAGTGATGCTGGCAAATACATGTTGTAGGATTTCAGAGGGGAATAAAATCATTGTGAGCCAGGAAAAAAACGTCCTGGGGGAAGATGGGAAGAAAAGGAAAGAGAATAAACATTTTCATGACACCTACTATGTGCCAGGTACTTTTTATAAGCATTATCTCATTCGTTCTTCCAATAACCCTGGATAGAATTATTATTCCCTTTTTACAGTTGAGGAAAATGAGGTAGATAGAGGTTAAGGGATTTGTCCCCAGAGTCACATAGCTAGTAAGTGTCTGAGATTGGATTTGAACTCAGGCCCTTCTGACTCTAGACCCAATCCTCTATCCATGGTACCACCTAGCTGCCCCTATAAAATACAGAATACATATAAGGTAATTGGCGGGGAGGGTGATATTGGCAATGAAGGAGATCAAGAAGGGCTTCTCACAGAAAGTGGCATTTGAGCTGAGCGTTGAAAGGTCAATGATAAGTAGCTCAAACCAAGGCTGGGCAGACTGAAGTCGCCATCTGCATTTGCCACGATTGCCTAATGAACTGGCCTCCTATAATCACTTACATGCATATAAAAATAGTAATAACCTGCATTTCTGTGGGGATTTTCGTAACCCTTCTCTCGAGGACCATTGGTATAGAGCACGCTCCTAATGGCAGAGACGAATGTGGAGCTTCAGCCTTCTCCAGTCCCCCTTTGGGACTCTTGGAGCCACTCTTTTCCAGGATGCTTCAAGCATGGAGTCACTTTGGGTGCTTCTGGCTTCCCAGCTCAAGAGGGGAGATGGAAGAGGCCAGCCCCACGTCAGGGTGCTGAAGGGAACAACTCTGGAGACATGAGAGGAATCAGCAGTCTCCATCATGTCCCTATTTCTAGTTGGCTACTCAAGAGGCTGAAGGGAATTTCTTCTTGGATGAGATCCAGGACTCACTTTCTTGATTGCCCTGAATTATCTCACTTCCAATGGAAAAGCTCTTTCATTCTATATTATCTAGTGTATATTCTCCTTCTCTGATTTTGGTTTTGATTTGATTTGGCAAAATGAGTTTTCATTGCTATTCACTCTGTGAGTTTATTGTGGAACTGGAATTTGGTGGAAAAGAGGCAGATGTAGAGTTTGGGATCCTTTCTCCTCCCCCCAAAAAAGATAAAGTGATCAGAAGGTAGCTCGGACCCAATAACAACCCCTAGATGAACAACATTTAAAAAGATGGAAAACATTTTTAAAAAACATAAAAACCCCTAGATGAACAACATTTAAAAATGTGAAAAACAGTTTTAAAAAATATTTTAAAACCCCTAGATGAACAACATTTAAAAATATGAAAAACAGTTTTAAAAAATATTTTAAAACCCCTAGATGAACAACATTTAAAAATATGAAAAACAGTTTTAAAAAATATTTTAAAACCCCTAGATGAACAACATTTAAAAATATGAAAAACAGTTTTAAAAACCATAGATGAACAACATTTAAAAATATGAAAAACAGTTCTAAAAAATATTTAAAAACCCTAGATGAACAACATGAAAAACAGTTAGATCTAATTCTAGCCCAGTATTCCTCTCTCTGAGGATAGTAGAGTAGCCTCTGGCCCCAACCTCAGATTTCACCTCCTGATTATAGGAATGAAAGCCTCCCTTGGAGAAGGGAAGCAGGAGAAATTAGAGATGATTATTCTGCTTCCCTTTAAGTCACACAGAGAGAGCATCCTCACCCTACATGGAGCCTCAGATTATAGGTGGGGTCTACTACTGCATGTGCAATGTTATATGCTGTCTAACAACTCTGTGAGAGAGGACAATCAATAAATAATTATAAAGTACCTGCTATGTATCAGACGGTGTACCAGGTATACAAAGAAAAGTAAGATATGATCTCCTGCTCTCAAGGAGTTCACAGTCTGCAAGTAGTATCATCCCCATTTTACAGATGAAGAAACTGATGCCACACAAATGAAAATGGTCTGTTCATGGGTGAAGAGACTTGACCTCAGGTCTGTAAGGCCAGTGCCTTTCTCTCTCTGCTACATGTAGTTTCCAAAGTTCTTTCTCCAACAAACCATAAGCCAAAGCCTTCTTGTGTGGTGTGGACATTAGATGCAATTGCATCATCTTTAAGAAAATTGCAAACAGGCCCACAAGGACTCATTAGGATAATTTTCTTTCTAATTAAGCATGTAATATACTTGTCGTTTTCTTGTTGTTTGTCAGGGAGTCAACGAATCATAAAATTACAGGAGGAACTTGCCCAGACTTTCAAAAAGAAAACCAAAAATCTCTTTTAGGGAAACTATATTCAAATTGTAGCTTGTCTAGAAAACACTGTCACACGTCTGATACCTACAACAGCTTAGTGAGATGGACAAGTCAAGAATTATTTCTCCCATCTTACTGAGAAAGGAAACTGAGGATCAGAGAAATGAAGTGCCTTGCTTAAGGTTACACAGCAGATGGGCAGAGCTGACCTCTAGAACTCAGGTCTCCTGATACCAAATACAGGATTCCTTCCAAATTGGACTTTTTTCTGACCCTGAACACACTCTTGTGCTTTCTCTCCTCACCCCTTCTGATCCCACAGCTTGCTAGCTCTAGGATATTTCTCTCTTTGGTCTCTCTTCCAAATTCTCCATCCCTTCTCCAATCCCAATCCTTACTTCTTCAGTTCCTAGACAAACTCAAATACTACTTCCTCCAATAAACATTCCTGTTTCTTCTTCTTAGGATAGATCATTCTTTTCATAATTATTTTATTTTATTTGTTGAATTAATACTTTGTATTTTCCTCCCACCCCAAATTGAAGAAAAAAGGGGGGAAGCCCTTATAACAAAGAAAAAATCAAAACATCTTATCACAGATCACATCCAAATATATATAGAGATATAATAGGTATACATATAATTTAAAATATAGTATGTGCATTATATATGATATACAATATAAGATGTATACGATACATACACACAAAATAAAGATAGTCCCTGTCCTCAGAGACTCTAATAGGGGAAAATTACTTACAAAAAGGAGCTTAAAGGAGGGAGAGGAACAGTATAGAGTATCCTAGATATGGGAATCAGAACTGATAGAGCATCATGCATGGGGGAAAGAAAATAAGTGGATGTATGAAAAAAGTAGTATTTTAAAAAACTATAAAGGCAGGAAGGAACCTAGTTGTGAAAATGTTAAATATCAAGTAAAGGACTTTATAGCTGATCCTGAAGGTCATGGGGAGTCATTGAATTTTATTTTGTACTCAAGGGGGACCAAAATGATGTCACAACATCAGGGTTAATGTAACATAAGAGTTTGGAAGATTCCACCAAAGATCACGCACAAATAATGAACATCTGAGATGGGGATGTCTCTAAATTTGCACATCTCAAGATTCTTTTGAGCTAATGCAATCCTGCTTTACTCATAGAGCACAGCCTCTTCTTTGATGCAGGTATGCCAGGCAAGATGGTCCTTTGCCAATTTCTCACAATAAATACCAAAGTTCATCAGAGAGATCTTGAAAGTGTCCTTTTATTGTTGTTGCTTCTGACCTCTATATGAGCACTTGCCTTGTGTAAGTTCTCTGTAAAATAGTCTTTTAGATAAATGTGCATTTGGCATTCAAACAAAGTGGGCAGCCCATTGGGGTTTACTAAGTGGAGAAGAAGGCAGAATTACCAGTGACATCTTCAGACTTTTAAGAAAGTCACTTTGGCACCTGAGTGGAGAATAAATAACTCAGAATAGAAAGAAATTTGAGACAAGGAGTCCAAATAAAAGTCTCTTGTAATAGTCCAGGCAAGAGGTGATGAGGATTTGAACCAGGGTAGCAACTATTTGAGTGGAAGGAAGGAGATACATTTAAAAGATGTTGTAAAAATAGAAATTGCAAGATTTGGCAACTAATTAGATAATGAGATGAGAATGAGAAAATGTGGACTCAAGGGACGACGTCAAATTTTGAAACCTGATTGGCTGGGAGAATTGTAGTATCCTATCATTCCATAATTTGATCATGTATGTAACCCAGTGGACGTGCTTGTTGGCTCTGGGAGGAGAGAGGGAAAGTACATGAATCATGTAACTAAAATAATTTTGTTAAATTTAAATATATATATTTTGATAACATTGTCATTAATTTGAATCTCAAAATAATTTTATGCAGAAAGAAATCAGAGATTCTTGCCTGGGCTATTACAGTTTTTATAGATGAGGAAATTGAATATCAGAGAGGTAAAGAAACCTTTCCACATTCACACACCTATGTGGAAGCTTATTAAAAACTCCTTTTTAGTTCAACTGAAAATAAGAAATAAATATCTCTCTAACCTAAAACATTCTCAAAATGTTTCTCTTTAGGAAAGTGGATAGCCAAGAATGAAAAATAAAAGGCTCAGGAAAGTAAATTTAGAGTGGTATCTAGCCAAAAGAAAAAAAAATCTCTTGGGTAGTTAAGACATCCATTGTTTTTCCCCATTCACTGAAGAATGTCACCTTATGACACCTAAAGACAGTGATCTCTTTTTTTAATATAATTTAATTTTTTAAATATTTTTCCAGGTTTACAAGATCCATTTTCTTTCCCTCAGCTCTTCCCTCTCCCCTCTTGGAGCTGACAAGCAATTCCACTGGGTTATACGTGTATTGTCACTCAAAACCTGTTTCCATACAATTCGTAATAGAGTCAATAATTCCCTTTTCCATGTTTTCCCAGGGAAGAACCTCCTTCAGTCTTTAAGGGGAATAGTCAAGGAAGGAACTGAATAAAATCCCAGGAATTTTCATGAAAGAACATGCCAGAATGCAAATCTAAAACCTTTTATTTAATATTGTGACCTTTACTTAAGATCCCTAAAAATGTCAAATTGTCTTTGGGCAGAGAGATACCCTAGGGTATGATGAAAGGAGGAAATTATATATCAATTTGGACATTTCTCTCAGTAGGTTAGAAATTATTGGATTTATAATAATGCTACATTAATAAAAAATTGTTACCTAAAATGAAAAGTACAGCATCATTTTTTTCTTTGACAACGAATGCATTGTAGAGTTGTGTCTCTAACCCAAATCTCCAGGCCCATCACTGAACAGAACTACAATTTGAGTCTAGGTCCATGATTCCAGATCTAACCCTTTTTTATTTAATCAAGCTATCTCCCCAAACATACTTGGTCCCCTTCCACTTCTTCTGTCAATGTAGCAGAAAAGGGAACAGAAGCTTCATAGCTTTTAATCCATCTATAAACACCTACTTAGTTGCTGGTGCTCTAAATGTGAGGTATTTGTCTTATGATCAACGAGGCAATATACAAATCAGCCAATCACTGAACATATTAACCATTTTCTATATGTCAGGCACTGGAACTAGGTTCTGCAGAAACAGAAAAAGGAAGGAAAATACCTGATATCAAACCTTTTCAATTCTTGCTTATAAATGAAACCAAAAGGTATTTGGGAGCTACAACAGGAATGGATAGATGGCTCACAGGATCTTTTCAGATACAAATAAGAGGGGACAGGCAGAGTTATTTCTATAATGTACCCAAAGTCAACATAAAGCATCTATTTTTAAATATATATACATATACATATTATAAATTTAATAATGATGCCCAATAAAAAATCCTCAAATAAATATACCAAATTAGGAGCAACTCTTCTCCAGGCAGAAACAAATGACTTAACAAAGAAAATGTTAATGTCTTCTTCCAAGCCAAAGGTTAGCTTTCTAATATAGTTGTAGTCCGTGTATGTATTCAAGATTGACATAGATCTTTCCATATTCCCTTGTATATCTCATAGTTTTTACTTTTCATAGAGCCATAATGTTCAACTTTCCCATACCTTTTCCAGGGTCACAAAAGCATTATGTGTCAGAGTCAGATCTTAAATCTAGGTCTTTTCAACTCTGAAACCAGCTCTTTATGCATCATATCATGCCAACATTAATTTATGCAGCCATTGTCAAATTACTGGACAGATGTTGTTTTTAATCTTTTGATTTTATAAATAAATAAGCTATTAATATTTTTGTTCAAATATTAAACACCATTTCATGGAACACTTGGCCATCTTCCATTTTAGTGCTCAGTGCTGAATATAAGAACAAAGAATACCATGAAAATAATTACAGTTTATGGCCAATATCTGTTTCAAAGGCTGAGGAAGTTCAGAAATTCTATAAGGAATTTTAAAAGATGTTCAAAATTAAAACAACATATACTTTATTTTATTTCAAACCCTTACCTTCATTCTTCTTATTCTCTTCTAGAACAGAAGAGCAGCAAGGGCTAGGCAGTAGAGGTTAAGTAATTTGTCCAAAGTCACACAGCTAGAAAGTGTTAAAGACCAGATTTTAGCCCAGGTCCTTCCGACTACAGGCATGGAGCTCTATATACTATGCTACCTTTTTGCCCTGAACTATCTATCTATCTATCTATCTATCTATCTATCTATCTATCTATCTATCTATCTATCTATCTATCTATCTATCCAACTGTCTGTCCATCCATCCATCCATCCATTTGCTCATCCACCCATCTATCTATCCATCTATCCATCCATCCATCCATCCATCTATCTATCTATCTATCTATCTATCTATCTGTCTGTCTGTCTGTCTGTCTGTCTGTCTGTCTTTCTGTCTGTCTGCCTGCCTGTCTGTCTGTCTGCCTGTCTGTCTGTCTGTCTGTCTTTCTAGCTAGCTAGCTAGCTAGCTATCTTTCTATTTATCTATCTATCTGTATGTATATATGGGCATGTTGTATATATATTTAATACTAGGTGTTGAGAAATATGGCTGTCAAGAAATAAAGTGGAACAAAAGCTTCTCAACAAAATCTTTTTGTGACTATATACTAGGAATGCTTTCTCCAAGAAGTGAATGAGGAACTGCAAGATATGGCAAATATCAAATGGCATCATAAAAAATTAAACTGACTATATCTTAACCTGTAGGAAGCAACTAGTTACCAACATGTAAGTCATTTATGAGCAGTTCTCTCAGTACAGTCAATTCAATTATTAGAACAAAGATGAAAACCAAATGAGAAGAATCAATAAAAATAAGTTCTGACATAAAATTAATAACTCCATCCTAACTTATTTAAACAAGTTATTGGGACTGAAAAAATAGAAAATTTCATAAGAAAGAAAAAATAGACCCATCCATGACTATTCATTTCCTATAGAAGATTGACCATTGTATACCAAATGATAAAACAAAGAAAAAAATTTTAACCCAACAATACTTGATCCCCCTCCCAAATGGAAGCCAAGAGCAACATTGGTTCAAAATATGAGTTTATTCTAAAATATCATCAGAGGAAGATTATGAGCAATTATCACCTTAGAAAAGAGTAAGAAATGAGGGGAAAGAGTTTTACAGAAAACTTAAAGACCAAATTAAGCCAGTTCATCTTCAAAACATTTAAGATTAAGACTGGAAGGCATACAATGAGCAGAAGAAAAATGGAAAAGATCTGTCAGCATTTCTAAAAGTCACCACATTCAGCCTCTAATTTGACATACCTTGGTATGCTATATGATAAAATAGCAATACAATTCATGAACATAGAGACAAAATGCTGAGACAGGCTAATTATACATGGGAAAGATCCATGCTGAAGATGAAAATTTTAAGGTATCAAGAGATCAAGATAGCAAAAAAAATGATACTAGAGTAAAAAAAGGAAAAAAAGACAATCAAAAGTATATTCATTGCTTTTTAGGAATATGGATGGCTATCTTCTCCATACAGAAATCTTTATGAGAAGAATATATAGATGTATGAAAAGCATCCATTAGAGAAAATATGAGAAGACAAAGAGTAGAATATCTTAAGAGCTATGTACTGATTGAAAGGTACAGAGAATATAAGATCTTTGGACTTTGTAGATGATTAAAAGGCATCTGAATTAGTAGAGAAAGATACAGTTTTATAGACATTTTCCAACAAAATGTCTACTCTGCATATGTTAAGATTATAAAATAGGTTCTACCAGAGAAATAACTTTGATTGGATGATCCTCTAATAATGGCATGAGGAAGGGTGACAGAACAGGGAGCCAAAATCAAGTCATGGAGCTCTAACAACATTGTTGTTCACTCAGCCAGTGTCTTAACTCTCCACTAACCTTATTAGTACATGACTGATATAGATCTATGCCTACAGAATAAATACATCTGTACCTATATCCATAATGTATTTAAGTCATTCTTCGCAAGATCAGTTGTTTATTGGAAACTGACTTTGAGAACAGGATGTCAAGTGACAAGTACTCTCAAATATTTTTTAAAAAGAAATTCAGCTGTAATCTTGGGTTCCGTCTTATGATACTACCTGTGTATAACCAGTTTTATAAATCCTATTCCAAATAGACTAGTATTAAAGTTCAATTTAAATTACACCTCTGGTTTTCAAAGCAAGATTCATACAAAAAAGTATCCAAAATTATATCTCTTTGGGGGCTGGGGGGAGTGAGGTAGGAGGAGTTACAAAGTGGAGGAGGCTGAACTCTAATAAAAAGTCAAATGGTGGGGGTTTTTTAATGTATTTTAAATAATTGCTGTTCCCTGCCAAGTTTCAGCTGGTGGGAGTTTTCACATATGAATTACTAAGTAGGAGTGTATAAGGGACAAGTTAATCGCGCCTTTTGGAATGGAGACGAGGACAAAGAGGATATTGATTAAAAAAAAAAAAATCAGAGCTAGAAAAGGACCACAGAACAAAGGCTGGGAACTATGAGAGCTAAAAGCAACCTTAGAACATAAAAATTAATGGCAGAGCAAGGAGCCTTACAACAAGGAACAATGGGAAGCAGCATAGTAGAATAGATTTTAGGAAGGAGAGGACCTGGATTCAAATCCTACTCTGATAGTTATAACCTGTAAGACCTTGGGCATATCATAGCCTCTCTGGGCTCTAGTTTTCTCATCTATAAATCAAGACAGTTGGACTAGGACAAAAAAGGAAATTTCAACATAGTGATGTCATTTTAGTCTTCTAAATACAACCAACCAACAAACCACCCTGTACGTGCTTAATAAATGCTTATTGATTGATTAATAAGGAAAGTTAGACACTTTAAGAGGCAGAAATGAGAGAGGAGTTAATTCTAAACATGGGAGACAACCAGTACAAAGACAGAACAATAAGGGACAGCTATTTTAAAGTCCTATCATACCCTAAATGCATAGACTGCCACACTATAGAGTACTCGCGCACAAAGAATTTCTTTTGGCACATGACCTGAATTTTTATTTTATTTTATTTTAATCCTTTCTTTCTGCCTTAGTACCAATACTGACAGAAGAGTGGGAAGAACTAAGCAATTGAGGTTCAGTGACTTTACCAGGGACACACAGCTAAGAAGTATCTGAGGCCAGGCCTGGCACTCTTCAATTTTTAGTTTTTAAAAAACGATGCTTGTTAACATTTACATTCAGCCTTCTTCAAAAGTCCTGATTGTTTGCATCTCAGGCTGCAATGATTCTTTTCAGTCTTGAACCCCACAGTTCTATAAATAAGTCAGGATTGCAGTTTTCAAAAACTTCTTGGCCAGAAACAAAGTTGGTCTCATTTTCAGCCTGTTGTTCATTTTTCTTCTGGGGTTAGACAGACAAGGCTTGTTCTATAAACTTACTCTCTAAAGTGCTATTAACTGAAAAGGGTAGTGGAAGCAGAAGAAAAGGAATGGAATTTTTCAGACCAATTAAGTCCTGAGCATGAAAACCTTCCCTTTTCCCAGACGTAAATAAATGAAAGCTGTTCTTATTACATTTGCCATTATCTCAGGCTTCACAAACTACTTGGTTTTCCATTTTTTCATTATAGCATTGCCTACACTTGCAATCTGAGACCACCTTGAAGATAACCAGAGTAGCAGAGATGCAGCTTTGAAAATATTATATTAGCAGGAGGTGGATGGAATTAGAGAATGGATCCAGGCAGGAATCCTCCCAGGCAATGCTTCTACGCTAACTCAAGCATTCCACAGAGTGGGTGCCAGAGATTTTGACCATTATCCAAATATTTTGGTCTCCACACCTATCCCCAGTCTCCCTCAAAGAAAATCCTTTAGACCACTCCCTTGTTGTTTTTCATGTTTCTATCATTTTCCACTCCTGGAAGGCCCCTATTAAGTCTCTGTTGTTGATTACAACTCTTGAACTCCACAGAACCCTCACTTAAACTGTCCAACTAGAGACAGAAGCCTGAATCTCCCCATTTCATGGGCAAGTTGGTCAAGGCCAGGGCAGAAACTTAATTTTTTTTTCTTCAGAGCTGGCCACCAATCCAAGGTGCTCTCCCTTTTTTGACCAATGCTCAACATAATGATGGGAATCTTGAGGCTATTGGGGGTTAGGTAGCTTCTCTAAGGAGTCATCGTTGGATCAGATATTGCTTAAACCCATCTGCTCACCCTAACTTTTCCTGGCAATTTAAGCCCCAGAAGACAAAATACTCCCTAATCCATTGAGCATGCATTATTTTTTCATTAGGATTACTTGATGTATGTGTCAAAGCTTCCTCCTAATCAATAAGTTCCGTAAAACAAAGAACATGTCTAAGCACAGTATATGACAAAGTAGAGCAGCTAAGTGGCAAAGGAGATAGAGTGCCAGACCTGGATTCAAGAAGACCAGTCTTCCTGAGTTCAAATCTGGCCTCAGACACTTACTTGCTGTGTGACCCTGGGCAAGTCACTTAACCCTGTTTGCCTCATTTTCCTCTTCTATAAAATGAGCTGGAGAAGGAAATGGCAAACCACTCTAGTATCTTTGCCAAGAAAGCCCTAAATTAGGTCACAAATACTGAAATTACTAAATAAAAACCACTTCAAAAGACAGCCTGCCAACATTTGAGGCAGCTCCAATTGTTTTTCCCCATTACCAAGCCTAATTTGACATCTTTTGCACATATCAGTTTATCAATGCCATCTAAAATGGAGTATTCAGAACTGAATATGATATTCCACATGTCATCTGATCCAGTTATAGTGCATTGAGATCATTCTAGTCCTTATTCTAAACACTAGGCTTTTCTCAGTACAGCCTCTCTTAATTATATTAGCTTTAGGAACTACCAGGTCACAATGTAAGCTCATATTTAATTTGCAGTTCACTAAAACCCCAAATCTCTTCAAGATGCACTATGGAGCCATACCTCCCCTATTCTGCAAAGTTGTTTCTTTGAACCCAAATGAAGGACTATGTAGATTATTCTAGATCACTCATTGTCAAAGACAATACTCTACAAACTGTGAGTTGTTAACAAATATTTGTGGTGTTAAATGAAAGTTTTGAATCAATGAATTAGAAACCCCCAAGTTGTACCTCCTCAGATCATTTCCCACTCCAGCTGCAGGACTTCATCATATCTTTGAGCTAGGTTACATCTCCTTTTCCCTTGCCACTGTCTTTTTCTATGTTGACTTCTCTCATTTGTGAGTTCCTTGAGGGGAGGAACTGTCATAATCTTTCTTTGAATTCCCACAGTTTAACAGAGTCAAGCCCATAGTAGATAGAAAAAATGCTTATTGACTCTGATTCTCTCCTTTGATGGGTTAGAAAAAATAAAACCCAAGTAAAAGAACCTATACATATATATGTATATGTGTGTATGTATATTTTTCCAGGCTCATCTCTTCCAGTTTGTTACTAACCATACTAACCAGATAATTCAATTTTGCTCTCTGCTACTCAATTTCCACATTTGTGAAATGAGTAAGTTAGGGTGGATTCTCTATGTTTTTTTTTTCTTTTCTAACATTCCACATTCTATGTTCAAAGTGACTTTCAATTCTAATATGCTATGTTTTATATTCTAAAGTCTTCTTTTACTTCTGACATTTTATGATCTATGTATGATCTAAGATATCTCTTACCCTAAGGACTTCTCACCCTGGAACATACCTCACCCTTGTAGCCCACTTCTCCCATTGGTGAGTTCTTCAAGGAACCTCCCATTTTAAGAAAAGGCCTCCTTCATTCATCTCTCAACTTTGACTCTACAGACTTCACCATCATTACAGTCTAGAATAACAGTTCCTAAAGTATGATCTGAAGACCCCCAGGGAAATCCTTTCAATGAGCCTGCAAAGTCAAAATTATTTTCCTAATAATATTAAGATATTATTTGACTTTTTCATTTTTGTTCACATGGATTTAAAGTGAAGCTTTCCACAGACTACATGACCAGTGAATTAAAGATTTAGCAACAAATACAAAGATGCAGTTGGTATCTCATAAGTTAAATAATTGTACTTCTATTTCACAAATGGATGAACCTACAGGTATAGCTAGATTTATTTGGCATATATTCCTCAGATTTCAGCACCAACTAATCATCGAAGACCTTTTATGTAAATTCTTATTAACAAACACAAATGGTCTTAAAATATTCAAAGTGTTGAATAACTTTTTTTAAGTCTCATGATTTATCCTGAAACAATCTAGTACCAAACTGTACTGGTAGTTATCATATTCTTCACCAACCCAAGCTTACAACAGAAAAAAAGGAAGGGAGGGAGGGAGGGAGGAAGAAAGGAAGGAAGGAAAGAATGAAGGAACGAAGGAAGGAAAAGCAAATAGATTTCTAAATGCCAGCTAAAACGTAAGAATTTCCTTAATGAAGCAATAAAAAATTACATTTATTATATCTCAACCTTAAAAAAATTTTAATATGTGACAAAATCATAAATACCTATAAAACACTTTTACTGAATATTGTAGGTTGATGATTATATCTCAAAGAAAAGCTCTTGTGGTATTAAGTTGAGAGCTAAATTAGTCACTTATTTTTTCATGAAACATTTTTCCTTGAAAGAAGAATTAACAAACTATGGATATTCAGACTTGGGTATTTAACAGACATTTTCTTGAAAATGAAAGAAGTAAGCCTGTTATTTCAAGGAAAACAATTGACAATATTGGTTGTCAATTATAAAATTTTATTTTTCAAGTGAAAATTGGAATTTGGGAAAGCATATCCACCACTGTGAACTAGACTGCTTTCCAGTATTTAATGACTTTTCTGATGAGATCAGTGGTGATATTAGCAGATATGACTTTTTTATCTCATTATTTATAGCAAGTCATCTCACTTCTCATTACCAGTTTCCTCACATGTAAAACAAGGATGATGGTAACTACACCTCATAAACTTGTATGAGGATCAAATGAAATATCTATAAAGCTGGAATTGGGCTAAATCAATATCCTTGGGGGAATTCATTGTCTATTACAGATTTCAACACATCCATGGCCTCTAATTCTCTCTCATTTGCCATTTATAAATCGTCCATAAAGTATACCCTCAACATACTGAGGCCTCATGCCCTGCTCTTTTAAAATATGGAGAATACTGGTCATCCCGCATCCCTTCCTCTGACCTGTGACCAAGCCCGTCTTTTTCCTGCTTATGCATACACTTGCATGCATTTAGACCTTTATTATTAAGGGTAGGTAGTAACCTGAAATGTCAGTTAGTAATGTTATTATGACCTCACAAAATTATTGAGAGAAAAATACTTTGGAAACTTTAGAACTAAAGACACAGGTTTTTTTAATTTCCATTTTGCCCATATACAGGGGTATGATCAATATGCCCCCTGCAAGTCACTTCTCCCAGAAATAATGAAGTTACAGCTCTAAGGAATGTACTGAAGGAGTGGTTCCTCCATTTATTCTCCAATAAAAATTTTAAAAAAACAACAACAAACTTCCTCCATCAATGAACGGTCAAGAATCTACTTGAAGCTCCACCCACACAGTGGTTACCATAGCTACTCCAGCCTTGGCGTCCCTCCCCTTAGCCAGCTAATGCTTTAGTCGCCTAGGCAACCAGCCAGTCTCAAAGGAGAAGAGGACTGTGTTCCGCTTTGCATCTTGGGTCTTGTAGTTCATTGGTGACCTTCCTTTCACTTGGTAACGTAAGCTTGAACTACCATTCCCAGAGGGCTGAGTGCGCACGGACTCTCCAGAGGTCGAGCCTGGGCGGTGCCTGGAGTGGAGCGTGGACTTTGGGGGGGAAGGAAGATGGCGACTACTCGGAGGTACAGGGTCAGGGCCTTGGGTGGGAGGTTACTCCTACGGCTGCTGCTGGTCCTAGGGCTGGGGTTGCTGTGGGCTCCCTCGAGCGTCTTTGCGCACGGGAGCAAGTATTCGAGGGAAAAGAACGAGCCCGGGGCTCCCCCGAAACGCGAGTCCGGGACCGAGTTCCGGATGGAGAAGCTGAATCAGCTCTGGGAGAAGGCGAAGAGGGTGAGTGGGTCCGACTGTAAGCATTTATTAAGCGTCTCACGTGTGCCAGGCACCGTGCGAAGTGGCCTGGGCCATGATGACCCTCTCCGTGGCAAGGAACCAAGCCCTTGGTCACACAGCGGAGAGCAGAGCCCGCACTTGAACCCTGGCCATGGTTCATAGGATCCTGAACTAGGGGAGACTTTGGAGGTTCTCTAGGCCAACTCCCTCATTTTAGTAATAATTACAACATTAATAGCACCTAGCCTTTATGTATGCAAGCCTTAAAGTACCCTATTAATACTAGCGGTTATTTTACAGATGAAACACAGACTCAGAGAAGCTGGTGTGACTTACCCAGGGTATCACAGGCAGTAGCACCCAGCCAGCGTTCATAAGAGTTAGCGCCAGGGCAGAATCTTAAGACATCTAGTCACTCATTTTACAAAGTAGGAAACTGAGGCTCAGATGGGGAAAATGAATTGCCCAAGGTCACCCAGTCAATAGCAGAGACGGGATTCAAACCTAGTCCAAGACTCAAAGCATTTAGAGCCAGGGAGGACCTTAAAGATCTTCCAGTTCAGCTCTCTCATTTTGCAGAAGAAGAAATAATCTCCAAGAAGGGAAGTGACTTTTGTTGAAGGCCACACAACTGGTGGTTGAAAAATTTGCAGGGCTTTTGCCTGGGTCTTCTGACTCTCAGGTCTAGTCCTCTTTAGACTGTAGGTGTCAGTGCTTTCTTAATGACTTATTGAAGCTATGTGCCTGCCAGTCATTGTGCTGAATGCTGATGTGAGGAGGGGGTGGGAAGAACCAAGACTTGGGTACTTATCACCAGTTAACCCTCTGACTCTGTGATTCTGTAAGGGAATTATTTGGCCTCTTGCTCCTTCAGTATCTTTCCCATTTTTTCTCTAGACCAATTTCCTAGGCTTCCAGAACATAAACACATCAAATTCTGGGGCCCTTTTTTTAATTCCAAGGCCTCAGGCTCTTTTCAGCTTTTGACACTTGTTGACACTTCAGCCTCTTTCAGACTTTAAACTTCAGAAAAGTGACATTCACAAGTTCTCTTTCTCTGATCCAGTGATGGCTCCTCATTCTCTTCCCAGACCTTTTAATGTGTGTCTGTTTCCCAAAGGTCTGCCTTGGGCCCTCTTATCTTTACTCTGTTCATTCTCTTCTAGCAGTGTTAATCACTCCCAGATCTGTCTGTAGTCATAGCTTAGCCCAAAAACTTCAGCTGCCCCCAGGACAACTCTACCTGAATGTCCCACCAGGACTTCCAATTCAGCATGTCCCAAACTAGGTTTGTCATATTTTTCTTTAAAGCTACTCTGAGTTCTGATTTTACAGTCCTGTGAAACCACCATTTTATCTAGTTTCTCATGTTCAAAACCTTAGAATTATCTTCAACTCCTTCTTGTCCCTTACTGCTAATATACAGTTAAATCTGGTTGATAACAACCATGTGATCAAAACTGGCTCCCACCTCTGTTATCACTGTTATGACTGGCATCTTGTCTTCCTAAAAGACTAAGCTCCATGAGATCCAGCACCATGTCTTACCTAAACACATGTTCTAAAATGTCAGCCAGATACCATCTAGGCCAGCAGCCTTATTTTAGAGGTGTGAACTGAGACTGGGGAAATGACTTACCTAAGTTCATACAACTTATAAATGGCAGAGCAAGGTTACAGCCTCCAAGGCTTTGCTGAACCAGAACTACACAGAGCAGAATTTCTGGAGTTTATAAGTAAAAGGACTTTATTGAAAAGAAGAGAGAGAAAAAAAAGCAGCAGGGTAAAGATTGGAAGTTTGAATTTGTATTGATGTGGAACCCTCAAGATATAATTAATCAAGTGTAGAAAAATCACAGAATTTCAGAGACGAAAAGAACTCCAGAGGCTATTCTCCAACCACATGACCTAACATCAGCTTCCTCTTGAAAACTTCTGATAAAAGAGAGGATCCTTCCAAGGCATCCTATTCCATTCAAATAATAGCAGTTCTGCATTGTTCTCATTCTTGACACTTGTCACTAGATCCCTTGTGAGGCTGGCATCAAGAGGATGATTATCCCCTTTGACCGTGAGAAAAGTAAAACTCAGAGTGGTCAAAATTGTTGTGAGTTAATGTCAGGAGAAGAAGTTTAACCATAAAGAAACCTTAGGATCAAATGCAGTCAGAATGCACTTAAATTAATAATAATAAAGCTTGTATTTATACCTCTTTGAGTTGGCTAGTGTGTAAGAATTGTCAGATTTTATAGAGAGAAAAGGAGCCCACAGAAGTGACTTCTGAATCAGGAGCTGGTAACTGGACATAGCCTCAAGTCTTTTGATTCCAAACTAAATGTTCTTTTTGCTACACTATGTATCCAGAATGTGCCAAATATTCGGGGTTTGGGGGGAGCCATGTAATTAGAGGAAAATATATGATAGTTTTTATAATCAGGCTCTCTGAGATTCTGGGTATGGGCTATTGAAATTTAGAGGAGAGAGTATGATCCACAATAGTGAATCCTAGTTTTTCTTTGAAAGGTAGATAGGAGCTGTATAGGCAGCACTGAGTGGGAATGATATACCAGTTAGAGGGAAACCTCGAGAATAAAGGTAGACTTCTACCTTTAGGACTTTGTGCTCAACACTCTTAGCTCCTCTGTGCTACACTGTCTTCGGTTGTCAACTATGAATAAGCAAGACAGATTTGGGCCACAGTAAAGTGACCTTTTCATATGGAGGGAATGATTATTTGAAGTAATGATTACTTCAGATCCCAGCTCTTTGGTCTAAGATTCAAGACTCTTTACACTTGTCTCTTACCTTGACACCTCTTACCTCATACTCCTAAATGAAAGAAGTAAAGAAATCACAAAATGTGAAAGCTAGAAGAGAACTTAGACATTATCCATTCTAATCCCCTCATTTTCTAGCTGAGAAAACTAAAATCAAGTGACAGCTAAAATAAGAACATCTTTCTTGATTCCTAGGCCATTGAAGTTTTCATTACTGACCTTGTAGTGCATCCCCATAGTCTTACTGGAATTGTGAGGCTCCAGTGAGATAAATGAGGTGGAATATTTTACAGTGCTATGTATATCCCAACTGTGGATCCATTTATTCAATTCCTATCATCTTGAGGCCCATCAAGACTCCACATCTTCCATGAAGCCAGCTACAGCTACATTGATTTCCCCACTTTCTGTCGTTCTACTTTTATATCCATCACAGGTCCTAAATAGTGCTGGGCAGAGCAGACTGAAATACTTGTGACTAGGATCTCAAAAGATCTACTTGAGGAGTCCAGTAGGTCCTATCAAGCTGAAAAGCCTTTTATTTTAGGGTTTATGGTTGACACTGTCAGGCTTCTTAGGACCAGTTTCTTTTAAGTTTAGAAAACTCCTCATCAGAAGGTTCAGATGAGGAATATTTTTTTAACCACTGAAACTTCTAAATACATCCATCAATCAACTTATTAAGTACCTACTCTGTGCCAGACATTGTGATTCAAGCCCTGGGGCTACACATGCAAACAATGTATTTATACTACTCCAAGGACTTCAGATTCCAAGAGGAGACAAGGGGGTATGCAAAGGTATACCTAATAAATTGAAAGATAATACATACAAAGAAATAGAAAACAGTCTCCTACAAAGTAGCTTGAGAGGGAGGATACTAACATTTTGTGTTTGGGCTGTGATTATAGATGTAGAAGGAGTGCCCAAACTAATGAGATTGAAGCACCTAACTTAGTCTTGGACACACTGAAAATAGTAACAATAATAATTCATAGTACTCAAGACCAGAATTCCTTGGTTCATTCCTGCATTCACTCAGTAACAATTTATACATGGAGCTGAAGTCCCTACATTCAAAGAGGTTAAATGAAGTTAGCAACCAGCCACATGTACTGAATGATTGTAATGGACTGGAGATGATTACTAGTCATTAAACAAAGAATGGTTGCATGGACACCAGATTCTTTGGCCACATAATGAGAACACAGGACCCCCTGGAAAAGACTTTGATGTTGGGAAAGATAGAAGACAACAAAAGGAATGGAGAGGCTGAGCTGGATAGATAGTGTCATGAAAGCAGCAAATAGGAGCTTGGATAGACTTTGGGAGATAGTGGAGGGCCTGGTTCATGATGGTCAGTGGGGTCACAAAGAGTATCCATCTAGCTCTTGTCACTACATCTTTTCTGAGGCTGGGATTGAGAAGGTTATTATCCACTTTTACTAATGAGAAAAGTAAGGTTGAGGAAGATCAAAATTATTGTGGGTTTATATCAGGAGAAGAATTTTAACAATAGAGAAACCTTAGGATCAAATGCAACAAACTTAATAAATAAATAAACTTAATAAACTCATATTTATATACCACTTTGAATTGGCTCATGTGAAACTATTATCATTATTTAATAGAGAGGAAAGGAGTCAGTACTTGGCATTGTGGGTAGGTTTAAAAGAGGATTACATGGTCACCTTGAGTTTACAGTCTGGTTGAAGAAACTGTCCTTATAAAATCAGAGTATTCACATGTAAAAAGTAAATAATTTTGCAAGATTTTATGAAATGTTTTACACATATCAGCATATTATAGTAGTACACATAATGTAAGTGTTGATGGGATAAAGGGACTAATGGACTTGCCACTTGGATCTTTCCTTCTTTTCTGCTACCTTCCTTAGAATTTTGGGAATTAGATTCTTCTCATAATAATATATACTACATAATAAATACTACAAGGATAAATGCATTAAAGATGCATTTAAAAGTACTTTTCATTTTATATGAATAGGTCAGGAATTATTTGAGGTTTTAATTGACATTATAAAGAATGCCAGCATGGGTCATAAATCATGATTTTCACAAATTATTCTTTGCAGCATTTGGGGGAAAGAAAAGTTCCTGATTTATAAAAAAGGATTTCAGATGATGTAAATTAGTGGCTTTTGCTCAGGAATATGTGTTGCAGCATCCTGTGTGTTGCAAGCTTCATTGTCATTGGGCTTTAGAGTTGGTGAATCAGCAATGGAGGGAAGAGTAGTCATGATGAGTCATCATCTTTCTGAAGTGCTCATGGTTTACTAAGCCTTTTCCCACTGAACGCCATGAAGAAAACTCCATTGTACAAAGAGAAAAGCAGTGATGCTCAAAGATAGGAATTCTTTGACCATAGTCACACAGCGGGTATAAAGTGGTCTTGGGACTAAGGTTTTCTGAATCCACCCAAGCACCCTGTTTTGCCAAGAACCAAAAGTTGGGGGGGGGGTTGTTGTTGTTTGCTAAACCAAAGCTTTTGCTATGCAATTCAAAGATGTCCTATAGCAACTTTAGATAAGAGGTAGTTCTAGTTTTTCCTTTAAGATTTACTTTTTCCTTTAAGACTTACTTATTCTCTTTTAAGTGACTTAGAAGAGATTGTTCAGTAATTGCAGTAGCTGTCCTTGTCTGGCAGCATAAGGTAAAAGGAGCAATACAGCAGGATCTTCTAAGGAATGCCCTGGATCTATTAGTCTACAGAAGGGGGGGGGGCTAGGAAACACAAAGGTTCATTGATAGTTCCTTATTTCTTATATGGCTAATTTAAAAAAATGTGAAAGGACAATATGTCTTTGGAAGACATATTTGAAAACTCTCCCACATAAAAAATATGAAGTTGTAAGTTTTCTTTTGCTAAGTAGAAAGCGCTCCCCAAATCATTTGAGATTGACTTCAGAAGGCTGTTTATTAAGCGTTTCTGCTGTCATAATTTGTTGACTCAATCATATTTTGATTGAGTTTTTCTTTTGTGTGGAATACCATTATATTCCCATTTCACAGTTGAGAAATCTAAGCTAAATGGTCAAATAGTAAAAATAAGCCTGAGTCCGAAAATGAGAAACAAAACTTTATTATTAAATTTGAAGATTGACACACGAGCAACTCTGGCCAGTTTCTCAAATTAACAATGTCCTAGAGCCTCAGAAGGTCATTCCACAGTCATTCTCTTCTGTGCTGGGCTTGGTGCAGGGAAAGATATAAAAATTTAAGTGAAGTCACTGGCTTTGAGTTTATGGTCTAGTAAAGACCATAGCAAATGACCATTAAATGAAAAGGCATTTGTTAAATATTTGCTATGTTCCAAATAGTGGATTCAAACAAAAAAGCAGAATCAGCCCCCTGCCTTCAAGGAGCTCACGTTTCAATGGGGGGAGGGGGGGAGAATAGACATAGGAATTTTGAACTGCAAGTCAAATGGAAAGTTCCCAGAGTCCTTCAGGTGCAGCAACAAAAGCACATGGTAATCCATCTTCTTGAATGCCATTTACTGATGGTTACTGATAAAACCGTAGCCTTTTCTTATCTCAAACTACTTGACAAATGCAAGGACTTTGGTGGGGGAATGTCCTTTTCCAGCTGAAGATTTGGGCTACAGCCCCTGCAGAAGCAGCTCTGAGCTGTTTCCAGGGTTCTGGGGTTCAGGTTCCATTACGCCATTGGGTTTCAAGGAGAGCTCATTTGATAACCCGAGCACTTGCTACCTCCAGTTTTCTCCTGCAGGTTGCTTTATCTGCCTTGGATAAGAGCATTAGAAAAGTGTAAACAGAATACAGCATAAGTTTAGAGAGGGAAGGTACTGGCCTGAGAATCCAGGAAAGCTTCAGGGAAGAGGTGACATTTTATAGCACTTTTCATGAGCTTCAGAACTAGTAGGATTTTAGAGCCTTCATTAGGAAATCAAGGTTCAAAGCACTAGGTATCTTTTTTGATGAGCTGTATGCATATCTTGGGTTGCTGGGGGAAAGGACTGGCTCTTTTCCATTGTTACAACATTCATTTTTTTGTTTACAATTACAGAACCATAAAATGTTAGAGCTGGATAGAACTTTTAGAGATCATCCGGTCCTCAAATTGCTAATTCCACACATGAAGAACATGCAATCCGGAGAGGGTCAGCAACTTGCTTTAGGTCACCCAGCTAAGTAAAGATGTAGCTAGCACTACAACCTAGGTCTCCTACCTCCTAGTCTTTCTACTCACTCACCTCCCATAGAGTGACCCCATATGTCATTTATATTCTACAGATTACCATATGCCTTGTCCATTCACAGAGTACCAAGTAACATTTCTAATGACTTCCCACTGTAGAATTCAACAGTACTGTGATTCTGGTCATGGATGAGAGAGACTGGTATAAATTGGATGCTAAGACAATGCTCAGTTTAAGATCTAAACCATATCAAATAGCTGCTGGGTAGTAACAGTGGATAGAGTTCTGGTTTAGGAGTGAGTTAAGAAGACTTGAATTCAAATTCTACCTCAGATTTTTACTAGCTGTGTGACTGTGGACAAATCACTTAACCTATCTGCGTTAGTTTCCTTACTTATAAAATAGGAATAATAATAGTACCTCCCTCCCAGGGTTGTTTTGAGAATTAATTGAAATAATATGTATTTAAAGTCCTTTGCAGTCCTTAAAGTGCTATATAAATTCTAGGCATGATCATTATCATCATTATTTAGTAAAGAAAATATTTATTGCACCCAGAATTTTAGATCCATAGTAAGGATATTCCATTCCCGCCATGGAATTAAATTGTGTTTTGAAGCCCTGACAGGATTTGACTAAAGTACTTTTGGTATTTTAATGCCTAAAGTTTAAAGAGACCTTAGAGATCTCCTCTAATAAAATGTAAACTCCCTATTTTCTTTTCTTCTTTGGAGCCTCAGCATCTGGCATAGCCCCTCTCAATAGAAGGCACTTAATAATGCTTGTTGATTGGTTTAATATGTAATCTGAATTCCACACTTTGATGATTTAAACTGAAGCCCCAAAGAAGGGAAGAGAATTATTGACATTTTTAGGAGAAAAGAAAAAGTTAATTATTTTCCTCTTACTACTTTATCCTAATAGTTACAAATATTTTACTTTATATTTAAAGTTTGACAGTCTTTTTACATATCTGTTTTATATTAACTAGTTTTTTAAACTTCTAAATTATATTTTAATTTTTACTGAACAAAAGAGGCAAGAAAGATTATATGAGTACTTTACAGTTAAGTTTTACTTGTTTGGGATCTTACCCTTTTGCACAGAACTAGTTTTCTTTGTAAGTAGTAGGTATTATAAAGTCTTAGCTAAGTAGGATAAATTTATTTGTCATCTTTAATCTACCATAATTCTTGAATGCTCAGTTTCTAAGAAGTAACAGAATGGGATTTTAAAAGCAGTGTTAAGCCTATGTTTCTTTTTTCATCTAAAAAATAAGTGGTAGTGTGCTATAATGGAAAGAATACTTCCGTTTCCAGCTTTACCACTAATTGTATGACCTTGAGCAAATCCCTTGGTCTCGAGGCTCTTGACATATAAAATAAAAAGATTGGATTGGAATTATGTAAGGATCTAAAATTCTTTGGTTTCTGCCAATGATGCTGGCATATATGTTTGCTAGCTTCAACTCCTACCCACCTCCTGGACAATGAACTGCAGGCTCCACTTCTCATGTCTATAACTCATAAAACCAAATTACTTATGTAGGGCATCAGGTAAGATGTTATTTAATTATAGAGACACCAGGAAAAACAGTATTTTCTTTTCTAGTATATGGGGAATTAGGATGAGAACAGGAAATTGAAATAAACTGGGCTCCATTGTTGCAAGTCTGCTTATCTGTTAGGGAGCAAGATTTGGAGGCTTTTGCAAATCAGGATAAATATAGGTTGATGTTGAATTTTTAAATTGCTACATGGTATAAATCTTGGGGACCAGACAGGTTTCATCCTTGGTGCCTATATGTAATTCAGCTTGGCTCACTCCCCATTTCCCACACCTGTGTTGTATTTTACTACCTGGAATGACTGTATCATCCTCCTCTCTTCCTATATAAATCCTACTCCTTTGGAGTCCAGCCCAGGTTCTTCCTTCTTGAGAGAAACCATTCCTGAAGATCCCATCTGCAAGTGATCTCTTTCCCTACTGGACTCACATGCTCTTGAGTCCTCCGTAGCCCTTCTCATTAAATAGCAGTGTGGTAGAATTTAAGAGAACTAAATCTGGAGGCAGATGACGTGGGTTTAAAACATGCTGGCATCATCCTTTTCTAGCCTAGTGACCTAGGGTAAGTCATTTCAATTTAGCCTCAGTTTTATTATATATAAATGGTGATAATACCTGCCCTGCCCTGCCTCCCTCACAGGTTTCTTATGAGTATTAAGTGAAAAAATTGATATGAGAGTTCTCTGTAACCCTAGAAAGCCACATAAGCATAAGTGGATTATTTTAAAAGACAGAAACAAGCATTTCTTCAGCATCTACAAAGCAGCTGTAGATATAGTGTGAGAGGAGGCTTATTAAAGATATGGTCCTTACTCAGAGAACTTCAGGCATGGAGAGTAGAGATAGAAACATAAGTAGCTATCCCTGGTGACTAAGAACACCTGACAAGTGCATGCAAGGAACACAAAGCAAAACACTGAATTCCGAAGGGAGAAATGTCATTGGGGATCTGGGAGATCGGGGGACAGACAATTTGTGAAAAAGAGTAACATTTGAGTTGAACTTTGAAACATTTATATAACTTGTTTGAGGCCTTAAAGTTCTATACCATAGAATGTGGGAGATATGAAGTGAGTAAAAGAAAATTGGTGAGAGCTGGTTTTACCCACCAACTCCTTCCTTTATAGAAGAATTTCAGTGTAGCCCCCTCTGGAACATGTAATTTAAAGAAGAGAACTCCAAAACATTTAGCTAGCTAAATAAATTGACCTCATCATTGGGATCATTTCATTTTGACTAAATGTTGGGAAGTGTTAACCAGAATTGGGTGGGCCAGATGCTGTTCACAATAACTGCCCAATAGACCTGATGGGTTCTTAAGATTACTTCTAGCCAGACATGAAACCCTGTTCTCATCAGCACAGAAAAGGATGCCTGATGTGGTTGCCTTTAGCAGTAGGATGAATGATATGCATCCTTTTTGTTGCCTTAGGTTGTTAGTGTTTTTCAGCTGTATCTATTTTATCCCATTAACTAGATTGTAAATGCTGTAAAAGCAAGGAATACACTATGTCTTATACCACTTTTATTCCTCACAATGCATAGCTGTGCTTTCTGCATTTTAGATACTTAATAAATATTTATTACTTGATTCAGTCAGGTATCAACAAGCCAAGAAAGCTTTCTCTATTTCTGCAGAGGCATTAGACTTCCCTCTGCAGATGGAGCAGGATGTGGCAGATCGAAGTGGGCAAATCCAGGGGAAATTTGTTAATAGAGACAGGAAGTCTTGGGTGCTCCAAACAAAAGGGAACCAAGATAAATCTCAGTTCTTGATTAAAAACAAAACAAAAATGTTTTCTTTATCAGCTTTGGCATATTTAGAATACAGATTTAGGATTAGATTGGCAATCACCAAAATGTATTCATGAGCATAAACATAATGTTACATTGTTATTGTGGGGTGTGTGTGTGTATGTGTGTGCATGCTTGCGTGTGTGCGTGTGTGCCACTCAGTAGTCACAAAAATTGCTCTACCGGGAACTAGAGCAGTTGCCTCAATACGGGATCTATTCTTTTCTCAAAAAAAGAACTGGGAGGTGGACTAGCCAGTGGCTAAGACCCAGAGAGCTCATCAGGAATATACCCAATACTCTAGATGTAGTCTTGACTGTCAGAGTAAAAGGAAACAGTGACTGCCTGGGCTATAGACATGCCACTGATCTTCCTGCAGCCTTTAGATGAGAAGGCTCCATGGTCTCCAGCAATGTCAACATCCCTGAAACCTTCCAGCCTGATGATTTCGTGTTAATTGTGTCATTCAAATAAATACAAGATCCAATGATAAGCTAATATTTTAGTATTTGATGGATTTATGTTGTCATCTGGTATTGTGACAAAGAATATGAGTGAAACGGGGCATATCTTTAATTTGCTACTTTCATAGGTTCATGGGATTTAGAATGCAAAGATCATCTAAGCCCCTCATTTCTATAGAAACTGAGGCCCATAGGAATATAGAATCATAGATTTAGAGGTGGATACAACCTTGATGGCAATGTTGTCCCTTTCCCCCTTTTACAGATCAGGAGAGAAGCCTTGCTTAGGACCTTGCGGAAGGAAGGAGCAGATCTAAGCCTTGAACCCAGGTTTTCTTGACCCTAGCCTAGCACTTTTTACACTGTTATAGATACCCTGTACAGTATCTTTCAGTGCCCCAATTTCCACCTTTATCATTTGTGATAATGCAAAACAGAGGGATTTACATAAGTAAATAACAGAGTTGGAATTCCAGGTCTGGTCCTCTCATGTAAAACCCCCTGCTGTTTTAACTGTGCCTGATTTTGGATTTATTGTATTTCAGTTATAGACCATCTTGAGAATCTCATAAGAAAAGCTGAACAAACTGAAAGAACAGCATAGCACAAGAAAAGACAATATATTTTTAGTATGTCAACACAATAATGACCAAAATAGTATATGAAGTATAGAAGGCTCGATTAGTAACTTCTTGAGGAGAAGGGTGAAAAGTACTGTCATAGAATTATAGATTTAATACTAGCAGAGATCCTAAGGTCCCAAACCCTCATATTACAGATGAAGAAGCTGAGACCTTACAGAGGTTTATTGACTTGCCCAAGGTCTCTGGAGTAGTGCCTGACAGAGAAAACATTCACATCCAGAATTTTCTGGATTTAATCCCACAGAAGGAATCCAAGGCAAGGCTTTGCAACTTTGCCTTTATTCATTCATTGATTAAATACTTATTTACTTCTGGCATACAAAGCCATTAGTTGCCTTAGAGAAGAAATGAATCTTATCATATTTCACTACATCTCATCTGAATAACACATGGGTTCAGCCATTCTGTGAGTGTCTGTAAACACCTGCTAGGTATGGGGCATTGTCCTAAGCTACAGTGGGAAAAGGAAGATGTGCCAAATGGGGTTCTTTTCTTCTGGGAGCCAAAAGCTTCCTGCTTGGGGGGAATTTGCCTCATCAGCATGAGCTGCAATCCAACCTTATCTGAGAAGAGCCAGGAAAGTGAGTAAAGGGAATCTGTTCCCTCCCTTTGAAGGGCACTGCTTTTTTTTTTTTATAAGAAAAAAAAGAACTAGTCTGTGGGGCAAACAATACTCTCCCAAGGACCCTTTCCCTGGCTTCCTTCATCCTAGTGCCATTCCTCTGAGCTGATCTCAAATTTATCTTGTATATGTCCTGTTTGTACATAACTGTTTGCATGTTGTCTCTCCTCTTAAACTATAAATTCTTGGAGAGTGGAGGCTGTCTCTATATTTCTCAGTGTTCCCAGTGCTTAGCCCAGTAGAACTACGTCCATAGTAGGAGCTTAATAAATGCTCATTAACTAACTAATCAGGAAGTGTCACTCTATAAACTCTCTTCCTCTTATTTCTAGAATTAAATTCAAGAAAGAGCCTGCTTCCTGCCTTTCTCTAACATAGTAACCAGATCAGCATATTTATGAAGTTACTAGTAACCTAGAAAATTAAAGCTAGCCTTTAAATTCCCTTCTGCAAGTTAACAGAATTATGCCGTATCATTAAATTTCCTTGAGAATGTTAGAAGAGAAACTATCCATATGAAACCCATATTTCTGAATATAACCACATAGTCATTATTTTGGAATGGGCCTGATCTTTCATGTAGGGTAAACTTTCCTAACACTAGTAGTTTAGGATGAGAGGAGAGTTGATCAGATTGTGTCCTTTCCAATATCCTGGTTTTATTTTCTGTTACATATTTATTTTGCTTCAATCACTACAGTGACTAGGTACTTTTGAATTGTATTGTTTGTGACAATAAATTCATCTTTTTTCTACTAATCTTTCAATACCTGTAATGTATTTTCATCCAATATCAATTTTCTCCTGAGCTAGCATAGTTTAGAGCAGTGCCAAACATATTGTGTGCCTGGTTAAACTATAGCTGGTTATCAAAGCTTTCTGTGTTCTCATTTCACAGCTTCATTTTTCTCCTGTGAAAATGTCAGAGCTCAATGTTGATCTGAAGATGCAAGAAAAGGATGAACTCAACTGGAAAAAAATGAAGGCTGAAGGATTAGACGATGATGGAGAAAAAGAAGCAAAACTTGTCCGCAATTTCAATGGTATAAAGGAGTTTCTTATGAGTAATACACATCTTGCTGACCTGTCATTTATAAATGAGAAAATGCCACTGATATCATCTTAGGCTGCCTTAACAGAAGGAGAGTATCAGACCACAGGAAGTATATTCTTCCTGTACCCCATCCTAGGCAAAACACATCATCTCTGTTGTGTTTGACAGTCTGTGCTAGAAGAGTATGAATAGGGTAGTTGGGGCTCTGGGAATCAAAGGTACTTGAAATGGTTAATAAGAGAAATGAAGAATTCACTATCTTCACATATTTAAAAGATTCATGTGGAGATGAGATTAGATTTGCTCTGTGAGTCAGAAGTAGAAAGGGGTGGGCTAGAACCAACTTGAACAAAGAAAGCACTTATACTCTAGAAAATGGCAAACAATTCCAATTTAGGGCTTGATTTATTGTTTTATTCATTGTCTAGATTTGAACATGTTAAAATGCAGGTTAAACTTAAAAGTACGCTGTAGACCAGTGGTTCTCAACCTTTCTAATGCCATAACCCTGCAATACAGTTCCTCATGTTGTGGTGACCCCAAACCAAAAAATTATTTTGGTGGCTACTTTAAAACTGTAATTTTGCTACAGTTATGATTCGGAATGCAAATACCTGATATGCATTCTGTATTCTCGTTGCTATAAATCAAACATAATTTTAACATAGTGATTAATCAGAAAAACAATATTTAATTATATGTTGAGAAATATTAATCCAACAGGAGGCAGCCTGCATGCAGGAGCAGGAGGTAAGTCCTTCCTGGTGTAAACCTCAAAATTTCTCAGACTTATGAATGTTAGGGGTTTCCCCCATTGGGGAATCTTCTACTTAAAAAAATTCCCTAGCAGATGGTGAGAACTCTACTTGAGTGTGGGGGCTCCTTGCCTTGGGAATATCCTACTCCACCCTACTTAGGACTGCTTTAGGACAGAGAGCTCCTTGAGAACAATGAAAAGTACTTTGTTCCATGCTTATGGAAGGGACAGGAAATTCTTTGAGTCATGACTGTTTTAGAATTGATACAATGGGATACTAAGTACCTATAAAGGTGGGGCAACTTGTAAACTACTTAAACCTAAAAGGGTGATAACTCATTCAGAGGTTTTTTCTAATGAAATTTGTCGACACAGCAGCATTTTTTTCCTGACTTACTAAAGAGATTAAAACTTCTCAGCTGTGAATTCAAAATGGGCGGTCCTTTAGAAACATCTACAGTGATTGGTAGATGTAAGGACTTAAGGGAGGTGACAGAGAAGATTTTGCCCTTAAAAATAAGAGCTCAGGGAAGAGCTGGGAAGTCATTCTGAAACAGATTGGAGAGACTCATTCTGAGGAGACTGATTCTGAAACATTCAGATGGAGGAGGGAGCTGGTGAAAGCAGCTGAGATACTGCTGGCCTGGTGTCATTAGAAATCCTTACTTAGACAGATCTTATGGTGAGTTATAAAAAACTGACTGATTTCTCTCTTAAGGCTCAGGTCTAGGCCATATTGGCTTGAGGCCCTTCATACTTATTCCTTTCTTACTCTCTCTCTCTCTCTTTCTTTGATTACTCATTGTATTGTTAATTAAAATCTCTATAAAACCCAATTGACTTGGGTATTTGAATAATTGGGAATATTTCCCTGGTGACCACCTTATATTTGATTTTAAACCCAAGACACTGTAGTGAAACATATTTCTGTGGTCAAACTTACTCACCCTCTCTTATATCTATCACAATTTATATCTTCCACTATTTTAACCATTACAGTTTAAGACCTTAACCATTTTAAATCTCACACTGGGGAGGGGGTCCGCAGACGCTGCCTTCTTCTTCCTGTTGTCTCCCTCCAGCTCGAGCTGAGGCTTCACTTTGCTGGGGTTACTCGGCTCCGTTATCCACTCCAGGACTCATTCTTAACCCCTCTGGAGCCAGCACCTGGGTGCTCTCTCTGGGTCTCTGTTTGAGTCCAGTCTCCAGGCAACAGGGTAAATCATCACCCCTCATGGGGGGGAGGGCTGCTGATAGGTAACTAATATTAGTACAATGTGCAGGCAGCAGGATCCCCATACTTTCCAAGATCTTGCTGTAAAGTAGCGCGATTTCTCAGCGGCTAAAGCCAATTGAAATATGTATTTTCCGATGGCTTTAGGTGACCTCTGTGTTTTGGTCGTTTGACCCCTGCCGGGGTTGTGACCCACAGTTTGAGAACCGCTGCTGTAGGCAATTTTTTTTTTCAGAGGTTAGGACCAATAGGTAAAAGTTAAAGGGAGTTTTAGCTTATTTAATCAGGAAAAAAATATCTCCAGGAGTACCTATTTTACTTTCTAACATCAGAATGGGCTAGCTTCTAAGATAGTGAATTTCCTGTCACTGGAGATATTTCAGCTGGCTGTCTATAAGGGATACTTATAGATACTGTGTGGAGCAGGAGACTGAACCAGATGACCTAAAACATCCATTCCAAAACTAAATTTCTATAATTCCATTTTTTCTTCTTTCAAATGTAGTTAAGGAGGTAAAAGGCTATCCTAGAGCTAAATGATTTACAAAGGCCATGTAGCAAATCCTTGTGCTCTCTGTCCTGGCCTCCAGCTTCATTTCACAAGACACAAATCAACCACTGAGCCATTAACATCTCCTGGTCACCTTGCTAGAGAATTGTTTAGGATGGCTTTTCTTCCTGCTCAGGAGAAGCTGGGAGCACTTCAAACCAAGAACAGCCTAAAGTTACATAATCTAAGAAGGCTAGTGCTGACACATCTATATGTTTCTGAAAAAGCAATCATCGTTTTGAGAGCAGCTTCATTGAGCCCCAGATTTTAGAGTTAGGAGTGGGATGGAGGAGAGCACAAAGGAGGAAATCCTCCAGGGAAGGACCTAGAGAACATAAATTTTAGGTATCAGTAAGCTTTTTTGTTAGGAAGGAAGAAGTGAAGTTTCTGGCACAATAAAGAAGATTCTGAACTTTAGAGTAAGAAGCCTCAAGTTCAAAATCTCCCTTCCAAAAAATAACCCTGTCATCTTGATGAGTCCCTTTGACCTCAGTTCTCTCATCTATAAAATCTTAGTAACACTTGCTCTATCTGTCCCAAAAGGTGTTTCTGAGGAAAGCATTATAAAGCCCTGGGTAGAAATATACCATATATAAAAACCAATGTCCAGAGGCCAGCTGGGTAGCTCAGTGGATTGAGAGCCAGGCCTAGAGACGGGAGGTCCTAGGTTCAAATCTGGCCTCAGACCATTCCCAGTTGTGTGACCCTGGGCAAGTCACTTAACCCCCATTGCCTAGCCCTTACCACTGTTCTGCCTTGGAACCAATACACAATATTGATTCCAAGATGGAAGGTAAGTGTTGTTTTTTTTTTAATTTTAAGCCATGTCCATAAAATCAGATATTTATAGAGTAGACAGCAGTGTTAAAAGTTAAGTGCCTTAAATTTAGTTAAGTACTGAATAAATATTTGAATTTGTGGAGGTCATAGATTTCCAAAGTTAGATGAAAACTTAGAAATCATATTTGGAGTTTTGTTGGCAAAAATAGTGAAGTGATTTGCCATGAGGAAACTGAGGCAGACAGGTAAATGACTTGCCCAGTAAGTATCTGAGGTCAGGTTTGAATTGAAGATCAATCTTCATGACTCCAGGTCTGGCTTTTATTTGCTATACCCTCTGGATGCCCACAAAGAAAACTAAATCTATTGAAATAAAGATATAATTTTGTGCATATCTAAGTAATTGATCCCATGAAATTTATCCATGGAAGCCCTTCGGTTAAGTACCCTGCCATACAAGCAGTTTCCCTTCAGTAACACCTACCATTTTTGTTAAGTTCTTTGCAAACCGGCATGTTTTGAGTTAGCATCTACAGGTAAGAAGCAGGTATTATTTATTTTGAGAATATTCTACCCAATGTTAAGAGTAAAATTTAGGTTTGAGACTGATTATATTATTTTGGGGTTGCCAGGGATTTAAATTCTATATCCCAATGAGATACTCAAATCAGAATAGAATTTTATGGTGGTTTATTTACAATAGAAGGAAGAAATTAAGAATGAGGGAGAAAGAGGGAAAAGGGTAGATCTGTTCTGTCCTGACCTGAGCCAGGGGTAGTTCAGAGACCTCAGCCAAGAGGCCTTCCCAGAAGATTAAATCTCACTCAGTTTCCAGCCACGAGGTTGGTGCCTTCAGAAAGCCAGGGAAAGAGAATTCAGCCTTAACACTCACCATGTGGTCGACTAAGGGAAGCAGTCTCAGGCCTCCACGCTCCAGCCCTCCAAGTCAAGAACCACTGCAAAAAGCCGCCAAAGTCCACAAAAGTCCCCCTCAAAGGAAATGACACAAAATATAAAGGCCATTCTTTACATCACTTCCTGTGTCTCACATGTACCATTGGTGGCTTAAACTTGGCTTAGTACAGCCCAGGGGGTCAGTCAGTTGTTTCTTATTTGTCACTTGCTAGCACACACAAATCACAGGCCATCCTCCCCTACAGTTAATCCTTAAGTGGGGGTGTATACATTCCTGGTGGCTAGAATTCTAAAGACTAAGCAGGGTGGAGTAAATCTAAAATTCACACCAGGAGGCTCTATATTTTTGTTGAAATTTATATTAATATCACAGGGGCAATAAGGGGAGCCCCTGATTTTCTGGACAGGAGTGTGTATAGCGAAGCTAAGTGTGCAATCTGGTCCCTTGCTTAGGGCTTGTGTCACACTTTGTGAGATGTCACAGCATCCTCTCCTTGTCCTCTGTGACTAGGACTGTCTCAGAAAGGGCTGACTGTTGTAGCTTATAGGGAAAAATAGACTCTAATAGTAGAATACTCTTCCCTTTGGGTAGGCTATAAAGAGAGCAGAGCCCAGGGGAAGACTCTGCTCCTCTCTCCCTGTTAAGGGCACATTCATCTACAGATTTTTTGGACTCAGACTCAGTTTCTTCATCTGTAAAATGCGGATAGGGCAGCTAGTTGGCATAGTGGACAGACTGCCAGACCTAGAGTCAGAAAGACTCATCTTTCCAAGTTCAAATCTAGTGTCAGACACAAGCTATGTGACTGGGCAGGTCATCTTAACTGTTTGCCTCCATTTTCTCAGAGCTGGAAAAGAAAATGGCAAACCACTACAATATCTTGACCAAGAAAAACCTAGATGAGGTCACAGTTAACTGAAAATGATTCAACAACAACCACAAAAATGGAGATAAATAATGCCTACTGTGCCTCAGGTATGTTGTGAAGAATGAGTCAAGTAAAGTGGACAACGTTCTTTACAAGACTTAAAATGGATTATTATTGTGAATCAGAGAACAATTAGATATTATTGTAAATCAGAGAATACTCACCTTACAGTACATTTGATTTTTTTTTTTACATGAGTGCAGAACTTTACATTTATCTCTATAAAATTTGATCCTGTTATATGTAGCCATCTTGAATTCAGGGCTGTGAGGATCTCATAGGATCCTAATTCATTATATAGCTTCTTGGTTGTGCTTCCTCGCTTTGTGTTACATGAACAATTAATAAGCATGTTATCTAGTTTTAAATTGTCAAAATATTGAGCAGATGAGGGCCAAAGAGAGCCCTGTGGGATGCTAGCAGAGACCCCCTTCCATGTTAATGTCAAATGTTTGTCAGTACATTGGGGTTATAGTCCTACATCCAGTTATGAATCCACTCAACTGTAGCAGTGACATTTATAATAGTTCTTTATGGTTTATAAACCAGTTCTCCTCATAACAGCCAGTGGAAAAGATAGTACACGTTTGACCTTCTTCATCTTATAGATAGGGAAACTGATATTCAAGAGTAAAGTACTTGTCCACACTTAAAGAGCTACTTAGTATTAGAACTGGGATTCACACCAAGGTCTGCTCTCTCTAAGTCCATTATGTTTTCCACTAATCCTGCTTCCTTCTCTTACCTTCCAGCCTACATGTCTTATATACAAGGCTATAATGAAAGGATATCATCAAGTGTCTTTGAAATCCTTTCATGTATAGCATAGGTTTGCAACCTGGAATTTGAACTTTTATTTTTACATTTTGATAACCTATTTCAGTATAATAAATTCAATATAATTGCACATTCAAAACTTATTCTGGGACTATTTTCACCAGACTCGCAGAGGAAGAGGAGTTGTCTCTCTTTCTCATTCTCTGTCTGTCTGTCTGTCTGTCTGTCTCTCTCTCTCTCTCTCTCACTCACTCTCTCACTCAAGTCACTCACTCACTCACACACACACAGTTAGGCACCTCTGATATATAGCATTTCCCTGTTCTACAAATCTGGAAGCTGTCAAAAAAGGAAATTTAGTTAATTTGATGAATCTATGAAGACAATTGAATAATCATTGCTTCCTTTTCTAATTGCTTATCAACTATCTTTTAAAAATAATAAACCATGAAATTTTGCTAAGAATTAATAAACCCATTGGTTTGTAGCTTCTAGAATCTACATTCTCCCTTTTTAAAATTTATATTTGCCTTTTTCAGGCCTTCTGATACTTACTTGCTGTGACTCCTCAGATATTTCCAAAAAAGGTTCAACAATCATATCTGCAAGTTATGTTTATATTATTGACCTCAACCAATAGACTCAAAGTCATTTAGAACACTTGAGTATTTTTCTGCCATCTCTTCATCCATCTCAGGCTTCAATTCCCATTTTTCCTTTCTGTTCTGAAGATTATTCTCGTGACAGAAGCTAAATGAGAGTTGAATATAACAACTTTCAGTGATTTGTTAACATTACACTATTGACCCCTAAAGCAGCAGCACTAACACTCAGAAGTAATTTTTAAAAACTATTTTTAATTGACCTTTGCATTTTTCCTAAACTTTTAATTCATTCTTGACTTTGGTCTTCACTCAGTTGCATCTCTTGTCTTTTTTCTTTCCCATTTGTTTTTACTTCCATCTTCTGTTAAAGTCCTTTAGAGAGCCTCCCTCTTTAGATAGAAGCTTCATGTTCTTTAGGCACCTCCTTTTCTAAACATTCTCACTGAGATTATTCAAATATGTTGTTAGAGTTTCATTTTGAGAACCTCTTATCCCTATTAAATCATCTTCCCCTTTAGAGATTCAGACCAATGAATCTAGTTTTTCCTCTGAATTTTCTGACATTTGCATTTTTAAGGAATGTGGTATATGTGTCCATTTCTAACTACCTTCTTTGATTATCATAAATTTTAATTTAAAATATGTAACTTTCTCCTAAAATTTCTGTCATTTCCATTTCAACCATTTCTTGCTTTTTAGAATTAAATATGGAGTAGCAGGTCATCTTTTCTTTTGCCTTCTGAGATGTAGAATTATCAACAAGTAAGTGGAGAATCCATCAGATCTTTTAACAAAATGACACTTCTGGTAGATACCAGATTATCGGTGATTCCTCATCAGGAAATATCTTGCTTTTTACCTGTTTTCTGATCTATTCAGGGATATATCTATATTCTCTTCCTGGCGGAGTAGTCAATAAAGTAGTTCCACAATGATTTCACTTCTTTTCCTCTCCACTGTGATTTTACCCATAGGTTTTAGATCCTTTGGATCAACTTTCTTTTTTTATTCCAAATTTTGCAAAACCAAAGGAAATTAGCATTTGCATATGTAGAGAAAGAAGATAGTACACAAATGAAATCACAAATCTCCTATATGTTTAGATTGCTTTTCTTCTTATCTACTTAATAAATCCTATCCACAGGTGTCCCAACCCCTCCTTATATTCCCCACATCACAAAAGATATCATCTGGGCAGCCAACATATACATATGAATTAAGTCAAATTTCACCTTTCTGTTCACTTTCTGGAAGTAACATTCACAGTTTATTTTTCCAGTTTACAGCGTTCTCCTGGTTCTACTTATTTTAGTGTTCTTTATCTCATACAGTTTTTCCCCAAGTTTTATTAAAAGTCAGTCTACTCGTCATTCCTTATGGTACAGTAGTATTTCATCACAATCATATACCACAATCTGTTCAACCATTCCCCAGTTGATGGGCACTTCCTCAGTCTCCAATTCTTCACTACCACAAAGAGGGAACATATGGATTTTTTTCCTTTCCCTGAACTCCTTGGAAAACAGATCCAGCAATGGTATACAGTTTTATAACTCTGGAGGTAATTCCAAATTGTTCTTCAGAATAGTCAGATCAGTTCACAGCTCCACCAGCAGTGTATTAGTGTCCCTATTTTTCCACATCTCCAACATTTGTTGCTTTGCCCTTTTAGCCAATCTGATGGGCTTAAGGTAATATCTCAGAATTGTTTTGGTTTTCTTCCTCTAATCAATCTTGATTTAGAGGAGTTTTTTCTTATACCTATATATCTTCAATTTCTTTATCCTAAAATCATTCATATTTTTTGCCATTTATCAGTCGGGGGATGACTCTTATTCTTACAAATTTGCCAAAGTTCTCTATATATTTTAGATTTGAGACCTCCATCTGAGAGGCTATGTATAAAAAATTTTGCCAGATTTTGCTTTCCTTCTAATCTTGGTAGTATTTATTTTATTTGTACAAAAGCTTTTCAGTTTAATGTACTCAGAATCATCCATTTTACATTTCACAATACTCTTTATCTCTTAACAACTCTAAATTCATCTTCTGTTCATAAATCTGATAGGTAATATGTTCCCCATGTTCCTGATTTACTTATGGTAGTTCCTCGGGTCTAGGTTAGATATCCATTATCTTAATTTACTGAATGGCATAAGTTTCTTCCAAACTAATTTCCAGTTATCCCGGCAATTTTTATCAGATAGTGATTTCTTATCCCCAAAGCCTAGATCTATGATTTCATCAAATTCAAAATTACTAAAATCTTTTACTTGTGTGTATCATATGTCTGGTCTACTGGTCTATCTTTCTATTTCTTAGACAGTCTTGATAATTATTGCTTTATAATAAAATTTAAAATCTGGTAATCCTAGACCACCTTCTTTTACATTTTTTATTCCTTTGATATTCTTGATCTTCTATTCTTCCAAATGAATTTTTTTGCTATTATTTTTTCTAACTTGATAAAATAATTTTTTGGTAATTTAATTGTGATGGCATTGAATAAATAGCTTAGGTGGTATTACCATTTTAATTATATTAGCTCTTCCTGTCCATGAGCAGTTAACATTTCTCCAGTTATTTAGATACGACTATAAAAAGTGTTTTATAATTATGTTTATGTAGTTCCTAGTTTTGTTTTAACAAGTATACTTACAGGTATTTTATTATATATCTTTGGTTATTTTAAATGGAGTATCTGTTTCTATATCTTAAAAATGTTGATAATTTATACAATATCCTGCTACTTTGTTAAAAATTATTTAAAGTTTCAACTAACTTTTTGGTTGAATTTCTAGGATACCCCACATATACAATCATACAAACAGAAATAGTTTAATACCTCTATGCCCATTATGATTCCTTCAGTTTCTTTTTCTTCTCTTACTGCCATTGCTAGCATTTCTAAAACTATGTTAAATAATATTGGTGATAATGGATACTCTTGTTTCACTCCTGATCCTATTGGAAAGGCTTCTAGTTTCTCCCCATTATAAATAATACTTGGTGATAATTTAAGATGATGCTTCATATCAATTTCAGAAAAAAATCCATTATATCTATGCTTTCCAGTTATTTTAATAGGAATGAGTATTATATTTGTCAAAGGCTTTTTCTGCATCTATTGATATCATATAGCTTTTATTACATTTGTTATTGGTATTATTATGTTAAGAGTTTTCCATATATATTAAGCTATCCTTGCATTCCTGGTATAAATCCTATTTGGTCACAATGTATTATCTTTGTGACATATAGTCATAGTTTCCTAGCTAGTATTTTGCTTAGGATTTTTGCATTTATATTCATTAATGGCATTGGCCTATAATTTTCTTTCTCTGTTTTACTCTTTCCAGTTTAAGTGTCAGCACCATATTTATTTCATAAAAGGAGTTTGGTAAAACTCCTTCTTTACCTGTTATTTCAAGTAATTTGTTTAATAATGGGGTTAGTTAAGTCTTAAATGTTTGGTGCAATTCACTTGTAAATACATCTGGTCCTGATGTTTTTTTTTTTTTAGCAAGTTCATTTATGGCTTATTCAATTTCTTTTACTAAAATAGATTTATTTAGGTATTCTATTTTTTATTCTAATAATCTAGGCAATTTATTTTTTAAAGTATTCTTCTGTTTCTCTTTGTTAAATTCGTTTTCATATAACTCAGCAAAATACTCTAATAGTAGCTTCGATTTCATCTTCACTGGTGGTATATTTGCCATTTTCATCTTTAAAGCTAGTAAGTTGCTTTTCTTCTCTTTTAAAAAAAATTAGATTAACTAGTAGTTTATCAATTTTATTAATTTTTTTCATAAAACCAACTCCTAAATTTATTAATTTAATGATATTATTACATTCAATCTTACTGATTTCACCTTTAAATTTTTAATATTTCTAATTGGTGTTTAGTTAGGAATTTTTAATTTGCTCTTACTAGTTTTTAATTGTATTATCAATTTATTGATCTTTTCTTTCTCTGTTTTATTAACATAAGCATTTAGAGATACACATTTTTTTCTAATTCCTGCTTTTGCCATATCCCATAGGTTTTATAATGTCATTTCATTATTATCATTCTCTCTAATGAAATTATTATTTCTTTAACTCATTCTTTAAGATTAAGTTAGTCTCCAATTAGTTTTTACTTTTCCATGGTCCTTTATTATATACATTTTTTATTGTGTTAAGGTCTGAGAAGGTTGCATTAATATTTCTGTTTTTCTGTATTTTAAGTACAATATTTTTGTGCCCTTATATTATCAGTTTTTGTGAAGGTGCTATGTCTGGCTGAAAAGATATACTCTTTCTTGTTCCCATTTAATTCACTCCAGATTTCTATCATATTTAAGTTATCTAATATTCTATTCATCTTGGATTCTTTCTTATTTATTTTTTGCTTAGATTTATCTAGTCGTGAGAGGAGGAGATTTAAAGTCCCTCACTATTACTTTGTTATCTGTTTCCATCTGTAACTCATTTAATTTTTTCTTTGAAAATTTAGATGCTATAACATTTGATGAACATAGATTTAAAATTGATAGTTTCATTATTTATGCTACGTTTTATTACAGCAGTTTCCCAGTTTATCTCTTTTGATTATATCCATTTTAGCTTTAGCTTTGTCAGAGATCATGATTGTTATTTTTGTATCAGCTCCAGTCCTTTATTTTTATTCCTTTTGTGTGTCTCATTTTTAAATGTTTCTGGTAAACAGTGTACTGTCAGGTATTGGGTTTTGATCCATTCTGTGAAGCATTTTATTTTTATAGGTGAATTCATCCCATTCACATTCAGTTTCATAATTTACTAGTCATATATTTCCCTTCATTCTGTTTTTCCTCACTGTTTGTCCTTTTCTTTCCTTGTTTTTGCTGTCCTCCCTTCTCTGTGGCAGTTCCTCCACTTGTTCTTTCTCCATATGACATATCCATCCTATTCTACGTCCTCTAATCCATTCTACTACTATTTTGGCTCATTCCATTGTACTTACTTTGACTTCAGGTTTTTATCCATACACACCCCTTCAAACACACCCCTTCAACATAACAATGTAATGATGCTATTTCCAGGGGCACTAGATAACATTTTCACATTTAAGGATCAGACATTTTAGCCTTCTGAGTCTCTTATGATTAGCTTTCCAACATTACCTTTTTATGTTTCTTGTAGATCAAATTTTTTATTGAGTTCTGGATTTTTCCCTAGGAATAGTTGAAACTTTTAGTTCTCTAAATGTCCTTTTTTTTAACCTTTTATAATTATGATCAGTTTTGCTATATATATTATTCTTGGTTGTAAGCCCAGTTCTTTTGCTCTAAGAAATGCTTTGTTCCATGTCCTTTATTTTTTTAATGTTGTGGTTGCTAAGTTTTATGTTATTCTGACTGTAGTTTCACCATATTTGAATTTTTTTCCTTGTTGTTTAAAGTAATTTTTCCTTAACCTAAGAATAATGGTACTTAGCATTGATATTGTTGTTCATTTTTATTTGTGGGTCTCTTTGAGGTGGTGAATGGGGGCTTCTTTCAGTTTATATCATACCTTCTGATTCTAGAATTTCTGGGCAGTTTTCCTTCATGATTTCTTGGGGTATGTTGTCTAAACTCTTTGTTTGATTGTAACCTGCTGGGAGTCTATTTTTATATTGTCTCTCCTTGATCTATTTTCTAGGTCAGTTTTTTTTTTCTGAAAAGATTTTTTCTTCTTCTATCATTTCATTCCTTTGATTTTACTAACCAGGCCAATAGCCTAAATAATTGGCTTTTTGTATAAGTCCCAGAGTTCCTAGTGCTAGTATATGTTACCTTTGGTTTCAAGGCTTTTTGGTACTTATTTTTTCTTCGGCCCTTTTTAGTTATTCCAGTTTTTATAGTTCAAAATCTGATGTAATCCCCAGGTCCCTACTGAACTGCAGTTCATGATTGAACTGAGGTACTCCAACTAGAGCTGACAGACAGTTCTGCCACTGCAAGTGCAAGCAGACAGGCCACTTCCCACTGTGACAGCAGCCAGGGAACCCACTTTCCTAGGAGTGTTCACAGCTGAAGGAGCCCCAAACCCTCTGCAACCACACTCAGAGGTGTGCACTCCTTCCTCACTCCTCCCTATTACAGTAGCCTGGGATAGAACAGCCATCCTGTCTGTATTCCTAAAGTCTCCAAAGTCCCTTACCTGTCAACAGTGAGTCTTGAGGTCTTGCCCTTAGGATCTTGCACCCATAGACTCTGTAGCATTCATTCTCTTAATCCCTTGCTGCAGGCCTGTGGAGGCAGGTGTCTCCTAAACTGAGGCTGCCACCAACACAGTTGCTCTCAGGGTCCTCCACATATAAACTCCATCCATATATTTCTGGTTATAAGCTTCAGGACTCAGCAAAGTGAGGATGCTGAACCTGAACTGAGTGGCTGTCTTGTTGATTCCTCACTGTTTGCTCTGTTTTTCATCCCAGGGCCTGTGGCCTTCCTCACTAGTTATCCCTAGTTCAGCTTTACTCTCAACTCCTATAAATTTTTGCCACTTTTAGCATTGATTCTGTAGAGTTATTTTTAGTTGTTTGTGGAGGGTATTAGAAAGGCAAGGAAGCTTCACTCCCTACTTTTCCATCTTTCCATAATGCATCCCAGTCAACTTTTTTTAAAGGCATAATACCTTCCCTTTTCCATAAGACCTCTTACCAAATTTTGATGGAGTCCATCTGCCTCTTAAAATTTCAAGTTCATTTTATATATAAGTATGACATTTTGTTACGGGGCTATCAAGTATTATTTCCAGTACTTTTCAAAGTTTCTTTTGTGAATTTCTGGACACATACAAATTGTTTTCCATATTATACGCAATCTTTTCTGGGCTTTTTCATCCTTTGCATCCCATTTTAGATTTAAGCCCCCTTTTTCTTCCTACTCTTCATAAAGTATCCTCTCTTTACCCAGGAGCTCATCATTGTGGTTAAGTAATTTTTAAAAAAGCATCATTTACATGTCCAACTCTTTTTCTGCCCTTTGTCTTCCAAAAAGTTCTTACACTTCACTTAGAGGATTGAAAACAATATCATCAAAGGGTCTTAGGTTAATTTCTCAAGTACATACATTAAAAATGACATTTTCTTCAGCTAGGAAACAAGTTTGCCCTGTATTCATCTTCTTCATTAGCAGTATCATGATACTTTACATTGTCCTCTGCACTGGCCTACTAAGAAATTGTGGCTTCTCAAAGGAGTTTATTTTGATACAGTTCAGCAAATTCAATTCGGCAAACATCTGTTAAAGAGTCTGCTATGTGCCAAGCACTGTAAGCTAACAGTCTGGTGGAGCATAACAGATAGATAAGCAAAATGCACAATCATACATAATAACTACATTAAAGAGGTACAAAGTGAATGCTGGGTTAGGGCCAAGACCAAATGAAAACTTTCCAGACCACCTGTGCCTCCTAAATGAAGCTAATCATTCCTTCTTCGTGTTTCTCATAGCAAGTGATCTTGACCTCCTTTATCCCTCATGGATATTGTAAATATTTGTTACAAGTCTCATCTACCTCTCTTGGGAGGAACTGCATTATTTTTCATCTTCACATCTTCAGGGCCCGGCATGGCATGTAACCAACTTGGGTGGTAAGAGGAGGAGATCGAGGAAGGTTTCCTAGAGAAATGATCTCTAGTTGTTAGGCATTCAACAGGCAGACATGCATAGGACCATCATGATTTAAAGAAAAAGTGTGTTCTGATGATATTCCAGTCTGGAGAAGGAGTAATATAAGGTATGTTGTTCCTGAACAGCATTTGGATGATATTTGATGCCTCTCCTATCATCTTTTCTAAGGGAATATAAGATAGACCCTTCCAACACTCCACTTTTAACTACAAGTGCCATCCAACCTAGCTAATGACACTGAAGCTGTATTTGCCTACTGGTATTAAAATTTCAGTTGCATGTTGATTAAATGCCTAATTTTATCTATTGTTTATCAAACTCCCTATTGTCAATAATTTTGAAATAGATTCCATTTTATTGACCTTGTTTTCCACCATGCTCAAAGACTTCATAAGAAAAGCCTAGAAAACAGCCAAGTGGAGATAACAGGGGAACTGACAGATTAAATGAAGCAAACTGAAAACAATTCACTCTTAATTATAACCAAACCAAAGCCAGTGGGCACATCGGAGGGGCAGGAAATAGCTTGTTTGCTTCTTCCTTTACCCATTAGAAAATTTGCATGTCCTGGAGAGCCACTGCCCAGAGATCTGCAAGGGCTTAGCTACCATTTTTATTTGACATGAGGACTTCAGCTCCAAGCTTTCTCTGTGGTCAGTCAAGAGAAGGAACTGAGGGTAGTAAGAATGATTCAAGGAAGCACCATATTATGAGTCACTGGAGTTGGAAGACCTGGCATGGATTCCTGGGTATACCACTTACTACGGCATTGCAACACTGGCCATACCTCACCTTCTACATCCATTAAAGGAAGAGCAAGGGCCAGACCATCGCAGAGGGCCCCTTCAATCCTAACTCCCAAAGTGTTAAATAACAAAAGTTTCCCACATCCTAAATGTATTATATAGTATTATACCTGAGACTTTCCTTGAAAGGGAATATTTTAGGGAAGCAGCTAGGTGGCTCAGTGGATAGAACTCCAGGTCTGGAGTTAGAAAGACCTGGGTTCAAATCTGTTTTCAGATATTTCCTAGCTGTATGACCCTGGACAAGTCAACCCTGTTTGCCTAGCCCTTACCCTTCTATCTTAGAGTAGTCACTAAGACAAAAAGTAAGAGTTATTTTTTTAAAGGATACTTTAGGGTGAAAAGAAAATGCCATGACTGACACTCAATTGGTATAAGATATTTTGCCTTGTTTTTATTTACCAAAGCAAAAGAGAGTTTGGACAATGAATATTTAACAATTTGTGATGCATTTGTAGTGGAAAGAGTGTTGGTTATGGGGTCAGAAGATGCCTAGATCTGAACCCACTTCTCACTCTCAGGAACTATGTGAACAAAAGTGAGGTCCTTCACATCTCAGATTCAACTTTCTCATCTCTAAAATGAGAGTAGCAATACCCATAGGGCCCAGTTTACAGAGTCCTGGCTCCAGTCCCTCATCCTGGAAAAGAGTTGACTTTGGTTCTTAAAGTTTATACCAATGAAGCACAAGCTCTGACAAGTATTGACATATTGGAAGGATCGAAGATAGAGAGCTGGGAGCAACCTTCATGGTCACTTAGCCTTATTTTACTGATAGAGAGCTTGGTCTACTGAGGATAAAAGTTTTTTTTTTTCCAGCCATAAAAGGAAGTAAGAATTTGTCCATGGGACATGAAGAGTAGAGGACATGACTGAAAAGTGACTGAACAGATAAATAAGATCATTGACCAACAGAGGGCCAAACTACTGAGAGAACTGAATCACCATTCTTGATGTCCTATTATTAATAGAATCAGAACAAAGAAAGAGGTTGCAAATAAGTAAAAGTGTCTCCTAGTCCCTCCTTGGAGACATATATAAAGGAGATGTTGTTCAGTCATCTCAGTTGTGTCTGACTCTTGATCCCATTAGGAGTTTTCTTGGTAAAGATACTAGAGGGGTTTGCCATTTCCTTATCCAGCTCATTTGTCAGATGAGGAAACTGAAGCAAATAGGGTTAAATGACTTGCCCGGAGTCACATAGCTAGTTAAGTATCCGAGGTCAGATTTGAACTCAGGAAGGTGAATCTTCCTGGTTATAGGCCTGGCTCTCCACTGCACTGCCCCATAAAGGATTTAGCTATTCCACAATCCTGACAATTCCCTCTATTCTCATCTCTTATCCTAACTTTCCTGACTTCTTCCAAGTCCAAGCCAAAATCCCACCTTTTATAAGAAACCTTTCCTAATCCTCCTCAATAGTGGTTGATGTCTTCTGTTGATTATCTTTAATTTGCCTTATCTCCATCTCATTTGTACATAGTTGTTTACATATCCTCTTATTAGTCTAGAATCTCCTTGAGAACCTAGGTAGGTTTTTCCCCCTTTTTGTATCCCCAGGACTTAGTGTGGTACCTGGAACAAAGGAGCTGCTTCTTTGCTATCAGATATTAGCAATGCATAAGCAGGCTGTCATCTGCAGTATTCTGCATAAGACTGCATCTTTACCATTATATAATTGAATGAAAGATTTAGAGAATGTAAGAACCTGTGCTTAGGGATTGTTGAGTATTTTAAGAAGAAAAAACCTGAATAGAGCAAAGCACTACCTTAAAGTAATATACCTTTTTCATTAAGGTATATCTCATTCAGACTCCAAAATTGTTTAGGATTTCTTGAAAGATGTAACAGCAATTAACATTGCTCTACAACCCTCTAATCAGTACCACGTAGGGCCTAGTATAGGGAGGACATCATTGAAAAAGATGTTCTTTGCTGATAAGGAGATTGTCAAGTGAGAACAAGTTAAAGGATTCCCTCTGGTTGGTAACATCCTTCAAATATTTGCAGCAGGCATGCTGGTAGCAGTATGCCCTGAAATATGGTAGGGACTCTCAGAAGAGATCTAGGACTTCTCAAGAGCATTGCCCAATGGTCCACGAAGGGGAAATCAGGTAGATGAAGAATGCCTACCATCAAGATTATGACATGGAATCAGATCTCCTTGTAATTCCTATCCTTTGGCTCTGCTTCTACCCTCTGGGGCCAAAGAGAACAATGTAAAACTCTCTTCCCTGTACAACCTTCAAATTAGTTGAAATTGGCCAGTTCATGCCCTTCCCAAAATGGAGAAAAGGAAAACTTTTTCTGGCTGGAATCAGCCTTTCCAGTGAAGCAGCAGATAGCATCATCTACCTAGAATATGTATTTTTTTTTCATCTGAACAGTATGAAGGAGGACAGAATTGAGGTCCACAGAAGAATGGTCATTTCAAATAGCATTTGAGGCACATGTCCCAGGAAATCAACAAGCAATAAATAAAAGGATTGCCAAATGCCAAGTGCCATGCCACCTCATGGAGATGAGGTAACAAGAATTTATCCTGATTGCAAATCAACTCTGTTTGTGACTTTCTCCATTTGTGTTCTATGGCTCTCAAGCACTGTTGAGAAAATAGAATTATTGAAGTCATTCATGGCTGGAGAATGGACTAACAAAAGTTTAAAGGGGAGTATGGAAACATAGTTATTAGGGTAACACTGAAAGGTCTGGACAAATAAAGTCAGAAAAAAAACTATGAACAAATCCAGGATCATACGGTTTTTATCAAGAGGGGAATATCAAACTGATTTGGAGAAAAGCTTATCAGGAGAGAAGAAACCTGTCAATGTCTTTCTAAAGGGGGTAGTAGCAGCACTATAGAGTGGGAAATTAGTCACCAAAGGTTTTTGCTTAAACTTTTCATCTTAAGAAATTAAGGGGCCATTTTGCAAGGAGCAAGATGGTCCCCCTTTGGCATACCACTGACATTTGTTCCATTTTGCTTCCCACTTTTCTGTTCCTTTAAATTCCTATTACTACCAACACCTGCTCTTCCCAAAATACAGCCTTCCCCCAAACCCCAAGAGCCAGTCAAGTCAATTCAGTTTGACTCAGGACATTTATTGGGAGTCTGCCTACTCTAAAGCACCATGCTAGTGGCTAGCCATATAGTGCACACATTGTGGAAAAATTCCCATTTATCCTCATGTCCTCACTTATGCTCTCCTTTCCCTCCCCTCTTTTTTTATCTTCTCAGATACTGCTTAGTTTGATGCAGAAACAACAGTGCATATAATAAATTTGTAAAACATCACCTTTTATAAAGAAATATTTCCTATCTACAGGCAGCCCCTGTACACCTACTCCAGCTGTCATCTATGCAAAGATACAAGACAAGTTCCTAAATGTTCACAATAGGATGTCCCCCTCCCTCCTGTATGTCTAATAGCAGAAGCACATCTTTAATCAACAGCTCAGAATGCCAGCTCTTTGGGCACTCCTCGACTAATTCAACCATTAATTGACTACAATCCATCCCTTGTCAAAAACTCACTAGAGATACTGACATTTGGGAAGTAGCCTAATGGCCACATTAACTGTGCATTCCTCTATGTTCTCTGTTAAATTAGCCCATCTCTGCTGAGTTCCAAACCCTTAACTTAAATATTCTCCCTGAGTTGAGTTTTGATGTTGGGCTCTCCCTCAGCTTTTAGAGGGAGGTATTTTTAAATGCCCATTTGGTGAATGATTTTGTCTTTCACAAAACTAGTTGAAGATAACTATTTGTTATGTTAGCCAGCATCATCTTCTATTCAGTTCAACTCAGCCAACTTTTATTAAGCATCTGCTACTAGCATTCGTGTTAGGCCCATGAAGATAAAAAGCAGCACAACCTTTGTCTTCCAGGACTCTACCATGTACTAGGGGAGAGGAGACACAGATTTAGGATACAAGCTAGAATGTCACAGGGGTCTGAAAGGTTCCAAGCAGAGCCTAGTAATGAAATTAGGGAAGGAGGAGTCCCTTCTTGCTGGGAGAATTGGATATGAAGCTATACTTGAACTGGGCTTTGAAGGAAGAGCAGGACTGAACTAAGCAGGAATGTGACTCCTTATGCTCCATGTCATTTGCATTTCTTCTAGAATCCAGTATGTACTATGAAAGCTTGTCACTTGAATTGGGCAGGCTTTCTTTTATGAGGTAGGTGAGAACTTAGGAGCCAGACATGCTTCCTACAGCCTTCAGGAAACTTGGTTCTAGATTTGGTCCCCACCTGCAGTACTTAATTCTTCCCAGATACCAACTTTTTCTGTCATCTCTTAATTTTTATAACTTTTATAATTTCATACATAAATCCATTTTGGAAAGGTAGCAAGGTAGAAATCAGATATCTTTAAGTGTCTGAGGACATTTTCTTCCCACATTTACAAGCTTCCTTCTCCAGGAAGATTTTCTGATCCCTCTTGACTGATAAAGATCCTTCCCTTGGGCTTCACATAATTTGCTTATCTTTAAGGTGTTTTATCTAGTAATGTGTATTAGAGTGCCCTATGTTTTTATCTTAACCCCCATGAGAGAGCAAGCTTAAATTCTTTACCTACCCCAGAACTTAACACTGCCCTGAATACAAGAAGCACTTACTCAACATTTATGGGTTGATTTGGCCAGAGAAAAAGGATTAAACTTTGCCTGTGTAAGTCTAAAGAGATCTGGGACTAATAGTAGACTCAATCAAGAAGAATTTATTAAGGTCCAACTATGTGCTGAGAATTATATTCAGTGCTAGGGATACCAAAGCAAGCAAGATCTTATGTGGGGGGCAGAGGGAACAGGTAAGTACATACAGAATGTTTTTTGGATCCAGACTTGATGTCATCAGTGTAAGGACATTTCCCCAATCAGTATAGAATGCTACAATATATCTTGAGAGATTAAACTACCCAGGGTCACCCAGCCATGATGTCAACCTAGGTCATCCTGCCTTCAGAGCCTTTTCTCATCTTCTTCAACTCTCTACCCTTTTGCTCAGCACAGGATTTAGATGAAAAACATAAATATCTTGTGTTTGTGAGTGGCAGAACACCAACAACTGAGGAAATCTGGACCAGCCTCTTGATCTGAGCTTCAAAGGAAGCCAAGAGTTCCCTGAAGCTGAGATAAGGGGTGTAACAATTAATTTTAGGTTTTGACTCAATATGAGAGTTATAAAAGTAGTCCCCATTTATAAAATATTAACCCCTAAATCAAAATGGCTGTTAGCAGTTTTTATTTACAACAGGATAGAGATAGTGAAAGTGGGAAATATAGGAAGGAGACAAAACCTGGTCTAGCCTACCAGCCCTAAGTGCTGCTGCGGTGAAGTCCGGCTCAGCCCCCAGCAGGGGCTTCCCTAAGTCCTGATCTCCATGTGGATTTCCCAGTAGTCCTCAGCCAGAAGTCCTGGTAGTGTCTTCAGCCACTCCCTCACTTCACAGGAATGAATCAGGGCCTCCTAATTTGCCTTTGGAGGTGTGAGCTAGTAAGGGCTTCTGAACTCTTAATGGTTAGCTAGGTACTAAAGAGGGGTACTTTAAGTTCTTGATTTGATTAAGTGAAAATAAAGGGAGAGTTAATTCTGTCCTCATGGGGGAAGAGTCACTCCAGACAAGGAGAGCAGCCTAGGCAGAAACACCAAATCAGAGACAGAGTGGTGTATTCAGTGCCTAGCAAGAAGAACATTTTTTACTATAATATAATACTGTGTGGTAAAGAGAATATAGGTAAAGAGGCCAGGGCTAGATGATCCCTGAGGAGGAGATTTACTGGAGAGAGCAAATCTCTGTGGGACTCCTTATCTGTAAAATGAAAAAGGTTGGAGTCAATAACCTTGTTAGACAGCTGGCTGCTTCAGGGACAGAGCACCAAGCCCAGAGTCAGGAAAACCTGAGTCTGAATCTGGTCTCCAGCTCTTTCTAGCTGGGTGACCCTGGGTAAGTCACTAACCTGGCTTAGACTCAATTTCCTCATCTGTAAAATAAGGATAATAATTGCATCTACCTCCCACAGTTGTGAGGATTAAATCAAACCAGATATAAAACACTGTGCAATCCCTGATGCCATATATGAACAGGATCTAATGTTACCACCTGTCCCTAGAGCTAGGAATCCCTAATTTATAGAAGAGGAAATTGAGACTCAAAGAGCTAGTGATCTGATTAAGGACACAGGACTAGTATATTGCCAGCTTCTCTGACCACAAATCTATTGGGTTTATTTGTTGTTGTTTTCCTAATATGGCACAGCTCTCCCTTGGAGAATCCATAGGCTCATTGTGCTCATGGCTAAACAAGCAATGGAGTTTCAAGCTCCCTCCTAGATTTTGTCCCTATTTACATCAGAAGTGCCATTGTCTGGCCCTCTCGGAGTCCCAGATTCCCCCTCTGTAAATTGAGGGGATGACCCATTCTTCATGTCTCAGTGTTGTTATAACCAAAATGCCCTGTAAACCATAACAATGGGACCACTTTGCCAAAACATGGAACTGTTATGAATAAATGAGCTTGTTTTAAATCTCTTTAAGATTCAAAAGAAAAATACACATTGATGTAAAGAATTATTTCATTAATAAAAACTCTTCTTTCTCTTTAGTCATTCTGGCTAAATATGGACTAGATGGGAAGAAAGATGTTCAGCTGAAAAATACCAATTATATCAATGATGGCACAGAAAACGACGTGTTAGATGATCCAAGACTGGAAAAATTGTGGAATAAGGTAAAGTTTAGTTTTGTTTGATTAAGAGTGTATTTTGACCTGTTATACAATCATCTAGCATGAATGAAGTGCCTATTCTGTGTCACTTAACCCTCTTGGGCTCAGTTTCCTCATCTGTAAAATGAGGCAGTAGAACCAAATAATGCCATAGAAGATAGCAGAGTGTGGTCTCGTTTCTTGTAAAAGCTCTGCCTGTTCCTTCTCTCCTAGACTGCCACAACAGAGTCCTAATCAAGCCCCTTTTTGCCAGGCTCTCCCTTCTTCAGTCTGTCCTACATTCCCATAGTGGCCAAAGGAGGCAGCATCAATGTTTCATCTGTAGCCCCCAACCCCTTTTCCATCCTTCATGGCGTGGCTTGGGGGCCATCCCTTCCGCAAAATGAGCCTCCAGAGTCCCCCTTGTCTCTGCATTGTTGGTGTGTGCACATTTTGTGGAACATGAGCTCCTTGAGAGATAGGGTTTAGTTTTTTTTCTTTGTATGCAGCTCTGTGCCATTTGTGAGTATCAGGTGAGTGCTTGGTGAAGGAATGAGGAATTAGTGATGAGCACCAGATTTGGGTTGAGAGGCCTTCATTTGAATCCTGGCTCTGCTCATTGCTGGCTCAGTGACCTGAAGCAAGTCATGGTCCACTTTGAGCCTCTTGCCTCCTTTTCTTCCAAATGAGCAGAGTGGAATGGAATCATCTCTAAGGACTACCCTAGCTCTAAATCCTAGAGTGCCTATCAGGTTAAGGAATGTGATTTTTTGGGTGGAAAAACCCAGGGCTCAAAATATATTTGCATTGCTTGATTTTTATCTTATCCTCCCATGGTAAAATTAAGGAGCTCATCCTCTAAAATCGTATTTTTAAAAAAAAAATACGGAAAATTCATTGTGTCTTAAATAAAAATGGTGGGTGGGTGATTTATTTGTCATTCTTTATTTGATGTGAGAATTCTGCTCCATTTCAACCTAGGAGGGACCATGCTCTTTAGGGCTGGGTATAGCAGATAGTGTTTTTTAAACTCTTACTTTCTGTCTTAGAATCAATACTGTTTATTGGCTCCAAGACAAAGAGTGGTAAAAGCTAGGCAGTGGGAGTGGAGTGACTTGTCCAGGATCACACAAGTAGAGGCCAGATTTGAACCTAGGACCTCTCATCTCCAGTCCTAGTTCTCAATTCATGAGCCCCCCCCCCCCGCCAGTTGCCCCACAGATGGCATTTCAGCCTTAGTTTGAGAGCCAGTTTCATCTCAGATGTACATACAATGTGGAATGTTCCTTTGAAGATTCCTAATGTCAGATGTCCTTAAATATGGTCACAGAGCCTGACTCACGTTCTTTTAATTAGAATGCCTAGTGTAAAGCTCATGTTTGAGAGCATGCCTCATTTTTATGATTTATGAGACAATTCCCCCTAAAGGCCAAGGCTTTCTTCTCCCCAAAACGAGCTCTGGGGTCAGACAAGGGCTGTGTAGTTTGGATATCGGTGCAGTGAAATCTCTGAGGTGAAAGATAGGGGGCACTGCTGCCTGTGTTAGGGTATCCTGGCAATATCTTGTCTTAGAGGCAAGGAAACCAAGGCTCAAAAAGATCAAGTGACTCTCCCAACATCATGTTGGTCATGTAGCTTAGTCATTAACCAGTCAGGATTTGAGCCCACATCTTGTGCTTTAAAAATACAGAGTCCTCTCCACTTTCCACACTAAATCTGTGACCTAAGATTTCATGGGATAGGGGACCCTGAATCCTGGAAATTTATGGTGTTCCATTTCTGCATTTCCTTTTGCTTCTTAAACAAGCTCAGACCTAGTGACTTTGTGAAGAAAAAATGTTACAAAAAAAAGACCGCAGTTCTACAAGAAGGTGCTCTGGGAGGAAAGTGAAGCATGAATAGAGCCAGCCCTGGGAGGCACTCATTCATTAGGGCAGTAACTAGACCATTTTAATTAGATAAAAATGAAAGAGCTTTTGCATGAACAAAATCAATGCCCCTAGAAATAAGAACGGCTATTAATATGAAAAATCTTCCCAGCAAAATATCTAAGAAAGGTCTGACGGAAGATCAAGATTCATAGCAAACTAACAAGTACTTAAGACTAAGACCATCAAACAGTAAATAAGTGATCAAAAGATGGAAACAGGTGGTTTTCAAAAGAAATGAAAACTATTAACAGAATACTCTAATAATAATAAGCTATGCAAGTTAAAATTATTTTATCTTTATTGTTCCTTCTATCTCTAAATCCTGAGCCTGAGTAATTCTGAAAAAAGCACTATAGAAATGTAACCTATTATTATCAATGTTGTTAAAATTTAACCTTGTGACTTGAATCCATTTGAGTTTCTCTCTCTTATTTCCTTCTTGTTAGGCTAAAACCTCTGGGAAATTTTCTAGTGAGGAGCTGGATAAACTGTGGCGGGAATTTAAACATCATAAAGAAAAAGTCCATGAATATAATGTCCTTTTAGAGACTGTGAGCAGAACAGAAGGTACTCCCTGTAATGCTGTAATATTCATAAACAAAGAACATCTTTGTTTCCAAACAGTGTTTTACAAAATTCTTAAGCAGTACTGTAAATCTGACATCTCCATTCCTGAGTTTTTCCTGGCTATTGATGCAAAGTGTGGCATAAATAGTTATGTGGGGTTTCTACCAAATGCATATTTTGGTGGGTAGGTTGGGGGGGGGTTGTCATTTATATATGTATACATATGTGTGTATGCATATGTGTGCACATAAACATACAGACATAAACGTATTTGGTGTGTATGCACACACATCCTAGAATCCAGGATATCATAGATTTCTTTAAGCACCTGAAGTATTAGAGGGAACTATTGAGTGAACTAGAAGAGATCCATATTTTAAATAAAACAGGATCTTTGTCTGCACTTATTCTTTTACTAGCCAGTCAGCCAGCAAGCCTATATTAAGTGCTTTCCACGTGCCACCCCTTGTGCTAAATTCTGAAGGCACAAAGTGAGGCCACACTGACCCTGCCTTCCAGGAGCTCCTGTTTTAACGGTAGAGACAAACCTCAGTGTAACTGGGTCCAGCTGGACAAAGCACATGCAGAGTAGAGGAAAGGTAATCTGGAAAGGAAGGTCCTGGCAGCTGGAAGTCTTGGTGACTTAAAGAATTAGGGTTCCCTCAACACTACTAGCAAAGTGGTGGGGAGGGGACTGAGAGGGAAAGAGAATGAGTTTTGTTTTGAACATTGTTAAATCGAGTATAGAGCCTCCTCTCTGAGGTGTTCCCAGGTCCTCAGCAGAGAAAGTAAGCCTGGTTTTCTAGAGCTAGGAATAGTCCTCCAAGAGATGAGAGCTAAGTCCCTTGTATGTGCTTTGCTAATTGCCTCAGGAAATACTAAGACAAAAAAAAATTGAATCTCTGCCCTCAAGGAACTTAAGAGTCTACATGGGTATATATTTGTGCATCTAAACAATTCAATTAAATTCAACAAGTATTTACTTAGTTCCTGTCATGTCCAAGGCAATGATAGTAGTACAAGAATGCTAACAATTAGGGGATTGGGAGATGGCACCCAAGTTGAGCTTTGAGTTAAGGTAAGGACCATATGTGGAATGAATGAAGAGAGAATGTATGCCAGATGGACACGCTGGGATACCGTAGATGAAGAACAGCAGGTAGACCAATTTGCTTGAAATAGAGAGAGAAAGAAAAGGAAGAAAGGTAAAATAAGTCTGGAAAGGTCACCAGGCACCATATTATGGAGAACTTAAATGCTAAAAAAGAGTTTCCCATCAGTTAAAGAAGCTTAAGATTTTGGCCTATACAAAATTGTCTATAATACATGATCAGTCCATTAGGTACATAACAAAATAGTCATTTGCAAGGAGCTTGGTGGGGGTCATGGGGTGAGGAAGGCTTCTTGGAGAGGAGAATATTTGAATTGGACTTTAAAATGGCATATTAGGGGGGCAGCTAGGCAGCTCAGTGGATTGAGAGCCAAGCCCAGAGACAGAAAGTTCTTGGGTTCCAGTCTAACCTCAGACATGTCCTAGCTGTGTGCCCTGGAGCAAGTCACTTAACCCCCAATGCCTAGCCCTTAGCACTCTACAGCCTTAGGACCCCTACTCTTAAGACAAAAGATAAATTCTGATGAAATTCATCAAGTGAAGAAGGTGTAGGACATTCTAGATATTAGGGAAAGAAGGAGAAAGAAAGCTTGACTGGAGCGTATAAAGTGTGTGGGACCGAATCAGTATAAGATCAATTTGAAAAGATAAGGTAGTGCCACACAGTGGAGGGCCAAGAATGTCAAGCAGGAGAGTTTGGATTCTACACAGTAAGTAGTAGGGAAGATTTTGGAGAAAGGATAGCATCAGAGCTTTGCATCAGGATTATAAGGCCTAGATGAATGACGAGCTAATGGGTAAGAGAACAGAGGTCAGGAGACTTGTTAGGGGCTATGGCAGTAATTGAGACAGTTGATAATAAAGGACCACACTGGCATGTTGGCTCTCTGCCTATGCAAATCATTTTACTTCTCTAAGATTTTTTTCCCTGTCTATAAAACCTTCCTTATGTAGATTCCCCCAACTTCCTCTCTCCTCCATGCAACAGCACTACTCTGTGTAACTCTGCTTTTCATTCCTTCTGGCCTAGAGGATAAAGTAATTATTTTTCTTGCTTAAGCTATCCCCCTCTACTGTGATGGCCTTTAATCATGTTCCTCTGGACATTCCATTGGTCTATTCTCATTCAGTCTTCATCTTTGCTTCTTCCTCTCTGCTTACAAAAACATTCAAAGCTCCTCTTTCCTATTTAAATTAAAAAAAAAAAAAGTTCAACTGCAGCCAAGGGTGGCTTACATTCTTACATTCATTAAGGAGCTACTGTATGTTCACAGGGAGAAGGGGGACAAAACATTTAGGTAAGACAAAATATGCAAAATCTTTAGTGGTTCCTTTCCACCTAGTGCTCTTTGTAATAGCTCCCTAGTCTTCTTCCCTCTAGCCTCTTAACCTCTCGAATCCATTCTTCACATAGTTGCTAAATTAATCTGATGGATGGTCTGACCTGGACATTTTCAAAAGCCTTTACAGTCTTTCTTGCTTGCCTTTAAGATAGACAAACTCCTTAGCCTGGTGTTGAAGGTCAGCTATAGCCTAGCTTTATTTTATTCTGCTTCCCTTCTTCTTACCCTGTATATTGCAGTCAAAGGATTGCTTCCTGAGAATTCATCCTGCCTCCTTACACTCCTTAAGGCTTCAAATTCTCTCCTTTCTTATTTCCACCTGTCGGAATCTTTCTCTTCCTTGAAGGTGCTGCTCAGGTATGATCTCCATGAAGTCTACCCCCAGCCTCCAGCCTCACACACAGAACATGCATGCTTCTTTCTCAAATTTTCTTCTCTTTCTTTGACTGTCTCCTTTGCCTGTATCCTATGCTACTTTATGTTGTAATTTTGGGTTTGCCTGACCTAACCCCTCTTTGATTATAAATTCCTTGAGGCCAGGGATTGCAGATAGTGTCATTTGTGCAATGCCTTACACAGAGGAGATGTTTCATGATTGTTGAATTGAAGCAGTACAGCTGGTACTGGAATTCAGGTCTTCTGACTCCTAGTCTACCCTCTTTCCACTCCATATTTTCAGATTAGGTAATTTACTTGACATTTCAGAGTTAGTCATCTTAACAGGTCATATCTCTCCATCACAAAAGTGAGAAATTGTAGACTTTTTCAGATATTTTGACCAACATGTTTCCAGACTCTATTATTGGACACATGACCTATCCAAAATGACAGATTGGTGTTTTTCCATTCTCACAAACTGCCAAACAGAGCAGATTGTAGACACTAGCAAACTGACAGAAGGTTAGCTTGATGGGCAGGGATAAAGCAGGAATTTGGGTGCAGCCTTGAAATAAAAGTTAACCATCAAATTATAGAGTTGGCAAAGATTTGTTTTTATAGGTTCATCTTTAGGTGGATCTATCCTATTCCACAGGTCAGTAGATGGAGAATATGAAACAAAGATTATTGTTAAAGATCCTAAAGACTGCTGAAGGAGAAATGAATGTTCTTCAGGCATTCTCTTTTAACCCTTATGAAAGGGATAGTGACAGAATGAGGATGGAAGTAGGTCCCATTACATACAGGGGCTGGGACAGTGAAGTGGACAATCAATTCTAAACTCTCTGTAACTGTAAAGTGAAAATCCTGAGAGATCTTATGTCATTCTTGTTTTGTTTCCTAGCATTATATAGTAGGGGAAGCCCTGAGCTCAAGACTCACCAGACCCAAGTTTGATTCCTATCCCTACCACCAATGGCTCTTAGAGATAGAATTTCTCAAAGCATCATCCCCACTTTTCTCTGTCAAACAAAAACTATTTCCTTTACAAAGTCCCAGTGAGGAATATGTAAAGTAAGTTGTGTTTTTGCTCCTTTTTCCAACAGAGAGCCACAAAAATGTAATCAGCCCATTAGAGGAGAACCATGTCAAAGAGGATGTGTTACACAGCAAACACACAGAACTGAAAGACAAACTACGAAGCATCAACCAAGGGTTTGACCGTTTACGGAAAGTTAGCCATCAGGGTTATGACACCAACAGTGGTAAGCTCTCACTTTTTATTACAACTCAACAATTTACTGGGATAATATAGAAGAACATTGAGCCAAATGAGGTTAACAGGATCATTTTGACAATAATTCATTATTATCTTCATCACTAACAAGAAGCATGCTGGCTGGTGCCTTCTATTGGCAGGGCACTGGACCAGGTGTCAAGGGTACAGAGCCAGAGGTACAAGGGCTTCAAAATGATAGCTATTTCTTGAGTGTTGGATCCGGACCCCTATTCTCATCCCAGGATTGATGGCCTTACATCACCTTTCTCACCTGATCTCTTTAACTCTGTTTCTTACCCCTTCGAGACATCTCTGTTCTTGTCTATCTTCAGGAATGTTTTCTTCCCCTCCTCTTCCTGTTCTCTATTGGTTGCCCCACACATTCATCTGGAAAACCTTCTCATTGCCCATTTTAGATATAATCCTCTCATTATCCTTTTTTCTTAGAATTCTCACATCACTTATAATCTTACACTGTATAATAAATTGTTTGATAGTGCTTTTGGAGTTGTTTCTAAATAATACACTGTGTCTCTCTAACTAGATTTTAATCTCTTTCTGAGTTAGGATCACATCTTTTATTGTTCTACCCCAGAGTGGAGTAGTAGGCTTACAGAAGGTGCCTGATGAATATTGAATGATTTATTGCTATTGCCACGAGATTTTCTTTGTGGATCAAGAAAGTGTTTGCTTTAGGCTGCATGCATTTTGTGCAGAATAATGGAAAGCAGAAATTTAGCTAACTGCTCCTCTTCACATCTTTCTGCCTGTTGAAATTCTTTAAGATCTAGCAACATGGGTGCCTCTTTTTGGAAGCCATCCCTGAGCCATACAAATGAAAGCGATGTTTCCCTCCCATTTCACACTTGCCTTTAACACCTTCCATCTACCCTTATCATAATCTACACAGATTGTGTTTACTTGCACATATGCCGTATCCTCACTTCGAGATTATAAATTCTTTAGAGCTAAACTTGGTCACTTTTCGGGACAGTGCATTGCAAATGATTATCACTTAATAAACATTGAATTGAGTTTCATTTATTTTTATTTATTACTAATTACCTGTTATAACAAGCTTCCACACAAGTTTTCCTAAATTATATAATTAAACTTCTCTCTCTCTCTCCTTCCTTCTCTTCCCCATCCTGGTGGTGGCAGGCAATTGAATCTGGATTATATCTGTATTATCATATAAAAATTTTTTATATTTTTTTCATTTTTGTGAGTCATCTTATAAAACAAAAACCCAAACAAACAATTGAAAGTCATATACTTTCATCTGCATTCTGTCTCCAACAGTTCTTTCTCTGGAGGTAAATAGCATTTCTTGCTTTAAGTCCCTCAGAATTATCCTGGATCATTGTATTGCAGATAATAGCAAAGTCTATCACAGTTGATCATCATACAGTATTGCTGTTACTGTGTACAATATCCTCCTCCTAGTTCTACTTATTTCACTCTATATCAGTTCATGAAGGTCTTTCCATATCTTTCTGAAAATCATCCTATCCATTATTACTTATAGCACAATAGTATTCCATCACCATCATGTACCACAATTTGTTCAACCATTCCCCAATTGAGGGACATCCCCTTAAATTTCCAGTTCCTTGCCACCACAAAAAGAGCAGCTGTAAATATTTTTGTACAAGTAGGTCCTTTCCCCCTTTTTTTAATCTCTGGGATATAGACCTAGTAATTATATTAGTGGTATTACTGGATCAAAGGGTATGCATTGTTTTATAACTCTTTGGACATAATTCAAAATTGCTATCCAGAATGGTTGGATCAGTTCACAGCTCCACCAGCAATGCATTAATGTCCCAATTTTGCCACATCCCTTCCAACATTTATCATTTTCCTTTACTGTCATATTAGCCAATCTGATCATTGTCAGGTGGTGTACCTCAGAGTTGTTTTTATTTTTTTTCTTTAATCAAGAGGGATTTAGAATTTTTTTCATTTAATTATTGATAGCTTTGATTTCTTCATCTGAAAACTGCACAGTTGGTGGACCCTGGAGGAGGGAGAGGCAGCTTTTCTCCAGCAGTCAGGAGAACCCAGAGAGAGTATCTGTCTGGTATTTCTGGGGTGGACTTAGAGAGCCAGTGAATCCCTTTTCTTTGGCTTTCTTGCCATTTCTGCCTGTTCATACTGCTGCTGCTGCTAAAGAGAAGTGAATTTCAGCTGTTGTTGGTGACATCTTTCTGGGACTGCTGTTTGAATCAAAGAGGACTCCTGTGTTGTGAGATTCTTTGGACCCTTTTGTCCTTATTCCTACCAACCACTTCCTAACTTTAATTAATACTCAAATTAGTTAGTTTAGAATAATTATAGAAAGTTTTAGGGTTTTAAATATCTGTTGTGGGTTAGAAGTATGTTATTCCCTGATCCCCTTCTCTTCTCCCTTTAGCTAATTAAACCTTTTAATTTTCTATATATAGTTAGTTTGAATCCCTTCTTTTAACCCCCATATAACATTTGGTGAGTCAGTAGGGCAAATCTGCAAAGTAATTGACTTGGACGAGAGAAAAACAGACAGATTAGTAGGACCAGCTACCAACCTTCCATTGCCTTCTCAGCACCTGGTTGTTCTCCAAGGTGCTGATATTGCTTATTCCTGATTGGCACAGAACACTGACTGGACACTGAGGGGGATTTAATTTTTAAATAGCCCAATAGCACATGTGTTAGGAAGCAATTTTTTGTTGGTTTATTTGTTGTTCTTTTTTTTTTGGTGTTTGTTATTAATAATCACAGTGTATAATAATAGCACGTATCCTGTGTTATATAGCAACTTCATGTACACAATTAACATCATGTCAGGACACATGGCAAATGTGTTGTATTTTCTATGGGACTGTTTCCTACATATCCCTTATGGGGTTTTTACCCTGTTTCCCCATTATTGTTATATTGTTTTAGGATATGAGTGGATGGAACCAGTAATGGCATTAACTATAAGGCCTATTAGCCTATGTATCATTGATGTGTTTATGTTTACTTGTATAAATGTAAATTCTTGTTTTGGGTATTGACTATAGACTGAGAGCAGTTGTTTTATGGATTCTGAGATGAAGCAGATGATTATGATAATGAAAGATGAAATAGAGGCAATGGAGCAATGTATGAAAGAGAGGATGATTTTGAATACTGGTGTTTTAAATGTTTAAAAGATAACAATATAAATAAGGAAAATAATAAAGGGAAAATTAAGAAATTGTCTAAATTGGAAAGGGAAGATGCAGAATGCAATAAAAACCAAGCATTGCTGCTTCCTCTAAGGGATATTCTTGTTGTGACACAAGATGAAATATATAAGGTTAAAACTCATAAATTATTTACCCCTAGGATTTGAAAATCATTTGAGATAGAACCCCTTGCTTTTCAGATGAACCTAATAAGGTAGTAAAAGAATTTCAGAGGGCGATAGAAATCTTTGACCCTGATTATGCTGACTTTTATTTATTAATGAAGGAATTATTAACTAAGAGGGAAAGGAACCAATTCATAGAGGAAACAAGGAATGATCCATTATTGATCCCATGGCCAAGAGATTTTGAAGGTTTGGATATGAATTCATCCCCTGATTATGAAATGATGAAACAAGCCAGAAGGTCAATCATGGATATGATGAAGAGACATACTAAACGCCCTAATGCTTGGTCTAAACTTGAGAATATTAAACAGAAATTAAATGAGCCACCTACAAATTTTATTGAGAGAATAACAGACGCAGCCAAAATATTTTTAGGCCTAGATGTGTTAGCTGAGGGCACAATTGTACACATCAAGAGGATATTTGTAAGAAATGCATGCCCTAAGATTAATATATATACACACAATATATATATAGTTTGAGTCACTTCTTTTAACCCACATATAACAATAGATAGTACTTATTTTTTTTTAAGCAAAGGCCCTTTTCATTTGTTGAGATAACCATGTGATTTGTTAGTCTGGTTATTGATATGGTCAATTATACTAGTAGTTTTCCTAATATTAAACCAGCCTTTCTTTCATTCCTGGTACAAATCCTACCTAGTAATAGTGCATAATCCTTGTGATATATTGCTGTAGTCACTGCTACATTTTATTTAAGCATTTTACATCAATATTTTTTAAGGAAATTGGTCTGTAATATCAGCACCATATTTGTGTCATAATAAGAATTTGGTAGGACTCCTTCTTTGCCTATTTTTTCAAATAGTTTATAAAGTATTAGGATTCATTAATCTTTAAATGTTTAAAGCATTCACTTATCTGGCCCTAGGAATTTTTCTTAGGGAGTTCATTTATGGCTCGTTAAATTCCTTTTTCTTGAGATGGGATTAAGTACTCTATTTTCTCTTTTGTTAACCTAAGCAATTTATATTTTTGTAAATAGTCATCTCTTTCACCTACATTGTCAAATTCATTGTCATATAATTAGGCAAAATAGTTCCTAATGAGTGCTTTTATTTCCTCTTCTTTGGAGGTAAATTCACCCTTTTTATTTTTGATACTAGTAGTAATTGAATTCTCTTTCCTTTTTTTAATCAAATTAACCAAAGCTCTGGTTTTTTTTTTCATAAAACCAATAAGATTAGGAAATCTTATTAGTTCAATAGTTCTTTTATTTTCAATTTTATCCATTTCTCCTTTGATTTTAGGATTTCTAATTTAATCTTTAATGGGGGATTTTTAATTTGTTCTTTTTCTAGTTTTTTAGTTGCATGCTCAATTCATTGATCTGCTTAAGTTTTGCATGTGGTTCCTTAGCTCTCATTATCCCCTACTGAATCAGTGCTTTGCTCTTTGTTGCTCTAAAATTTTTCTATGGTTAGGTATTTGTTTTGCTATATGCTCATTTTCCCAGCCTTCTTTTGCCTGTAGACTGGGCATTCTGAAAACCATTAATTCTGTCTTCTCCACTGATGACTTGCAGTACCTAGAGCCCTGTGAGTTATTTTGCCCTGGGGCTTGGGGCCTCACTACAGGTTGATGCCAGCTCTTGGCACTTGGAGGAATGAGTGAGGGGTACTCTACTGTTGGTTTAGGCAAGGTCCCAGGATCCCAGAATTGGCCCATTCCCAAGCTTGGAACATGGCATAATAGGTGGAGGGATGGCCAGCCCTCCTTTGTGTGAGGTTTTACTTCCAGTTCCCCCTTATCCTGTGATAATTGACTCATTCTGCCTACTTTTCAAGTTGTTTTCCACAGAAGAATCCCTTCACTCCTTCTCATTGTTGAATCTAGAACTTTTTGTTTTGAGGCACTATTTTATGGCTAGTTTGGAAGGATTCTCAGAGAAGTCCAGCTTTTGCTGCTACTAAGCCGCCATCTTGGCTCTACCCTGCTTTGAGTTTCATTTAAATGACATAAGAGATTCAGATTCACAGAATGTTAGGAGAGACCTTTGAGACCAGGTAGTCCAATCCTCTTTTTTTAAGGGAGCGGAAAATTGAGCTCCATAAAGGGAAAGTGATTTCAAGTCTCAATCATTTCCTCTGTAAGATGGGAAATATTTTATATGCTCTCTTGCTTCACAGGGTTGTTGTGGGAAATTCACTTTGTAAACCTTAAAAAGCACCCTATAAAAGGTGAGCCCTGGCAGTTATGTATTCCTTTTTATTTCCTTATAAAAACCATATATTAAAATTCATGAAAGAAGAATGAATAATTTACATCGAAGGGATAGTTGGTTGTTTTAGGATCACGTAAATGTCTTTCCTTAAGAATGTTAGAGTCACTGGTCACATATATGCACCTCTCATGGTTTTTACACTTTTTATTTTCTTTTAGAGTTTGAAGAACCAAGAGTCATTGATTTGTGGGACATGGCTAAAACAGCAAACTTTACTCAAAAGGAACTGGATTCATTTCGGGTAAGTAAAGACTGAGATAAATTTCCTAATAGAATCGTGGATTTTCAGAGTTAGAAGGGAACTCAGAAGCCATCCAGTCCGAACTCTGCCTCCAAAAGAATTCCTCCCAAGTTGCTCCTTGAATACCTGCAACCATAGTAACTTGCTCCTTCCTAGATGGCCCATTTGGTCATGAGACAGCTGTCATCATTAGAAAGTTCTTCATATGGAGCCTAAAATGAAGCACCAGAAACTGGATGTGGTACTCTAGGTGTGGTCTGATCATTATTTTAAATCTCTTGTCTCTTTCCCTAATAAGCTACCTGCTTTTGTCCGAAAGTCACCCAGCAACCAGCAGGTGCTTCATCCCAGATCCTTCTCCTTGGCCCCTGCTTTTTTCCCCTTCCAGTTTCATTCTGCCTTGTAGAAAGATATGAGTGAGTATGAGCTAGAATCCATTTGTCTCCCTTTTGTTTCTGTGACAGATGAGAGAGAAAGGAACAGCTGGTGACCCCTCTTCGTTTTCCCAGAGTCTTTAGGGAGAGACTTTAAAAGCATCCAGGCCAACCCCCTCATTCTATAAATGGGGAAACTGAGGCCCCAGAAGGAAAATGATCTGAGATATAGATAAAGATATATTCTTGAATACCTACCACATGTTTAGGTATTAGTGCTCATGGACTCCAAGGAAAGTCAAGCAAGATTTTTTCTTAATTAAAACAGCCAATGGATTTGTTTTTAAAATATATATAAATTTAGAGCCGAAAGGGACCTCACAAATTCATCTAGTCCAGTTCTATAATTTATAGATAAGGATGCTAAGGCCTAGAGAGGTTAATGACTTAATGTCACAGATAGCTGTAGAAGAGGTTTGTTGACAATTTGGGAAACTGCCACCGTCATCTTTTCTATGAAGAGTAACAGTATTTTACAATATAATGTCTTGAACTTTCAAAAATTCTAGCTACAATAAACATGAATAGTAGTTTAAATCCACCCTGAACTGTCTAAACCTTCCATCCAAAGCCATAGCATGTAATTAGTTGTGAATTTTTTTTTAATTTATCGTGAACATTTTTCAGGGACTCAAGTTATTATCATCAAAAAGAAGAGAGAAAGTTTTTTGTTCTTATTAGTGGTTTGTTGTAGGAGGAGCTTAAACACTTTGAAGCCAAAATTGAAAAGCATCATCATTATCAGAAACAGCTGGAAATTTCTCATCAGAAACTAAAGCACGTAGAGGGAACTGGAGATAAAGAACACCTGAGCAGAAATAAGGAGAAATATGCCATGTTAGAAGAGAAGACAAAAGAATTGGGCTACAAGGTTTGTATCATTGTTTCTGCTGGGTGCCTTTTTTTAATCTCTTAATCAGATCATTGCAGCTAGAACTAGGAGAGACCTTGGAGATCATCCATCTGGTGTTTATTCATTCCTTCTTCAGGGATTCCTGATTTTGTCCCTGTAGGTACACTCTCCCCCAGTGCAGATCACAGCCCATGCCTTGAGTTTCTGAGGCTGAAGATTTAGCATCTTGCATCCAGTGTCCTTGTGGCAAGCCTCCCCCATGGTAGATGGATTGCTCCTGAGACAGCAGACATTCTGAGCCCCTGAACTAGGCCCTTTGTTTTAGTAGCTCCCCCTTGTTTGTTCATTGATCTCTCACAGTTACAGAGGACCTTTGCCACCACATGTCAGTGAGGCGGACTGAGCATGTGCTATCCCCATGCATAGATCATATTGTTTCCCCCATTGGAGAGGAAACTGGACTTTTTAAAGAGTGACTCAGCCTGGGTGTCACAACTTCCTCCAGGAACAAAAGCCATGCCCAGTCCAGTCTCTGCACTCAAACCTTCCTCCTTCACTACCCCTCTGGCTTATACCCTTCAGCCCTGGGCTCCGAAGTCCACAAGGGTCAGAATATAGCGAGACTCAGCACTTTGTTACTTGTAAACGCAGCATAGAAACCATCCCCTCATTTGGATGCCTAGGATGGTGCCTGGCCTGATGGTTCTGTAATAATTCAGTACTTTATCCATCTCCTAATGTCTGAATGGTCATTAAGGGCCATTAACATATCATAGTGGTGGGTTGTGCACTGGCACTTTCTTATTCATTCTGTGGTTTAAAAAATATTCTATTATTTTTTCATTCTATTGTTTAAAAATATTCTATTATATTTTCATCCTATTTTTTAAAAAAGACCTTCACCAGAAGAATTCAGTAGAAACCAGTGGCTGAGAATAATTATGTTTGTGTTTTATCCTTCCACTAGAGTAAAAAGATGAGGGCAGTAATTAAATCTTGTATCTTCCCCAGCAGAGCGACGTGCATACAGTAGGTGCTTAATGTTTACTGATTAAGAGGTATTAATATTTCAGGGAGAGCCATTAATTCATCAATGAACGTAAGCACTTAACAGAAACATTTTAGGTGCTTGTGTGTATGAGACACCCTGATAGGATACAGTGTGATATATTAGAACGACTTTATCATTTTAAAATTTCTTCCCTGGCCCATCAGTATTGATGTTTACTGAGTAAATCTAATTAAGTTCCTTTATATCTAGAGTTTAATCCCTGTAGGTAGATCTGGGTTAAATGGAAGCCCAAATTTCACCCTTAAAAGAAACCGAGGCCACATTTGTAAGAGAAAAATTAGCTATCCAGGCACAGGGTCCTTCTCCCAAGTATTCTCCAGGGGGAGGAACAAAAGCTTCATGCAAGCACATGTAACATCATCGTGCTACAGCAATTGCTGGAGTCATATGGGAGCCTAAATTGGAAAACTACTGCTGTTACTGAAACCATGTGGACTAACCCAGGATAATGACAAAGGGAAATAGAGAATGAAATGAGATTGTAGATATGGCCATCCACTTTAATAGTCTAATAGTTTATACCTGAGAGGTGGTCAAATCCAATAAAGGCAGAAAACAGGATAGCTCTCATGTGCAGTTACGTAAGAATTCAGTCTTAAGATGGGCACAAAAATGTTAGCATTTAGAAGAGTAATTCCATCTATAAGGAAAATGGTGTGTTAATTTAGATTATTTGAGGCTAATGTGGATTAATTTGATGATTACAGAAATCAGAACCCCTTTAGAGCTTAGAGAAACTTTAAAAAATAATCTAGTCCAGCATTTCCCAAAGGGAATTTAGCCCCAGAACCCTTGGAACCTTGTGGGAGAATATATCTCGTATATCTTGACCTAGGGAATTTGGCGACATTAAAGTATCTTTAGGATAAGATATTGGGACGATTTTTGGAGCTGTAAAACCTGAGTTTGGGTTCTGGCTATGAAAATCCTTGTGGTTTTAAAAGCATGTCCCCTAGTCCCCAAGTTTCCTAATCTATTAATGAACCACTCAAATGAAAATAATGTCTCCCTCTTCACACTTGCCTATAAGACTTTCTGTCTACCCTTTTTATAATCTACTCTTGAGCATATCTATTTGCACATGCCATATCCTCATTTGGGGATTATAAATTTCTTTAGGACTAACCTTGGTTGTTTTTCTTTTTTTGGTTTTTCATTATTCACTAGATGTTTCCTAGTTAATAGTGAATTGCTTTTGTGATATTGATAGCAGATTCAGGATGAGTGAGTGATTGCAAATCAAGATCAGTGCTAGAGTTCCTACATTTTCATTTTTTTTTCTATAATGATATCTAGCACAGATCCGTCTTATTCCATTAACTTTATAATTGCCTGCCCAACTAGTTTAAAAAATAAATTTCCATCTTTAGGTAAAGAAGCACTTACAAGACTTGTCTACTAGAATCTCAAGAGGTCTTTCACACAACGAACTCTAATGGTATCCTGGAGGTGCTCAACACAGTCTGCTTTGAGCATCAGAACTTTTATGCCTACAGGTTTTCATCCTAAAAAGAATTTGTTAAAATGCTGTGCTTTGTAATATATAAGACATAGATAATGGTACCTTTGCAGGCAGGTCAATGTGTCCTCAGTGAGGGATTAATTTTCAATTGTCATATATCTAACTATGGAGCTGAAAGGTGTAAACGTTAAGGCAAGCCAGGCACTTAAACAGCTAGTTAGTTATCTTGATTCTCTGCTCGACTGTCTGAGTCTTTGATTGACAGAGGTGCTGTTTTCCCTTAAGCACATATTGATGTCCTATTTTTTCCCGCTGTAAGAAATTTTCACATTGCACATACAGAAAATTCAACTACAGATCAGTTTGTATCCACACATAAGTCCATAACTCATTTCTAGAAATTTTATGTAAAGAAATCACTAGAAAAAATTAAAATCTACTATCAGATTATTCATATATATGAAACTAGATTTTTTTTAAAAAAATAAATTACATGCAGCATTAAATCCTGTAATCCATCTGATCACTGTAATGAATTAAAGTAAAAGAGACAAAATGTGTGAGTGGTTTTTATCATTCTCTGTGGATGCTCTCCCCACCTTCACCCATCATTGTCTGGTTCTCAAACCCCCTTCCAATCCTACCCATCATCTCACCCTCCTTAGAGGCCTGTGTGAGGAGAAAGAAGGCTTTGTTTCTTGAGTCTATCTCAGTGACATGATTTGCTGTAGCTAAGCTTGTAAATATACAGTTTTAATGATAAAGCATGATCCTCACTCTCAATCCAATAGGCTTTTTTTTTTCAATACCCTTACCGTCTGTCTTAGAATCAATACTGTGTATTGGTTCCAAGATAGAAGACCTATAAAGGCTGGGCAATGGGGGTAAAGTCCAGGATCACACAGCTAGGAAGTGTCCAAGACTACATTTGAATCTCAAGACCATTCCCCTCTAGACCTGGCTTTCTATCCACCAAGCCACGTCTCTGCCTCTCCAATAGACCTTTTTTGGGTGGGGATGTAAACCATGGAATAAAAAAGAAATGATAAATGCTAGACATATAAAACATGTATATATTCCTTTAATAAAGCACTTTATAGACATGTCTTTATCTGAGCTTCGCAGCAACTTTTTTCAAGTCCTACAGTCTCCATTTTACAGTTGAGGAAACTGAGGCTCAGAAATACAGAGTATCTTTCTTGTGATCTTCCATTAGACTGTAAACTCCTTGAGGGCAGAGTCTGGCTTTTGCCTAAGCCTTTAGTGTCAGAGGCAGGCGTCAAACCCAGTTTTCTTCCCATTATTTTCCTTTACACCACATTACTTCATCAGTACTAGATCACAAGAGCATCTCGTGGGGGCCCCATCACAAACACAAACCTACAGTTTGTTCTACAAAGGAACCACAATATTTTCTACAGAAACTCTGACTTCTGTTTTCTTTTTTCATTGCTGTCATAAATAATTTATGGGGCCAGCACAGCAAGAAGACATTGTCTGCATGGGGGAAAGGGCAAAATCTAAAATATCCCAGTCAAAAGAAGTCTTGCCCAATACCAGGATTTTTAGAGAATACTACAGAAGTCATTCTCCACCAGTACACAAGCTTTATGCTTCAAGCTAAAGGGAGGGGAAACTATTTCAAGTCTCTCTTAAGGTAGGAAGAAGCTTGAGATCTAAGACCTGCCTGTACATTGTTTCGAGTAACATATAGATCCAAATTCCAATAATTTCTGGAAAGGTCATGAATACAAATAGGCCAAGCTTAAAAAGTAGCATAAAGCTTGTATGTGGAAATAGAGTTCTTCGCTCTCAAGAAGACTTTCTGAAGATGAAGTCCAGAGGATCAGTGTAGATTATGAATGACTTTTTATTTTATTTCATTGCATTCTCAGCTTGACTTTGAAATCAAATTATAAAAATACTTGATTCACTCTTTTTTAGCTGAATTCGGGGTCCAAGATGGCTTAACCTATCAACCTTCTCTGCCATCATCCTTGATTTATAGCATCCCAAAACTAATAAATTCTGGATAGGATCCATCTTAAAGCTTTTCTTAAAGAACTCTACTTATGGGTTATTCGGTCCATTCCACTTGAGGTAAGTAACTTGGAAGGGAGAAATGGGTTAAAATTTTGCCACATAATTGTGTCACCATGAACAAGTCCTTCATCCTCTCTCAGAACTGAAAAGAGCCCTCAGGGTTCAGTGACTTCACTTTTACAAATGTGGAAACTGAGTCCCAGAGAAGATGAGTGACTTGTTCAAGGTAACACAATAAATGGCAAAGGCATGATTTTATCCCGTGTTTACCTTCCAGTTTTTTTTTTCTTAATATGGGGTGGAACTCAAGGGGTCCTATACTCCAGAGACCTGAACAAGAAAGTGGGAAGAAACCCATTACCACCCAAGGGAAACAGTTCCCTCTGGCACATCCTCTCTGCAAAATTCTGCTTTCTCAATCCAAACAGAACCATTCTCTCACCCCTCCCCCTTGCCCATTTCTACCCATGGAATATTTAGAGGTAGAAATCATCTCTTTCCCCACCTTCCCAAGCTTCTCTTCCTCAAATGAAATAACCATAATCCCTTTGGTCAGTCTCTATAAAGCACGATCTCCCTACTCTCTCTGAGCATACTCCAGTCTGTCTTGTAAAATGTTTCCCAAATCAAACTCTGCTCTGTACTTTGATCAGGACAGAGGGTTTTCGGTGTCGTGTGTTCTAGACATGACACCTTTAATGACTCCAGATCAAATTAACTTTCTCTGCTGCCTTGTCATACTTTTACTTCCTAATGAGTTTACAATCCACCAAAAAAACCCTCGATCTTTTTTCTCCCCAAATCAAAAATCTTAGCCATGCAGCCTCCATCCCAAGTGTGTTCAGTTTACTTTATCCTGTGCAGGGCTTCACACTTATCCCTATTCCATTTCATTTTACTCAATTTAGCCTGTTGAAAGTTTTATTTTTGACTCCAGACTCTTTCATCCAGCCTTAGCAGTGTCTACCTCCTTTGTATTGCCTGTAACCTCACCTGTATATGCCTTCATCTAAGACTTTGATAAACATTTTCAGAACAAGACCAAAGACAATTTAATACTGAAAGTAAACCAAACTGCCAGACCAGCAAGTGCCTTTTCTGCTGCACAATAGCTGCTTTTTGGAAATAAGCAAGCTTGATAGAAAAGGAGATTCCGTGTCCCAAGCATAGACCCAGGGAACCAATTTCTAACATTTTGGCTACTGCAGAAATGAAACCAGTTATTCTTTGACTCGGCTTCCTTTTATGAGGACTTTGTCCGTTGTATCGATTCCCTTAACCACAGACTTTCTCAGGGGTGTCTGTTCCTTCCATATCTTTTCTCACTAATGAACAAAAAGAAAGGAAGGGATAGGTAGAAAGAGATTTCATATTTTTATTTTTCATATTCATATTTATAATTTTATCAATTTTCAATTAATCAAATTTATATTTATATATTCATTATATAATCAAATTCATAATTTACTTTGTAATCACACTTATAAACAGATAGGTGTTTTATGCATTTAAAAACATTTCCAGAAGGATTTCATAGGCTTCAGATTGCCAGATTCATGACTCAAAAAAAAAAAATACATTAAGAAACCCCCTGAATGCAGTGCAGATTTCAAGAGAGATAAACTAATAATAACTCCTATTGATATAGTCTTTTATGGCTTACAAAGCACTTTTCCCACAATAATTTTGTGAAATAGGAAGCACAAATATGTACATTTTACAGATGAGGAAACAAAGGTCCAGAAAGGTGAATTGATTTTCTCCATTTCAAAACAATTAATTTAGAGATTTGAACCCAGGTCTTGACTCCAGGACCCAATACTGTTTTTACTGTTACTACAGCAGTTTAATTTGGCCTAATGAATTTCATACTAACAGCATTGAATCCAGGGCTCTCTAATTGATTAGCGATTAAAGACCAAGCTTCATTCTCCATGGTCTTTGCCTCTATTTTCTTGCTTCATTCCTCCCTTTCCTACAAGTGCCTATCTGTTGCTCTCCTCTTTTCTCTGCTTAGAAAGTTCTTATACTTGGGGGCAAGTGACCTTGGAGGAGTAACTACTCCTGTTAATTCTGGTACCCTCTATTCTTACCCAAAAATATGAGAGCCTTACCAGTTCTTTTATACAAGTAACAAAGATGACACTCAGAGAGAGAAGGAGGAGAGAGTCAGGTAGCTTTTCCCTATAATTATATTACTGCAATTGTTGATGGCTAATTTCCTAATCAAATTCTTATTTTCATTAATGAGTAGAAATTCATTGTTTAATTAAAATGGAGAGAGAATGAATTGGAAACTAATGAACCTTCAAAGGATAAACGAGATTAGGCAGAAGCCCATTTCCCATCCCTTGCCAAGTGGCTATGGGAGGGCAAAAGGCAGAGGGAGTATTTAATGGAATAATCCTTCTTTATTCTCTATGATCATTATAGATTTCCATTAGTGGAGAGAAAAGCCTGGTGAAAGTTCAGGTCCTTCAGGTTAAAGAAAAGTAGAAAATAAGGGGCTGGAATCCAAGAGTTAAGGCCAAAAAGGGAAAAAAAAACTTTTCTTCCAAAGAATCAACCAAATTACATTTAGTGCTCAGGAGGGCCTCGACCCAGAGGTGAACTGATTGAAGAGAGTAAGGACCAGAGTCTAGCTGACCACATCAACAAAATTTAGGCAATATTCATCCTTAAGGTACATGCCAGGTTTGAGTGACCTCAGCTTCCATCCATCCCAGAGGCCAACTCTCGTTCTTGCGAAGGGCCAAGCAGACCTTGTGTTAGCCTCAGCCATGCAGTGAAGTCAGGGAATTCAGCTGCGTTAGGTAAATTCACTTGTGACACTTAAAAGTGTATCACATTCATCCCATTTCCTTTGGTCCGTGGAAGATCCCGCTCGGGATTTTCCCTCTTCCTGGTTAGGACAAGGTCACATCCAAGGAGGTTCACTCGGCTAAGAATAGACAATACCTAATAAAGCTATTCCATAAGCACAGCAGAGTATTAAATGAGTAAAAAATGGGTCCCTTTAAAGCCAGGACACAGGAGATATTGCCACAGCTTCCAGGAAGCCACTTGGACTGAGATCATGGGCCTGGGTGAATCCTGATTGACCAATTGACTGAATCTCCAGAGACAGGCACCCCAACAACCCCGACCCTGGATCTGGTGAGAAACCATCCACTGTTCAGACTGGAGAGCACCCATTTTATACCCCCATGCATTCCCGCTTTCTGATGCTCAATGAGCTTTTCTTCATTGCCACAAGGGCAGAGTTCTATCAAAGTCTGAGTGATAGGTATAAACAGAAAGAGACAGAAGAGGAGAAAGACCTAGAAAGTCCTTATATTGACCACACGCTCAAAGACAACCCACAACACGCTTAAGCTGCAGAATAACTGTCCCGGGACACTAGACCAAGACATTGAGTCCCTTTACAGCCCACAATGCTCCCAAGGGCTGCCGGAACAAGAGTAAAATGAATCTGGGAAATATTTAACAAAATTAAGTGCCAGGGTCACACAGCTAAGAAGTGCCCAAGGCCAGAACTGAATTCAGGAAGATAAGTCTAGCTCTCAAAGCCTCCTAGCTTTAAGGGAGATAACCCATGAGAGAAAGATAGAGAAAAAAAAAAAAACATGTCCGTTCCCCACAATTGATTTAGTAGAGAATGATCCTTCATCGCCTAATCCTTTCTCGATGCCATGGTGCCTCCCAACTCTAGGATTTGACTTGTTTTTGTTGCCAGAGGAAAGCACTGGGGCCAATGGAAGGACATGCTACATCAGCTTCCATTGAAAGATTTGTGGGGGGAAAAAGAAAGATTTGGGGATGCTTAGCCTGAAGGAGAGGAGACCTCACAGGAATGTAATAGGGAGAAAGTGGCTTAGAGTTGTTCCATGTGGCCCCAAAAAGCAGCAGTAGAAGACAGGAAAAATTGCCATGAGATGGGCTCCATGTCAGGAAAGAATTTTTAGCATTTGGACCATTCAGAAGTGGACTTCCTGTCTGGGGAGGTGTACTAGGACCAGCTGGACAAATGGTCATTTTGGATGCTGTAGAAGGAAGAATTCCTTCTCAAATACTAGCTCCACTATATGTTCTCTGAGGACTGAGATTCCCCAAGGCCATGATTCCACATTTTGGTTCATGAGAAGATGCTAGTAGCTTGAAGGAAAAAAAAAAGGAGGGGGGAAACGTTCCTCTGGTCATGAGCCTTTTAGAATGCTTTACTAATTCTTCACCCCCCCTAAAGACCCAGGCAGCACCTTTTTTTTTTCTTTTTAATCCATCTCTAGGATGCAGGAAACTTTGGTAGAAGATGGGAATTTTTCTACTTGAGGGCAAAACCCAAGTGATTAAAGTCATTGCAAATGTCAGGGCACCAATGGCTTAGAGTTGATTTATTCAGCAAGGAGAGATAAACACAGCACAGAAATGCCACAGAGCCTGCTGAAGTCCCCTCTCTCCAGAGCATAGTGGGGAAACCACAGATCAATGGAATCCTAGATCGCAAGAGCTAGAAAAATGTAGTGTATAATTGAAAATCTGCTACCCTAAAAAGAACTACATATCCCAAGAGCCCACTGACTTCTTGTCATTATATACTTCCTGTAGTCATAGGATAAAGGGAATGGGTGTTGAGTTTCTTGCTCCTCTCCTTGGGCATAATGCAGAATCATTGGTGATTGGTGGTAAGGTGGGAATTTTAAAAATGACTAACCAGCCATGGGCACAAGTTTTTTATTTTGTATCTTTATTTGATTTCTAATTAACATTTTAAGAAACCTCATAAAATATATTTTTGTTAGTTGAGATTAAATTTTTATTATTACAGTAGAGACTAGTGGACTGAATCTCCTAATTTTCCTCCTGAAGAAACTGAGACTCAGAGAGGATAAGATCAAAGATCAGCTCCAGCACAGGCCTTTAGACCTCCATTTCAGTGCCATTTTGTACAACTCTTCACTTCTGTAATCTGCCTAAAAGAGATTTTCCCTATTGAGTTCTAAATTGACAGAAATTCAGGATGGACTAAGACAGATTGAATCATGAGATTTAGAGTTGATAAGGGACTCAGAAACCATATTGCCCATCCATGACATTTCTGCAGAGAGAACGTGACTTGCCTAAACTCACATCCATAATATAGGAGATCCAAGATTTGAATCCATGTTCTTTGACTCTAAATCCTTTTTATTTTTTGTTTTTTTGCAATCTAAGGGAAAAGGAAAGAAAAAAATATTAAAGCACCCACTGTGTGCTCTACACTACTGTCTCATTCAATCCTTACAACAACCCTGGGAAACAGGTACTATTATTATCCCCATATTACAGTAAAAGAAACTGAGGCAAGCAGAGATGAATTGACTTGTCAAGGGTCACACAACGGATGAGGAAGGCAGAATTTGAACTCAGGAAATAATAGACAAGTAAGCACAAATCACTATGAAGACTTGTGATCATTAGTGAAAATCATTCAAGCTGCATTTTGCATCCATGAGACAACAGGTTAGGGGTGATCTAAGTGCCCTAAGGAAAGACAGTGCTACTAATACAGGGGCAGAGTATTGGAGAGATGCAGAGATCACTCTCTTCCTCTGGCCTGAGTATCTGGCAGGACCAGATATCTAAACTCTTAGACTATGAAAGATTTGTAAGCTGGCACCATTGAGCTCTGATCCTGAAGATGGGAGATCTTGAGTTTAAATCTAGCCTCACACTTACCAACTGTGTGAACCTGGTTAAGTCACTTACCTAGTCTGCCTCAGAGTCCTCATCTATAAAATGGAGATATAGCATCTACCTCCCAGGGTTGTTGTGAGGATCAAGTGAGATATTTGTAAAGTACTAGATCAAAGCCAATTATTATGATTACCTGAAAGTCTGATAGTAGGGGTCGGGGTCTCTGAATTAGTCACCCTCTTAACTGCCTATTGGCCACCACTCTCATAAGCACAACCAATTCTGAAGAGACCTCTCTACCATGTTTGGTTTCCATTATTCCATTTAAACCATAACCATTCAAAGATGGAGGCAGGAAAAGGGTCATCCTCATCTTGCCCAGAGCCCCTCGGGCAACTCCTAACTCCAAGTTCAGAAGCAGGCTGTCTCTCATAAGTACTACTTCAGTCAAGTTAAACTCCGTGCCTAAACTGGGCTTCTTTTCCATCAAAGCACTCCATCTTCCCCCAGAGACACCCCCCCTCACTTGCTTTTTGAAAAATCCTGCCTTACACCAGTTTCAATCTTAGTAATAGATACTCTTCCCCTTCCATTGTCAGTCTTCTTCTACCTAAACCAATATGTAAGACAAAGGAAATGAAAGAAAATGCAAGACGGAAGTTACTTCAGCACTGGAGTCAAGACTATCCTGGGCCTTCAAGCCCATAGTGTTGTCTAGCTGCATCTGGTACCCAAGCACTGCATCCAGCCCACAGCATTGTCTAGCTGCATCCTAGCCCTCAGCAGCATCACTGGAAGAACCCATACTTGTCTTCCCAAACCCGTGGATGCTATGCTTGAGATGCCCACCAAGCACATCATTCAGAAATTGTTAGATGGAACAAAAAGATAATTCTTGGACTACCAACAACCAGACCAGTTTAAAAGACTCAGTTTAAAAGCAAATCTACCCCTAATGTATATGAAAATATGTACAAATAAGCACAAAATTTGTCCAACTTGACATGTTTCCATTGTGAATCTTCATCATCCCTTGTTTTCTTTTATAACTAACTGGGCTTCGTACCTTATTAGGTCCGATGTGGCCTCTCGGCCTGCGAGAAGCCACAAGGTAGGAAGATAGAAAAAGGAGAGAAGTTTTGGATACTGCAAGGGGTGTGGTGGAGCCAAGTTAGAGATATGAGATGGCAGAAATGAGTCAGAAACCAGGCCGTATTGATTATAATGGAGCCAGAGCAGAACCCCGATCAGTCTGGACCTCTTTCAGAAAGGCTAATTCCATCCAGTGATCCAAATTTAATACCACAGGTCGGAGACATGATAGAGAAAAGAAAGTGCCTGGCAGAAGGCCAGGTCCCAGGTGAGAGAGATAGAGGAGGAAAGGAATTAAAGATGGAGCTTGGCCAGAGGCCAAGCTCCAGCATGGTGAGAGCTAAGATCCAAGAGAGGGCGGAGACTGCTGTGGCTCTGCTTTTAATCTCTTTGATATGCAAATATACACAATACATAGGGATGATTATCATTGATTAATGACAAGGTATAGGTGTGGCTTATCTTAGCCAGGTGAACACAAAGAAACCTGTTTTTCCCACCTCACCTGGGGGAAGCTGGGATCAAGGGTCAGAGGCTTTCCTAGCCATTCCAAGACTGAGAGTGCTCTCTTCTAAGCCACTCTGTACCTTCTGTTTCCCTTGTCCCTAGATAGGGGCGGACTGCTACATTCTCTGTAACTGTGTTGGTATTTTGAAAGAAGCAGGGTTTTTTATTTATGGTCCTGCCTGTGCCAAGCAGCCAGCAGTCAGTCATTCCCATCAAACCCACCAATTCCCCTAACTCATGGAAGCTACTACCATTCTTCCACTGGCCCAGTTTCAACGACCTCAGAATCATCCTTCATTCTTCCTTCCAGTTACCAAATCTTGTTTTCCCTTTTTTAACATTTCTCACCCCATCCCCTTATCTCCATTCAGACTCAAGACCCCCGGGAGAGCCCTCATTACCCAAACCACAACAAAAGTCCCTTCATTGGTCTCCCTATCTCCAATCTCTTCCCCTTTCTAGTCCTGCTGCCAAACTGACATTCCAAAAGCACAGATCTGACTTTGCTCTCTCTCTGCCCAGGAGACTTCAGAGTCTCTCCCTGTTGCTTGAGGATAAAAGACCAACTCTTCTGTTCTAACATTTAGAACCCTTCACCTTCTGATTCCAGCCTCTTCCCATGCTAGTCAGACACCCTCTCTTCCAACCACACTGTCCTGCTCATAATTTCCTAAATGGTGACTCCCTCGAGAGGAGGCAGGATTTGGAGAGAGATCCTAACCCACCTTCTATAGGAAGCCTTTCCCAGCTCTCTCCACTTTAGTGCCTTCTCTTGTGTTGATTCTTTCCCGTTTTTCCTGTATTTAGCTTGTTTGTACATAATGATTTCCTTCTTATCTCCTCCATTAGACTGTGAGCTCTTAAAGAACAGTGGCCATCTTTTCCCTTTGTTACTATCCCCCCAGCACTTAGTGCATGGCCTGGCACGTGAAAATCAATTGACCTGTTATACTATTTTCAACTGAAAAAAATTGGAAGGATTGAATAACTTTGATGCTTTCATTCATCTCTGAGTATACAAGTAGATAGAATTCCTTGTCTTTTGAAGCCAACACAGGCTGTCCTTCATTTCTGGAGTGCTCTTCCTCCTCCCTGGGGCAGCTAAATGGCACAGTGGATAAAGCACTAGAGTTGTGTCAGGAAGACTCAAATTATGTCTTCCTGATGTCAGGAAGAGTTCAAATCTAGCCTCAGACACTAGCTGTGTCACTTAATCCTGTTTGCCTCAGTTTCCTCTTCTATAAAATGAGCTATGACAAATCATTCCAGTATCTTAGCTCGGTGCCCCTGAGCAAGTCACTTAAACCTGTTTGCCTCAGTTTCCTCATCTGTAAAATGAGCTATAGAAGGAAATGACAAACCAGTCCAGGATCTTTGCCAAGAAGACTTCAAAATGGGGTCTTGAAGAGTCTGCCACAACTGGAAAACAATTGGCTGATTTTTGGAATCCTTTGACTCTTGGAACCCTTGGTCCCCTTCAAGACTCAGTTCCAGTGCCACTTCCTTCAAGATGCCCTTCTTTACCCCTGCACTTCCTTAGTGCATACCCCTTTTCCCCATGACTATGTAATTCTTTGTATTTATGTAAGCAACTGGTAGCACAGTGGATAGAGTGCCAAAGACGCAGGTTCAAATATGATTCCTTTTTACTAACAGTCACATCTCTCAGGTTCACTTTCCTCATCTGTAAAATAAAAATATAAAATAAATATAAAGAACAATTTGAAAAAGATTAAAATATCTATAAAATAAGAAAAATAGCAGCACCTGTTTCCCAGGGTTGTTGGGAGGAACAACTGTGCTTTGCAAATCTTAAAGCCCTAAGTGAATTCTAGTCATAATTACTCCTCTGTGAGCAGGTATCTCCCCAGGAGAATGTAAGCCCCTGAAAGGCAGGAATTATTTCCCATCTGTTTTCGTGTCCTATCACAGTGCCCAGTAAATGTGTGCTCACTGATTCATTCTCCTCTTGGGCAATTCTTGCATAGGTTTTCCTAGAAGTCCATCCTGGAAAATCTCCCCTAGTATATTCAGGGAGCCAAAACAAGTTTTCAGAAGAGAAGGCTGGAAAAGTTTTTGTTCCCCTCAAGTTGACTTCCTGCAGTCAGACAGGTTCTGCCTGGCTACAATCATACTGTACAATAATAATAATAATGTATGTATGTATAAGACCACAATAACAATAATAATACAACGATAATATAATAACATACTGAGCAGAATGCCACGATTAGCCAAGGCCTTTCCTATGATCCTCACACCAATGCCATGCAACAGGTGATAGTATTCCCATTCCGTAATTGGGTAAACTCAGGTTCTGAACTGCCCACAGCACCTTGCTAACAAGTAGAGAGCTGGGATACTGATGCAGTTCTCCGGATTCTTATTCTTTACACCCTAGCACTCCCCCACCAATGCAGCTAAACTTGGACTAACAGCATTCCCTTATGCCAACTTTTGATCCTGTAGGAAATGTGGCCGAGAAATAAGTTCACTGGATTTCAAAGCCTGGGGCCCCAGATTTGAACCCCAAGATTCAAATTTACTCTATCACTACCAGAATCAATCACTTCTCTTCTGGGGAGCTCACATGAAAACGAAAGAGTAGCACTGGACCAGAGCTTATTAATCTAGCATCTGTGGGGGCCTGCAGAGAGATTTCAGAAGGCCCAGGAGCATGATGGGGGCAGGGGGGATGACTTTGCTGTTGTCCCTAACCTTTAGCTTCCTTTGTGCTCCCTCTGTATTTTACTTATGCATTTAAAAACATTATTCTGAGACTCATACAGCTGCTTAATACAATTAATTTTGTTTACAAAGTTTCCATTTTGTCTCTTGAGAAGAAATCTAAACTTGAAAGAATAAATGTCAGAGTGGAAGGTGGGCCATAGCAGACCTTGTAAATTACCAGACTTTCTGAAATTGGATCTAAGTCAGCCACATTGGCCAAAGAACCCAAAAAGGAAACTCATTATGCTTAAGTGAAGGAAGCTGGTAAATCCTGGCTTCAGGCATTAACAATCACTGTCACAAATTTATTAGCCAGTTTCAACAACAACAAAAACGTTCCTTGGTGCTGCTATTATTGTATCTAAATGAGTTGGGTCAAATTTCAGTTGTCATCAGGTAGATTCTATCATCTTTCTCATTGTTGGGTATTTTTGTTACTTCCTGTGTATAAAATGAACTGTTTAATAAATAAGAAAAATCTCAGCCTCCCTCCGTGAGGGAAAAAATAATCCTGGCCAAGTTAAACATGCAATACATTGACTCGGCCGGAATTAGCTTTTAGACATCGAACCACAAAATGAAGATCATAGGGTTACAGCACTTAAAAGCCGGAACGGACAACCCACTCCTTTTAGAGGTGAGGAAGCCACAATTCCAGTTAGGCCAGGTGACTTCCCCAAGGTCATACAGGTAGTAAGGAAGCGTCAGGGGCAGGATTTAAACCTAGGAGGTTCAAGCTAGAAGGAATCTTTGAACCAGGAGGCTAGAAAATTAACGCTTCTGGAGACCCCACCCTTGGAGTCTAGCACCCCACCCTTGTTTGTCAAGCAAAGAGAATGAGAGCAGAGAATGGAACTGACCCATGTCCGAGGCTTCAGCGCAAGTTAGCGACAGTGCAGGGACAGGAATGCCGCTCTCCTCACTCTCTCAGGCCCGGCTCTACACTTGTTGGGAACTAGCAGACCCTGTAGTTCTTGCAGGAGACCATTTTCAAGCCTCGGGTAGGAATTTGCCTAAAAGGCTTGCACCTGAGGACTCCCGGGGCTTAACAGCACCGGCTTTGGGTAATCAAATTTTGAGGAGCTTCTATGTGCCTAGCACTGTGCTGGGGCGGGGTGTAACAGAGACTTTGTATCACCTTTGTAATACCATGAGGCACTTTTAGGGATGCATTGTAGCGCCCTTGGTGTTACAATGTTTCGCCTTACTGCCCTGTTATTTCCCACTTATTACAATATATCATGTTCGGTGTCGTTTGTGTTACAATGTATCACCTTGGTGTCCAGCTGTTCCTGCCCCTGTTATAATGTATCCTATTCATGTGCCCTTTGTTGCCCCACTTGTTACAATGTGTCCTGTCAGTTGTCAGTTGTTTCTCCTGTTGTTACAGTGTATCCTATTGTTACCATGTATCATGTTGGTGATACAGTGTGTCACAAAGGACTCCTTTTCTAATTGGAGAGAAAAATCTATATGTGAGCATGTTCAAAATAAATATAAAGACAAATAAATGCAAAGCTGCTAAATACAAGGTCATTTGGGGAGGGAAAAGACTAACAGCTGTGGAGTGGAGTTTCATGTGATACATGTATCTTTTTTTTTAACCTTTATTTTCCATTTTTCAATTAATACTATGTATTAGTTCCAAGGCAGAGGCACAGTAAGATCTAGGCAATGGCAGTTAAATGACTTTCCCAGAGTTACATAGCTAGGAAATCTCTGAGGCTAGTTTGGAACCCAGAACCTTTCACCTCCAGGCCTGGCTCTCTTTTGAAGCACCTGGTGGCCCCCTGTGATGCATGTATCTTGAAGCCAGAGATAGACTCTGAGACGGCACCAAAGAGGGAATGCATTGGAGGCCCAGGGCAGGGCCAGGTGGTGTCACCTATGAGAAACAAAAACCAGGAGGGCTTTGTCTTAAAGTGTAGGAAAGGGAGTGATGTTCAATGAGGCTAAAAAAGACAGGTAGGGGTGGAAGACAGAAGGTTAAGACTTTTAGAAGCTAAACAGAGCTGCTTATATTAAGCCAATAGGGAGCCATTGAAGTTGATTGAATTGTGGAAGGACAGAATCAGATCTGCATTTAAGGAAAAAACATTTGAATAGCAATATGTAGTCGGATGAACTGGAGTCTGTAGGAAAAGATAAGTCTGAGAGACTAACAGATGTTGAGGAGGTAGAAACAGCCAGATTAGCCAACTGATTAGTGGCATGAGGAAGAGTGAAAAGCTGAAGATAGTGCCAGAATTTCAAGACTGAAAGACTAGAAAGAGGGTGGGTGGTTCCTTTGACAAAAATAATGAAGTTTGGAAGATTAGAGGGTTTGGGGCAATGATGGGGGGGGTAGTACTTTCCCTTTATATCAAAGGCATAAGAATGTCTGTTGTGATTTATAAAGTAGGAGTAAGACTAGGGAATAGAACTGTGATTTCATTGATGCAAAGAACTGCTACTTAGAAAAGCTCCCTCTACCTGAACTTTCTACTTTGCACTCTTAGAGTTGCTTAGAACGCTGAGATTAGGGTGACTTGCCCAGGGTCACAGTATATTTCAAAAGAAGGACTTGTACACAAGTCTTCCTGGCTCTGATGCCAATTCTCTTAACTACGGTGTCTCTGTTGATCCTTGCTTTCTACAACAGAGTTTACTGGTGCCCTATTCTCCCAGTGTAGCTGTGGCTGGCAATAGGTTAAGCCCTTGTCCGCTTACCCAGTTTATGTCTAGGGAAAGGCTCGTGGGCCAGCCAGAGACATCAGGGAAAACAACCCCTTTATGAGTTCAGTCCTAAGAATGACATGTAAAAGAATGGGAGTCAGTTCAATGAAAAGCTTATTGCAAGCAATGGGAAAGAATGGGAAGGCAAAAGAGACAAAGGGGACCATACAAACAACTCCAGCAAACACACTAACACAGAATATAGCTCACTTAAGGGCTGTGCCACGGTGGAGAGCACAGAGACACAGGTCCATTAAGCAGAAAGGGGGTGCTCCCGAAGGGAGATGTGCACCTGCTGGAGGCGGATGTTCCAGAGTGCTCTTCTGAAGATGATATTCCTATTCTATCATTTTGGATGGCCTCCCTTAAGCTGACTGAATTGTGTTTTAGGGGTCAAGGCAAAGTATTGGGGGAGGGGTTTCAAGGAGAAAAATAAGCTGACAGTAGACAAAATATATTTTGATGGCTTGCATGTCAGTGAAAAAACAATCTGGTGGTTGACAAAAATATCACTTGGGGGACACAGCTGTACCAGCCTTTGAAAAATATTATTGCCAATAATTTTCCATGAGTAATATTCTATAAGCTTATAGCTTCCCTTAAGGGGAAACTGTCATGGTAGTCTCAAAGCCACCAGGCCTAATCTCATAACAGCCTTTTTTATAAGATTTTATAAAATCCATAAAGATACAGAAGTCACACCATTTTTAATATACCATACCAAAAACCCTAGACCAGTCCCAGTACAAATAACCCATGTAATTTGTGAAGCCCTTTAAAAAGACTATCTTTAGTGATTATAATAGCCAACATTTATTTGATTCTTACAATGTACCAGGCACAGTGCTAAGTAATATACAAGTATTATCTCATTTGATCTTCACAACAACTTTGAAATAGCAAGGAAGGAACAAATGAATGAACAAATGAATGAAAAAGGAAGGAAGGAAGGAAGGAAGGAAGGAAGGAAGGAAGGAAGGAAGGAAGGAAGGAAGGAAGGAAGGAAGGAAGGAAGGAAGGAAGGAAGGAAGGAAGGAAGGAAGGAAGGGAGGGAGGGAGGGAGGGAGGGAGGGAGGGAGGGAGGAAAATGATATAGTATATTTTGTTAACTCAATAGTTTGTCTGTTCAAAGATTTTGTGATTCTTGGATAATTCTAAAGATACTCTCCTTCACTACCTTCCCAGGATTGGTGAGGATATAATGAAGCCCCATAGGAGAGCAAACATGTGAAGAGTCCATTCCACTGTTATGCCACCCTGACCCTGCAGGGAAAGGCAACTCAGGTTCCTTATACAGGTAAAGACTCACAGTCATTAATTTTATGTTAGCATAATTAATTGTTAGGATCATAGGACCTGATATTTAGAGCTAGAAATCATCTTGTCCAGGGGCTCTTAATATGTTTATATACCAGGAGTCACTTGAGCAATTTGGTAAAGCCTGTAGAGTCCTTTCCCAAAAAATAATGTTCATTAATGTATTCAATAAAAAACAACAACATAGGAACAAAGGAAACGAGATGTACTGAAAGACATTTATTAAAAAACAAATTCACAGACCCCACATTAAAATCTGACCCAAACCCCCATTTTACAGATGAGGAATAACAGAGGTCCAGAAGTTAAGTGGCTCGTCTAAGGGACACACAGATAATGACAGATGGGCTTTAAATGTAGGTCCTCTGGCTTCAAATCCAGGATGCCTTGCTAGCTAAAAATACCAGCAATCATCTTGTTCTCTTCCCTAGATAAATACAGTATTTTATGACAGCCCTATGTGGGTAGAAATACTGTCTGTCTCCTGAACTGTGGCCACACCTGTCCCTTTCCCATCCTATGGTTCATCTGCATTGCCTTTCCTGCTGTGCTAACAGCTATCTGTATGTAGAATAAATTCCAAGAATCTATTGCTGGGATTTTGAGCTAGAGTAAATGTTTAATTCATAGGAATCAACTATCTTCCTTCTCAATAATTGCTACTCCACCCCACAAAAAATAAGAAACTAAAAAGAAAACATCCATTTCTTAAGAAAGTTATCAATCCATGAAATTAGGCCAAAACTCCATTTGTGTAATGGAAAGAACACTGGATTTTGTTCCAGAGGACTTGGGGTCTGTTTAGACCTAGTTGGTAAGTCACTTATCTCTTGTGAGCCTTCTATGCCTCATTCTGATTCTTCATCAGTAAAGTAGGGGTTGTAACATGGTACAAAAATCATAGGACTGGCATAGAGAGAGAGCTTTATAAACCTGTAAAGGGCATAGAAAGAGGAGGAAGACAACCAAAAGCTCAACATTGTAAGGGACCTCAGAAGTCAAAAACCCATGCCTTAATAATGACAGCTAGCATTTATATGGCATTTTAAGTTTGGCTAAGTACTTTAGGAGATATGGGCTATTGTTATTATCTTCATTTTACAAATGAGGAAACTGAGGCAGAGGTCAAGTGAATTTCTCAGGATTGTACATGAGTAAATATTTGAGGTAGGACTTGAACTTAGATCTTTCTGACTCCATGTGCAGAGCTCTAGGTATTTTACCACCTATAATCTCCTCAGAAGCATACTCATAAAGTAGTCCTCCTATATTCCCTTCAAAATTTCAAATGCTTTGTTAAAAGTCTATGTAAAATATATTTACAGAATTTCACAATTCGGTAACTTTGCCTTTTGGAAATGAGCTTAGTTTGGCATGACGAAAGTCAAGCTAACTCTTTATTATCACATCTTTTTCTAGATGCTTGTAAACTGTACCTTTGATGGGCTCTACAATCTTGCCAGGAATCAAAGTCAAGCTCATTGGCCTGTAGTTTGGATACTTTGGGGTTGGGTTCTTTTTTTGAAAATAGGGGCACTTACTCTTCTGTAGGCCTGTGGGGACATCTCCTGTTATCCACGATCTTTCCAAAATCATTGTCACTGGTACACCAATCGCATTCACCAGTTTTTTTGGTCACTGGATCATAGCTTATTAGGATCTTGAACTCAGAAAGGACAGAATGTTACTCTTATATCCTTACTTTTGTTTCAGCTCTCTGTTGGTCATTCTTGGTCTGTCATTATCTGTCCAGAGTTTATTCTGGTTGACAGAGAAAGCAATGTAAGAATTAAGTAGTTCTGCCTTCCCCTTGCTATCACTTTTGATTATCCCATCCACCCTATTCAGTGAACTTGTCCCTTCTTTGATCTCTCCTCCTCTAATATAGTTTTTAAGGCTTTGCCCCCCTTGGATCATCCTTAGCATTTGTAGCCAGCCTCAGTTCATTCTGAGTTTAGGGCCCTGACTCCACTTTTTTTTTTTAAAGAACCAGATCATGCTTCTGTTTCCCTCCTTTATTACCTGCCCTTGTTTGAACCAATTGAGGAATGAGTTGAACTTCAGGCACACATATCTCAAGAATCTGAGAATTCTTCCCTGCCCTCCTTAACTCTTCCTTTCAGGAATCCAGTTATTAACTGTTGTTAAAGAGACCATGATGAAGCCTTGTTTTCATAGGAGTGAGAATCTTAGAATGTAAAGTCTAATTCTTAAAGGGACTTACTATTTTTCTTCTAATGGAATCATAGAATACTAGAGTCAAAAGGAATCTTAGAAGTGAAGGGAGGGAGGGAGTAGCATTTATTAATGCTTATTTGATGCGTCAGGCATTGTGCTAAGCACTTTTTTAGTTTTAGTACATTGCAAAATATATTTGCCTTCGTGGATATTAATTAATACATATAATATTAAATAACTAATAGTCAGTTATAAATTAATCGGAAGGTAGGGATTACAGATTATCTGGCTTCTGTGTCTTCTTCACCTTTCTACCTCTAGGCTGCTTTTAATTTTCCTTCTCTCCGATGTTCTTCAACTTCTTTGCATGGACAAAAGAAGTGAAAACCACCTCTCCAATAGGTGGGTTTTCTACTGGAAGAGGTTAATAGTAGGTCCTAAATGGTGTGGTCGGATCATTTGCAAACAATCACTGACTCACCACAAAGGGGATCTGAGCATGTGTCAGGATTCTCCTGCCACCCATTCCCCCATTTTATAAATGATGAAACCAAGGCAGAGAGAGGGGAAGTGAACAGTGCAAGATGGCCCACTGGAGGAGCTCTGGTGGGAGGTCAAGGCATCTGTCTCCCAGGCAATCTTTCCACAGCTTCACAGATACTTCTCTTCCCCAACTCCTGTGGCTAATGAAGAGCTAATTCAACAGGCTATTGAAGAGGTCATATTGCATACCTAGTCACCCATCATGGGAGTATTTAAAATCTAAACCAATATGAACAAAGACCACTAGGTTTGCCCCATTCTGGTCCCTCCACCTTAGCTTACTTTATTCGTTTTTTTCCTCATTTCCCCTAGCAGGTGCATGTGGGCAAATACTTTGCTGGTTGTCACTTCAATTTGGCATTTGAATTTTGCTTTATCAACCCTTTCAAGGACATTAAATCAGGGATAGCACTAAAGCTATTACATTGTAGAGCTTGCGAGGCCAGCTCATGAGGGGACAGGCAACACAGGGCTAGTCCATATTCATAATAACAATCTCAATCCACTAAAAAACTGCCTAATATTCTATCCAGAGTCTTTAGTTCTAGCACTTAACACAGTCTTTGCCCCACAAAGCACCCCTGTCAAGTAGGTAAGCACTGAAGCCTAGTCACAGAGAAATGGAGAGCCTTCCCCTGAGGGAGCCATCTGAGGACCAGGATTGAGATTCAGATGTTAAAAACTCAACACTGGCCTTAGCAGCTGTGGGTTAGGATTCCCCCACCTGCGGGATGGGAGGGCACAGAAGTCATCCCGAAGCCTAGAACTGGTCTGCCCCTCCAGATTCAAGCAGTATAGCTCCCCAAAGTCAGATCTGGGGCATGGGAAGAACAGAGAAAACCAAAATCATCCATAAAGACCCAACAAAACATTACAAAAGAGAACAGTGCCTTCCAAGGAGAAGAATCTGCACTTTAAAATAGAACATCAATGGTTCAAAGCTGTTTACATGAGCAACTACAATAGGTCCCAAGAAGCACTTACAGTCAGGTAGATAAATGATGGGCTTTCTCCAGTATACACATATGGAATGAGGGAACACTTTTAAAAATTCTCTTCATTTGAAAAAAAAATGTATTTCATTCCTAAGTTACAATCGAGTCTCTCAATACCTATACACATGGGAAAGTCCATGATATCAGCTCCTGTGCCCTTCTGTGAGAGCAGGAAGCAAAGGACTTCACATGGTTCAACTAGGAACTGAGCCTGAACCTCAGACTTTGGTTAACTAGAGCAGTCTAACTCAAACAACAAAGTCTATCAGCCCAAGGAGATGCTGCCGCCACAAAATGTAGTCTGTCAGAAAATTCCCTGTGGCCACCACCACCATCTAGAATAATAACAACAACAATTATCATCTCTCACTCTAATTCTCCATCATCACACTGAGGTATCCCTGGGCTCTGGAAGGCTCCACTAGGGGAGCCCAGGCTTCGGCAAGACCTGTGCAGCTGGAAAGGATTCACGCTTGGGCTCACGAATGATCTCCTCATCATCTGAGAATAAGCTGAGCCAAGTGTGGGGGAGCCCAGCACCAGAGGGACCCAGATTGGCATAGAAGGGGTCCTCACACAGAGAACTATCACTCTATAAAGAACAGTAATAATTATAATAATAAATAGTTCACATTCAAATAACACTTTACAGATTATAAAGTGCCTTAGGTACATGATCTAATTTGATCCTTACAACAGCCCTGTGAGGGGCAGGGCAGGGCAAAGCAGGGATCATCATCCCCATTTTATAGGTGAGGAAACTGAGGCCCACAGAGGGGAAGTGACTTGACCAAAGTCAAATCAAACCAGGAAAGGGCAGAGCCAAGGTTCCAGCCCAAATATTCTAACATCCACCACCCCTCCTCCCAAAATGTGCAAAACTGCAATTTCCCTCTTGTCAACAGTCAGTGTCTTCAGTCAGAGGATTAGTGGTGAGTTGCTAGTGGCACTTACTGTCCTTTTTGCCTTTTTTGTTTGTTTGTTAACTGAAACAACTTTGACATTTGTTATTTGCTTTTGAGGGGCTTTTCTCTGCAGTCACTAGGGACTCAGGCTCTACTGCAGCCTGCTTTCAGTGTGATTCCACAGAGAGACAGCAATAAGCACATGAATCAAAAGCCCAAAGCTTCTGGTGCCGCACTCATTTGCCATCATATTATTTAATAGTTGGTGCTTTCTTCCTGAGCATGGTCTCTGGACTAAGACCATTTGGCAATGGGGCCTGCCCCCTCCCACTATTGTAGGAATTTCAGCTAGAAGAACCTTCAGAGATCACCTACTTCAGTATCTTCATTTTAGAAATCAAAAACCTGAAGCTCAGAGAAGGGGATCAACTTGCCCAGGATTTCACAGCAGGGCCAAGATCCAAACCCAGCACTCTGACAGTGGATTAGTGACTGTTGGGTCAGCTTTATCATCTTCCCTCTCTCCAAGGGGACACAAAGATCCAGGGAGGAAGAAATTAACTTGGGGACTCCCATTATGTGGCAAACATTGACCCTCTGAGCTGAAAAAAAATTCAGCCCTTGCTCTACCACCACCTCCTTCCCTGAGTGGGAACAAGGGCTCTAGGAGGTACCTGGTCTGAGGGCAATGTGCCATGGTTGGACCTGAAGGGGGCCCACCCCAGAGGTGAGAACGCAGAGCCCTCCCAGAAGGACCCTGCAGCCCCAGCAAGGCAGTCCTCCAGTGCTCTCCACGGGCTGGTCACCGATGGGCCCCTTTTTGTTTCTGCTCCAACTCCTGCAGACGCTCTTCCCGGGTCTGGGCATGCTGAGCACCCACTTTGTGTGCCGTCTCTGTAGCAGTGATGTCAATCTGTGCATACCGGGTGGCTCCAGCCCCTGGGAACAAAACATTTCATTCATTCCCAAAGCACCCCCTCCTCAGAAAGATGTACCATAGAGGAGGTTCCTATTGGTACAATATGGTGATGATGCCTCCATCAGATATATCCATTCCAGACAAGTACCACTAAGCACAAAATAATCCTGCCTCCTTGTAAGATCATGGGCTGAAGCTGCAGGGGCCTGACGGATTATTTGATCCAGCCTCTTTGCTCTGAATGTGGCCAAGAGAAGGAAAATGTATCCCAGACTACATAGCATGTCATGAGCAAGGAGAGCCCTGTTTCAGTTAAAGCTAAAGAATACTGATTAATTGCTTTGTAAAGAAGCTCCCTGCTAAATTCACTTCCCGAGAGTTTGGAAGTGACTCTGGGTGTGAAACTGGAGGAATGGAGCACAGAACTAAAGAAATCCCCAACTCTGGAAACTGTGAAGCAGATGAATGTGCGCCCAAAGAGGGGCATCCCATCCCTTCTTCTTCTGGATACTGGAGACACCAACAATGGGATAGAAAATTGTCCTTCAGGGATGACTTGAGTACAGGCCTTCCCACAAGCAGGAACGTGAAATAAATGAGGAGAGCCAGGCATCAGCCACATAATTGAACGCTCTCATTTTTTCAGTTGGGAAAATGGAAGCCCAGAGGAGAATGATTTACCCAAGGTCAAATGGCTAAAAAGCAGAAAATTGTACTGACTTTAAGCCCTGTGCTCTTCCCCTTGCATACCCTCTTTTTCACTTGAGGCATCTGTGATAGCATGAAAATAGGTAGTTTGGGGGGAGGTTTAGAAAAAAATGGAAACAAATATCTAGGGTTGGCAACCATGCCTAAGGGGTTTCTCTTCCCAAAGGGGGTCCAAATGTATTTGGAGAAGGTGCAGCATCGTTGGCATCCCTCCCTACCTCTTATTCCTGGGCTGGGTTCCTGAAGCTCCAATTCCATGTAGTGAAGCTGTTTCTTGGAGGTGGGACTGACAGGAATATTCACATAGGTAGGGGTCTCACTGCGCGATCTTTCTCCTATGAATGGCGGGGTTGAAGGGGAAGACAACAAGTAAATGGATAAGTAAATACAAAATATACACACAATTTAATACAAAGTCATGTCAGTGGGCACCTAGGTGACAGGAGATAGAGCACCCAGCCTGGAGTCAGGAATATTCAATCCTAAAACCTTCTTCATGACTTCAAATATACCCCCAGACCCTAACTATGTGATTCTGGGCAAGTTAACTAACTCTGCCTCAGTTTCCTCAACTGTAAAATAACCCAATAAGAGTCGTGAAGAATCAGATAGGACTGAAAAACAACTCAACACATTTCAATAGGAAAGCATTAACAATGAGAGGCTCAGGGAAGCTCATCTACCTTTTGTAGATGGTAACATTTGGGCAAAGCCTTGAAAGGGGCTGGAGGTTCCACAAGGTGGAGGGAAATTCCAGTCTAACCAGAGGTAGGAGATACAGTATTGAGTATAGGAAACAGTAAGTAGAAATGATCAGTTTGGCTGTTATGGGGGAGTGTATAAGGAACAGGGACGGGCTGAATTTGAGATGCCTATGGGACCATTCTAATAGCATGATAAATACCCATATTTCTGGTCTCTGTCCTTTCCAGTCCATTCCTGACAACTGCCAAAATAATCTGCCTCAAACATGGGTCTGTGCTTGAACCCTCAGGGACTCTTACTGCTTCTAGTATAAAATACAAATTTCTCAACTTGGCCTTTAAATCCCACTGAAATTGGACTTCAGCCTACATCCCCAGGCTCCTTTCGGATCCTCTCCCTCCATCCCCTCCACATTCCATTCAGTCTGACCTTCTGGCTATCCCTAGAACTCATCGCTCCATCTCTCACTTCTGTATCTTTCCCCCAGCTGTCCATGGGCCAGAAATGCATTCCCTCCTTCACTCTGCCTCTTACTGACTTACACTTCCTATGAGGCTCAGGTCAGAGCCTACTGTCTATATGAAGCCAGTCCTGATTCAATCATTAAACAATGCTCCCTATGTCCCCAAATGATCTTGTATTTACTTATTTAGGTATTTGTTGTATCCTCTTTTCCCCTGCTTCTGATCCCAAGAATGTGTAAGTAAGTGCCTTGAATCAATCAGTAAACATTGATTGAGCACCTACTATGTGCAGGCACTGTGCTAAGTGCTGGGGATTCAAAAAGAAGCCAAAGAAAGCCCCTGCCCTCAAGGAGCTTCTATTCTTCTGGGAACTCTTTTGAAGGCAGAAACTCTTTGGGTTTTGAAATATCTCTAGGACCTAACCCACTTTCTTATACATTTACTTAGAAGTAGTATGTTGAACTGAATGAGATGAACCAGAAGCCAGGGTCACCTCTGTGACATGAAGAAGCTTTAAAGGATGTTGTGGAGCTACCTGTCATATACCTTATAATGACAAAACTACATTTCTTAAAATGCTATTAACAGTAACATAGCTAATCCTTATATAGCACTTACTGTGTACCAAACACTCTGCTGAGCTCTTTACAATTATTGTCTCATTTGATCAAAACTTGCCCAGAATCAAAAAGCTAGTAAAAGTTTGGGGCTAGATTTGAGCTGGGGGATTCCTAGCTCCAGACCCAACCATCTACCTATCCACTGCAGCACCTCACTTTTTCCCAAATGTTTATGAATCCAAATAAAATAAGTATTTCTATATACAAAGAAAAAGAAGGTATTCCACAAAAGAAATCCCAGATCTCCTATATGTTTAGCTTCCTTTTCTTGATATCCTATCCACTAGTGTCCCAACCTTTTATCACCCTCCCACATCACATAGGATATGATCAGGGAAGCCAAAATGTTCATAGAAATTAAATCTTCCCTATTTCATCTCTCTGCTCACTTTCAAGAAGTAACTTCTCAGTTTATTCTAAAAGAATTCTGTCACTGAGCATAATATTTTCCTGATTCTACTCATTTCACCATTCATCATCTCATATAGTTCTTTCCAGGTTTTTTAAAATAAGTTTGTTCATTGTTTCTTATGCACAGTGGTTTTCCATCACAATCATATACCACAATTTGTTCAGCCATTCCCCAATTGATAGACATCCCCGCATTTTCCAATTCTTTGCCACCACAAGGAGAGCTGCTACACATATTTTGGAGCATTGGAGTTCTTTTCTTCTTTCCCTGATCTCTTTGGAAAACAGACCCAGAGAGAGTATTGCTGGAACTAAGGGTAAACAGTTTTATAACTCTCTGGGTGTAATTTCAAATCTCTCTCCAATAATTAGTTCATAGATCTAATGACAGTGCATCAGTTTCCCCATTTTTCCAAATCCCCTCCAACACTTTTCACTTTACTCTTTCGTCATTTTGGCCAGTCTGATGGATGTGAGATGATATCTCAGAAATTGTTTTGGTTTGCATTTCTTTAATCAGTAATGATTTAGAGCATTTTTTCACATACCTTTATAGATTTGAATTCTTCATCTGCAAATTATCTGTTTGTATCTTTTGCCCATTTGTTCAGTAAGGGATGGCTCTTATTCTTATTAACAAATTTCACTATATATTTAAGATTTGGGAATCTGAGGGGCTGTCTATAAAATTTTTCTCAATTTTCTGCTTTTCTTCTAATCTTGGAAACATTTATTTTATTTGTAAATAAACTGTTAATTTTAATGTATTCAAAATTATCCATTTTAAATTTCACAATGCTCTTCATCTCTTATTGACTCATAAATTTCTCTCTTCTCCATAAATCTGAGCAGCAGTATGTTCCCTATTCTTCTAATTTACTTATGGTATCTCCTCTTATGTGGAGATCATATATTCATTTTGATTTTATCTTAGTGAATGGTGTAAGATATTGGCAGATACCTAGTTTCTGCCAAACTAGTTTGTAGTTATTGCAGCAATTTTTTTCCAAACAATGATTTGTTATCCCAAAATCTTGGATATATTTTGTCAAGTACCAAATTACTATAAGCTTTTTCTGCTGTTTGTTATATGTCTGTTCTGTTCCATTATCTTGCCTTTCTATTTCTTAGTACCAGATAACTTTGATAATTACTGCTTTGTAATACAATTTAAATCTGTCACTTTACTGTTACTGTTACATTTTTTCATTAATTCCTTTGATATTCTTGTCATTTTATTCTTCCAAATTAATTTTACTTTCTTCTAACTCAACAAAATGTTTTTTATCATTTAATTGGGATAACATTCAATAAGCAGATTACTTTAGGTAGGGTTGCCATTTCAATTATATTGGTTCCACCAATCCATGAACAATTAATATTTCTCCACTTATTTAGATGTGACTTTGAGTAAGAAGTGCTTTATAATTATGTTCATGAAGTTATTGGGTTTGTTTTGGCACATGTGCTCCAAAGTATTTTATTCTATCTGTGATTATTTAAAAGGAGTACCTCTTTCTCTCTGTTCTTGAAGTCTTTATCAGTAAAATATAAAAATGCTAATTATTTATATGGATTATTTAATACCCTGCTACTTTACTAAAATGTGACAATGAAATCACTTTAAAAGACTGATATATATTAATTTAAGGTCGCCAAGGAATTCAGCTATGCAATTCCTAAATGAAAACTCAAGTCAGTAGTCAACCTTTTATGGAGTTTAATTACAAACAGGAGGAAGAAAGGTATTAGAGATAGAGAGAGAGAGGGAGAGAGAAAGAGGAGAGAAGGGAATAGGGCTTAAATACCCCTTCTGTTTAGGCTGGGCCAAAAGACCCAAGCCCTTAGATAGCTGAGGCAAAGAAAAGAGATCAGTCCCTATCACTCACGTGACCAAAATGGAGAAACAGTCTCAGGGGCCTCCACCTCCAGCTTCCTTCAGAGCAAGCTTCTCAGAGCAAAAACCTCTCCAACCAACCCCCTTCTAGTCCTCAGACCCCGCTATCTTTAAGGAAACCATCCAAGTTCCCTCCCCTCAGTTCTCACATCTACCAATCACTGTCCATGTCTTCCCTGTGCCAATGGTGGCTCTAGCTTAACCCAGGACTACCCAGAGGTCTGTGGCTTTGCACATGTCTGTTGAAGGTCATATTCTCAAATAATTAAATCTTGATCCTTTGCTACAGCCCTTCCTAAATCCTGTTACCCTGAGTAGGGTGGAGATTGGAATAATTAAATTTTGATCTATGCTGCAGCCCTTTCCATTGTTCAGCAAAAGGTTTCTGTCCTAAAGTAATCTTAAGAAGGGAGGAGGAGGAACCTCCCTTGCCAATGGGGTTCACATTCCAATGGTGAAATTTCCAACATTCACAAGTCTAAGAAATTTTAAGGTTTACAATAATTATCTATAATTTCAACTAATTTTTAGTTGATTTTCTGGGATTTTCTACATCATGTCATCAGCAAAAAGAAATAGTTTTATTACCTCTTTGCCTGTTCTGATTCCTTTGCTTCTTTTTCTTCTTTTATGGCTATTGCTAGCATTTCTAGTGCCATGTTAAATAATATTGATTATAATGGACATTTTTGTTTCATTCCTGGCCTTATTGGGAAGGTTTCTATTTTCTCTCCAATACTTTCTAATAGTTTTAGGTAGGCCATCACCTAGCTTTCTATCGCCTGTACTATCCAGGAAAAAAATTTGCCAATTTCTAGAATATTTAAGTAGTTTGATAGATTCCCCAAAAGTCCCTAAGAACAAAGAACACACTCATTTTTATGAATATATTTGTTAATATTTGTTTATTTGCATGTTTTGATAGAATTATCAATCAGGGTAGTTGGGTATCACATCCTTCCTGAAACCTCTATGTTAATTAGTTTAAAGAAAAATTCTTTGAGAATCCTTAAAAATGGGTTTTAGGATTAGGAACTTATAGAGTACATTTTGTTCTGAGACCACAAGCTTTGTGATATCCATCATCTCATTCAAAATTAATCTGCCAAATCAAAGTTACTGCTTTCAAAAAATGGTCTGTGTGGGGAATCTCAGAAGGCCATTAGGAAAGCAAAGGTCTCATGGCCCAGAGAAATTATGGAGGCCTCTTTTTATACTTCAGAAAATAAAGACACAAACAAGTGGCCTTGGTTGCCTTAGATCACCCACACTGAGGCAGATACAGGATTCAAATTCTCACCTCCTGACTTCTAACCCAGTGATTTTTCTCCTAGACTGGGAGGCAATAGTAGGTTGCAGCCAAAAGACTCCTGATGTCTTGGCCACAAGATTTCCAGTCCAAACTGGGAGTCCACAGACTCCTAGATCTGTGATGTTTTCACCAACCTGTCCAATTATTGATGCTCTTAGTGATGGCTCTGACACCCTGCTAATGCTTTCTGAATTGTCAAAGAAAGATTAGCCCTATAAGGACTTTAATCATAACATTATAAATTTATTATTTAAATATGATTATGATAAATTTATTTTAAAATATCATAAATATTTAAATAAAATTATTATTTAATTATAATACAAAAAGAATTTTCATGTTTAGTGTATTTTACTCCATGTAAAATATCACCTCCAAGTGAAAACCAATCACCTATGCTGATATATTTGTTAGCTCCCTATTATTAGAAAGTATAAGGTTTTACATAAAATAATAATAATAAAAATATGGTCCTGTTTAGCTCTTTGGTTCTCAATTCCATGACCTTCTAGCATTAACATTTTGTGTTTTATAATTCTTTCCATGACAAAGTATTATGCTGTGGGGTCCAAAGTCCCTACTCTGCCTGCCCTACTCTGATGTCCTATGAATTTAGGCAAAATCTGAATATTCAACTGGCTAGATTATCTCGTAGGAATTTACTAGACTTTATTACTTTTTCCCACTCAATCTAAGATAAAGCATTAAAAAATCTCTATCAATCTCAAAACACAAGAAGCCTGTGGCAGACAAAGCATCAGGCCCCATCAGATGCTGGTCAATTAAGTTCTGTCTCCAGCTCCTTAGCTTGCTGAGAACATTGATGTTCTTCAATTCCATCAGGTTCTTCATTGATCCAGATCATTCTCTGCCCTTGTTCCTCTAGCTCTGGCATTCAGGTTCACAGCTTTAATTCATCCAATGCAGCAGGAGAAATATCAGAAGTGAAACAGCACTCCCATAGAAAGGAACTCTGGAGAGTGTTCCAAGCCCCTGCTTTCCCGGCCCCATGTTGGGAAAGGCTCTCATCACCCACCATCTTTTTCTTCCCCTGATGTCCAACGACATCAAGTCTGAGGTGCTGTCAGCCTTCACCCACATCAAAGTTCTATTACTAACGTTCAAATCTTCCAGAGGCCTCTGGCTGTTCCCGGTGCCTCTTCTCTGCCTGGATTCCTGTTCCCACCGGAAGTTGGCTCTCCCCTCTGCCTCACTTTGTTTGTATAGAGGGGTCCTGAGGCAGAGTGAGACAATCCCTGCAAGTGGAGCCAGCTGGGCTGGGGTCCAAGTGCAGCTCTGCTCCCTGTTATCCCACAAAGGGCAGCTGCCCCTCTGCCCGTAGCATCAAGTTTTAAGGGAGAAGAATCATTCCAGGGCTCAGGACCCCAAACTACCTGCCTAATTCTCAGGCTCATTCAGCTCAATGCAATAGGTCCAGTGTTTCCCGAGTATTCCTCATGCACAGATCCAGAGGTAAGAGCTGTGCCCCGAGGGCTGGGGACACCAATTCAACATATGCCAAGCAGTACACGAGGGCAAAGATAAAAATGAAAGGGCCTCCTCTCAGGGAGCTTCCATTCTTTCTCTAAGTCAAAGAGGTCATCTCTCTGCACCTCATCCATGCCATTGCTCACTCTCTTCCCAGGACCAGAAATGACCTCCTTCTCTGACCCTCCCTGTCTGAATTCTACTTCATTCCTTAAAGCCTAATTAAATGCCACACCTCTTCCAGGCAGCCTTCCCTGCTCCCCTAGAATCAGAAAGACCCTTCTCCTCAGGTATAACATATATATTGCTATGGTGTGATTTCTTTGAATCTCATTCTCATACCGAGTGTTTTACTTTTCATCTCTTTGGATGCCAAGCTCAGGTCTTTAAAGACAAGTTAACTAATTAGACTAAAGACAGTGTGACTAATTAGTTGACGGGGTTACCACAATCCTTTCCTCCAAGAGCTTTTCTCCCAAACAAAAATGGTTTACAAACCAATGAATAAGGCAATCACAAAACTGTTTTACAAACTAATATTGAGTGAAATATTTGAGCCTGGGATTGTGGTAGGTTTGGGAGTAAAAAGGAAGAAAACGATTTCAGAATTTTCATTTTGATTACAGCACCTTGATATGTCTCTGAATTAGGACCAAAGTTAAAGTGTGTAAGAAATAAGATTTCTTTTTTTTTTTAAACCCTTACCTTCTGTCTTGGAGTTAATACTGTGTATTGGCTCCAAGGCAGAAGAGTGGTAAGGGCTAGGCAATGGGGGTCAAGTGACTTGCCCAGGGTCACACAGCTAGGAAGTGGCTGAGGTCAAATTTGAACCCAGGACCTCCCGTCTCTAGGCCTGGCTCTCAATCCACTGTGCTACCCAGCTGCCCCCAAGAAATATGATTTCTGTCTTCTGCTGAATGACTGTAGCCCTGACCCATAGGATTTTGTGTTTTGTCTCCCTGAAGAGACTATGAAATTGCTTTGTAATCCAAAATCTGATACAAATCTAAGCAGTAGAAAGGGAGGAGGATTGAAGGTCACAGTCCTGACTTGGCTGCTTCCTAATCTAAGGGAAATTAGGCAAGTCTCTTCCTTCCTCTTGACTTCAGTGTCATCATCTATAAAATGAAGGAGCAGAACGAAATGTTCTCTAAGGATATTGCCAACTCTAAAGCCTGCCATTCAAAGTAATAGACAAATGCCTATATATCTTTTCTCCCAGCTAAACGAAATCTTCATGTGAGTCTTCATATGGGAATCAAGGGCATCTTCAATGAAGGTATTAATAGGGAACAACATGGAACCAGCAGCGAAGTGGCACAGTGGAGAGAGCACTGGGCTGAAGTCAGGAAGACTCATCTTCCTGAGATCCAATCTAGCCTCAGACACTTACTAGCTGTCCGACCCTGGGCAAATCATTTAACCCTGTTTATCTCAGTTTCCTCATTGGTAAATGAGCTGGAGAAGGAAATGGCAAACTACTCCAGTATCTTTGCCAGAAAACCCCAAAATAGAGCTATGAAGAGTTAGAAACAACTGAACAACAAAACATGAAACAACCTGGTGTGTGGAACATGGAATCAGCTGAGATTTGGTTAGAATCCTACTAAGGGACCAGGCAAGACACTTTCTCCTCTAAGCCTCATTCTCCTCTTCTAAAAATATTATACTAGATATGCTAAGTTATAAAATTATAGAATATGTATAATTATGTTTAATATAATATAAATTATATATTTAATATTTAAATATATTTAAATAATTATATATAATCCTATGTTGTATTATTTAATAAATATATATAATATAATATCGAAATATACTAAAATATTTTTCAGTTTGAAATTTTAAATTTGCAATACCTTTTAAATGCAAGTCACCATTAGTAACCTGTTAGGGTCACCTTACACTTGCCATCCTCTTTCCTTTGCCCTCTGAATCACAAATAATGATCATTCTCAGATTTGCACCTTTGTAGCAACACCAAGAGAATAAAAAGTTAGATGTGTATGTGCATATGTACACATCTGATGTCTTAGTCAAGATAAAAGGCCTCAGAGGGATATGTACACAGTTTGATTTAGGTACTTCTGTGATATTTATTGTCCAAAAAATGAAGGGTTTGGAGTCATTTTTTCCTCTTTGACATCTAGCTCCAACAGGATCCTTCATATTTTCCAAGCAAAAGCCAAGTTTATCTCTCTCAATCCCAGTCAAAGCACTGAGCGTTGCTGAGGGATTTCAGTAAATCCTTCAGCATTTGTAATACATGGGATCAATTATTGAAAAAGAAAATGCCAGGCCCAGGCAGACACACCGGGAAAACCAATACTGGAGCTTTGCCAGGAATGAGAGCCATGGAAACTATGCTGAGGGCTAAGCTACAGGCCTCTCACCTTCTTCACTTCTCACACCATTTCAAGTGGCAGGAGGCCAGGATGTAAGGAGTAGAGCTGCAGAAACAAAAAAAATCACCCTTCTAGATAGCAAGCAAAACCTCAGTCTACAGAAGGTTTGCCCAGCCCACAACTGAACTCCTTCCTCCAGGGCCCCCCTAATGTGGAGAGGAGCCTAGAACTAATATCAGCAAAGCAGAAGGTATAGCAGGAAAGGCTGGCAAAAGACTGTCAGTCATCCTGGGATCAGCCTAGCTAAGTCCATCCCTTCATCAGAGGTAATGAGTTGCCTCTCCCAGCTTGGAGGAGCACTTGTTGGAACAGTGAAGCAGGTTCAGCTCATTCTAGCAAATCACTTAATCTCTCTGAACTCCAGCTTCCTGATATGTAAAATAAAGTAATAATACTTACCCACATAATTTTGTTGGAAGGCAAAAGTTCTTTAGAAAACTGAGTTATTAAAAGACCTAGAAGGGATGGTCTGATTTATTTTCTCATTTAACAGAGGAGTCGACAGAGACTCATAAAGATAAAGTGACAACTAAATTCATTCACTGAGTTAATAGCCAGAGGCAAAAGACTAGAAGCTAGATCCTTTGACTCATTAGCCAAGGACTACCATGCCATCCTAAGGTTGCTGGAAATTATAAACAAACATACACACACACACACACACACACACACACACACACACACACACACACTGAGCTGGATTTAGACAAATATTTTGAGGACAGCCAGTTCCAAACTAGTTGTATGCAGATTTGCTTGTTTGTTTTTACAATCTAGTTTATGTGTTTTGAACATCTCTGGCTATTGTCCCATCCCTTTCCTCCCCTTCAACCATTAAGTCTTGAAACGATTCTCTGCACCCAATATTTCCACTTCCTCTTCAACCCATTGCAAGTGAGTTTCCATCTGATCACTCTCCTGAAATTACTTCCTCAAAAGCTATTCTCTAATAGCTTTCCAAAATGCCAGATCCAAAGGCATTTTTTCCCTCAGTCCTTATCCTCCTTGACCCCTCTGCTCCATTTGTCACTGATTCTTGATGCCATTTCTTTCAGTGAGTTCAGAGTTGCCACTCTTCCCTAGTTCTCTTCCTGCCTTTCAAATTGTTCTTTCTCTGTTGATTTCATTTCTCAACTTCTTCCCAACTCCTTATTGTAGGTATTGTCTAAGGGTCTGTTGTGGGTGCTCTTTATTTCATTCTACACTCTCTTTCCCACAGCTTTTGCTACAACCTCTATGTACAGGTCTTCAAAATCTTTATTACCCACTATTGAATTTAACTATGAACTCCCACAATTCCACAATTCCAACTGCCTATAGACCGTCTCCATGGCTGCCTTTTATAAAAACTCAGCAAGTCTCAAATTATGTTCATTAGTTTCTCCCTTTAACATGACTCTCCTTCTGATTTTAATTTTTCCATTTCTAATTCTATCACCTGTGATTACAAAATTGACTCTCCCTCAATCTCTCATTGTTGTGAGGATCAAGTGAATTTTATATATGTGTGTGTGTGTATACTATATATTGCTTTATAAGCCTTAAAGCATTATACATAAATGTTAACTAATATTATTATTACCAGATTCTGTCAATTTTGTTTTTGAAACATCTTTCAAATCTGTCTCCTCTTCCTAAAGTAGTGCAGGATAAAATGATGTTGAAGAAAGCCATTCAAGTCATCTTGAGGACATTTAAGGATGTAATTAGAAAAAAGAAAACAAAAAGAAGGTTAAAAAGATCTATAGAGGGGGCAGCTGGGTAGCTCAGTGAATTGAGAGCCAGGCCTAGAGACGGGAGGTCATGGGTTCAAATTTGACCTCAGCCACTTCCTAGCTGTGTGACCCTGGGCAAGTCACTTGACCCTCATTGCCTAGCCCTTACCACTCTTCTGCCTTGGAGCAGTATTGTATTGACTCCAAGACAGAAGGTAAGGGTTAAAAAAAAAAAAAAAGATCTATAGAGATCCCTCAAGCATACTATTTTCACCCTCCAGAGATATCACAGTCTCAGGTGTGCTTATAGAGGAGGCAGAAATGTCTCTAAAGAAGCAAAGAGTAGAAAAGCAACTGAAGTGAACCACCGTTGGTATATAGAGGAGATCCATGACAAATGAAATACCAATTATGAGAATGCTGACTATCTGAAGGAGGGGAATGATACCAAAAACATTAATAGTAATGCTGGAAAAATGGCAACAAACAATAATAGAGACATATGCCTATTCTCCCAGCTATACAAAATCTTCATGCGAGTCATCTATATGTGGATCTAGGACATCCTTAATGAAGAAATTAATAGAGAATAAATGGGCAAGGCCACAGCCTGAACTAACACAATGAAGATAAGCAGTATGAGGCTGAATATGAACTCAAAGTATTAATTATTTCTTGTTCCTCTCCTTGGACAGGCTGTAGAGGAGGATTCTTAGAGCAGCCAGTTTGAGTGTGAGTTGGTTTGGATAGCCTTTGAAGGTTTTTTCTAGTCAGAAGTTCAGTACTGTGATTCCTTAATGCTGTTCTTCTCCAGAAATTCTTCTATCTATTTTTTATCTGCCTATTTCACTGGGTTAGACTTTAAGTAAGCTCCTTGAGAACAGAGAATGTTTGGCTTTTAGATGTGTATCCTCAGCATGTACACAGTGCCTAACACATAATGGGCACATAAGAAATTTATGTTGATTAATTGGGCTCAAAAAATCTTAGAATCTTGGATCTGCAAAGAATTTTCCAGTTCCTCTAGCCCAGAGGTGTCAAACACTTGTCTGCCACATTCTCAGTGTTGGGGAAATCAGATTAAAATGTAATTAGAAAACATCTAAAAACAAATAAAAATATAATAGATCAGGGTAGATGTTAACACATGGTTTTTTAACTCAACATGGAGCCTACAAGGGATGCTTATGTATGACTCCTGTTTTTATTTAAGTTTGATACCCCTGCCCTAAAATAAAAGATACCTGAAACATAAATGTTCTCTAGATTACTTAACAGTAATCCATACTGATATAGTAGTTTAAATTTTGCAAAAGCAATTTCCTCATAATGATCCTATAAAGCAGGTAGTTCAGTATCATCATCATTTTATAAAGAAAGAAACTAATGGTCAAGGGATATGTCTCACAGCCAATAAATGTCAGTCAGACCTGATTTTATGTCCATTGCTCTTGCCCTCCCATCACACCGTCTCTGAACATTCTGAAAAAGCTAACATCCAGTCTCTCCTTAAAGATTTGCAATAATGGGGAAGCTCAGTTTTGTTTGGAATCTAATTGTTTGGAAGTTTTTCCTTCTATCAAACTAAAAATCAGCCTTCCTGTTGCTTTCCTGTATTACTCCTAGTTAAGTACTACAAAACTGAATTAAGCAAGTCTCTTTCCAACGTAATAGCCACACTAGTACTTGAAGACAACTATGATCCCCAACTAAATCTACTCCACACCAGGCTGAGCATTCCTAGATCCTCCAACTAATCTTTATATGATGACATTCACAATGTTCTTTATAACAATGGCTCCCTCTATCCACTCCAACATGCCAATGTCCTTTCTAAGCATGTGGCATTTTCTTTTTTTTATTTTAAAATATATTTTATTTAATCATCTTTTCAATTGGAACATAAATGTTTTAATTTTTTCTTTTCATATATTCTTAAATTCCAAATTCTCTATCTTTCTCCCTTCCTTCCCATACCCATTGGGAAGGCAAGCAATATGATGAGTTATAATTGTAAAGTCATGCAAAGCATATTTCCACATTTGCTGTGCTTTATTTTTTTGTTGTTGTTGCTCAACTATTTTATTTTATTTTTTATTTTATTTAGTCAATTTAGAACATTATTCCTTGGTTACGAGAATCATTATTTCCCTCCCTCGCCTCCCCCCACTCTGCTCGTAGCCAACATGCAATTCCACTGGGTTTTATATGTGTCCTTGATCAGAACCTATTTCTATATTATTGATATTTACACTAGGATGTTCATTTAGAGTCTACATCCCCAGCCATATCCCCTCAACCCATGTAATCAAGCAGTTGTTCTTTGGTGTTTCTACACCCACAGTTTTTCCTCTGAATGTGGATAGTGTTTTTTCTTGTAGATCCCTCTGGGTTGTTCAGGATCACTGCATTGCCACTAATGGAGAAGTCCATTACATTCGATTGTACCACAGTGTATCAGTCTCTATGTACAACGTTTTCCTGGTTCTGCTCCTTTCGCTCTGCATCACTTCCTGGAGGTTGTTCCAGTCTCCATGGAATTCCTCTACTTTATTATTCCTTTTAGCACAATAGTATTCCATCACCAACATATACCACAATTTGTTCAGCCATTCCCCAATTGATGGGCATCCCTCGTTTTCCAATTTTTTGCCACCACAAAGAGCACAGCTATGAATATTCTTGTACAAGTCTTTTTCCTTATTATCTTTTTGGGGTACAAACCCAGCAGTGCTATGGCTGGGTCAAAGGGCAGACAGTCATTTAGCACCCTTTGGGCAGAGTTTCAAATGGAGCATGTGGCATTTTCAAATGCTTCGATTTAGGAATTATATGTTGGCCCCACAGCAAAGATTTGAATTGACTCCATGAACTCTTAATGGCATCCTAGAAACAGTCCATCTGCGAGCATTTATTAAGCACTAAATGTGCCAGGCACTCTGCTTTTAGTGCTAGAATTAGCTTGTCTAAGCCTCTTATTTTACAGATGATAGAATAAGACACAACCCCAAAAAGTAACCTGCCCAAAGTCACAACAAATACATGGTAGGGCTGGGACTAGAACTGAGGTCTCCTGATTCAATTCATTCCCCTTGTCTGGGTCTGAATTATGAAGATTGGATTTAGCTATCTCCTGATTATAACAATGAAGGTACTTAGCTCTTCTTTTATTGTGAAGATTAAAATGTAATCCCCCATGTCTATTTTTAGATCTTAATCCCCAAAAGTGTTAACTCAGTATTTAAAGTAGATCTAACTATTTTAACATCAAAAAGGTGTTAACTAATCAAAAAAGGTGTTAACTAACTACAAAAGATATAACTAACTACAAAAAGGTGTGAACATTCATTTCATACATTGAGTGGGCAGTTCTAGAGAGGAGCATCTACTGTGATTGGTAGACGTAAAATTTAGGGGAGGTGATACAAGAGAAAAAGATCTTTAAATAGAGGAAACAGAGGCACACACACAAAAAATCAATATAGAGAATTCAGTCACTTGGAGTTGGACTAGAAGAATCAAGAATAAAGAAGAGTCACTTGGAGGAGAGACTGGAAGACAGTCTCTTGAGGGGAGACTGGAAGACAGACACTCAGACTTGGAGTGAAGACACTTGGCTGTGGTACTGGAGCCCTGGAGGAGTTCATGCAGGAGACCTCAGACTACTTTCCTTTTAGATGGTCACCATGGTGAGTGAAAGGCTGACTTGGTTTCCTTGTCTTTCTGGAGGTGTAAACCTCCAAGAAAGCCCCATCCTCTTGAGACTCCTTTCCTCTGTTTAGGGCCTGAGAATTTCTACCTGGCCCTGAGGAAGCCAGAGCTCCCTCTCCCTCTTTCTCTCCCCTTTTCTCTCTTCCTTCATATCTTCCCTCTATTGTAAATAAACTACCATAAATTACATTTCCTTTAATAATTCATTTGGGGATTTAGAAATTAAATCCCTGGTGACCACAAATTAAATATTCAGTCCAACCACAAATTCTAACAGTATCGTCCTACTTAAAAATGAGATGGATAATTATGCTTGCATTACCCATACTACTGGTCTGTTGGGAAGAAAGTGTTTTGTAAATGGCAAGCAGCATAGAAATGGGAACTGCAGTCGTTTTTGTTATTAATTCAATTCAACAGACATTCCTTTTTAAATTTTTATTTAATTAAGAAAACTTTTCCATGGCTACATGATTCATGTTCTTTCCCTCCCCTTCTCCCACCCTACTTCCAAAGCCAATGAGCAATTCAGCTGGGTTTTACTTGTGTCATTGATCAAGACCTATTTCCATATTATTGATATTTGCACTGGGGTGATCATTTAGAGTCTATATCCCCAATCATATCCCCAACGACTTGTTATCAAGCAGTTGTTTTAATTCTGTGTTTCTATTCCCATAGTTCTTTCTCATAAGTCCTTCAGAATTGTCCTGAATCATTGCATTGCTGCTAGTAGAGAAGTCAATGGACATTCCCTAAGTAGTAAATTAAGCACTGGGTTCCAGTTGGACACCTGACTATACCACACTGACTCTACCTTTTTAAGGAGTCCAGGCCTATTACACCCCCAAAGGCAAATAAATATGTTCAGGCATTAAGAATTCACTAAAATTTACAGTGAAAAAAAAATGTGCTAGAAGAAAGGACATCTTGTAATTTCTGAACAGCAGTTTTCTAATAGGATTAACAAATTGGGAAGACAGAAGAGGAAGCCCCAGGCTTCTCTTCTGATTGATTTTGCATTCCTAATCTCCCAAGAACCCCATAGTTCCTCAGCTTACACACAGATGACTGTCTAATAACATGCTTCCCTCTTGCCAAGAATCTTATATGAGACAGGGGCACTGGCCCTCAGTGATCCTTTTACATGTAGGACTTCTGGGTGGGTTTGTTTAGCTTCCCCATTGGCCAGTTCAGCCCTTCTCACTGCTTGGCACAAGCAATTCAAACCAAGAATCATAGAAGCATAGTTTTAGAGCTAGAAGGGACTTCAGCATCCATGAAGTCAAATCCCTTATTTTATACATAAGGAAAATGTGATCCAGGAAAGTTAAGTGATTTGTCCAAAGTCCTATAGGTTGCAAGAACCAGAAATGGAATTTGAAACTGGGTCCTCTGACTCCAGTGAAGGCTGGAGTTTCCTCTACCCCTTGCTGTCTCACTGACTTCTTGATATATCAATTTCCACCAGCACTACATTTTTCTTGGTGGAATGTCACTGATCCAACCATACTCAAAAACTGTCTGTAGTCCATCTAATTCTCCTCTTCCAACCTCTTAGCACCCAGTGATCCCTTTGGATCCAAGAGGAGAAACCTTCACCTTCACCATGCTCAGTATGCATAGAATACAATCTCATGTTCATGTAATTAAGAAAGCTTAGAAGACTAAGATCTCAGCATGCTACAGCTAAAATGAACTTTTGTTGTTCAGTCATTTCAGTGATACCCAACTAACTCTGCATTTGCCCATTTAGGATTTGGCAGAGATACTACAGTGATTTGCTGTTTCCTTCTCCAGCTCATCTTACAGGAGAGAAACTGAAATAAACAGGGGTAAATGACTTACCCAGGGTAAGCTAGTGTCTGAGACAGGATTTGAGCTCAAGAAGATGAGTCTCCATGTCTCTGGGCCCACTACTCACTGTGGTACCACTTATATGCCCCATAATGAACCTTAAAGACAACTTAAACTCTATGCTTCATAGAAAACTGAGGCCCAGAAAGGGAAAGGAACTGACCTAAGGTCATATAGCTAGTTAACTGGCAGTGTCAGGATTTGAACCCAGGTCTTATGAATCTAGATCTAATGCTCTATCTGGCTTATACTACTCTGAGCTTGAAACAGCTCAACTTCTAAGTCAGGAAGCCAGATGAACTGTTGTAACCAGAACTAAACTTTCTTAAACAAACTGCCAAAAAATTCTGATGTCCAAGAACCAAGTCTTCAGTTGGGAATCACTATGGAGAGAGTCTCCCTCTGGATAGGACTGGCAAGTTATAGAAATAGTACAAGGGAGAAAAATGGAAAACATGTAAAACATCATCCTATATACCATCATGGAAAGAGATACAGGAAAGAAATGAATTCCTGTGCAAATGTGGACATAGACTAGCTCAGCTCAAGTCCCACCTCCATCAGAAAGGTCTAAGTCATACATTTCTCCCTGATCCCACTCATTGATGAACTCCCAAGAGCACTTATAATCTGTTTTCAGTGACCCAAATGACTATTTGATTACTTCCTTTCTGGTTGGTCTCTAACTGTTTCATGTGTTGGTTTTGTCTGTCCAAAAAAAAGGAAAATCATAATCCAGAACAGGAGTGATGGCTTCTTCTGTGGCTCCCCAGGGGTGTGACCCTGGTTTTCTCATTATCACAGTCCTTCTAAGAACAGTATTAAATGCTTATTATGTGCCAGGCTTATTATGTGAACAGACGGAAGAAAGCAATAAGAAGGTTCGACGGCTGAGAGGGCGATGCAGCAAAGCACTGTGGAGTGCTTAGGGCGTGTTGGAGCACAAAGGACAACACGGACATCCAATGCAGCTGAGGAAGTCTCCAGGTGTAACGACTTTTTGTGCCACTGGACCCAGGCTTCCAACGCCGAGAGAGTGGGACTGTCTCTGTGCATCGACTTTTCCACTTAAATCTTCATGCACAGGTGTCTTTGTGCACAAAAACGCACAAAGACAATTGTCATCCTCAGTTACCAAGAGACTACTACTACTACTAAAAAGCAGGGACCATTTCATTCTTGCCATATAAATGTATGTATGCATATATATATATATATATACACATAAAAGTATATATAGAAACCTATGTATATATTGTATATTAGATAAGTATAACATAGTCAAGGTATACATATAGGAACAAAAACACAACAGTCATACATACACAGTAACCTTGAGTTTCTATCCACAAAGAGCTTCCATGTTAATGAGAAACATAGGTATATATGTACATACATGCATAAAATATACATGTGTACTTATATGCACATATGTTTATGCACTTATAAATGTGTATTCTTAAAAGTATGTGTATATATACTTATATGTATATCTGTGTCTAGTGTGTTAATCCATATATGTATACTACAGGGATATTTTGTACATGTATATGTAACTATGTGTTCACATGTATAATTCTATGTATGCAAAAATCTCACACAAGGTAACTTTAGGAGGGAAGGCATCAGCTAGCCATTGTAGGGGAGGGGGCCTCAGGAAAGTCCTTTTACAAAATGTGGAACTTTGAAGGAAACTGGGGACTCCAAGAGGTAAAACTGAGAGATGAGTCCATTCTACGTCTGCAAGACAGTCATGCAAAGGCCCAGGGACAGCAGATAGAGTATTATATGTGAAGAACATCACAACATCCATTTTAACTGGACAATAGAGAGAGTGGAGGGGATTAGGTCAAATGGCTAAAAAGAAAAAAGTAAGATGGTACCAGATTGTGAAGAACCCTAAATGCTGAGCAGAGTAGTTCCTATTTTTTCTTGGAGGTAATAGGGAGCCACTGGAGTTCACGGAGAGGAGGAGTAACATGGCCATATTACTGTGGCCACTGTGTGGTAGTTGGGTTAGAATAGAGTAACTGTAAACACAGAGACCAGTTAGGAGGCTATTAAAGTAGTTTAGTTGAAAAGTGAAAAGGTCTGGGACTGGGATCTGTGAGTGGAAAGAAGGGAATATATGCAAGGGATGTTGTAGAGGAAGGAACAAGATGATTTACCAGTTGCTTATATACTGAATAGTGAAATGGAAATTAGAATGGGATGTCAAGGATGACACTGAAGTTGGGGGACTAGTGAGGGAGCAGGAAACTGCCGGACCTTGGAAGTGAATATGTCAAAGGTCCCAGCAGCAGTAGGTCCCAGATAAGAACTTAGGGACCATAAATGCTGGCAAACATTCCAACAATGAGATGTACTAGATAGGGACTGGGGGGGGGGGGCATGCATGCTGGAGGGGATATATATCCCAGCATCCCCAGACTACGATTGGAACTCTATGGCAGGGCTCCCCTGGTGTGTGCTGCTGGTGCACACCAGTTCAATAAACTACTCTTTTGCTTGATTGCATTGTCTTTTGGTCTTCCGTGGTGGTGGGCGAAAACCCAGACCCTAACACTAGACATAAGTATTTGGGAGAAAAAACTAATGTTTTGTTTTGGACATGTTAAATTTGAGATGATTACAGGACATCCAGTTCAAAACATCCAACAACCATTTGCTGTTGGGAAACTAGAATTCAGTAGAGAGCTGAGGGCTGGATTAATACATCTAGGCATTATCAGCAGAAATGATCATTAAATCCATGTGAGCTGATAGAGTCACAATGTAAGAGTATAGGAAGAAAATGAGGTGATCCCAGAAAAAAGATACTTACAATTAGGGAGCATGGACATGGACAAGGATTAAGCAAAAGAAGCTGAGGGTCGGGTAGAGAAAGAACCAAGAGAGAAAAGAATCAAGAGAGGAGAGAATATATAGTAGGAGAGAGTGCCAACATCATCAGATATTGCCAAAAGAGCTAGCACTCAACTCCATGTAATAATAATAATGGTGCTAGTTTACACTCATGTAGTACTTTTATGGTTACAAAAAAATAGGCCCACATCTCATCTTATATGTTTCTAGAGAACAGAACAGGAAAATAAGAAATATAATCATTTTTTTCTAGTATTTAAAAGGCTGTCATGTTCTGCTTGGCCCCAGAGGTCAAAACTAGCAATAATGGGTAGATCTCAACAAAGATTTGGGCTTGATATGAAATAAAATTTACTGATAATTAGCACTTACATTACTTAATTTTCACAAGCAACAGAGATTCACACTGTGAATCTCTTTAGTTGTTGAGTAGAAGGCTTTGTACACATTAAATGCTTAATGAAAGTTTCCTGATTTATTAATCAAAGCAATTAGAAATTAAATGGGCTACTTCATGGTGAGGTAAGTTTCCCAAACTGCGTATCTCCAAGCAGAAGATCATTTGTCAAGGATATCATCCCTGGAATAGGCTGCAGCAGACATCTGGGTTTCTAAACCTCATGATTCCAAGATCCTCAACCTTGTAAAGTAGATGGTGCAAATATCATGAAATCTAATTTATAAACAAAGAACTCAAGATCCTGAGGAAGGAGGCAAAATTCATTATCCTGTGCTATTTCATGTGCTTTGGGGAGGACTTAGACTTAGACTTCCATGGACTAGACAGTCTGAGCCAGTGTTGCTATAAGCAATAAAGCTTTATCAGTAGTATATTTCATCTCACACAAAGGAAAATATTTGACTTGAGTGACTAGGTGAGTGGGGAAGGGATACAAGAAGGGAGAGAACAAAGAAGTGACAAGGAATCCTCAGGAGCACAGTGCCCTGAGGGACAAGAATACAATGGGATTTCCAGTTACATCAGCAATTTAGATAATGGGGAAAGTGGTCTTGAAGCTAAGGCAAGAGGGAGGGAAGGAAGGGAGGCAGGGAGGCAGGGAGGCAGGGAGGCAGGGAGGGAGGGAGGGAGGGAGGCAGGGAGGCAGGGAGGCAGGGAGGCAGGGAGGCAGGGAGGGAGGGAGGCAGGGAGGCAGGGAGGGGGGAGGGGGAAGGGGGAAGGGAGGAAGGGGGAAGGAAAGGGAGGAAGGAAGGAATTCATATAATCACAAAGCTCTCAAGTCTTAGAACTATTGTTACAGAACCTAGGATTCAAAGAATCACAGAACCTTAATATCAGAGAATTTTAAAAGTTATAGAATTCTAGGATCCTAAATCCTTAGAATGAGGGTCATAATTTTAGAATCATAACAGAAACCTGGAGAAGTATAGGCAAGTTAAAGTCAAATAATCTTAGAATCACTAAGTCATGAGGTCATGGAATTAGATTACCATAAGCACTGATTTGCACCAAGCACAGTGCATGACACATAGTAGGGACTTAAATGGTTTTAGAAAGAATAGGCAAGAAAGAGGGAGATCTTTGGAATTGAAAACAGTATTTTTAAAAAAGAAAGACTAGTCATAAACTGATTTAATCTTAGGATCTCTGTCTTAAAATCATTGCCCACAACTACAGTTTTTGCTGGTAAGAAAATGAAGCCTTCAGGTAAATAATGGTAAAATGGTTTCTTCAAGTCATTTAGGCTTGTCAGGGTCAGGGTTAAGAATGGAACCCAGGTCTCCTGGCTTCCATTTCATTGTGCTTCCCACCACACCATGTCATCTGTCTCTCCATAGGCCATCCATCCCACTCCCACTGCAGTTCCTTCTGCTCTACACCTGGAGTCCTCTGGTAGCCAAATCAAACAGGTCAATTTTCAAGGCTAGGTATGGAAGCTACAAATAGTGATTCTGAGTTTTTAATTTAGTTACCCCACAAAAAGAGAAAGTCCAGGATTTCCTTAGCACATCTCCCAAAGGAGACAAAATAAAAACCCTCCTACCCAAACATGCATCCACATTATACCAACCTGAGGGTGCTGGGAAGAGTCGCAGGGGGAAAAGAGCTGCTCCCTAAACAGAAGAGAAAAGGGGAGAATGAGAGTTTTTTTCTCTAGTATCAGAGTCCTTGTTAAACAGCATCCCCTAGAAATCTCCTAGATTTCAAAACCCTTAGACTGAGGCCCAATAAGTCCTGTATCCATGATGTCTGCTAGAGAGCCAGAGTTCCCTACAGATAGCTCTCAAGGTAACTCATCAGGTTTGCAGACTGATCTCTTCTACCCAGGCTTGGTTTGGCCTTTCACAGGCAGGAGGATATTCATCATTTGTGCTTCCTTCTGGGAGGACAGATTGGAAAACCTTCCTCCAATCTTTGGATGTAAAACTAATACAAACTTCCTTAAAGACACCTGAAAGAGCTATGTAGGACTTACCATAACACTTCTTATGGAGAGAAGGTGACCTTCCAACACTGCAGGAGGGCTTTTAGACCCATGTAAAGAATTATGGGGTGATGGGGAAGAAAAGAACAATGATGTGAGAGATAGGAGGGCCCTAAGAATGTAGAACATAGGAGGGAACACTTTAAAAAAGAGGGAAGTGAAGGGGAATCTTTTTAAAAATAAGTAAAATAATGTTAAGTCACTCATTTTATGAAGAGGTCTAAAAATAAAACAGCAAGGAAGATTGAATTATTATTATCTAGGATAGCACTGAGAGTTAATAGCAGAGCTAGGCAACTGCCCCAGGTCTCACTGATTCTCTCTACTCTGTGAAATGTCCTAAAGACTTTGGAGAACTAGAAATAGTTCAAAAAGACCTTTGCAGTTTAGATTTTTGTTCCTTAATCTGAGGCTGCTTCTGTTTCTCATTCATTAGTGATAGAGCTTCACCAACCACTTTCAGAAAAATCAAGACCTCTTACATGATAGAGACACATCAGGGAGCTAAATATCAATTGCTATCTTTCAGGTGACTCTGCTGTTTGGTCAAATCCCCATGTTCAAATGCCATATCTAAGAGATAAAAAATACATTAGAAGAATTTCTGCATTGGATTGAGCTTTTTGAGAAATAATAACAGAAAGCATGTCTGAAGTAAGGGATAGGAACAGAAATTTAACAGGATAGAGGAATGAACGCCAACCTTGGAATTCAATCTATTCTAATGGAGAACCCTAGACTTCCACAGTTTGAAGTGTCTTCAGAAGTTACCTAGTTCAATTCCTGCTCAACACACCTGTCTACCATATAGCATATCCCAAATGATTATCCAGTCTCTGCTTGAAGACCTCAGTGGAGATATATTTCTATATTCTTTCCATTGATCTTCACCCAAATGCCTTCCACCATAAATGCTCTAGAGTCATGGATTTCATGAGCTGGGCATATCTTCTTCACAGGATCATAGAATTACACCACTGTCCAGCAAGATTGTGACCAAAGTTGCATCGTGGTTACAGAGCTTCAATGTGAACCCAACTCCTTTAATTTCCCTCTTCATGCTTCCTACTCTCTCATACTGCCTCCATTCAGGACATAAAATGTGATTACATTTTTCATATTCTGTTCCTTTTAAATAAGATATATCCTTCCAGAGCCATATTCAAGTCGAGTCCCATCTAAAGTCTCTCATATCAGGGAGTATTTTATTAGCTACTTAGAGGATAGCTGGACATTGGGTCAAGGTCTGATTTCAAGGCCATTTCTCTCCTACTACAACCTTCACACTGTTTCCCATTTCAAGAAAGAGTGAATCTGCAGTGACTGAATTTTTGAGATACAAGGACAGTGTGCACTGAAGTACATGAGACTGCCTGAACAAAGACATGGAGATAAAAGGGTTCTGTGTTCCAGCAACAGCAAGCAGGGAAGGGGGAAAGAGTAAACATTTATGTAGCACCACTTTTGTGTCAGGGACTACGCTAACTGCTTTTTACAAATATTAACTCATTTGGTCCTCAGAGCAACCCTACAAGATAAATGCTTTTGTCATCCCCATTTTACAGTTGAGGAAACTGAGGAACACAAGTTAAGTGACTTGCCCACATTCACTGTGTGACCCCACAGTGTCTAAGGACAGATTTTAATTAATGTCTTCCTGCCTATAAGACCAGCACTTTATCCACTGCAATACCAGCAGGTTAGTTAGACTGAACCACAGAGATCATGAAGAAGAATAATGCATAATATTACTAGAAAGGTAAGAAAGAGTCAGATTCAAAGGGCTTTAAAAGTCAAACAGAGGGTTTTGTACTTTATCCTAGAGGCAAGAGAGAATTCCTAGAGCTTCTTAAGTAGGGAAATAGCATTATCAGACATTTGCTTCAGGAATATCAATTTGATAGCTGAATTGAAGACAGATTGAATTTAACATGGTACTAGAAATACTAGCAGTAGGAATTAGAGAAGAAAAAGAAACTAAAGGTATTAAAATAGGCAATGAGGAGACCAAGCTATCACTCTTTGCAGATGATATGATGGTCTACTTAAAGAATCCTAGAGAATCAACTAAAAAGCTAGTGGAAATAATCAACAACTTTAGCAAAGTTGCAGGATACAAAATAAACCCACATAAATTATTAGCATTTCTATATATTTCCAAAACATCCAGGCAGCAAGAGTTAGAAATTCCATTTAAAGTCACCCAGACAATATGAAATACTCAGAGTCTATCTGCCAAGACAAACACAGTAATTATAAGACCATAACTACAAAACACTTTCCACACAATTAAAACTAGATCTAAATACTTGGAAAAACATTAAATTGCTCATGCGTAGTATGAACTAACATAATAAAAATGACAATCCTACCCAAATTAATTTACTTATTCAGTGCCATATCCATCAAACTACCAAGAAATATTTTTACCGAATTAGAAAAAAACTATAACAAAGTTCATTTGGAAGAACAAAAGATCAAGAATATGAAGGAAAATAATGGAAAAAAATTTGAAGGAAGATAGCCTAGCAGTACCAGACCAGATCTTAAACTGTCCTATAAACTGGTTAAGAAACAGAAAGGAGGATCAGTGGAATATACTTGGGGTAAATGACGTCAGCAAGCCCAAAGATTCCAGCTTTTTGGACAAGAATCCACTATGTGAAAAAAAGACTGCTAGGAAAATTGGAAAACAGTATGGCAGAGATTAGGTTTAGATCAACATCTCACACCCTATACCAAAATAAATTCAGAATGGGTGAATGACCTGAATATAAGAAGGAAACTATAAGTAAATTAGGTTAATGCGGAATAGTATACCTGTCAGAACTTTAGGAAAGGAGAGATTCCAAGACCAAGCAAGTGTTAGAAAAAAAATTATAAAATGTAAAATAACAATTTTGACTACATTAAATTACAAAGGTTTTGTACAAACAAAACCAATACAATAAAAATTAGAAGGGAAGCAACAAATTGGGGGAAACCTTTATAACAAAAACCTCTGACAAAGGTAAGGTCAAATATGTAAGGAACTACATTAATTTAATAAAAAATCAAGCCATTCCCCAACTGATAAATGAGCAAGGGACAATTTTCAGATAAAGAAATCAAAACTATCAATAAGCACATGAGAAAGTGCTCTAAATCCCTTATAAATAGAGAAATGCAAATCAAAGCAACTCTGAGGTACCACCTCACACCTAGCAGATTGGTCAATATGACAGAAAAGGAAAGTAATGAATGTTGGAGGGGGTGTGGCAAAATAGGGACATTAATGAATTTCTGGTAGAGTTGTGAATTGATACAACCGTTCTGGAGGGCAATTTGGAACTATGCCCAAAGGACTTTAAAAGACTGCCTGCCCTTTGATCCAACCCTACCATTGCTGGGTTTATACCCCAAAGAGATCATAAGGAAAAAGACTTATACAAAAATATTTATAACTTCACTCTTCGTGTTGGCAAAATGTTGGAAAATGAGGGGATGCCCGCCAATTGGGGAATGGCTAAACAAATTGTGCTATCTGTTGGTGATGGAATACTATTGTGCTCAAAGGAATAATGAACTGGGAGGAATTCCATGTGAACTATAATGACCTCCAGGAAGTGATGCAGAGTGAAAGGAGCAGAACCAGGAGAACCTCATACACAGAGATGGATACACTGTGGCACAATCGAATGTGATGGACTTTTCTACTAGCAGCAATGCAATGATCCAAGACATTTCTGAGGGACCTATGAGAAAGGACGCTATCCACATCCAGAGGAAGAACTGTAGGAGTAAAAACACACAAGAAAAATAACTGCTTGATCACATGGGTAAATGGGGATGTGATTGGGGATGTAGAGTCTAAACGATCACCCTAGTGCAATTATCAATAATATGGAAATAGGTCCTGATCAATGACACATATAAAACCCAGTGGAATTTAGCATTGGCTATGGGAGAGGGGTGGGAAGAGGGGAGGGAAAGAACATGAATCATGGAATCATGGAAAAATTCTCTTAATTAATTAAATAAAAATTTTTAAAAGACAGATTGAATAGAGGAGAGGCTAGAGGCTAGAACATCAATTGGGCTATTATAAAAATTCAGATGAGTAATAATGAGATCGAAAAACAGGGTAGTGGCCATGTAAGTGAGAAGGAAAAGGTAGATAGAACATTTAATGTGGAGGTAGAAGCATGGAGAGTTGGCAGTTGGGTGGAGGTGAAGGGTCAGGAAGAAGTGGGAAATTGAGACTAACTCCACCCTACTTATTCTTTAGAATTTTAGCCACCAGGAATGTATATACTCCCACTTAAGGATTAAGTGTGGGGGAGGAAGGTCTATGACCCACATGTGCCAGCAAGTGACAAATCAGAAAAAACTGCCTCCTGGGCAGGCCAAAGACAAATTTAAACCACCATTGGTACATGTAAAGCACAAGAAATGATGCAAAGAACTGTCTTTAAATTTCATGGTTACTTCCTGTGAGGAGGTCCTCACCTTGGAACTTGACCATGGAGGAGCTCAGGCTTGAGATCTCAGACTGCTTCCCTTTGGACTGTCATGTGGTGAGTGAAAAGGCTGACTCCTTTTCCTTGGCTTTCTGGAGACACTAGCCTCTGGAGAGACCCCTCATCTTGGAGGAGGCCTCTGTGGCTGGAAGTCTTACTAAATTTAATCCTCTGCTCCCTCCCTTGCTAGGGTCTCTGAATTCCTGTCTGGCTCAGACCAAGCCAGAGCACAGATCTCTCTCTCTCTCTCTCTCTCTCTCTCTCTCTCTCTCTCTCTCTCTCTCTCTCTCTCTCTCTCTCTCTCTCTCTCATTTCCTTAATTTCTTCTCTATATCTGTAAATTAACTACCACAAAAGCCATTCTGACTTGGGTAATTCATTGGGATTTAGTTATTAAATCCCTGGCAACAAACTCTCAAATATTCAGTCCAATCATAATTTTTATCCCTTATAGTCAGAAGAATCAAGGAGGACAGCAAGGGCTGGGTGATAGGAAGTGTGGAGGAGGCATGAAGGAAGAGAGGATTTACAAGACAAGCCAAACATGCAAACCAAAGTAAAGGACCTGATCTGTTAATCAAGGTGAACATTCCAAAACAGAATGTTCCCAGGAAAGGCAGTTGGAGCCTGGCCAGAGGGGATGAACTGAAAAACTTCTTCTCTGGGGGTTACTGACCAAGAGAGAAACTTCTTCTCTGCAGTTTTCTGACCAAGGGAGTGACCTGGGTGGCTCTGACAGAGTAGTGGAGAAGAAGCTGGGATTTCTGGCTTTGAACTATTTCTCTTGGTTTTGGAGAGAGACTTCCTTGGCTTCTGGCTGAAGAGGGAAGAAGCTGGGAACAGATCCCCGGTTAGCTTCTGTCCTAGGCTGAAGGACCCTTGGGGGAGGAGGGGGAGGGGGCTTCTGGAATTAGACTGAGAAGAAATTAACTTTTGTTGGTGATTTTGTGTAATTGGAAGAAGAAAGAGGATTTAACGGTTGTCCTCCATCTCTCTGACTGTCTCTGAGTTACAGTTGTGACAGGACTGACATTTTCCATAATCTTCATAACCTTCATTATAGATTAGGGACAACCTCATCCCTCTCACCTCAATTTCCATCTTTGTTCTGTTTTCCCATTAAATCTCCTTACCTGAGAAATGAAGAGTAAAGAATATTTCTCTGAAATCTCATAGTTCCCCTGAGTTACTTAGAAGGTGGCTGACTGAGACTGGGGGAGGAGAAAGGGAGGCAGAAGGGCATGGGTGGAAACTGGGAGGTGAAGGGTGGTATCAAGGGAGGAGGAGGTTAGGAAAAATATTAATCTATTAGCCATCAATAGTGATCAATAGGCAACCCCAGAGTAAGCCCTCTAGAAGCATCTCTATATCTCTCTATTTCTCAGAAGTATTTCTATCTCCATTACATCTAGGCATTCACGAGTGTCCCCTAGCAGCTCTCTAGTCAGCAAAGCCAGAGTATCCATTTACTGCAACTAGAAATCGTTCCACACAGATTATCACTTTTATTACAGAAGGATGGTGATGTTCTCAACAGAAACAGAAAAGGAAGTTAGAAAAACCACAAGGTTTGGATTGGGATGGAAAGGGGATTATAAATTCTTTTTTTGGACATGTTAAGTTTATGATTTCTCTTGCCTCATGCCCAATTGTTTCATCTTTCTCTTCTTTTAAGGCTTAGCTCTTGTGATTCCACGAAGCATTCCTTGATGCCCCAAACAGAAAGTGATCAAATTTTCCTATGGTCTTCTATCTGGATTTCTCCTTTGGCCCCTTCAATTCCATTCAGTTCAGGAGACTGTAACCCCTTTACAGCAGGGACTATCTAGTTTCTGTTTTTGTATCTGAATCTGGGGGCATACAGCAGACTTTTAATAAATGCTTGTGGGATTTTATTAATTTAACAGACATTTATTAAATGCCTATCGTGTGCAAAAGCCTCTTTCTTACCCTATTCTGTATCAAGTCCATATGTATACTTGTTATGTCTCAATTCTACCACCACCCCAACTTCACCTTTCCAGAGACTATAAGCTGCTTGAAGATGGGATGGTGGTGAAGAATAATATACACAGAAAAGTGTAATACAAAGTAGATGGTGAAGGATCATCCCATGAAGCTTCATTGTTTAACTTTCAGACAACTAGAGAAATGTTTGGGGGTCATTGCTCAAAGCAGAGGCCCTGGCATTTTAAATGATTAATTAGCTCCCTTTTAAAAATCTGGACATAGTCTCCACAACATCTGCTGAACATTCATTGGAAGCTCCTCTTTTTATATTCAGATCTGATGCTCAGTCATCCACCTTGTTCAGAACCACCTGTTCCTTTGCAATGATCTCCAAATTGGCTTTTGACTTCAAATCTTATTAGCAAAGGTCAGTCAATTCTCATTTAATTCATTCCCTCATCCCCTCATATCCCCTGATCTTCTAGCACTTCACACTCCTGTGCATTTCCCCTATTTTGATTTGTATGATATTAATCTGTGCACATATCTTATACAGCTTAAACTATAAACTGAGCAAGAATACGGATTGTTTTATTTACTGTTTCCTCCAGTATAGCATTGGTTCACAGAAGGGGTATAATAAAGATTGTGGACTTTAATTGAATCCCTAGAGAACAAGCAAAAAACTCGAGCATTCTTAGTAATAAATAATAATGCATTGAGCATTCATTGAAATGAAGCAATAAAGAATGAAAAAGAATAAACTCCCCGTGATGTCCACCTCCTATGCCCCACCATGGTGTAGAGAAGGACCCAAGGTTTTCTGAGGCTGGGCCAGTGGCTCCCCAAACTTGTCCACATTCTATAAGATGGACAGAAAGGCTTTAACAATAAGCCCAGTGACAGGGACAACTTAGCCTCAGTGCAGAAGGACATGTGACCAGAGAGGTAAACCATTACCTGGCAAATCAGTTTGACCTCCTGAGTTGAAAGAAGACTACCTGCAAAGTTATAGTGGGGCTGGTAATCTTCCACAGAGGAAAGAGTGTCCACTCTACAAAATCTTGGAACTTTAAAACAACATCATTGGTGTCCACTGTTTCAAGTCATAACTTAATATTTCAGTTTAGTTCCTCTGCTTATTTAGTCTGGTTGGCTAGGAAGGGTATATTCAAAGCTTAGATTTTATAGAGTCATGAGTTCAAGTATGGGAGCCTGAAAGCAGTTATTTAGTTATATCAGACTATTCTTAGAGAGTGTGAGGATAATATTAGAAAATAAGTATTGTTTTATTAGTTTAGGGATAAAAAGTAGAGTGCTGGCTTGAGAAAGAATTGGAGTTTGAAGCAGAACTGAGAGAGCATGTTGATTTCAAATGCTGACATGTGTCAATTACTCTCTCTGGCAGTTGGCAGAGACAGTCTCAGAGACTCTCTTCCAGGCTAGTGGAGGTAATATTTTGGCGCTCTCTCTCTCTGTGTCTGAGGGAAAGATCTAAAGGAGCTCAGTGTTTTCCTTTCCCAACTTGGGAAACACTATTGATTATCTATTGTGATTTTTATAGATTGATTTATCTCTGAGAAGACCAAAGAAAAACCTGGTCTTTGGTTTGGACTCTGAGTCTGTTAAGGCTCAGAGTCCTAACTTAATTCTTGTTGAGACTCAACTAGCTAGCCTTTGCTATTTTATAATTTGAAGGTGAAGTTAAGAATTATAAGGATAATAGTGGCAGTGTTTATTTAGATAGTATAAATTTGATCTGGAATAAATATCTGGGATGAATAGTGTAGCCTGTGAAACATAGGAAAAGTGGTTTCTTGCAGAACCAGGGAATTTATTTGGGTGGATTTATAATGCCTTAGAATTAGAAATCCTTTTTTATCTTTATATATTTCAATAATTATTTTATTTTTATAATAAGAGTCTCTTTAGTGTCCTTGTACCTGGCCCTGAAGGGAATTTCACATTTGAGTTTCACTTAATCACTGAGGATACTTTTGATTAAATCTATCAAAAGTATCTGAACAGTTTTGATTACATCTATTTTTATGTACCTTGCCATTGTCATTTATTTTTATAAAAGTAGAGCAGCAAAGTGTTGAAGTGGATAAAGAACCAGCCTTGGAGTTGCAAAGACCTGGGTTCAAATCCAACCTCATACACTTACTAGCTATGTGACCCTTGCCAAGCCACTTAATCCCATTTTCCTCAGTTTCTCACTTTTAAAATGAGCTAGAGAATGAAATGACAAACCACTCCAGTATCTCTGCCAAGAAAATCCCAAAATGGGTCATAAAGAGTCAGACACAACTGACACAACTGAACAACAAAAACTCTTAGAGAGGAAACTTGGTGTAGTAGATAAAACACTTCACTTATAATCAGGATACTTGAATATAACTTTGAGTCTGGACACTTAAATATAAATCCCAGCTATGTGACTTACTGGAAAATCATTCCTCTCCCTCTTTGCTAGTTAAATTTCTACAACACCTTTAGAGCCCATCTCAAATGCTACTTCCTCTAAGAAGCCATCCTCAATCCTCATTGCTTAGAATGACTTTCCCCTTGAAACCTCATCGAACAATTTGATGGCATCTCTCCACTTACTTAATATGTATATTATAGTTGCTTGTGTATTGACTTGGTTATAATAATGTTCATATTGAGAGAGTGCCTTAAAACACTTCGCTCACAGTGACCATTAGGTAGAACAAGAATTAATCTCCATTTTGCAAATGAAGGAAAACTTCAGAGAAGTTATGAAACTTACTCATGATCGGAGCTAGTAAAGGTCAAAACTGGAATTCTTTCTGAGAGACTTTAAATTTCATGAGGGTAGTGTCTCTATCTTGTCTCTCCTGGGACTTACAGAAGCAGTCCTGAAGGCATGGAATAAGGGAGACCTCAGTTCAAATCTGGCCTTAGACATTTACTAGCTATGTGACCCTGAGAAAGTCACTTAACCCTGTTTGCCTCAGTTTCCTGATCTGTAAAATAAACTAGAGAAAAAATGGCAAAACACTCCAGTAGCTTTGCCAAGAAAACCCCAAATGGGCTCACAAAGAGTCAGAAATGACTGAAAAACAACTGAACAACAACAGCACCTACCTCATAGGACTGTTGGAAGAGCCCAGTGCATAGTAGGTGCCATGTAAGTATGTATTCCCTTTACTTCACTTCATGCTTAGCAAACAGTAACTCCTTGGTAATTGTTTGTTGTATTAAACTGAATACCCTCACTCTGACCTTCTTCATTTTTTTTCTCATCTGTCAAACTGGCATCATATCACTTGGACTAATTCCCTCTGAGAGGCAATGCCAAGATCAAATGAGCTAACTCTTCCTCCCTATTGGAGGTATATAATGTAATGGTGAAGTACAATGTAAGTTATTATAAAGAATACTGCTTTGACCAGTCCCTATGAGGAAACTAAAGATTACAGAGTAGAAACAATATCTGACTTGAAGACATAAAACCTGAGTTCAAATTCTAGTGCTACTATTACATGTGTAAACTCCAGTGAGTTACCTTCTCTGAGCCTCAGTTTTGCTCTCTAAAAAATGAGAGGGGTAGACTAAATAACATCAGAAATTTCTCCTGTGACATATAATATCATTTCTAGGATTTGAATCCAAATCCTGAGTCTCAAAAAGTCACAGAATGTTGGCTGAGATCAGCTAGGCCATCCAAATTGTTTTACAAATGAAGAAATTGAGGCCCAGAGAGAGAAAAATATTTGAGCAAAGTCAAAGAGCTACTGTCAAAGTAAAGATTTACAGCTGCGTTCTTTGGCTTTGAGTTTAATTTCTTTCTGTTACTCTATACTGTTTTTCTTTGTTGAAAGGGAGCATAGTTATCCTTCCTGATGCCAAACTCAAGTAACAAGGTATCCCTCAAGAGAGGGAAAGGGGAGGGGAAAGGAGAGAAAGAAAGAAGAGGAGGAGGAGGAGGAGGAGAAGGAAGGGGAGGAGGAGGAGGAAAAGGAGGAGGAGGAGGAAATAAAATAGGGAAGAGGGCAGGAAAGAAGGGGAGGAGAGGAGAGAGGAAGAATTCAAATGAGACAGATTCTGGCTTTTGAATGCATAACTTTGTATAATATGAATGTCTCCTCTTGGCTGCCAAATTTCAAGGACTAAACTGAAAACCACAGGTAACATGGGGAGATAGACTTGTTCCCTTGCAATCAACAATTAGATTTTAGTCTGGCAGCCCAAGCTCAGCCAAGTTCACCATCTGTTTCATATGCCAGATAGGCCTTGCAACTAAATAAACTCTAGACTCCAAGATGAACCCTGGGTGGGATGGTGATACACTAGTGTCTTGTTCAATTTGTATCTGCTTTTCTTTCCTGAATTGTCTATATTTCAAACCTCTCCTTGGCTTGACTGTCTCTGAACAAAGTCTTCCTCTTTGATTTTACAAAGCACCCTCTCATTTCACAAGCAGACCAGCAAAAACAACTTACCCTGCAAAGACAAATGCTCTGCACTTTAAAAATGGGAATCCAAATGCTGTCTTCTCTGCCTTTGACTTTACAAAGAGTTGCCATTTTAAAGAATTAACAAATAGTAACAGCTAGTATTAAATAGCACTTTACAGATATCTCATTTTGTCTTCACAGCCACGCTTGGTGCTATTAGCATTCCCATTTTGCAGATGAAGAAACTGAGGTGAAGTGTTTTTTTCCAGAGTTACACAACTAGTAGGGGGTCTATAGCTAGATTTGAACTCTGGTCTTCCTAACTCCAGGTCTAGAACCCTACCCACTGTACCACCTCTTGAATTATTTATCAGCAGAGTAGTAAGGGATCTCAAAAAAGAGAATGTCAAATCTGTAAAGATCTTGAAACAGTGACTAGCAGAGCTGGAAGGGCTTTTAAATGTCATAGAATCATAGGATCACAGATTTGAGCTGGACTTTGCACACCATTTAGACCAACCAACCCCCTCATTTTGTAAATGAGCATACTTCAGTTAGAGAAGCTAAATGATTTGCTCGAGGTTACACAAAGAACCTGGAATGGCAAAGGTAGATTTTGAGCCAATTTATCTATTCCACACACCCTCCCCTTGTTTTATAGTCCAAGAAACTGAACCCAGAGAATTATTTTCCCAAGCTCACACAGCTGGTGCAGAGCTAGAATTTCAACCCACATCTCCTTAACATCCAAGTTCAATGTTCTTTTTGCATCCTTGTGGGCTTTAATCAAAGTCAAGAAAGTAGGACCTGGAAGTAGGGTGGTTTTCATTTTGAGAATAGGGAGATTTTCAAAGGAGAAAGTAAAGCCTTATCAAAGCAGAAATAGCTCTAAATAAGTATTAAGGCCCACTTGAATGGTTCCTATATAGATTACCCATATTTTAAAATGTATCAACAAATTGAAAAGTAAACATTTTTGAAAAGAGTGATAAGTACCTATCAGTTGAGGAACTTGTTCTAATAAATAAACTTAAATTTTTTTCTGAGCTCCAAAGGAAGAGATCAAAGCTGGAACAATTCCTATCAAGCAGAAAATGATCTTAGGTCAAACCTCTGAAGCTAAGGAGAAGGGAGGACCTCTGTCTAGAAGGAAATATATAGGTATTTCCTGAGCTGCCTGGCACTTCCTTAGCACTCCATCTTCCACTCAATGTAAGTGGAGAACAGAAGATGCATATGAGAAAATGTTTACGTAGAAACAAGACTTGGCAGCAAACTGGACGGGTGGAATAAATACAAGTAAGGAGTTGAGGATGATACTGAGGTTGGGAGTTGGGGTGACCAGGAGAATAGCAGTGCCTCTAACAGTACCAGGAAAATTGGAAAGCGAGAATAGTTTGGGGTGGGGAGAAGATAATGGGTCCTATTTTAGACCTGTTAAGTTTAAGATGTCTATGAGGCATTCAATTTGTGATGTTTAAAAGGTAGTTGGTGATTCAGAATTTCAGTTCAGAAGAAAGATTAGAGGATAAGCAGGTCATAGGCATGTGATAATAATAATACAGGTATCCCTTCCATATCATAGCTCAGAGATGCATAAAATATATGTCTAGTATTGTAGAATATCAACTCCTAAATGCATGTAAGGGATTTTGAACAATAGAATTAAGGTAGCATTCACATAAGAGAAAGAAGCCAATGTTAGAGATATTATGGCAGCCTAAGACTTTGCAACTCATTGAATATTGGAGTAAATGGGAAGAAGAAAGAATCAGAAACAGCCCTGAGTCTGTAAATATAGGTGAGTGAAAAGGTGGTGGTAACTTTAGCAGAAAAAAAAAGTTGGGAATTTTGGAGAAGGGAAGTATTTAGGTTATGGAAGATTAAGATTTAGCTTAGACATGATATCCATTAGAAATCTTGGTAGAAATATCCAGCAGATCTGGGATTGCATTCCTGGAAAGACATTTGAGCTGGGTATATAATTTGGGGGAATCATCTGCCTTGAGAAAATTGTACCCTCAGAATTAATATCTAGAGAGAGAATGAGAGAGAGAGAGAGTGAAAGAGAATATGAACAGGCTGCTCCTGGAAGAGATAAGAAGTTATAGAATCAAGGGCAGAAGGAGAGAATTTGACCATGACAAAGAGAAGGGCCACCTCTACCTGAAAATCAGAGCACAGAAGGAAATAATGAGGGACACGACAAATGGGGTTTTGAGGAACAGTATGGAGATGAGGAGTTACCTGTGAATGACCTTGGCACTATCAGCAAAGTAGGAATAAGACTCTCCAGTGAAATAGAACAAGCAAGGGATCAGACAAAGGGGTTGAGGATATAAGGTAATATTTAGAGAAGAATCTTGGGGATTGTTATAAAGTCAATCAGGGAAGAAAAATTAGACTCCTGTGCATGAGTGACCACCTTGTTTGAGAAAAGAGAGACAATATTATTGTACAGTGGATAAAGAAAGGGACTTGTAGTTAGGAGCCCTGAGTTTGAATTGTGACTTTGCTACTAAATGACTATATGATCTTTGAGCAAGTGACAGCTTTTCAGACTTGCTTTCTTTTCTTTTAGAAACATTCTCCATGCCCCCTTGGAGAAATTTAGTTTTTGGACAATTAACAGGACACATTTCTTCACCTCCTATTAAAATATTATCACCAAATCAGCATATCACCCCTTCCAATTTCTCAAATAAATTTACCTTTCTAGGTTTAAAAAAAATTGCAAACACTTCAGGAATGGTTGGCCTAGAAAATACAAGACTTGGGACATGATAGCTGTGTTCAATTATCTGAAAAGTATTACTCTTGTTCTGAATAACCCGAGAAAGAATTGGGAGAAATGGGGAAATTCTAGTAAGCCAAAAACATCTGCCTTCCTTTATCTTCCCCCCCATTGACCCCAGTTCTGCTCTCTGAAATCATGTAGAATAATTCTAATCCTTCTTCTACTAAACATGATAAAGCATGTAAAAGAGTTTGGTAAACTTTGGCTGGTATACAAAAATGGGGAGAGGCATAATTGTCTTATAGTGCTTAATAATTTACAAATCTCTTTCTGGTTTTTTGTTTCTTTTTGTTTTGTTTTAAGCCCGGATCACATTGTCATGGCCAGAGCCAACCCCTCTACAGATCAGCATGGAAACTTTGACCTCCATTTTTATCTAGACCAATTCGGAACTTTGTAGGCAACTCCCCTGGCTCCTGAGTGCTCATACTATTGGGCCCAGACTTGGTTCAGGTACCCAATTAGCTTTAATAATTCAGAATTCTCAAGCTGAGCTTAAAAGATTCACCCATCTCAGCCTCCCCAGGAGCAGGACTGAGCAGGTGGGTGCCATCATGCCTTGCTGCAAATCCCTTTCACATCCATCTCTTATTTATCCTCAAAATATGTGAGTGACATAACATCCAGGGTTGAGAGCAGCCAAGGCTCAACACCCAAGGGGAAGAAGCACAGAGATATGGCATGATGCCTACATGGAGGCCCAGCAGAACATAGCGTCCAAAGAGATCAGACCAAGAAAGAGCAGTGAGATGACATCACCAGAAGATACCATGTGAGGTATGAATGATCTCACTTGTGCCCTAGTCTGTGTGGGCCCTTCACATGGTTCCTAAGTGTATACCTCCCTGCATTATCCCAATGCAGGTCAATGCTTCTCACTGATAGGTTATGTATTTGTGAGAAAGTGTACCCCAGCTTCTTGGGGGAAATGCTCGACTTGTGATAGAGACATGAAGAGAGAGAGGTTTTGTGTCAATGTCAATCAAGATGTCAATCAAGAGAAGATTCCAATGGAATGTTCCCAGGAGAGGAAGTTGGGGGCTTTTGCTGGTCACACTGAGAGGAAAAACTTGGCTTTTGGACTTGGTCTCTGACTGGAAGTCACTCTCTTTCCCAGGAGGTTTGAAGCTGGCTGACTTTTTTTTTTTTTGGAGACTGAGTCTCTGTCTCTCTGGCTCTGAGCAGTGGAAGCTGACCAAGGGAGAAGCTTTTGAATTGGTGATCTATTTGAGAGTTGAGCTGGCCAGTAGAAAAGGAGAGATTTTGAACTTTATTTCTTTCTGGGGTTAAGCTGAGAGACCTGGCTGATTTGTGAAGAAGAAAGAATATTTTGAACTGCTGTTGTCCTCTATCTCCCTAACTGTCTCAGAGTCACAGTTTGTGACTGGAATACTTCCTCAGACCTTCCTAAAATTATCACTTTAGATTAGGGAAATCCTCATCCCTCTTACCTCAGTTTCCCATCCTGTTATCCCAATAAACCCCTTGACTGAGAAAGCAACTGGAATACCTTTATAGTTTACTCAGGAGGGAGGAAAGAAGCAAAGGCTTCAAGAAGATTTGGGAGGTGAGGGAGGCAAAAGGGAAAGGTTGGTTAAGGGAGGGAGTGAGGGAGGAAGGAGATTAGGAAATACATTGATCCATCAGCAACCAGTAGGAATCAGTAGGCAGACCCCAGTGTAAATAAACCCTAGGGCATTCCTTTATAAGTAGTTCTCCTGTGTACCGGCATCCCTGTGTGGTGGCATCCCCCAGCATTTCTCATTTCTACCTCCATTATCAATAAGTAGGTTTAGATTCCTGTAGCAGTCCTCTCTAGTCAAAAGCCAGAAAACAGTTTACCACTTCCTTTTCAATAAGTAATAGTTTTCTATCAGTTTACTTATTTTATTACATACTGCTGCTTTTATTGGCTATTCTCTCTCGTGACTGATTTTGCTTTAATACACACACACACACACACACAGAAAACATATGAGGGAGACCTATGAGGACAGAGCTGGGGATGTAGAACCAGAAGAGACCTTAGGGATCACCTTAAGGATATAACTCCCTCATTGCAGAAATGAAGAAACTGAGGCACAGAAAGAAGTAACTTGCTCAAAGCCACATTGTTCTTTAGAGTAGTTCCCAAATCCATCATGCTTCCTGCAGCACTGCATCTGATTGCCACTGCCCATAATAATGTCACACATGCAAATTGGGAGGAAAATAAGTAAGAAATTGTCTGCAATTTAACAACTGGATGGTTGAATGAATCTAGTCATTCCTACCAAATAACCTACTGGAACTCTAACATTGCCTCTCCCCACATGGCCAGTCCCTGAAAACCAGTATCTGTGGCATGACTAGAGGCCGGAGATTCAAATAAGATCACCAAACCAATTCCTGACTTCCCTATAAAATCTCATAAAAGACAAGAGGAAACTCATTACTGATCAACAGATGAGACCAAAGGCTAGAAGTGAGAGTTTCCACATGTGCTCTCTGAACACTCCCAAAGAAGAGACGGGCCTCTTGGTGAGGGACAGAGCATTTCACTCAGGGCAAGGACACTTGGAAAGAAAGAGTGACTTTATTCAGAAAAATCATGGTTTCATTTTCTAAAGCACTTTCAGATTTACCAAGTGCTTTTCTCACAACTGACTCAATGAGGTCAGTAGGTGGCTTAAGGATTTTTATCCCCATTTTACAAACTGAGAAACCAGGGCACTAGGCAGAAAAAGGTTTTGCTCCTGGTCCCACTAAGTGTTAGTAGCAAGACTAGAACCCAGGTTTCTTGTCTCCAACTCCAGTGTGCTTTCCTCTACATGGAATTATGAGCTTTATTTTCAGGAACACATTGGTAATATATTCCTGCCCTTTATTTAGAATAAATTTTTCAGCTGGTCCCTTTGATGAGATCTCACATTCCTGATTTAAGATTAGAGCACAGTTTCATTTCTAAAGCACAAATGTATGTTGAAAGAGGAGAGATGTGTCACCAACAGAAATGAAGGCAGCCCTTTAACTAGGCCTTTGTTATTACAGATAATTAAATGCTGAAGAAAGCCCCCAAAAGATTAAAAATCCTGTGGCTCCAAGGGCTGACAGCCATCGAGGCCAGGCATCCTGCAGGAGCCAGCAAAAAGTAACTCTGTTCTGAAGGAAGGAACCAACCTCACTGAACATTGGAAGCTCCCAGGCCTTAGTCCCTGGTTATATCTGCTAGGAAGTTTGTTTGTTTGTTTGTTTTTTCAGAGTTTAGAACACATTTTAAAAAAAGATAAGAAAAACTTCCAGCCTGATCATTTTGAAGTTAGAACAATAGGAGGACCAGAGAGTCTAGATGATTTTATAAAGGAGATGGAATCTATTTAGAAATCTTCCTATTCCTTTTCAAGGATCACAAAAGGTTAAAGCTGGCAGGGTCCTTGAAGATCATCTAATTCTTTTGATTTACAAAGGAGGAAACTGAGGCTTACAAAAAAGGAAGCAACTTGCCCAAGGTTACACCAGTGATAAATTATAGAGCCTGGATTTGAACTGGATTTTTCCAAATCCAGATGATGAGTTAATTACTTTTCATTGGAATTTCTCTAAGTAGGAAGAGCACTGATCCTGGGATCTGGAAACCAGTGTTCAAATCCCATCTCTCTCACTTATAAGTTGTATGACCTTACATAACTCACTTAACTCTCCTAAACTTTAGTTTTCTCATTCTAAAACTATGAAAGTTGACTTTTCAGATCATCTCTTCCTCTCTGTAAGATTTTATGATTAATAGAATGGTTATTGTAAGGAACCTTGGGGGCTAACTACCCAAACATTGCCAAATACAACACCTCCAAGTGGTCACTGAGGGTCAATTTGGAGACTCCTGTTGGTCAATAATGTACTATATTATTGGGGACAGCTGAGTAGCTCAGTGGATTGAAAGTCAGACCCAGAGATGGGAGGTCCTGGGTTCAAATTTGGCCTCAGACACTTTCCAGTTATGTGACCCTGGGCAAGTCACTTGACCCCCATTGCCTAGCCCTTACCACTCTTCTGCCTTGGAATCAATTCCAAGATGGAAAGTAAGGGTTTTTTTTTTAAATACACTTTGTTTCAATTCAGCTCATTTCATTTCAGGAAAGTCCTAATGTTAGGAAGCTTTTTCTTATATTGAGGCAAATTCTTGTATTGAGGCAAAATGTTCCTCCCTGTTACTTAACCCACTGCCCTTAGTTCTGTTCTCTAGGACCATGTAGAATTTGTCTAATTCCCTTTCTCTATTATAACCTCTTATGTATTTGAAGAGATCTACAATATCCCCTCAAATCCTTCTCTGGGCTAAACATCCCAAGTCTTCCAAATAGTTTCAATGTTCTATAAAAAATCATCTAAACTCTCTGGTCCTTTCTTTGTCTTAAATGCAAAATGTTCAGCCTAGGAGGTTTTCTTGTCTTTTTTTTTTTAACATGTCCTAAACCTTGAAAAAAAAAAGAATTTTCCAGGAAACATATTTAGAAACTAAGGTCTGGGAACCCCCCATTTTCACTGAGATTGGCTCACTCCAGAACTAGAGCTACTTAATGTCTGATTCTCTTATGTTCTGATCTTGACTCCTTTCACCATGTGGGGGCCTCCTCTTCAGGACAAGCCCCAGTTTTATTGATATTCTTTCCAAGAAGCAATGTCCAGCACTCAACATCATATTTCAAATGGTGGCTGGCCAGAGGAGAGAAGCAAAGGTATGTCCCTAAAAAGCACGTCCTAGACACTATATTTCTTCTGGCAGAACCACCTCCACCTTGTCTCCCAGAAATTAGAAATATTCTCCAGGGAAATCTAGACTTCTGGAACTAACGCTTCTTGAATTTTCATCTTTCTCACTGGACCAACATTTGTAGCTGGGCCTCAGAGAAGGAGTATCCTTTACACAGATATTATATGAGATCTTTTTAAATCCCATCTAAAGATATTTGAGACAGATTCAAAGTGATCATCTAGATTTATTATGGCAATGCCCTCTCTGTCCTGATTTGGCATTTCGATTATAGAAGTACTTTTTAAAAATCAATAGCCCTCCAAGAAGCACTAGTTGAACCTACTATGTTACATTAAAAAATAAGTGATGATTAGAAGGCATTTTACTAGACAGTGGTTCCAAAAATAAAATAAAAGATACCCTACCTGGGGGAAAATGGTAATAGTTGACAGCATGTTTAGGACTGTAGGATTTAAAGTCAGTTGACACTTAAGAGATATAGTCTGATGACCTAATTTTACAGATGAGGAAACTGAAGTCTAGAGAGACAGAGTAATGTGTCCAAGGTTACACATTTGACAAGTATACGTGTTGTGGAAGATCAATACTCAAGTAAAAAAAGGTGGAATAGGGAGCAGGGAAGGCACAGGGAAAGTCTCTTATATTTCTTCATGATTAGGTATTTTTATATCCATTGTATCATTTGTTCACTCCAATAAACCTGAAAAGCATGTAATGCAAGTATCATTATTCTCATTTTTTTACAGATGAGGAAGCTCATATTCAGGGAGGGGAAGTGACTTGCCCAAGATCACACAGTTTATAAACTATTGACCTGGGCCTTGAACCTGGCTCTTCTGGCTCCAAGTCCTGTGCTATTTCTCTGCCAGGACAAACAGTAAGGAAATCTTGGCTGCACATCTCAGATCTGATAGGGCCTTAAATTTCCCCTTTACAAGGTATGGTTTTCATTCTTAACTGATAAAAACACGGTAGCTATTAAGAAGGGTTTTGATGCAACCAAACTACTTTGTGAAACATATAGAATTAATATGTATAAGATTATGTTATATATATATAAATACATGTGTATATATATATATATATGTATATTTATAAATACAGCTTTCCCTAATAAAAGGAGAGAGACAGAGAAAGGGAGAGAATGAGAGAGTATCAGTCTAAAATCTACCTCTGGTGCCTCACTAGTGTGGTGACCTTGGGTTCTTAAAGACCATGCTAAATGGAGAACAGGCAGGTCCTACCAAGCTAAAGGAACTTCAGACAAGGGTCTAATGATGGACTATGTCTAATCTTCAGGGGGCCAGTCTAGCTAAGTGCCAAGGGATTCATTCCCAGAAAGTTGGCCTCCAGGGAATTCATTTTCTTTTTCAGTCATACAAACTCCTGAAACTACCTACACATATATTATATGTGTCCTCCCCAAAGCCCTGGGGAACAGAGATTTTCAAAACCTTTAAAGGTCTTCTAATCTGACACTCTACAATGATTCCAACAAGTAGTCCTCCATCATCTGTTTGGAGTTATCCCGTGATGAGGAAATCATCACCGTACTGGTGGAAGAAATACTCAGACCTTGATTTATCTCAGTAGTTAGAATCTGAGACTCCTCAGGAATAATCCAATGAGAGACTTAATATGAACAGCCTAGAGAAATGCACCATCAAGATATATAGGGGTCTTCCCCTCCCTCTCAATTTCTAAAGATATTTCATGGTGACTTTAGCCTGAAGATGAGCTGGGAAGGTCTTATAGTTCCTTCTCCCTATTCTTAGAAGGATCCAAGAATTAAAGTAGATGTATCCCAAGGGCTTTCACAGCTCTCCAAATAAGGTCTGGAGCAATGAATGAGTTTGCATTTTCCAGTGCTTGATCAAAGCATTGGAGCAAAGGAGTAGAACTCTAGCAGCGCTCAGGTTTGCTGTATAGCAACACGTTCTTCTCCTATTCCCAGTAATCACATCTCAGAGATGGAAAGGCATTAGATTAGAAGGCATCTAGTCCAGATCCCTCCATAGCTTTCAAATAAGGGTGGTTGCCCAGCCTCTGCTTGAAGACCCCCAAAGATATTGAGCACACCATCTTCAGCTCTATGACATCCTACATTTTTTAACAACTGTTAGGGAATGTTAGGGAATTCCTCCTTATACTGATCCAAAATCTGAATATCTAAGGAGTTGAATTTTGCTCTCAGAACTATAACATGGTCTGATGGAGTTAGTGTTGGATGTGCATTCAGAAGATGAGTGTGGATCCCATCTCTACTCCTTACTCTTTGTGTGACCTTAAAGAAGTGACTTTATCTCTCTAAATTTAAGAGGAGAAATTAAATGATATTTAACATCCCACATAGTTCTAAATGCGACCCTATGATCCTAAGTTTGAATAGTTTGACAGTGGAGAAAGGACCAGGATTGGTTTAAATGACATGAGTTCAAATCCTTTCTCTGCCACATACTCACTTTTTTGCCCATAGGCAATCCATGCTATCACAGAGTCCCAGGTAATTTTCTAAGACTATATATTACAAATAAATCACTGGTGTGGCTCAATGGAGGAAGTCTCCGTAGTAAGGAGTTCCACACACAGATGAAATCACAGGTCTGAATGAAATAGAAAGAGAAAGAGACAGAGAGATGTTTGATCTACTTCATCTTCCATATCACAATTTTTAGATATTTAATTAATGTGATGATGATCTCCAGAATCAACATCCCCAGGCCACTTATCTATTCTTCAGAAAACATAGTTTCTAATCTCATCATTCTGATTGCAATGCAACTTACTGATATCCTTCCTAAAATGTGGCATCTAGAACCAAGTAGAGTAATCCAGTTATGGTCTGACCAAGGGAGAAGATTGTTGGACTTTCACTTTCACTTAGACTCTAGGCCTAAAACTGTTCACTTTTCCTTGATCGCTGACTAATAATGTAGCTGTGCTTATATTTGCTTACTAGTTCATATTGTGTGTTAGCTCATATTCAGTTGCTTGCAACTCACTAAAACCCTCCTCTCTTTTTCACATGCCCCATCATCTATCTATCTGTGTTTGTTCCCATGTGGTTGTTTTTTAACCAAAGTACAAGACTAACTTTATTGAAAACACTTCAGAAACTTTGATTTTGAAATCTTTCATTCCTTTCCACTTCCCCTCAAAGTGTATGTATGTGCATATTTTTTTTTAATAACATGATGTCCTGGGTCCCTCGCAGGCTCCTGGGAGTACTGAAAAGATTCAATAAGGCCATTATTTATGCCTTGGAGGTGGGAACAGCAAGCTATCCATCGCCACCAAGGTTCCAACTGCAGAGGATTTTGTATTTAATTATAGATTTATATCTCATCTGTTTTCCAAATAACCCAAAAGATTTTGATTCCCTAAATTGATCCTTAGGCTGTCATCCTTGGCCTTTGGCACAGACAATGTCACAAGTAGTGGCCTTGCAGACTCAGAACACTGAAAAAGGACAGGAATGGTAAATGCATCAAACAGACCCAGATTTTGTTGTGTCACCTCTAGGCATGTGCAGATGTCATCAAGACCCCTCTCAAATGCCTGAATACCAAAGCACATGCAATTAAAGCAGTGGGTACAACCAGGTCAGCAAAAAAAAATTTTAAAGTGAGGGCAAAGGTTGTTAGTGTATATAAGATTATAGGTTTTAGATTAGAAAGGTTCAAATTCTTGCTCTGTTGCTTTGGCCATGTATGGCAAGTCATTTTGTCTCTCTGAGTCTCAGTTTCCTCAACAAAAAGAAATGGAGAAAATAGATGATCATCCCTAAAGACCTTCCAAACTGTAAAAGCTTATGATCTGCCTGCCGGCTCAAGTTACCAACAGCCTGTTAAACCATGTTGTAGAGAAGCTTCCCCTTCCCCTTCCCTCCTTCAAAAAGAGTCTGGAAGAAATATTCCATTTACATTCCTTTTGAACTGATCACTTCTTGAAACTCTCTTATACTAGCTCAGGATCAAAAAGACCCTATCCTAGAACCCTTGAATTTTGGAATTAGAAAAGACTTCTAAGATAACCAACCATTTTTGGATACATGAGATCACCAAGTGGAAAGGGGATGAGTCTTGTTCTGTTTGGTCCAGAGGGCAGAGCTAAGACCATAGAAGTGAGTTAGAGAGAGAGGCAGATAGCTTTTCAACATAAGGAAGGACTTCCTAACAATGAACTGCCTCATTAGGTAGTGAGCTCTCCATCACTGACTAGAACTAGTGTTCAAGCCAGAGGCATTCTAGAAAAGGCTCCTACATCAGAAAGGTGATTGGCCTGGATGACTCCCTCGGTCTTTTCCAACATGATAGTCTGTGACATTGAATCATGCAGACTAACCTCCCACAAAACATAGGAGTATCCACTTCAGAATCCTTGACAAATGCATAAGCACAATTTCTTTCTTTGTGGCCTGGGTCACATTCATGACATCTTCCTAGGCTTCTGTGGGTATCTCCCTCTAGCTCCAGAAATCCTGATCTGAAAAGGCAGAAAAGCTTCACCTTCCACTTAAAGAAAAAATGAAGGAAACATGCACTGTCACATCTGAAACCACAAATGAGGACCGGTAACACTGACAGCCAGGATCGTTCTCCTATAAGCACACACATATGCATAAAAATACACACACACACACACACACACACACACACACACACACACACACACACACACACATGAGTTCACCCAGAAGCAGAATTAAAGGATTGTTATGGCAATGAAATCTTCAAGGCAGCAGTCCAGCAATCAGCCTAATTTTCTTTTATTGCTGAAAGCTCCTTAAGGTCTCAGGCTCAGAAAAGGAACCTCATGCTGGTATGGTGACGGGATCAGTCAGTAGGCTCGATTCATTAGTGTCTCCATTTAATAAGTTCATTCCATGCACACTCAAAGCCACCTCTGTGAAATGGATCTGATAATATCCATGGAACATGAGTCTGCCCTTGGATCCTAGATTCCAATCCAATCCTTGGATCCCAGTCTCCAATGCCAAATGCTCTTTTGAGGAAGGCATTTCAGATACACTCAAATGACCAGAATATTGGGAGAGGGGTTGGGGAAGGATATTGGCCAAATGGAAATGGACAAGATGGTTGGAAAAGAGAAAATTTTATTTCCAAACTAAGAAGGTATTACAAACAGTGGATGATTAAAAAAGAATAAAAATAGCATCAAAATGTCACCTGATAATAAAGTTACAGAATAAAATATGTACACATTAAGCTACTTTAATCCCAAACCAAAGCGTGGAGAGAAGGTAGCAATACACCTGAAAGGGTACAAAACAAAAAGTGATCATGGTTCCCAATGGGAGATGTCTGGTGATGTGTACAGGGCACTTAACTAATACCTTTCACTGGTGCATCTGAAATCTCATAGCTAAAATAATTAAAATGATGCAAAGAAATTCACACTCCATGCAGTTTGTCATCAAGAAAATTCTCTGCAGAATGGCAGAGTTGAGCTAGAAGATGAAAAGATTGGAAGGATCAAGGCCCTGATCTTTCTTCTCTGATGCTGTTGCTAAGCTCCCAAAGTTCTGGGATTCTTAGTCAAGGGCTTCTCCTTGCCATGAGAAAGTATCTCCCAGCCATCTCCATTCTGAATATGATGCCCTGTATCCTAACAGCCATTCTTCCCAACCCAAAGTCATAAGATGAGGGTCCATTTGGACCTTCAGCTATACCTCATGTTCTATAGCTGAGTAAAATAATTCATTTGGACCCTGTGGTCCTCTTACCACCCGCCAAAACACACTTCCCGTCATTTCCTTCCAAGAAACTTTCAAACAACCAAAAGTTAAGACATCCACAGAGACCAGCCTCCTGGTTGCAGAGAACCAGGTTCTAGACTCAGACTCAGACCACTCCCAAGAGTTCTTTTTTTCTAATATATCTATTCTCCTGAGGAAGATGGGCTGATAATCTACTGTACTACAAGCAACAAAAAGTAACTCCCCCATCCCAAATCCCACTGATAAAGATCACTAGGTTCAAAAACTGAATAAGTCTTATTGTCACTCATTTTGATCACTATGTAAGAATCAAAGTACAAAACTAATGTGCTTCAGCATTTACCATAATATTTCTGGAAACTGCCAGGCTGATTCTGGAGGCATCAGAAGGCATACAAGGTACTATAGAAAATCCTGAGATTAGGGCTACCCAAAGGATGCTCTATCTCTTCCTCAGACATCACTATGTTGGCAACTACTGCTCATGCCATCATGGAGGCAAAGTGGCATTAATATAAAGAGAAAAGAAGATAATAGGACCACGTACTCTTGGGAGCTCCTCACCACTGATATAAGGGGTTACTATTTTAGCATAAAATATAAGGGTAGCACCAGGAAATTAGAACCCTTTATTAACAAGTCTCCCAACTCCATCCTCCTATGAGCCTCTCAAGTGCTCTCTTGGAGAGATCAACCTCTCAGGAAGCCATGCCCAGATGTCATTTTTATGTGAATATCAAAGTAACCTCCTGAGTGATGTTTTGACCAGATATCACCTGATCACAAATCTTCCAGCAGATTACCTTATAGCATGAACATTAAGGAAACCATAAATTCTGCTTATGAGGTTGAGAGAAGTAAATGAGAAAGGAGATTTTGGCAAAACTTCCCTGATTCCTTAGAATTTTACCACTTCCCATGATGGCATTGAGGCATCCAGGGGTATTTCTAAGCTAATTTATACAAAAAGTACAGATAGGATGCTTGCCTCCAAAGGGACCACTGTCCACTACCACTTCTGCATGCTTAACTGAAATCAGTTGCATTGCTTTAACTTCAGCCTTTCAAGAAATCCTATGGAGCCCGGTATTCTCAAAAAAACTCTAAAAAAGAACTATGTGTTTCAGAGTTCTGGGAAATATTGGATAGTTGCAATGGAGAGAAGTAAAAATCTCTTAATGATTTTTTAAAATTTCCATTTTAGGTTTACAATTCAAGAATTGAGGTCTAAGATCTATTATCTGATCAATTATCTGTGGTGTGGTTTAAAAAAGAATCATTGGACTGAATTTTAGGGAAGACTTGGGTTTTAGTCCTGTGTGGCTTCCACTCATGCACTGTGTGTGCTTGGCTATAAGAGACTTTCCTAGTTAAAACCTCAAGTTCCTTAGCCTTAAAATTTGAGAACTGGACTGGACGCTTAGGTCCTTTCCCAGTGTTGTAGATCGTAAGGCCACTTTCTGGTTCAAATTAGTCTAAGACAAACCCATCTCATGTTAACAGAAAATGGTGCTGAGGCAGCTAAGTAGCTCAGCAGATAGAGAGCCAGGCCCAGAGATCCTGGGTTCAATTGGCCTTGGACACCACCTAGCTGGGATCCTGGGCAAGTCATATCACCCCAATTGCCTAAAATTTACCACTCTTTTGCCTTGGAACCAATATTTGCTATTGATTTTAAGATAGAAGGTAAGGGTTTTAAAAAAATAAGTGGTGCTAAGTTACAGTTAGAACATAGAGGGGATATAAATGGCATCACCTATCTCTTAACTCACTGCTTAAGGATGCAGAGCTCTGTTTCCAGAATCACAAGGCAAAGAAGTAAAGTACATGCAAAACACGAGAGGTGCAAAGACCAAGAAAAGCCAAAAATCCTAGGAAGTCTTATCTCTCAGTCACCCTCAGTCTAGGGTCTCCACTATTCTTGCCCCAATCCACAGATGGCAATTCTTGTCCTTTATTGATTGAATATCCTGGCTTAAAAAAAAAGTGTAGCATAATTGGGGGAGGGGGGAATAAAGATAAAAAAGGCACTGGGTTTGGACACAAAAGTCCTGGGTTTAAGTCTCTCAGCTCTACCATTTACTAGCTATGTGACCTTCACAAGTCACTTGATCTCTTCCTACCTCAGTTTTCTCATCTGTACAATGGGGATAACTCTTGAACTCCCTGCTTCACAGCATCCTTACAAGGGACACATTTTACAAATCATCAAGCATTATAGTAAATGTAAGCTATTGATGTGAATATCTTGGAGGACCAAGTCACTTCAGTCTTTTCTATTCTGAAAATTCTCACCAAGAGGCAGCACCAGGAAATGGAATAATAAATTTGGAGTCAAAAGACCTGGGTTTGAATCCTGGCTCTGCCTGTGAAACCTTGGGTAGGTCCATTATTTGCCCTGGGCCTCAGTTTCCCCGTAAGACAAGGAGACTAGATGGCCCCTAATGATCCTTCTAGGTCAAAAATTCCTTGATCTTTGGATCCAATCCATATTTCTGGATAGCACTTAAATTCCTGCTCAAGTAATATATCTTCAGCTGGGGTTCTTCTTTCTAAATACAAGCTTTTCCTCCCTTCCTGAGGCTTTTTCTCATCAAAAGTATGTTAAACACTAAGGAAGTGCTCTTTCCACCCACCTGGTCTCCTCTCCTGAAGGAAAAAAACTACCTGCCTCTTCAAGGCTAAATGACCCCAAGGGTTAGTAGCCCATGGTTGAAAATTACTCCCTGTGCCTTACTTCAAGGCCTGGGTCTCTCTGGTGGGGTTTTGGTCATTTATACCTCACTTTCTAAGCTAATTTATACAAAAAGCATGGGTAGGATGCTTCTCCAATGGGACCACTGTCCATCGCTTTTTCTGCATCCTTGATAAACTGAAATCAACCACATCACTTTAACTCAGATTGAGCCTGGGTTATAACACTTCTACTCAGGGATGGGTATTTACCTTGAGTCCACCACAGACTGGACATGATGTAAAGAAAGCTCTTGGAGCCCCGGGGCGGTGACTACACATTTCACAAGGCTCAGCGGACACTCCACTAGGTGAAACCGACTCACTACTTTGGGATTCTAACACCTGTCCTGGAGGTCTGATGCCTGACCACCTGGAAAGAAAATCTGCATAAGTCTCATCACCCAAGTCTTTGGTGCCTTCTGCAAGGGAGGCAGTGGGCCCCCCCAAGTCTTGGTCAGGCTCAAGGGCAGCTCCTGCCTCTGAGAGGGGGGCTGGTGCTGCTTTGGGGTCACTGGCCTGTTGAGGGCCTGGGGCCTGGTCCTTGGGTCCTGTGGAATCTGCACCTCCATCACTGGGCTGAGTGCCCTTAGCAGCTGCTTGTAATACACTCCTTGGTGTGTCATAGAGATGTCGGAAAGAGCTGGGGACCTGATACTCCAGACCCCTGGGGGGCTCACTGGGTGGGCAGGTGCACAAACTCTGTTCCGAAGCAAAGTTCAATGGCAAGCTAAGCAGGGAGCCAAATTCATCACCGTGGCAGATGTCCAGGCTCCCGGCATAGGAAGAGAAGCTACCAGAGTAGGAAGAGTGACTCCCTGTGGCTATTCCACTGTCAGAAGAACTCTGGCGGCCGATTTCCTGGAGCTGTCTGGACCGGAGAGGTTTTGGCAGTGGCTTGGTGGCACCATGAGTAGCCTCTGCATGTGCCTTGTCTTCCCCAAGGTGGAGGGACTTAGCAGCTGCCAGCCCGTGGCTCTCCTGGGAGGTGCTCGCTGAGGACTGCTCAGGCCAGAGAGTGAGCCGGCTCCCAGCACTGGCATCTGAGTGGCTGGTGTCTGATGATGAGCTGGACAAACTCCTATCATCTCCTGAAACAAAAGAAAAAAAGCAAAATCATCCAGGTGCCAGGAGCCAGAATCACAGAATTCTAAAGGCAAAGAGGGCTTCAGAGACCATCTATGTCCAGCCCCCTCCTTTGGCAAATAATGAAAATCAAGCCAAAGTGGAGTGGAAAGGGTGGGAAGAATGACTTCTCCAAGATCCAACAGCTCATAAATGACAGAGCGAGAACTCAAAGGCAAAGAGGGCTTCAGAGACCATCTATGTCCAGCCCCCTCCTTTGGCAAATAATGAAAATCAAGCCAAAGTGGAGTGGAAAGGGTGGGAAGAATGACTTCTCCAAGATCCAACAGCTCATAAATGACAGAGCGAGAACTCATACCTAGGTCCCCTAACTGATGTTTTAAGTCCTGGTTCTGCCAGTTTCATTAAAAAAAAATTATTATTATTATTTATTTATTATTATTTATTTTTATACTTTTTTATTTTTACTATTTTACTATTATATATATATTATAAAATTACTATTTACTATTATTATTAATAAGTATTCATTCTTACTAGGTTTAGGGCATAGTGCCAGATAATAAAGATACAAAGATTAAAGATAACACCATTCCCTGTCTTCCAAGAACTTACATGTTGACCTTGGGCAGATGTATTGCTATAATAAAAAGAGCACTCTGGAAGGGAGGACCAGCACTCCTCATATCATGCCTGGCACATAGTACAGGTGCTTAATATATATGTACTGTTTGACCAGGGTCTAAGTTCTGCCTTGGAAGCTATCATATGGTGAATAAATGAGGTCCACTTTAAGGGGCTTCAATTTTCTTATCTGCAAAATGGGAAAATGATACCTACATCACCTACCTCCCAGAGATATGATGAAAAAAAAATACTTTCTAACACAGAAAGCATTCTAGCAATAGGAGCTGTTATCACCCCAGCCCTGTCAAATTTACAGGGCCACTGTGGGGATCAAATGAGACAAAGTATGAGAAAGTAATTGTAGGGCTAAAAAATCCTAATGAAAGGTTTTACTATTATCTGGAAGCTAGCAGAATCCAAATAGTGGAAATGAAGAGGAAAGAGAAGACTATATTTCTCCATCTTGCTTTGTTCTCCAGGTCAACAGCAAATCTAAGTCCTTGGAGAAATTGAAAATCCAAATGGTGGCCATTTCTGTGGGCACATGGAGTCACTAAAATGCCATTATATTCTGTGCTCAGGCACAGATTCCAAGGTATCCAAGGAATTCCAAAGCCAAGCTGACTTAAGAGGATGCTCCCATACTGTCGGATGACCCAGAGCTGCTGAGGGCCTCTCTGAGCTGTGTTAGATTTAAAATAGTTTTGAGCGTTAAATTGTTGTAGATAAGAGAGTGGGAGCCATAAACTGTGATAAGTAAAATGTTTGGGAGCAAGGGAAATATATAACAATTATGACCGCTGAAATATGTTTTCTACTGTGTCTTGGTTTTACATAAATATATGATGGTCGCCAGGGAATATATTTCCAATTTATGAATATGCCCAAGCCAACTGGGTTTTATAGAGAATTTAATTTATAATACACTGATTAATCAATAGAAAAAGAGAGAAAGTAAGAAAGGAATAAGAATGAAGGGCCTCAAGCCAATAAGGCCTAGACCTCAGTCCTAAGAGATAAATCAGTCAGTTGTTTTTATCATTCACCCAAGATCTCTCTAGGTAAAGCTTCTCATGCCAACCTCAGGCTCCACCTTCAAGAGAGCCTCCTTTCAAGAAATGTTTCCAGAGAATTCTCCTCCTGACTCCTCCTGAGTTCACCTTCCACAGCCTTCTTCAAAACCTCTCCAGGAACTCTCCCTCCAGGAACTCTCTCCTCTCAGACCTCCTTCAGAGCAAAAACTCTCTCTCTCAGTCCTCAGACCCCGCTATCTTTAAGCAAACAGTCTAAGTTCCCTCCCCTCAGTTCTCACATCTACCAATCACTGTCGATGTCTCCCCTGTGCCAATGGTGGCTCTAGCTTAACCCAGGACCGCCCAGAGGTCTGTCCCCTTTGCACATGTCTGTTGAAGGTCATATTCTCAAATAATTAAATCTTGATCTTTGCTGCAGCCCTTTCTAAATCCTGTTACTCTGAGTAGGGTGGAGATTGTATTTTCCAAGACCTGGTTCTGTCATTCCATGTATCTCTATTGTATCAATTCTAAAATCAATCATGACTCAAAGAACTTCCTGTTCTATGCTTAAGCATAGGTCAAAGCCCTTTCCATTGTTTAGCAAAAGGTTTCTGTCCTAAAGTAGTCTTAAGTAGGGAGGAGAAGGATCCTCCCATGCCAAGGAGTTTCATATTCCAAGAGTTCTTACTATCAGTAGGAAATTTTTTCAAGTATGAAATTTCCCAATGGGGAAATTTCCAACATTCATAAGTCTAAGAATTTTTAAGGTTTACAGCTGTGGGCCACTTTTAGTGCCCCTCCAATTCATCAGAACAAGATGAAGATTTCACAGAGCATGTGGGAAAAGAAGCAGTTGTTCAGAGGTTCATTAAACTTTGCCTTTGGTTGCTAGATGCAGAACACTGGAAGGCTGGCTACTGAGAACCAAGCTCTCCTGCCCAGAACATGGACAGCAAGAAATGCTTCTGGCAAGAATATAGCCTGGTTCACTTCAAGAAGGCTTCATGGAACACCAACATTGTCTGTGTCAAATGGTCACTTTGACAGAAAGCCAGATAGATACACAGACAGGGAGAGAAGCTGAACTTGTGATTTTATCAGCAGAAGGAACTCCCAAGTCGGGGAGCTCCCCTTAGTTTGGCACTTTTTCTGGAGCCTTAGACAGTTGCCTGGAACATTTAAAGGTTAAGTGGTATCCCCAAAGTTATTTACTCAATATGTGGAGTTTTTATTTTTTAAAACCCTTACTTTCTTAGAATCAATTCTAAATATCAATTTTAAGACAAAAGACCATAAGGGCTAGGCAAATTGAGAATAAATGACTTGCCCAAGGGCACATGATAGGAAGTGTCTGATGATGAATTTGAACTAGGTCCTCTGGACTCCAGGCCTGGCTCCCTATTCAACATACAACCTAGGAACCCCTTAATATGTGTTAAAAGAGAGACTTAAACCTAACTATTCCTACTTTTGAATCCATCTCTCTAGCCACTCTTACACACACTGCCTTTTCCACTTTAATGTGAATGTTTTAACAGGTGCAGTTGAGAGAGATTGGGAAATCTTTGACCTAAAGATGAGAAGTCTTGTGGTGAGGGCAAACAATATGATTGCTGTCTTTTAATACCAGAGATCACTTTGTCCAATGTGGCTGAAAAGGAATCTCCTCTCTCATCCCAGAAAAGGAAGCAAAATGTCTAATGGAAGATTCCCCTGGAATGAGAAGCCCAGGACTTCCTGGGACAGCTTATTGCACTTTGAATAACCTAATTATTGGGAAGTTTTTCCTTACAATGAACCTGCATCTGTTTCTCTGCAATTTCCTTCTGTCTCATTCTTGTTCTGAATTTTAGGATCGTGAATGAGTCTACTCTCTTCTACTTGACAGTCCCATAAATACTTGAAGACAGATATCATGTCCATATTAAGTCTCTCTTCTCCAAGCTAAATAGCTTTAATTCCTTCAACTGATCCTCATGCAGCAAGGTCACCAGTCTACGGCCATGCTCACCCTCCTCCAGAGCTGATCCAGTCCATCGAGCTTCTAAAAGTAGGGTAGCCAGAACTGAGTACAGAATACAGAACACAGAACTATACTCTTCCTATAAATGTGATGTCTGACCACAGCAGAAGAGAATGGGGCTTTCATCTCTATCATAAAGGACACTACCTTATCTATACAACCTGAATCAGTATTACTGTAAAATAGCATGTGGAAAAGAAATCATATTTGGTTGGCTTAGCCTCAGAGAACAGGACAAAGCTAAAGGGATGGAAATTATTTGTCCTCTGAAATCTGTCTCACCTCTAAGATTCTCTCAAATACACTAATGTCTCTGTGATCGTGGATAGAGTGCTGGACCCATAGTCAGGAAAACCAGAGTTTCGAATCCTGCCTCAAATACTTATCACTTAATATTGTTCTATAACGTTTGCAAAGTGCTTTGTAGATTGTTCCCTCATTTGATCCTCACAACCCTGGAAGGTGGGTACTACTATAATTCTCATTTTATAATTGAAACTAAGACAGACAGAGATTAAGTGACTTGCCCAGGATCACACAGGTAGTAAATGTCTAAAGCCATATTTAAAATCCAGACTTCCTGAGTCTGGGGCCAATGTTCCACCCACTTTGTCACCCAACTGGTCCAGCTATTGTTGTTAGAGTTACTGTTATGCTATTATTTGCTAAGAGCCAAAATGTAATTTGCCAAGGTCATAAATTAATAAAAGGAGGAGCTAGCAAGGAAATACATGACTTGGGATTCTCCATCTACCTTCCTGAAACTAGCAATAGGAGATGACATATTGAGGTGGACAAAGGGGCAAGCTACAGGTCAGAATAAGTCAAAATTCACAAAAATCATTTCCACACTGTATGTACCCTGTCAGTTGACTCAATTCTGACCTAGATCCCTTGAACAGCCCCCTCACTGGTTTCCTCATTTCCAATCCAGCCTACATAGACCTCCAATCATCTTGTGAAGTCACTGCTATCTCAGAATACTACATTAAAATAATGATGGCTCAACCCTCTGAGAGAGGTAGCGCAGGGATGATTATATCCATTTTAGAGAGGAGGAAACCAGGGCTGGGAGAGCTTGGGATTAGTGCCTCAGCTCTCTGACTCCAAGTCCAGTATTATTTTTATGTCACATTTACTGGTTACAGTAAATCCAAATTTCTCACTATGGTATTTGAGACCTTCCACAATCTAGTTTCATTCTATTTAGCAACATCGTTTTTCTCTTACTCTAATTACACCCAAGTCCTCAATAGGGAATCAATCTCCATTATTATTTTCAATGATCTCCAAGATACTTGCTGCCATAAAAGTATTCTTTAATGCTAACCTTTGCCCCATGATGCTAAAACTGGAAGAGATCACCCTCTTATTTTACAGATGGTGAAACTGAGGACTAAAGAAATGAAATAGCTTGCCCAGGGTCCTAAAATACCAAATAGTATTCAAACTCAGATTCTTAGCCTAATGTTTATTTGGTAAGGTGGGTACCAAGGATAAATAAGTCTCTTTTCACTAAACTATTCTGCCTCTTCTATGGGCTCTTCTAGCATTTATGATCCTCCATACACAATTTATCATTTAATTATATACTGTTTTATTCCTAGTTATAACCTGTGATAAAAGAACAGCTTATACTTATATGGGCTTTACTGCCACAGAACACTGTTATATACATTATCTTGTTGAACCTTCACAACAACCCTATAAGGTAGATAGTATGAGTAGTATTGCTCCATTTTACATACTGGAAAATAGACTCAGAGAGAAGTAACTTGGTCAATGTCACACAATCAAGCTAGTGAGTGGCAAAATCAGGGTTTCTAATCAAGTCTTCTAACTGCAAATCAGTGCTCTTTCTACTACACCATGATTTATTATAGTTATCTACAAAATGTGTCTAACCAAGCTTATTATATTTTAAACTCCATGAGAGCGAAGATTATGTTTTATCTGTACTCTTCACCTCTCATAGACCTACCTCAGAGCTCTCCACATGTACATACTGTGAATCTTTGCTGAACTGAACCACATTGTCCTGTGTATAAATCTGTTCAGTCTGGAAGAACGAAAGCTCCTTGTGTCTTCCAGAGAATGTCTTACACTCCTCTTGTATTACTCCCCTAATCTTCCCCTCTGGGACAAGCACGATGCTTTACATATAGTGCACTACCCTTCAAAAGGTTTCAGAGCCAGTAGAGGAATTTTGGAATATAGTGGTTGGCTGTTGTCTTTCACACACAATAAGGCCAACAATGACATCACTGTGTCAGGGTCAATGTACAGTGTGTCCACCTGTGGCTGATCAGACCAATGTGAGCTTGGAAGGCCCTACCACAGGTCTGGCACAAATAGCCTGCATGAACATTTGGATGGAGATGGCTATAATTTTGAACATCTCACATGTCTTTTGAGCTCAAGAAATTCTGCTTTGCTTTTAGAACACATATCTTCTTTGATGCTACATGGTCCTATGCTGGTGTCTCTTATATATATATATATCACAAAGAAGAACTGAGTGCAACAATGGAAATAATGGGAACCTTGGGAGAAAGTAACTATTCCATTTAGGATTTGTGATAGGAAAGTTGGAAAAAGTGATGTATACACCAAATTGGGGTGGGGTGAGGGAATCTTTCAAAGTTCAGAGAAAGATTAAGTATTACCTAAAGGCAATAATTCTATAGAGAAAGTCAATCCAGGAGAGAGGGGAAGCTCCCAAATATGACATTCTGAAGATACCACAAAAGATTCTTTCAGTGAGAAAGTTAATAAAGGAATTGTCTAAAGATACAGATATGGATGCATAAGGAACTCATTCAAATACCCAGCAAGACTATAAAAAGGCATATTTACAAGTGGGAGCAAGGGAAGGAAATGGATGATGAACACAAAAGCATGGAATGGTTCAGGAAATATAGCATCAGTAACCCTAAAACACAGAATAAGATGGAGTGGTCAATGAAAGTCAAGGACAACAAAAGAGTCAAAAGTTGAGTTTTGATGGTGGCGGTAGTGTGTTACTATACTAGGAAAAAGAGAAAGCACAAAGGACGTGACTGCTGCTCACAAAGTAAAGGACAATGATAACTAATAATGAAAGGAAAAAGACAGGGCTCAGTTCCTCTATCTCTCTTTTCTTTACCAAGAAAAATGATCTTTGAACTAGATAAGATAGAACAAAAATGGCTACTAAAGAGTCAATTGTTGTACAGTCCTGTCTGACTCCTTGTTATTCTTGTGGATCACAGTACACTAATACTGTCCATGGAATTTTCTTAGAAAAGACATTGGAGTGGTTTGCCATCTCCATGTCTAGTGGGTTAAAGCAAATAAAGGTTAAGTGACTTGCCCCAGGTCACACTACTAGCAAGTATCTGAGGCCATATTTTAACTCTGGAAACTCCAGACCAAACATTCTATCCACTGAGCCACTTAACTACTTGGACAGTCAATTATTTGGAGATGGTAAGAACATAGTTGCCCTTGATGAGTTCAAACCATCAGACTCAGAGAATTAAAAATTTATTAAAATCCATTAAATTTTTTAAAAAACTAAAAATTACACACCACCACAGAACACTAGAATGTGGTCTGAATTTTCAAAAGAGAGAAGAGAATGGAAACTAGAGACCTGTGAGTTTGGCTACAATTCAGGGGATATACTATGAAAAGAATAGTTATATTGTAAAATTTGATTGTAAACTCCTTGAGGTCAGGGACTTTTTCTTATTTTTGAATCCCCAGCACTTAGCATACAGTTTTTAATATATAGTATACACCTAATAACTATTTACTGATTGATTGAGAGGAAGCCAATAGAGAAGGAAGCTATAACCACAAAGATCCCCAATGGTTTCATGAAGATCAGTTTATGTCAAATTAATTTCAATTCCATTTTTTATCAGAATATAAGGCTGATAAATCAGAAGAATGGCATAGATAACTCACCTACATTTTAGCAAAGCATATAATAAGGTGCTTCAAGATATTATGAAAAATAAGTAGAGATTTGGGTTAAAAAGAGTACAGTTAGGTGGACTTAGAATTTGTTGAATCAGGCACTGAAAGTCAATGATCAGTTTAACATTAATATGAAAGGAATGATATCTCTAGTACAACATACCAGAGAGCTATAGAAGCATTGATAGCATTGAAAGCATTGGTATAACCTATATCAAACTATTTACTGCCTCAAGGAACAGGAGGAAGGGAGGGAGGGAGAAAAATCTAAATTGTAAAATGTCAGAAAACAATTTTTAAAAAGTATTTATACATGTAACTGAAAAAAATAAATTTAAAAAACTTGTAAAAAAAAGTATTTAGAGAAGCTCTTTTTGTAGAGATAAAGAAACAGAAACAAAAGGAGTGCCTTATAAACCTGTAATGGAATGCTCTTTTATACTCCAGGGAATTATTAAAGATAAACTTCAAAGAAACTTGGAAAGACTTATGTAAATTGATGCATAATGAAGTGAACAGAATCAAAAGAGCAATTTATCCTACAACATGAGAATTTTGGGAAAGGCTTAAAAATATGATTCCAGAGAACCAATGATAAAGAAAGTTACCCAACTCTTTCCAGAGAAGTGATGGATTCGTATGGTGAAAGATATACGCACAGTTTCGGTCTTTGCCAATATGGGAATTTGTTTTGCCTCATTATGCGTATTTGTTACAAAGATTTTATTTTTCTTTCTACCCTACCCCAGGGAATCAGGAAGGGGAAGGAACAAAAAACAAATGTTCCATAATTGAAAATATTTTTAAAAGAATAATTAATAATAATCTGGCTGGGAAGACCTGACCCACTGATGATAGCCAATATTTCTAAGGAATACTAAACAGGCAGCATAATGCAGTAGAGAAAGGGCAAAGTTTGGATTAAGGTGAAGCCTAGCCTTGAATCCAACATTCATTTGCTGGGATACCCTGGACAAGTCTTAACTCTTAACTCCTCTGAACCTTACTTATGAACTAGAAATAACCCATGTACTTCTTACTCCACAGGGATATGATGTGGAAAGTCTGATATAAGTCTTAAGATATTTTGTATAGATGCCAGTAGTTATTCATTTTAAACTCTCCCAGCATTTTGAAAAAAAGGTATAAACAAATGACAGAGGAATAGCAGCACCCTAAAACATTGGCTTTTTCCAATAACTAACATTTGTTGTCCAGTCAGGTCCAAGCCATAACTATCCATAGGGTTTTTCTAGCAAGGATACTCTAGTGGTTTGCCAATTCCTTTTCCAGTGGATCTTTCTGTCAGGCATTCAGAGGTTGAATGACTTGTCCAGGATTATGCAGCTAGGAAATATCTGAGGCCAGATTTGAATTTAGGTCTTCCTGCTTCCAAGCCCAGCTAAGTATATAGGGGTTAAGTGACTTGCCCAAGGTCGCACAGCTAAGCAGTTATCTGAATCTGAAATTGAACTCAGGTATTCCTGACTCCTAGTCTAGTGCTCTGAACCACTGAGCCACATCTTCCTCTACTTATAACTTGCATAATGCCAATCTGTCTTCTGTCTTAAGGACACTGCTTTAGGGCGTTCTGAGAAAATACTTACTAGTTCTGCTAACATAAAAAAATTACCCCTAGAATAGAAAGATCCTTTTTTCTCCCTCTCCCCTAACCCCATACTATATTTCCAGAGTGCAGAGGAAAGTTGCTATTGACTTCAATGACTTCTCACCTCCACTTCCTGGACGACTTGAATGCGAAAGAAGGCTGAGCCTCTTCTCTAACTGTAGGGCTTCATGGGCCACTCTCTCTTCCATGGATGATGGGTTTGGATTTGGATCTAAAAGGCAAAAAATGTTTGGAGGTTGGGGGAGACAGGATATAATGATTAACCACAACAAAATAATATCTCTCCCTAAAATAAAATCCCTTTGCTAGTCACCACTCTATTGCTGGGTCTTCTCTGGCAAAGTCATGTGAAAATTTGATCTTGTGAGGGGCTCAGTCTCTAGAATAGGATGAAGAACCTAGCTTGGTTATATTTAGGCTGCTTCCTGTGGCAGGTTTCTGTCTTTCACACTGTAGAGAGGCCATCTGGACCATTTCAGTTACACCCCTCACTGCACCCCCATAAACTGTTTTCATTTTGTTTTAATGACCAGAGCTAATTTTAAAGAAAGCCCCAAAGATATAAGATAATTATGACACCTTCAGTTTCATTCTGCTAATGCAGATAAAGGGAATATGGGTAAGGAAGACTGAAAAAATTATCTGTTGGCTAAAAAAGAAATTAACTGCCTCTAAAAGAAGAGGACTCATTTCTATAGGTCTCTACTAATGGGTTATCATTAGCTTCAAAGAATAATGGTAAAGTTAGGATAAATTTGTCACTGTTCAGTTGTTTTTCAGTTGAGTATGACTTTGGAATTCCATTTGGGGTTTTCTTGGCAGGTATATTGGAGTGATTTGCCATTTTCTTTTCTATCTCACTTTACAGATTAGGAAACTGAGGCAAATGGGGTTAAATGACTTACCACGGTTCATACAGCTAAGAGTGTCTGAGGTCAGATTTGAATTTAGGAAAATAAAACTTCCTGACTCCAGGCCTAGCACTCTTTTCACTGCATCCTCTAGCTGCTCTTAAGATAAATTTAATTCCATTCAATTTCAATAAAGATTTATTAAGTATCTATTAAAAATATTGTAGCACAGTGTGTGAAGCACAAGGATACAGAAATGAAAAATGGTTCAATCCCACTCCTCAAGGAATTTATAATCCAATGGGGGTATTTATATTGTACATATAGCTAACTAGAATACAGTTTAGATTGAGACTTGGTCTGGGGATACAAATCAGAGCAAGGAAAGTCAAAATCTAAGCCAACAAACTGCTTTGGAGAATAGAAATTGCTAGGGAACAAATTCTTGTATCCCTAGTGCATGATGCTATCATCCCTAAACTCAACTATGGAGGTGTCCAGCTTGATGCAACAGTGTATAGAGTTCAAAATCACGAAAACATTATCTATACTATATTGCACTTTTATTTACTTTGTTAAACATTTCCCAGGTGCATTTTGGTTCACAGTTTTCCTGACTGCCTGGAAGTTTGACACCTCTGTTCTACAAGCTAACTGAAATCAAGAGCTGCAACTATCCGTTACTGATAGGGTTTTTCTCAAGCTCTCGGAGTAGTTAGATGGGTAAGTAGCTGAGTTACTGATCACAGCAAACCCCTCAAAAAAAAACAACAATAATAATGATAATAACAATAAGTAATGTATATACCACCTTCAATTTTGCTTGTTACTTTCCCCACAACAACTAGTATCCAAACCCAAGCTCCCTGACTCAAGTTTAAGACTCTTTCTACTCTACCATGGTGTCCCCAAAAAAGTCCTGAGGCTGAGGCTAGTTCTACCTCTCACCATCCCTTGATTCCTTTAACTTCTGACTCCATAGTGTAAAGGACTCCAAGGATATAACTTCCCAGAAACCCACTGAAGCAACCTGGCATCAAAAAGAATCACAGGATTTTCTAGCCATAAAGCACCTTAGAGATTATCCAAATAGAGGAGCATAGATTTATAGCTGGAAGAGACCTCAGAGGCCATCTAGTCCAACCCCTCAATTTTTATAATTAGGAAGCTGAGATAGAAGGAAATTAAGTGATCTGCTCACATTCAGTCTGTCTCTGTGTATCTCTCTCTCACACACACACCCAGAGTTGTTGCTCAGTCTTTCAGTTGTGTTGGACTCTACAGGACCCCAAAGACATTGTCCACAGGGTTTTATTGGCAAAGATAATGAAGTGGTTTGCCATTTCCTTCTCCAGTATGTTCCTATTTTTCAGATGAGGAACTGAAGCAAACAGAGATTAAGTGACTTGCCCAGGTTCTGAAGCTAGTATCTGAGGTAAGATATGAACTCAAGTCTTCACTCCCTCCACCTAGCTACCCCAGAGTAAGTACAAGAAATGAATTCTGAACCCATATCATCTGACTGCCAATGCAGAGCTCTCTCCCTTATACCCTAATACTGCCTTTTCAAAATAAGATAGGTTCACATTCCACTTTGGACACTTGCTAGCTACATCACTACAGATCATTTAGCTTCTCTGAAAATCAGTCTTCTTATTTGCCAAATGGGGATAATGCTCACACTGTGAAGAACCTTAAAGCAGGAAGGAGACCTGTTGTTAGGAGGTTAGATAGAATAGGAGTGATCAATTCCATTTTTTCTGATGAGAGATTAAGTTTCTTGCTTAGGTGAAATAGTTGATTATCAACAAATTTAAGAATGGAACCTGGCTCTTCTGTCTCTAAGTTTCCTTCTTTCCCCAAGATCCCACCCCACCTCCAAAGCCCTCTGGGGATGATTTCTAGAGCAACTAAAGGAATGTTTCTGCCCCGGCATCAAAGTCAATGTTGGTCAACCATCAGACTTTGCAGATTATAAATACTTCAAAGCTTTAGATTAATATCACTCCCCAACCAGATGTTGGCAGCAATCTGGAGGGTACTTCAATAAGATTACTGTCAACGATTTTTAAATGCCTGGCATCCTCAGCAGCTATTGTACCAATGGCTATCCTTCCCTTTAACTGTAAGCCCACCCCTACCTAATTACATAAGGAATGGATCAGTACAAGGGGAGAGCTTAGCTGTCTCAGAAAATAAAGGCTAATTTATCTTCATCCTCTTAAAAAAAGGCTACAGCATTACCAAGGCACCCTTGAGTCTCTCCATAGAGTAAACAACCTAAGAATCCCAGAACTACATAGGCCCTTAGAGGGCACTTGGTTCATACTGTAACTAAAAGATTTCTGTCTATAATCACTCCAACCAGTGGTCAGTTCAACTTCCTGTTGCTCTCTACCCAGTGCTAGCAATGAGGTACTCATTATCTTTCAAAGCCACCCAGTTCCATTTTTAGACACCACATTTTTAGGAAATTTTCCTTTTATTGAGCCAAACTCTTAACAACATGTAACCTCCGCCCATTGTTCCTAGTCTGGACTTTTTGAACATGGAATTTTAAAACTGCATAGAATCTGAAAGCATGTTGATAAAAACTTTAAAACTATAGAATCCCAAACATCTGAAAACTGTTCCTTCCTCAAGATTTTTGCTATCATGTTTCTCAGAAAAAGTAATCCTTTTCCTTGACAAATTACTTGTTGAAGTAAGGGACTTCCAATCAGGAGTTGTTTGTTCAGTTATTTTTCAATTGTGTTCAAATGTTCCTGACTTCAGGGTTTTTTTTTTTTCTTTCACAAAGCTACTAGAGTGTTTGCTATTTCCTTCTCCAGCTCATTTTACAGATGAGGAAATGGAGGCAAACATGGTTAAGTGACTTGCCCAGGGTCACACAGCTAGAAATGTCTGAGACTGGATTTGAACTAAGGAAGATGAGTCTTCCTGACTTCAGGACCACTCTATCCACTGCTGCCATTTTAATCAAAAGAGTTGTGTATGAATCCTAGTTCTGCAAGTTCTGCAAGCTGTGTGACGATGCAAATGCAGTCACTCTCTCAAAGTCTTTGTTTTCCTTACCTATAAAATAGGGATGATATCATCTACTTCTCAAAACACCTTATCTACTTCTCAAAATTGTTGTGAAGTTCCAATGGAAAAATATAACAAAAATATTTTGACACTGGTAAATTGCTATTTGGTAATAACAGCAGCTCACATTTGAATCTTGCTTTTAGTTTATCGCTTCCCTACAACAACCCTTTGGGGAGATTCATGCAAGAATCTTTTTAAACTCTTACTTTCCATCTTAGAATCAATACTCCATATTGGTTCCACAGAAGAAGAGTGGTAAGGGTTAGGCACTGGGAGTTGTGACATGCCACACACCTAGGACATGTCAGAGGCCAGACTTGAACTCTCTATTTTAAAGAGAAGGAATCTCATTGAGGTAAAGTAAACTAGTCACAAAGCTAATAATAAGTATTGGAGCCAAGATATGAAGCACTGTTATACTTGGAGTTCTTTGTTTGGGGACTGGAAACCAGAAGCATAATTTCCCTTAAATGCTTAAAAATTCTAATCTTTGAAGGCTTAAAATATCTCCCTTTCTTGTCCTTTTGGGTAGTCAATTCACGCAAGTTCCTCAGGGATTTCAAGAGGGCAAGATGAGTCCATAATGTATTGTGAAAGTTAATTCCATACAGACAAGAGAAAGGAAGGAGAAATCCTGGATAGAGCTAAATAAAATACAAACTCTTTGGCTTAGCTTTTAAGACCTTCCACATCTAACTCCAAACTCTCTTTGGTCCTTTACTAGAAGGTCTTCAGAGTACTCTAGATTCCAGCCAAACTTGACTAGGAGTTGGTCCCCTAACTGTGCTCTTCCCTCTCAGATTGCCATATATATTCATGCAGGATCAAAATAAACCCACTCCTCATCTCTGCCTACTGAAATTCTTCCCTTCCTTCAAAGCCTAGCTCAGAGGCCATAACCCCCATGAAGCCTTCCCTTACTCCCCCAGTTAAAAGGCACCTTCCACTCTTTAATTCTTACAGTACTTTGAACATCCCTATCACCTTAGCACATCTTTTTATCTGTGCATTTATGTGCACATACTAGATATCTAGCACAGAGCAATGGGAAGAGTTAGATTTGAAGTTAGGCAGAGGTCCTTGACATCTGCTCCCTGTGCAATTGTGGGGAAGTCATGTAACCTTTCTAGGTGTCTGCTTCCTCATCCTTAAAATGAGAGGTTTGGACTAGATAACTTATAAACTGTAAAACAAGGATCTCCTGTTAGATTATAAGCTTGAGGAAGATAACTTTTTTCTCTTTGTATCCCCATCTCTACGCCCATTGGCTTGCCTATAAGAAGTGCTTAATAAATGGTCATTGAATTGGTTGATAATGGATCATATCTGGATCAATATCTTATGGAACTTCCCAGGCTTCTTCCTTGAGCTCAAAGTCTCAGCTGCTAAAAGGGTGATTTCCTGTATACTGTCCATGCATGCATATGGACAGGATGAGCAATGACCCATAAGAGAGAAGGATCTGGGCAACGTAATGGTTGGAATCCTGGACTTAAAGTAAAAAGGTCTCAAATCCAGCCTTAGACACTTAATAGCTGTTTGACTATGGGCCAGTTGTAACCGCTCTCTGCCTCAGTTTCTTTATCTGTAAAAAGGAGATAATAAAAGCACCTACTTCCCAAGGATTGCTAAACGGCACAGTGGAAGACCTGAGTTCAAATCCAGTCTCAAACACTTACTAGCTATGTGACCCTGGGCAAGTCACTTAACCTTATTTGCACTGTTTCCTCATCTGTAAAATGAGCTAAAAAAGAAAATGGCAAACCACTCTAGTATCTTTGCCAAGAAAATCCCAAATGCAGTCGCAAAGAGTTGGACACAATTGAAAAAATTGAACAGTAATACCCCTGGGAGCATTATGAGTAAATGTGAAATAATATTCACAAAAAACTTTGCCAACCTTAAAGCACTACATAAATACTAGCTGTGATTATCATTAAATCTTTATTTATCACCTACAACTACAGTAGGAGCTTCTATATAACAGATGATCTGCCAACAAATAGTTTCACCTGCACTAACAATGTCTTTAAGATCCCAACTGGCTCTTTGAGTGGGATTAAATTGAGTGTATCTGCCTAATAGAATTCCAGGGTGATAGAATTTAGAACCTTATCTTACTGACATGGGTGATACAGAAACAAAACCAGGATTCCCGTTGATGTTTTCTGGCTCAAAATCAAGACCTTTCTACCAGAACACACTGATGCTCCAAACAGAGCAGCCAAACCAGCTATGTGCCCTGGGTATCCCATTTACAGTAACTTTTACTAATATGGTACTTGAGGAGCTACAGAACACTTTCCTCACACCTATTCTAAAGAGTAGGAAATACAAGAATTACCCCCATTTAATATATGAGAAAAGTGAAGTTAAATACCTTGCCCAGAGCCATATGACTAGTAAAATGGCAGAGCCAGTGCCTGGACCCATGCTCTATCAGTCACATCACTACTATCTGCCTCTATTATCTTTTCTGAAACCTGAAATTCACCTGTGGAATCCAAGTTCAAATGAGCAAGTAGATCATCAATACCTGAAAGTTCTGAAGGAAAAAAGGATGCTGAAATCTACAGATGACCAATTTTGGAAGCCTCTGTTTAAATACAATTTTAAAAAGTCCAATGGAACACAGCCATTTTCCAAATGACTCAGATATTTTCTGTAAGCATGGTAGCCTATGTGGGACACTACAAGGCCAGATTTGTGTTTACTATAAAGAACTCTCAGTAGCAAAGGTGAAGGGGCTATAGTTAAACCATTGGCTAAATCCTGACCTTTATCATGTAGAGTAGCACCAATGGTATCTCAACCTTTTGCTTCTTGGCTCTTAGATTATTATATGTTCAGGGAAGACAATTTTGACCTCTGGGAAATCCAAAGAGAAGATTAAATAGCCATATGACAACCTGGGTCATATTTCCCAAATGCCCTTCTGGCAGAGGGATGGAAACTCTGTCCTTGCCCAAACCCCTTAACAAAAGCCTTTCTTCAGCAAAAAGAAATGCCTTTGGGCAAAATCAAAACAAAGGTTCCCTCAGTTACCTTACATAAACACAATGAGCCTTTGCCTGTAAAAGGCTTTTGCTTCTTAGAGGCCCCTCATCTTGTAACCATCTTCCCAATTTCTCATCTCCAGCTTCATAGACCTCCCTCCTTTGAAGACCTACAGAAATTTCTGGCTATATCAATCATCTCACAAATAGTCATCACTGAATACTGTTTTGGAACAGCTCTTTTGCTGCTGTCAAAAGCAGATATTTCAATTATGTGAAAAAATAAAAAATTTAATTTTGTAATTATTTAACTTCTGAAAATTTAACTGTTTCGCTTTTCCAAGGCTCATTTAACTAATTAACTTTTTGAAAATGAACTGCTTAACTTTTTAAAATTTAACTATTTAACTTTTCCCACCCTCATCTGTTTCACTTTAAAAATTTTAACTGTTTTCCTTTTCCCACACTCATCTAACAACTTCACTTTTTAAAATTTAACCATTTAACTTGTCTCACACTCATGGCCCATCTCTCCAGCTAGAATAAAAAAAAATTAAAATGGTAAAAAACCTCCAGTAACCCTCTAATCCAATTCATATTCTTTCTACCAATTCCTGAGTAATCCATCCTCCAAATGCAAGTCTCCACTGATGGGGTATCAGTGCTTCCAGAGAAGTTCTGCAGAGTTGCTACAGAGAAGCACAGAATCTAAGTATAGAAAAGGACCTCAGAAGTCATCTGGTGTAATGGGTACCCACTAAAATAATCACCAACAATCCTCCCTGTCCAGTGGGGCTATCCAACCCCAACTTGAAGGTCTCTAAGACATAAGGAACTTACCAAGGAGTCTACTGCACTTTGGGTAATTCTGTTTCCACCATGTGAGTCCAGGTCTAGATCCCTATAACCTCCCCACCCCAGTGCTTCTAATTCTGCCCCTAGGGACTAGGCATAGCAAATCTAATCCCCACATGCCAGACCTGAAGATACATGAAGATAGTGAGCATGTTACCCCCTAAGTTGTCTTCTCTTCCACTGGCTAAAACCATTCCTATTTCCTTCATTAGTTCCTTATGTGGAATAGAAGCTGATTCCTTCACCATAATGGGACAGCTAAGTGGTGCAATTGATAAGAGTGCCAGGCCTGGAGTCAGAAGCCTTATCTTGGTGAGACACTCCCTAGCTATGTGACCCTGAGAAAGTCACTTAACCCTGTTTGCCTCAGTTTCCTCATCTATCAAAGGAGCTGGAGAAGGAAATGGTAAACCAGTCTAGTATCTTTGCTAAGAAAACCCCAAATGGGGTCACAGAGAGTCGGACTCGACTGAAACAACTAAACAAGAACAACAACCCTTCACCATACCGGTTGCCCTCCTCTGGATACACTTTAGGTGAGTAATGACCTTCCTAAGAAACAGAACTCAAAAATTATGTGTTCTGACCAGAACAAAGGATAGAGGTTCTGCTGTCTCTCTCACTAAGGATGATACTCATGCAGATTTATTATTCAAATGGTTCTAAAAACTGCAAGGAGGAACAAGGCCACTGAAAGACCTAGTTTGTTTTTTTTAAAGTTCCACTTTGGTTGCCATCTCCAAAATCACACCCATTTTTGTAGCTCTCAAAGGTTTATACAGTACTTTTTCACTCTATGAGGAAGGTGATTCAAGTATCAAGAACTTTTTTGCCCATTAGAAATAGAGGTTCAAAGACTTTAGGTAACTTCCTCTGGAATTGGGGCATGCAGAATTAGAACCCAAGTTTCTGCTGGGTTTACATTTTTTTTTCCTTTTGCTTTACATCATGGCCTTTTTTGTCTCTATCTCCTAAAAAATGACCTTTTTCTCACCTTCTCTTGCCAAATAATAAGAGCAAGACCTCCAATGTAGCAGGACCTGGATAAATAAATGCCTACCCAATTTAGCCAAATTGTATCATCTAACCACAACTGTGAGAAACTCAGACTGGCAGCAGGGGGAGCCAGCGTCCTTCCTTACACAAAGCATCCCATCACGCTAAGGGATTTGAAAACTCAAACTAGAGGATCACAAAGTAGATGGATGGGAGGAACACTACCCAACTTGGGAGGATGCTGGTTCTGATATTCTAGGATGTGAGTCCTAGAATGAAATGCTCCTGTGTGGTAGAAAGAGTACTGGACCGCTATCAAGAGAGCTGGGTATTAAGACTGGAACCCTAATAGCAAGTCATCACACCTCTCTAACTGTCCTCATTTGGAAAATGGAGACATTGATACTGGCACCCACAAGGAAGGTTCTTTGGAAACTTAAAAGTGCTCTAGGAATACAAGTGATTTTTAAAAATTAAAACCTTTACCTTCTGTCTTAGAATCAATACTGTATATTGGGCTTTGGGGTTTTTTTAACTCTTACTTTCCATCTTAGAATCAATACTGTATGTTGGTTCCAAGTGTTCCCTCCTGCTTATTTCCTTATAACACAAGGCAAAAAAAGTAATAGTGACTTGCGCAGGGTCACACAGTTAGTAAGTGTCTAATGTCTGATTTGAACCCAGAACCTCCTATCTCTAAGACCTGGATCTCTATCCACTGAGTCAATTGGAAGGGTCCCTAGAGATCATCTAGTCCAGTGGTTCTCAACCTTTCTAATGCTGTGACCCCACAATACAGTTCCTCATGTTGCAGTGACCCCAAACCAAAAAATTATTTTGGTGGCTACTTCAAAACTGTAATTTTGCTACAGTTATGATTTGGAATGTAAATACCTGATATGCATTACATATTCTCATTGCTGCAAATTGAGAGGTTGAGAACCACTGATCTAGTCCAACCCTTTTATTTTAATTTTTCCTCATATTTTTATTCCTTTCCCCTACCTTATTCCAATTATTTTTTCTTTATTCCCAGGCCAGAATTGTTTATATTGCCTTTCAAGAAAATATAAAATAAAATCCCCTCCCCTACTTTTACAGCTATGGATTCTCATCCCCCTTCTCTATTATTCTCACACACAAAAAAAATGTATTTGTGGTGTTTGCAACCTCACCTATTATTGAGAGCCAGGCACCAGGGATGATTGACAAGAGCCCTATCTTACCTGGGTCAGGTTTGAGTTCTATTTAATACATTCATAAAACTGATCCCACTTGTGAGGTTCCTGTTGCCAAGTCTGGCAAAGTACAGGAATGAATGGCCAGGGGAGGTCCAACTGACTTCCAGTGGATCATCTGCAGTTGTCTCAGATCTCCTGCCATCTCCCTCTGGGTCTGTTTGGGTTGGCCCTAGCTGGTGACCCTCTGGGGAAGGCAGGCAGAAAAGCTCATGTGGTCTTTCTGTGTTCATCTGGGTGTTTGCGTGTGGTCCATATGTGTATAGCACTCTGTGTGAAGCTAAAACGGAGAGTGGTACATCAAAGTGGGAATCTCGCTGTAATGGCATGTCCCATATGGCAGAAGAAGAGACGCTTCCACAGGCTTCCAAAGGCTCAACATCCTGTGGCCAATAAACTCCTTTGTTTAGAACACAAAGCTAATGCAATGAGGTCAAGGTCAAAGACTAAACTACCTTGTGAGCTGGGGAGCCCAGCTCTCCCCCACAGTCACCATATAGCTGGGAGGGGAGGGTATTTGGGAGGAGGAGGAGGAGAACAATTCCTAGCACATGTCCTCATGACAGTGGGTGGACAGCATTCCTTTTGTGCACAAAGGACAGAACAAATTTCCCATACATGATATGCTCACACAGGGCTGGTTCTGGCAACTGCTTTGACTCAATCCATCTGGATGGATGGAGCCAGGAACCAGTTCAAATAGCCATCTTGAAGCATAGACAAGACTGCTGCTAATTGGACCAACAAAAGACTTTGGCCTTGGTGCTTTGTTAATTAGTACATCAAACCTTATTCTGTTCACCAAGGGATCCCACGTCTGAGGGCTAGGTCTGTCTCTACTCACTGTGACCTTGGGCAAGCCAATTCATTTTTCTAAGCTTGTGACCCCATTTCATGGGTATTTACTCATTCTATTGCTTAAGCTTCTACCAAGCCCAGTTCAGATGGCATCTCCTGAATGAAGTCTTCTATAATTCTCCCAAAGGCAAGTGAACTCTGTCTCCTCTCAGCCCTCCCAGGATGGCATCTGGACCTCTAAGGCATTAATCTAGTCCTATATTGTTTCACAGTTTTATGTGTCCCTGTGTGCCTCCTACTGGGCATGGTGTTCAGGGGATAGAGCAATGGACTTGGAGGCAAAAGAGATGAGGCAGGTGGGAGAGGGACATGAATTTAGGTGACTCAGGTCTGAAGCAGGTGGTCATCAGATTCAAATCTGGCCTCAGACAACTCCTAGCTGTTTGACCCTGGCCAAGTCTCTTAACCTCCATTGCCTAGTCCTGATTCTAAGATGGAAGGTAAGAGGTGTTTGTTTTGTTGTTGTTATTGTTTTAAGGGAAGGAGAGATAGACAGACACCTAGGCTCAAGTCTTGACCATGACACTTTCCATTTATGTGTCTATGGATGAGTCATTTAGCCTCTCTAACCCTCAGCTTCTTCAGCTGTAAAATGCAGATAAAGGCATCTGGGTAGTGCAGAGGACCCATCTTCCTGAGTTCAAAGAGAGCTTCAGACGTTTACTAATCTGTGTCCCTTCTCAAGTCCCTTAACCCTATTTGGCCTCAGTTTCCACGTCTGTAAAAATGAGCTGGAGAAGGAAATGGCAAACTACTCCAGTATCTTGCCAAGAAAACCCTAAATGGGATCATAGAGGGTCAGACACAACTGAAAGCAATTATGCAAAATGTGAATAATAAGGGAACCTACTTCACAGAGTCATCCTGAGAAGCAAATTAGATCATGTACATTAAAACCTTTGGCTAATCGTAACGTTCTATATAAATACAGGTGATCAGTAATGCTTTATTATTACTAGATCATAAAGTTTCTTGAGGATAGGAGACAAGAAGCCCTGATTTCAAGTCTTAGACCAGCCTGCCACTTATTAACTCTGTGACCCTGGAAAGGCCACGTAAATGTCTTAATCTGTAATATGGGGTGGTAATATGTATACTACTGATCTCAAAGGGTCTTTGTAGGGGGAAATGGCTTTGTAAGTTGTAGATGATAGGCAAATCAGAGGTAGAATTATTATTTATATCTATATAATATCAGTAATTCATTTTCATAGATTTTAAGTCATCTCAATGAATTGACAATGTCCTATGGCATCCAAACAAGCAAATATCATCACAGGGTATGTTAATTAAAGGCAAAATGTCCAGAAGTAGGAAACTGTGCCCTGCTGCATCTGCCCAGGTCAGACATGATGTAATGAACTCTAGGGCATCCGGGTAGCCATGTCAGAATGGAAAGAATACTATACATTGTGTCAAGAAGGCTCCGGTGCAAATTAACATTTACTTTAGATGTTTACTATCTCTGGGACCCCAGGCAAGTCACTAAACCTCTGAATATCTTAGCTTTTCCTCTGTAAGAGGGGGATAATAATAGCACCTAGCTTCCAAGGTTGCTGTAAGGATAAAATAAGATAGTATTCATAAAGTTCTTTGCAAGCCTGAAAGCAAGATATAAATGCTGTTATCATTATTATTATTAATATTTTTCATAAACATGTAGAAGAGGGCAACCAAGGAAAAGATCAAGAGACTGTGCCTTCTGAGAACTGGTTAAAAGAAACTATCAATATTTAGCCTAAAGAAGAGTTTGACAGGGGGGTGGGAGAGTAGGGAAATGATAGCTCTCTCTGCATATCTGAAATGTTAACCATGTGGAAGAGAGAATTCATTCTGCTTTGACAAAGAGGGCAGAACTAAGACCAATGAGTAAAAGTTACAAAGAAGCAAATTTCAATTTAATATAAGGGAAAAAACTCTTTTAATTGGAGTGCTCCAGAATTAGGGCAGATTCTTTTAGTTGGTCAGAGGGTTATAGATCTAGAGACAGAGGAGACCTCTGAGATTATCTGATCCAACTTCCTTCTTCTGACATATAAGGAAACTGAGGCCAAAAGATGAGACTTGCCCAACAAAGTAGAAATAAGAAGTGGTATAGCTAGAACTCTTAACCAGTTTCTTTCAACCCTAGATGTAGGACCTTTTAAAACTACATCCTCCTATCCTTTTCTGAGTGGTTTTCGGGCCTCTGCTCATTTGCTGGAGAAGTTTCAAAGGGGTTTCTTGTCCAGGTGAGTTTGGATTGTCCAACATAATCAGCATAATCTCTGAGCTTCTTTTTCATTCTGAGATTCTGAGATTCCCTGCATATTGAACTCCTGACATTTGCCACACAGTGAGACCCAGAGATATCTGTGTGTGGCCCCTAATATATCCCATTCCATCTACAGAGTTCTCATCAATATCTTAAGATTTTGACTATGGCCAGTAGTGAAACAGGCTCCAAGGACATCAACAGGACTCGGCATTGCTCAAAGATCTTTAAACAAAACCTTTAAATTTCAATACATGAAACTTGTGGTGGCCAGATTTCCAAAAGATGACCATTTCTACAAGATTTTCTTAGAAATTCAAAACACCTGACAAACATTAGGTTTTCTGTACTCACTAACAAAGGACCTTAGAGGACATCTATCTAGTCCAATCCCCTCATTTTGCAGAGGAAGAAGCTTCAAGGGACAAAGAAGGAAAATAATATGCCTGAAGTCACACAATAAGTTAGCTGCCAGGACAAAAACCCAGTTCTTCTAATTCCCTGTGCTCTCCCTACTAGTAATACTTAAGGCAGCTAGCTGCCTGTCAAGTCTAGTTTACAAGAGTTTGGACAGATATTGTCTCTCTAAATCCTTCCAGCTCTCAGAACACCTCAGTTAATTTTGGTCAGCGACCTATACAAACTCTTAGAATAGCAGCTCTTAGCTACAGCTTCATGGAAAACCATATGATTTGGCACAGCCATCGAAAGGCACCACCCTAAAGCATTATTTCAAAAGCTCCAAACACCCAGATTTTCCCCCTGATGTTGCAGGCTCATCTTTCAGCCTGCCTACTGCTCCCCTTCCTAGGTTTACTCAGAAGCACTAAGAGATGACATTTCTTCATCCCTTCAACTCCAAGGCAACATGAGTCTTTGGAAACCATAAATACCCTAGTGTCTATTTCTTCTGCTGCATCCACAACAAAGTCTGAGCAAATTTTTATTTTTGAATAAGCCAGAGTATTGTGTTTCCCCTAAATAGAGCACTTTTAAGAAAGCAGGATCGTGTGGTGATAAAAAGAGCATTGCGCCTGGAGCCCAACAACCCAAGTTCAAGTGCTAAGTCTGCCTTTACTGAGTCTGTGACCTTGGACCAGCCAATTCATTTTTCTGATTTTCAGCTTCCTTACCTATAACAAAAGAGGGATGTGGTTTAGCTGGCCCCCAGGACCCTTCCTGCTCTGGTCCTCCAATCCTAAGGTTCCTTTCGGCTTAAATCACAGAAGCACAGGGAATATAAATACAATTTAGAGCTAGAAGGTACCTTGGACATCATTTTCCTCAGGAAACTGAGACTCAAAGGAATTAAGGAATTCTAAGACTCAGCATGGTTATTTCCTAGCTTTGTGACTTTCAGAAAGTTATTTTTTCTCTCTCATCCTCAGTTTCCCTCTCTGCCAAATGAAAATGACAATGTGAGGATCGAGTGAGGCAATGTAAGGGAAAAGACCATAATTACCATAAAGCACTAGAGAGGCATGTTCTTATTGAGTCATTTCAGTTGTGTTTGAAACATTGGATCCTCATTTGCAGTTTTATTGGCAAAGATACTGGAGAGGTTTGCCATTTCCTTCTCCAGCTCCTTTGACAGATAAGGAACCAAGGCAATCAGGATCACACAGCTAAGATACCAGAGTGCTTTGTCATTTCTTTCTCCAGATTATTTTATAGATAAGGAAATTGAGGCAAACAGGATTAAGTGGCTTGCCTAGAGTCACACAGCTAGTAAGTATCTGAGGCCTCACAAAGATGAGTCTGCCTAAGATGGTATTATATGGTGGTCCTGTTAGGACAAACAAGACAGAGGCCAGTCTGAGTTGTAACAGGAACATGAATGAGCTGAGGGGGCAGCAAGGGAGAGGAGCTAGGTGACTGGGACTGATAAATCTGGACTGTGGTGACATTTCAGAATGAAAACCACCCCGCATCCCAGGGTGTGGTGTCTGTAACCTGTCATTCCAAGTGGAGCTACAAGCTCTAGCCAGGACCAGCTCCAATACCAAGGGGTCACTCTACACTTCTTATATTAACCTGGGAGGACTGGGCGCAGGCCAAAGGGGCCTTTCGTGGGGGAGATGCCTCGGACGATACAGTCGAAAAGAAAGCTGATCTGCTCTCCTTCTGTACAAGAAAGGAAAAATACACCAGCCCCTGGAAAAGAAGAAAAAGAGGACAACATCAATCTAGGCTCTTGTTTTGACAACTGGGCAAAGCATTTTTTAAAAAAAATCTACAGACATGGTGTCCTAAAGAATGTGGACTGCACGGCACCAGAGGAAATCAGTGTGATTTGTGAGCCAAGAATAAAATGACCCAATCTAACCCCAGCACACACCAAGAAGGAGAAGCAAAGGCAGAGTCTATACTTAGTGAATCACTTCTCTAGTCCAAATAAACCTCAGGAGTGAGAATCATGCAAATGAACTGAAAGAAATTAGAGCAGTTTAAAAGACCAGAACAGAGTTGCTTGATTTTTAGGCTCTTGTTGCTATGTGGATTCTGCTTTCTTTTGAACCTTTATCATTTCCCATTTCTGCTGATTCAAATGATGTTTCAGGTAGGAAAGAAAAGCCTTCCTGCAACTCTGAAAATGAAAACTCTGCAATCGACATGACATCTAATTAGAGTCAATCTTTCATTAGCAATAACACGGATAGAAAAGCTTAATTGCTTTATTGACCAACAAGGGGTAAAAGGGACTAAAAATATTCTTTTTTTCCCCAGAACTTTTTCAGCACATTTTGTTCATTCTCAGAGACCTGGGTTCTATTTAAACAAGATGTGTGACCCTAGTTAAGTGCCTTCACCACTGTGAAACTCAAGTTCCTCACTGTAATATGGGGAATTGGATTGAGTGAACTTAACTTCTAGGATATCTGAGTTAGTTAGACCCAGCTCTCAAGTTTTTAATACAATTGAAAACCTATGAAGGAGTTTCTTGAGTTCTTGAGTATTTATTTTTGCTCTTTATTCTATCAATCAATCAATAATCAATTAATAAACATTTTAAGCACCTACTATGTGCCAGGTATTGTAGTAAGCATAAATAAAGCCCTGATTTGTAAGGTTTGCTGATATCTACAATACAAAAAGAGGCAACAAATAGTCCCTACATTCAAGGAGTTCACACCTAATTCTACTTTATCAATTTCATCCTGGGTTTATTCATAATAAGACCCCAAAACAATCAATAAGTAAACATTTGTTAATAGTTACTGGGTCAGGCACTCTGCTAAGCACTAGGGATACAAAAAGAGATAAAAGATAGTCCATGGCCACAAGAAGCTCATGACCTAATTCCACTTTATCAGCTTCATTCTGGGTCCCCTCATAACAACTGAGATCCCCAAATAAGAATTAAAACTCATGAAAAAGCCAAGGAGGGACAGAGTCAAAATGACAAGGGGTGAGAAAGATAAAGAAGCAAGGTGGCAGAAAGTCAACAATATTTGTTATTCATTCATTATTTATGGAATACCTACTAAAGATTGAGCAAAGCCCTGCCATTGGAACTGAGGAAGATAGTTGAGATAAGCTACAGTCATTGGCCTCAAGTAACTCTCAGTCTTTAAGAAGGATAAGATGTGGACACAAATAGTTATTACAGGGGCAAGCACATGATCAGTGTTACAAGAGAACAAAGAGCAATAGGAAATCAGAGATGTGACAGTATAGAGAGGTCCATGAGCTAAGCCTTTAAGGACAAAAGCAGAGAAGGGTTGGGGGGGGGGGGGAAGATGGGCATCTAAAGCTGGGGAAGAGTATGAACAAAGGTCAAAGAGAGGGAAAGAGCAGATCATTATAATTAAAAAAAATAATACTGTAAGTGTATTACAGAAGGAGAGCTAATAGGAGAATTGTTGAGCTTACTAAAAGAATCATGAAAAAAGTGATCTACAAATGACAGGTAGGCATCCAAAAGGCAAAAGTGAGGAGGAGGGCATCAGAAGCATGGGGAACAAGGCAAATAAAGGCAAGGAGGAGGAATATTTAGGGAGTTAAAGGGGAATGTTATAGGAAGAGATTATTCTGAGGGAAGGTAGATTAGGACCTTGGCCATGCTGGTAAATGTTTTACAAATGACTCCTCTCTCAAAAAAAAAGTTTATACAATGCACTTTTAAGTTTAATCTACATTATTAACATTATCTCCATTGCTTTCTTTGTTGATTATCTCAACAATCAACAAAACAACAAATGAAGTCCTGATTTGTAAGGTTTGCTGATTTCTATGGTTTAAATACTCACAATGAATATTTAACAACATTGCCTCTCCACTAGCCTTCACAGAGAAAACACGTTTTGGAAATAGTGCCAATGAGTTAGTTAGTGTTTGTTTCTTATTAAATATCACAAGTAAATGAGCAATTCATACTTTGTTTTAATTTTAGGAATCCACGATTTTCCCCAACACAGATCTTTTTAAAAATTAGTTAATTAATTAGTTAATTTAGAATATTTTTCCATGTTTACATGATTCATGATTTTTCCCATCCCTCTTTCCTCCCCCCTCCCTGAGCTGACAAGCAATTCCACTGGGTATGTATCATTGTTCAAAATCTATTTCCATATTATTCATATTTGCAATAGAGTGATCATTTAATGCCAAAACTCCAATCATATCCTTATTGAACCATGTGATCAATCATGTTTTTCTTCTGTGTTTCTACTCCCACAATTCTTCCTCTGGATGTGGATAACGTTCTTTCTCCTAAGTTCCTCTGGATTGTCCTGGGTTGTTGTGTTGCTGCTAGTAGAAAAGTCTGTTACATTTGATTATGCCACAATATTTCAGTCTCTGTGTGCAGTGTCTTCCTGGTTCTGCTCCTTTCACTCTGCACCAATTCCTGGAGATCGTTCCAGTTCACATGGAATTCATCCAGTTCATTATTCCTTTCAGCACAATAATATTCCATCACCATCAGATACCACAATTTCTTCAGCCATTCCCCAAGGATGGACATCTCCTCATTTACCAATTTTTTGCTACCACAAAGAGAGCAGCTATAAATATTTTTTTACAAGTCTTTTTCCTTATTGTCTCTTTGGAGTACAAATCCAGCAGTGCTATGGCTCGGTCAAAGGGCAGGCAGTCTTTTAAAGTCCTTTGTACATAATTCCAAATTGCTTTCCAGAACACTTGGACCAATTCACAACTCCACCAGCAATGCATTAGTGTCCCAATTCTGCCACGTCCCCTACAACGTTTATTATTTTCCTTTGCTGTCATATCTGGCCATGCTGGCCAATCTGCTAGGTGTGAAGTGGTACCTAAGAGTTGTCTTTATTTGCATTTCTCTAATCAGGAGTAATTTAGAACAGTTTTTCATATGCTTATTGATAGTTTTGATTTCCTCAACTAAGAATTGCCAATTTATGTCCCTTGACCATTTATCAATCAGGGCCCCAACAAAGATCTTAAGCCTTTTCTACCACCTTAGTAGATGACTTCATGAACTACTACAGCCAAAAAAATATATCCTTAGTGAATTAACCTTCTGGTGATGAGTTTCTCTACACTTAGCAAGGCTGATCCTAAAATGAGAGCCACAGTCCATCAATTGGCCTGTACTTGAAATGTTTCCAACTTGGTGAAATCTACCAAGGCTCCTATTCTGCTAGCATAGCCTTTGAGATGGATTTGGGAGAGGCCTTCAATGAAAGAAACTAGCAATTTACAAATATATATATATAGTCAACTTGAGTTTCTAAAATCACTTCCAACCCTGAATTTCTGTATTCCTGGATAGTTTTACCATTTGGCCAACATCCCACCTTTTGGTGAGAGAAATTGTTAATGGATTGAAGGTCCAGACAATTCTAAGAATTGAGGCACTGACCTTCCAAGGATGATCCTTTAATGGAGTGAAGCAAGAGTGTCTAAGTGATAGGGAAGAAGGGAAGAAAAGGTAGAGAGAAAAAAGGAGGAGGTGTATTACTTTCTTCTTTGCATAGAGTACTCATTCAATAAATAGACTTTGCTTACTAGTACTCCTAATCTCTCCCACTATTCTTTCCCCTTACTGGCTAATGTTTTCAAACAACTGGATTCATCTAAAATCTATCATCCCTATCATACTATCTTGCACTTGATTATTCATTCTTTGGTATCTAGGCTAAATATTTTATGGAATTTAGTCCTGCCTCTCTACTAAGTATGTAAACACCTTAGGGAAGAAAGCTGTATCTTCTTTTTCAATTTGACTCAATTCAGCTAACATTCTTCAAGCCCTCAAATTAAGTCAAGGCTCCCACTGGAAATAAAAAGATAAAAATAACCCAATCTCTCCTTTCGGGGAGCTAACAATCAAATATTTCAATTCAGCCCATGCCTTTCTTACCTAGTGGCATAGGGAAATCCATTCTCTGAACCTGGTTTTTCTTATCTATAAAATGAAAAGGCTAATTAAAAAAAAAACAACAAACATAACACCTCTACTCTCAAGGATGTTAGGATCAAAATAGCAACCACTGTAGTCCCAAGACTGTTGGTGAATTGTTGCCTTTATTGTTACTGAGTCCCTTCAGTGAGCAAGGCATTGTGCTAATCACCACAAGGGAATTTCTCTGATGGTCCCCAGTGTTGAGTCATCCCAAAAAGAAATCTTTGCTGTGGCAGAGAACATGTCCAGTTGCCTTGAGGAAACTGTAATTGAACCCACTTTATACACAGGAAAATGAGGTGCAAAAATGGGAAGAATTGAGAAGTTAAACTGAGTTTTCTGACTCCATGACCAGTATTCTTGCCTTTATGGTGTCCTGCATCAACAACACTACCATCTTTTCTGGCTTGAGTTCAAGGCAAATTAACGTGGGTATACTGAGATTCATCTGTTTGGAAGAGAGAGCAGTAAGGTGTCAGAGCATAGAGTATCAGCCCTGGAGTCCAGGAGATCTGAATTCAAATTTTGATTCAGACACTAGCAATACAACTCCAGGCAAGATACTTAACCTCTTACTGATAAGGAAATTACTTTCCTTATCAGTAAAATGTGGTCAATAATAATAGCAAATACCTCCCAGGGTGGCTGTGAGTTTCAAATGAGATAAGGCAGTGAGGTGTTGCAATGGATAGAGTACCAGGCCTAGAGTCAGGAAAACTCATCTTGAGTCCAAATCTCAAACCTCAAACCAGATAGGAAGTTAGCTTACTGTGTGACCCTAGGCAAGTCACTTACGTCTCTTTGCCTCAGTTCAACTATAAAATAATCTGGGGAAGGAAATGGCAAACCACTCCAATATCTTTGCCAAGTAAATCTCAGAAGTGGAAAGGGACAAACAAGACTGGAACAATTAAACAACAACAAATATAAAGTATCTTGCAAATCTTAAAGTGCTATTTATATAAATGCTAGCTATTATGATTATAGGCACTATTGTTGAGTTTTTAATTGTAGTTCAGGTCTCGGTATCTTACTCTCTATGTAGGCATAGGTTAGGGACTAAAATTTTCCCTTGTGAAAACTCCTTTCATTCTAATTTGTGTCCAAATCTGTCATTCCAACACAAAGAATTCATCCGTATGTTAGGAATCACAGTGTCCTGAAATATTAGCTCTGAAAAGGACATTAAAGGCTTGATAACTTCTCAAGTCCCTCTCAACTCCTTAATTCTATGAGTCACTGATTTAAGGTCCAGGTTATCTTTCTCTCGCTCCATTTCCACACCATCAAGCTATGTGCAGCACAGGAAATAAGAACATAAGATTACTATCTGAAAGTCATAAACCCAGTCCTGCAGTTCGATCCAAGCCTTTTCAGCCACAAAAGCAAACTGAACCCACATGATGTGTTGGCTCTCTGGAAGCCCTGTGATGGGAATGACCACTTCGTAAGGGTCATTCACAAGGGACTCCCTAATGATTGGGCAGCAAACATGAACATGCAGGATCAGACATGTAGTAAGTGTTCAATAAATATCTTTCCTTAACATCAGGAATAAAGCTACAAAGACTGAAAATTGGACATTTCTATTGTACTTTAAAGTTTTTAACACGCTTTCCCTTCACAATCCTGAAAAGTAAGTACAGGAGTATCTCATACACACACACACACACACACATCTCCTTTTGACAGATGAGGAAACCCAAGCTCTTTACACCCGTCCACAATATTGTCACACACAAGTATCCTGATTCCAAGACCAAAATTTTGTCCAATACAGCACATGGGAATAAAAGTTGAGTAATGGAAAGAACGCTGGACTTGGGGTCAGAAGATATGGATTCTATTTCTCACTTGGTCATTTACTAGCTGTATGAATGTCACTTTTTTCTCTGAACCTCAGACTCTTCATCTGTAAAACTGACTTACTAATCCACTTATTCCTCACCTCAGGGAGCTGTTGTAAAACAACAATAAAGTCTCCCCCTAGGAAATAGGAGCTATTCTTCGAAAAACCAACACTGAAATCACAGGTCTGAAACCTTTCTGCATAGATATGTTAAGGATAGGTGAAGTGTCAATCAAGTTAATGAAACATTTTTAAAAGCCCAATGGCCCAGGGTTTAAGGTGACTCAGAAAAATGGAATGGCCACCAACCAGATGAGTTTGAGAAATCAAATACAGGACAGACACTGCCCAGGCACACCATCTTCCCTCTTCCTCCCATCCCACATATACACACACATACTCTCTCTCTCTCTCTCTCTCTCTCTCTCTCTCACTCCCTACTCTGCAATAGCACTTAATGAAATAACACCAAGCATACTCCCAAAGCCTGAGCAATGAATGGGGAGCACAGAGCTGGCTGGCTCACATTCCCGCTGACATTGGGAAGGCCACAAGCACAAATGGCCCGGGTTCTCTTCCAGTGTGGCACCGTCACTGCCCAGGAATTCTCTGATAGAGTTACACTGACTGCACATCTTGCCCAAAGAAAGGAAAAGTAAAAAAGGAGGGAGGGCATTGTGGATGTTGGCTCCAGCAGCCAGGGCCAGAGCAAGGGTGGGGAAGTAGGGTCAGAGCCCAATTGGAACATCTGTCTCCCAGTCACACTCTGAACTCCATGGACCTGCTGCCATGGAGGTTATCCAAACACTTTGCAAGTATGGACTGGATCCCTACCAGATCCACATAAAGTAGGTGGGTTTTTATGTCCAATCAACCCTGTACATTACTCTGGGGGGATCTGGAGAGGCAATAAGAAGCAGAAGCAAAGTTTTAAAGGATAAACAAAAAGGGAGCAACTAAATGTCTCAATAGATGGAGAACCAGGTCTAGAGACAGGAGGTCCTTCGTTCAAATCAGACATTTCCTAGTTATGTGACCCTGGGAGAGTCTCGTAACCTCTACTGTCTCACCCTTACCACTCTTCTGTTTTGGAACCAATACCCAGTATCGATTCTAAGATGGAATACAAGAGTTTAAAAAAAAATAAACAGAGGACAGGACATTAAGGATCATTAGGTCTCAAGTTTGGAAAGAACCTTGAAAGACATCTAGTCCAACCTACTTGATACCCAAAGATCTCAATGGGGCATTAAAAGGATGAGAATTCTCCACCTATTCATATAGCCCAGTAAATTCTGATTGTTGAATTTTCCCTTGTATAATGGCAATATTTGCCCATCTGCAATTTCTGAATACTCTTCCCCATTCTGCCTTCCAAGGCCAAACAGAACAAGTCTAATCCCTCTTCTATAGAAAACCCTTCAAATACCTGAAACAGTGACCATCCCTGACATCCTCAACCCTCAAGTTTTCCAAACATTCCTAATTCCCCAGTGCAAGAAATATAATCAATTTAGTTGTCCTCCAGTGCCTCACCTCAGCAGAGAGGTAACCCTGGGTTCTGCCATGGAGCATAAACACTGGCAGATTCTATCACATTGGAAAGCCTGTGAATATAGTTTTGGCAATGGCCTACACATCTATCATCTAAGGGCCAGCTTCACTAAAGGAGGAAATGTTCTCTCACCAGAAAGTTTAGACAGCAGGAAATGGCTGTCCATTAAATTGTCCAAGTGTGGAGGGGCTATGATCTGCATCAGAGAATGGAGTGAACACGCCAATGAAATACAATCTAGGGGACAGCTGGGTAACCCAGGGAATTGAGAGCCAGGCCCAGAGTCAGGAGATCATGGGTTCAAATCTGGCCTTAGACACTTCCTAGCTGTGTGACCCTGGGCAAATCACTTAACCCCCATTGCCTAGCCATTGCCACTCTCCTGCCTTGAAACCAATATACAGTAATAATTCTAAGATGGAAGGTAAGGGCTTAACAAAAAAAAATTACAAGGTAATGAATTAAGAGACTTGAGATATCAGGGAGCCCAACTGAGGCTCAGAAATAGGAAGTGATTTGCCCAAGGTCACTTGACAAATAAATGTCAGAGCCAGGACCAGAACCCAAGTCTCTTGACCTTCCTTAGCAATACCCACCACAGGCAAAGCTCTGAAGAGCCTAGGGGTCTGCTGACTTAGGACAAGCTCTATTTCAGTGAAGTTCTTATTCTGATGGGAGTTAGTGTAGAACTGCGGGGCTGGAGGAAGGCTGACATCACGAGCACTTGGGAGCACAGAAATATGAGGCATGTGGTACTGTAACGCCAACACAGCTGCTTACTCAGGCTGCAATCCTCCCTCTCTGCTGTGCTGTGGGGGTGAGGGGTTTGGAGAGCTCATGTCACTGCCTCTCACAAAAGGCTGAAAGCCTAATCCCGTGGTTAGGGACAGTTGGCAAGAGGCTGCAGGACAATTAGTCCTCCAACTATAAAAAACATCTTTACTGAAGAGAGACCATGTGCACCGTGTTTGTTCAGGTTCTAATTCACTGCCCCACAGCAGCTCACATTTCTGTGCCACTTCAGACTTCACCAAGGGAAGTCTAGGCAGTAGAAATGTTATTCTCTCCAATTAATAGTCAAGGAAACTAAGGCTCCAGAGAAGGGAAATCCTCTCCCCAGGGGCATATGGGCAGTCCAGTGGAGGGCAGAGGTGTCAAACATGGGCATGAGGCTCACAATACTCCCCACTGCTGCCCAAACTGGACCAAAATGTAATTAGGAAATATTTAATGAAACTAATAAAAATACAATAGAACATAGTGGTAATATGTGGTTTCCTAAATAAATATGCAGCCAGTGGGAACCTGATATACAGTTTAGTGGCCCTGTTTCCATTTGAAATTGATGCTAATAGTATTGTGGAAAGAATATTTGACTAGGAGGCAAGAGGTTAGAGTTTGAACCCTGGTCCCATTCCATGACATTAGATAACCAAGGGTATTCTGTAAGCAACTCCTACCCGTGAGCAGATTGTTAAATTTTCAGCATGATTTCAGTTCAGTTGTTTGTCATGTCTGACTATCCTTCATGATCCCATTTGGGGTTTTCTTGGCAAAGATGCTCTAGTATCTTGTATCTAGGAGTTGGTCATTTCCTGCTCCAGCTCATTTTACAGATGAAGAAACCAAGGCAAGCAGGGTTAAGTGACTTGCCCAGAGGAAGTCTGAGGTCACATTCAAACTGGCCTTCCTGACTTTCAGGCCATTCTCTCCACTGCACCACTAGCTGCTCAAATATAAGCACTTACGCCTCTGAAATCAACAAAAACTACAAATCAGGGCTTATTAGATTATTCCATTGATTCTCTAGATTCAAAAAAGTGATGGAGAAAATGTGAATTACATAAATTAAGCTTAAAACTTTGTCCTGCATACATTTTTTCTCTAAGAGACAATTGTTAAACATTTATCGCAAATATGGCCTCAAACACTTCCTGTCTGTGTATTTCTGGGCAAATTACTTAGCCCTCATGGCCTAGCCCTTACCACTCTCCTGCCTTGGAACCAATACAGTATTGATTCTAAGATAGAAGGTAAGAGTTTTTTAAAAAATAAACACAAACAACAAGCCCGAAAGTAAGAGTTTAAAACATTTATTGGCATGCCATTGGGCAAGACCCTTTCTGACCTTAGAGATGTTCAAGGACAAGTCATTCCCAGTTTTGACATTCTAGGCTCTAAGTTCTTCCAATTGAAACCATCAATGAGTTTATAAATCAGAATTTATAAATCAGACTCACATTGAGTCCAATATACTTTCCATTATACCACACTGCCTCTCTCAAGAAGATGCCATCAATGGGAAAATTATTCTCAAGGACATCTCAAGGAGATTTTTTAAACCCTTATCTTCTGTCTTAGAATCAATGCTGTGTATTGGTTCCAAGACAGAAGAGTGGTAAGGGCTAGGCAACGGGGGTTAAGGGACTTCCCCAGGGTCACACAGATAGGAAGTATCTGAGGTCAGATTGGAACCTAGGACCTCCTGTGTCTAGGTCTGGCTCTCAATTTACTGAGCTACCCAGCTGCTCCCCCCATGGAGATTTTTTAAAAGGTTTCAAATAATTATATCTCATCCTCAGATAATAAGTATACAATATAGCAGCATCTTTAATTCAGCCTGGAAAATTGCCACTCTGTATTGGGTCCAAAGCAAGTGGTGGGGATTCATACCAAGTAGGTAGACAAGAATAGAAAGTCCATTCATTTTACCACAACATCTCTCGCACATTGTCCCTTCCCTCCATTCACATAATTACTACCCTAATTCAGGCCCTATCATCTCTCACTTGGACTGCTGCAATAGTGTTCTCTTTCCTCTCTGTGCCTCCATCCAATCTAGCCTCACATGCAGCCTTACAAACTCCTTTGGCTCCTTATTACCTCCAAGATCACATATAAATTCTTCTGTTTGGCATTAAAAACTTTTTATGATCTGGACCCTTCCTAACCTTCCCAAATCCTTTTAAAAAAAACTTACCTTCCATCTTAGAATCAACACTATCAGTTCCAAAGTAGAAGAGTGGTAAGGGCTAGGCACCTGGGGTTAATGGATTTGCCCAAGGTCACACAGCTAGGAAGGAACAGAGGTCAGATTTGTACCCAGAATCTCTAATCTCCAGGCTTGGCTCTCTATCCACTGAGTCATGTAGCTGCCCTCTAACTTCTCAATCTTCTAATACATTATTCCTTTCCCTGCACTTTGAGATCCTGCCATACTGGATCCATTTTGCAAACTGGACAAATCATTTCTAATGTTTGGGCCTTTCCACTGACTATCCCCTATTCCTAGAATGCCCTCCCTTCTAGTTTTCCTTCAAAACTCAAGCCAAATGAGACCTTCTGCCAAGTGATCCTCTTCTTCCTCCTCACCCTGGCTATCAGAATCTTCTCATCCACAACAATTTCATACTCATTTCACATACATTTTACATCATGTTAGATGTTTGTGTGTTATTCCTGCCATTCGAATGTAAGCTCCTTGAGGGAAAAAACTGTTTCACATCTGAATTTCTATCTCTAGTGCTTAGTATATTGTCTGATGAACAGTAAATACTTGAAAAAAAAAAGGCTTGTTGACTGTCAGGGTGGCCTCAAAGGACAAAAACGGTATGGCAGAGTATGAAGAGCATGATCCTTAGAGTCAAAGACATGAGTTCAGACTTTGCCATTTCTTAACTCTATAGTCTCTGGGCCAGTCATTTCTCCTTGGTCTCCCTATCTTCCTTCAATTTTAATAGTTTTATTTCTATGTTTATTTCTATGCCCCTCCCATGTCTATGCTCTAAAGTTCCAGGTAGCTTTAAAATTGTTTATTTGGAAAGCCTTTCCATCTACTATCTCAGGAGTCCATGCATGGTGGATCACCTACATGCCACCCATGAAATAAGGAGAGCACTTAAGTGTAGGAAGGTCTTAACTTCATATAACATGGATGCCTTTTGGTAAAGCCTTTGGATTTCATAATGTTTTTAAAGGACAAAATAACATATTTATCCAACATTACAAAGGAAATCAATTACAGTAGGGCCCCCTTATCCACAGTTTCAGTTATCCTTGGTCAAATGCTCAGGACACCTCAAGAGATCTGCCAGTGGTTTCAATTACTAGTGCCTTGGTGGTCCCCCACGGTAGCTGTTGTAATCCCAGTTGTAGGCATCTGTCCCTGGCTGCAGTCTCTTCTGCCTTCACTTTCATTGGGGGGGGGGGCACTGAGGAAAAAGGGGGCAGGAGGCTCCGAAGCTCCCAAGCTGAGGGACAAGAGTGAGAAGAAAGCACACAGATATATTTACTAGACACTAGGGGTGTTATGAAGGGAAGATAAACTAATATAGCTAAAATCCCTTTGTTATAGTAACACTTATAGAAATGAATTGTTACTATTACAAGGTCTATTTACAAAGCAAGGATGGGGTCTACCAAATTGTATCATCACTCTCTGGGAAGCATGAGGAAGAAGCCAAAACAGAGGAAGAAATTGAATTTTACCCATTTTTCTGATGCAAAAACTAAGAAAACAGAAACATTAGGTGTAACCAACCAGCAGCCTGGAGATGAAACTCCTGTGTCCAAACACACATTCAGATTTTACTCTAGAATCCTGGGTCATGATTTCTTGGAGAATATTACAAGGGTTTTCAAACCAATGGCTAATGACATAACTCCTGTAGGATGGAGAAGATCAAAATGAAAGGACATTTCAGTAGTACTTTAAGGTTTACAAAATTACTTCCCCACAACAACTTTGTAAGATAGTAGAACATTCAGCCTAAAGTCAGGAAAACCCAAGTTCAAATCCAGTCTCTGATACTTATTAGCTGTATGGCTCTGGGGGATAGTAGAAGTAGTAGTCATTCTATTGTTCTTGTGTCATTATCCTCATTTTATAGGGAAGAATATGGATGTCCAAGAAACTAGAATGACTTTACTCTGGACTCAAAAGCTAAATGAACATCAGAGTAGAATCCTAGTTCTGATTCCAAGGTCAGGATACTATTTCCACCCCTCAGCTGCCTCTCAAAAGGTATTATGTAGCATTATAAAAGGAAATCAAAATGCAACCACAACAATGAAAATACTCTTCTAGTGAAAAATCTGAATTAGTCCCATGACACTGTGCACAGTTTTCTGTCCATCTGAGGCAAGCACCCAAATTAGCTTGGCCTCTTGTTTGCTGCTTCTTCATCTTATTAACACAAGGCATTCAAACCCTTCCACAAACAAATGCCAGACCATTGTGCTTTGGAAACAGTTAATGATACCAACCTGCCATCAGCAACAAAGACTACAGCAGTTTCTGATTCCTCTCTTCTGGGATCTTTTCATGATGTTTCTTCAAATCCTATTGCCCTACATTTTCTCAGCCATTACTCTGAGAAAAATCTGTTGTGGCCAAAAATCAAAACAAGTCAGTACTAGGTAAATATGATGCAGGAGCCAAAAAGGATCACTGGAGCTTGGGATGCACACTCGGAGCAGTGTGCACTGTGAAGGAAGTGAGAGTCCCTCCATTCTCTGCCCCCAGAAAGGGAACATCCTTCTAAAGCAAATATGTGGATACAATATCCCCAAGTTCCACCTGAACCTAAAATGTCATTGGGAAATATTTAACAAAATAAAAATACAACAGAATTTGTTTTATTATTATTATTATATATTTTATATATATTATAATTAACAAAAATACAACAATAATTAATATAGCACAAGGTAAATTTGGGAAAAGTAAAAGAATACTCAGTTGCCCTTCATGAATCAAACCAGATGAACTATATCCATGAGTATGACAGAACTAGCCATTTTGATTAGCGGGGGTCCATCAGTCACATTGGAAAGATGATAGAAAACAAAAGAAGTTTCACAAGAGAAGATGGCAAAAGTTACCCTGATTTTGAAAAATAGAAAGAAAACCAAGTCTATAAACAATAGGCCACTGTTTGATTTTAATTCCTGGGGAAACTTCAGAGTGGAACAATAAAGAGCTAGGCATTTAGAAAAGGAAACCGTGATTACAAAGAACTATCATGGCTTTAGCAAGAACAGGTCATGACAAATTGAACCTAATTTCCTTTTTTTTAAATGATTTTTCAATTAGTAGCGAAGAATAATCCCATGGATTTAATTTATGTAGGGTTTAGCAAAGGTTATGATAAAGTATCTCATATTATTCTTGTGGAAAAGCTAAAGAGATGTGGAAAAGGCAACAAAGAAATTATATTGATTCAGAAGTAGTTGGATGGTTAGAATAAAAAAGTAATTGTTAATGGTTCAATGGAAATGTGATAGGAATGCCAGGAGAAAATCCCAGAAATCTGTGCATGTTTAACATGATCAGTAACTTGAATCAATGCATAGATGGTATGGGCGGCTAGGTGGCACAGCAGATAGATCGTTGGCTCTGGAGTCAGGAGGACATGAATTCAAATCCAGAATCAGATACCTAAGCAAGTCACTTAATCCAGTTTTCTCATCTGGAAAATGAGCTGGAAAAGGAAATGGAGAACAACTCAAGTACCTTTCCCAAGAAACCCCCAAAATAGGGTCATGGAGAGTGGGACAAATTGAAAAACTGAACATAGGCACACACATTGATGGCATGTTCATCAAATTTACAAAAGATACAAAGCTGAAAGGGGCATCTAGCACATTGCATCCAACAGACAGAACTGAAGAAAATTAAGATCCCTAAAGGTTAGAACTTTAGGCTGAATCTAATAAGATTATATTCAATAGGGAGAAACGTAAAATCTTCTCATAGGTATAAAAATTGCCCTCATGAGTACAAAATGAGAGAGGTTTGGTTAAATAGCAGTTCTGAGGGAGTAAAAATGTGATCCAAAATGTGAGTGGACAGAAAATTTGATAACAGTAAGCAGTGATATGGCAGCCTAAAAATCTAATGCAATCTGGGGCTACATTATGAGGCATAGCTTCCAGGAACAGGGGAATAGGGAAGTGATAATCCCACTGTACTATGACCTCACAAGACCTTTCCTAAAATACTGTGTGTATTTGGGAACCACAGTTTAAGGATATCATAGGTCAGAGAGCACCATGAAGAGGGTGACCAAGATGGTAAAGGACGCTGAGTACATATGGTAGGATTGATTAAAGAAAGTGGGCATGTTTAGGATGGAGAAGGGAAGACTTGGGGGTGGGAGTGAGATATCATCTCACTTCAAGTATTTAAAGGACTGTCAGGTGAAAGAAGCATAAGACTGTTCTGTGTGACCCCAGGAGACAGAACCAAAAAAAAAGTTGTCAAAAGGCAAATTTAGCCTTGATGTCAGGAAATTTTTCATAAAGATGAGAGCTGGACATTGATGAAATGGGCTGCCTTGAGTAACTTCTTCCTCCATGGAGTTCTTCAAGCAGAGGTCGGATGATCAGTTGTTGGATACATCATGATTTAAACAAGGTAACTGTTGAGGTCTTCTAGAATGCTCAAAGTCTGTTTTGCTTGGAGGTAATCAAAGGTCAAAAAAGGACTAGAGATAATGTCACAAAAGTACTACTTTAAAAAAAAGGATATTTGTCTTTTGAGGAAATGTGATAGTGGTATTCTAGTATTCAGAGTACTGTTAGTGGGAAGAACAAAAATTTCTCCTTCTTGGGCACAGAAAGAGAACTAAAAACAATGTGTTTGAGCTTGCTTTCAGATAAATTGTTATCCAGGCATTCCTTTTCCATGTTGTACTTAGGAAGTGAATTTTTAAACCCAAGATTATACACTTACACCTATTAAATCCCATCTTATTAAATTCAGCCCAGTGCTGTTCTATCTTTTTGAATAATTGTCTCCATCATTCAATCTACTGACTACCCCTTGTAGATTTGTGCTTATCAGTAAAACTGATAAGCATTACAACTATACCTTTATCTGAGTAATGATAAAGAGTTTAAATAGCCCAGGATCAAGAATAGGTCCCTGCAGCACTCCAATGGAGATGTTCCTTCTGAGCTGACAAAAGAGAATTCATTTGAGACCACCTAAATCCATAAGCCTTCTTTCCTATCCCTAAGTTCATTGCCCCCACAATCTGAAGTGTGATTCTCATATATTTTCTACTTTTCCCATTCTCTTGCCACCCAGTGGGTCTTAAAAGTCCATTTCTGTTATCTCTACTTCTCCTTTCATTTAATCCTCCACTTATAAGATGTGTAACTTTGTATCACTTTATCTCTCTAGGTTTGTTTTCTCATCTTCAAAGTGGAGAAAGTGATATTTCCCCAGACTATTTCACAAGGTTACTATGAGAAATAAGCAAAATAATATAAAATTATTTGTAAAATATTAAATCCTATAAAACCTTGGATTTCTAGTTCTTTTAATGGTCTACTGTCTGAGAGAAAATAAATATCTTTTTTTGGTAAATCTCCAGTTACTCAGAAAATTCATCAAATCCCATTTTCCCAAGTGTCTTAAGGAACTGAAGTAAGACTATTATAAAGGATAGAGACATTATAGAAAATACCTCAGCTAAAATCCCAACCTATTTCCAAAACAATATAAAGCAATCATTTACCAATATCCAATGTAAAGGAATTCCTTATCCCTAAAGCCAAATTCTACCCTGGAGGGCAATTTTAGAATTATGGGAGAAAAAAATTAAGGAAAAGGAACTCTTATTGAAATCATCCAGAACAATCCAAGTAACTCCTGCTTTATTTGTCTTACTTCCTCCTATTCACTCTATTTTCTAGTAAAACTGAACTACTAGTTAGCACCTGACATCATCCTGCCCTCCATGTATTTGTATAGGCCATCCTCCACACCAAAAATGAACTCATTCAGCATCCATACGTTTTAGAATCCTTTTCTTCTGTTAAAGCTGAATTCAAGCATGACTTACTTCTTCCAATAGGAGGAGATTGAATGTTGAGTTCTGGAAACAGTTAATTGGCCAGTGTGGTCAGACCATAATGGTGACAAACATGTTTATGAAGATAAGTGAGAGTCAGATCATGGTGGTTCCTTTAAAAGACTGATGTTTTATCTTAGAAGCATTAGGGAGTCACTGGAAATTTTTGAGCTAAGGACTGACATGACCACATCAATCAGCATGAATAATTATCCTGGTGGCAATGTGAAGGATAGATTGGAGGTGGGAGAGAATGGAGTCTCTTGTAAGGAGACTACTGAAATAGGCCAGGTGGGTGGCAATGGGGGCTCATGCTAGGATAGATGTAGTAGTAATACACAGGAGAAGACAATCAAGATATTGCGTAGGTAGAAACAACAGGGCTTAATAACTGACTGCATATGACATGATGAGGGAGACAATAGCAGTCTTCAAGTTTTTGAAGGGCTGTCCAATGGAAAAAATGTTAGCTTTATTCTACTTAGATCCAAGGGGGAGGGGGAGGCAGAACTAGGATAGAAGTTACCAAGAGGCAAATTAAGGCAAGGGAAAACATACTAAAAATTAAAGAGTTGTTTTAAAAAATGGAATGGGCTGCCTCAATACATAATGATCTCTTCCTCCTCACTGGAGGTCTTTGGGCCAGGTGGCTGGATGGCCACCACTGAGTATGTTATAGAGGGGATTCTTGTTCAGATACAGGTTGGAATAGATACTCTCTGACATATCTCCCAACTCTGAGGTTCCATAACCAGATGAATAAACAGGTCTAGATCTAAAAAGAAAGGTCAGATTTCAGAACAGATTACTGAGTTATCTGCAAAACTGATGCCATTAGAGTATGTCAGATCAGTAATGAAGATAGTCTCTTGAGAGATAAGAAAGACAAGGATAGATCATTGGAGAGAACCAATATTAAAGGTTCAGGAAGATGAGAAGGAACCAAGAAAGCCACAATGAAAGAATAGAAACATCCATGAAAAGGATGTGGTCAGCAGTGGCAAAATCTGCTGAGAATCCAAAGACTTTGGGACTTAGATATTAAGACAGAAATGGTTACATTAAAGGGAACAATTTCTAGAAGATCAGAAGAGACAGAAGCCTAATTGATAAGGTTAATGTGAGAGCAAGCATTTTTTTAAATGGACATGTCAACTATATGCTCCTTTCTCAGGAGGCTTAGCAATGAAGGAGATAGAAAAAGAAAGGACAGCAGCTGGACATCACAGGAAGGTCAGTTATAAGTTTTTCAGGCTTGTGGAGAGCCAGTATATTCATGGGCAAATGTAAGAAACAGCAGAGAAGGAATTAAAGATGCCAGAGGTGGGGGCAGAGCTAAGATGGTGGTTTAGTAGCAGCAAAAGCCAGAACCATTCCAAGAATCCTCCCAAACCATTCTTAAAATAGTACCTCAAAATTACTTAAAAGTCACAGATCCAAAAGGAGATGAAATGAGGGGGCTCTCTTGCAGAAAACAACTTGAAAGGTAAGCAGAGAGAGTTGACTGTCATGATATAAGAGGGAATTAAAACTGCACACAATTAAGGGTGGACCAATCACCCCCTATCTATTGCATCGGGTTCTGAGCCTGAGCATAGGATAACTTGAGGATCCCAAGACCTTACCTAAGCAAATAGCAGAGTTCCCCTCACCCACCAATTGAAGTTCCAGTGGCAGCAGCCTGCAGTGAGACACTGAACCCATAGCACTTGGTCTTTTCAAGGATGAAATGAAGCCCCAATCTCTGGGCAAAATAATTCACAGTGCTGAATCCTGCAAGCCATCAGCAATGGAGACAAAATCATCAGTTTTCAGAATCCCCAGTCCACAGGCAAAAAAAAAAAAGGCAAGGAAAATAAGCAAACAGCAAAAGAAACACCTGACCATAGAAAATGTTTATGGAGATAAAGAACAACAATGTCACCAATTTAGTAGGGAACAGTGAGAGCAAAGCAGGCACATGCCAAACTACAAAGAATTAGTCTCAGGCACTGGAAGAGCTCAAAAAGGAATTCAAAAATCAAATAAGAGAGGTGGAATAAAAATGGGAAAAAGAAATGAAAATAATGCAAAAAGACAATAACAGCTTGAAGATGCCAGAGTGAAAGACCTCTTAAAAGCTAGGAGATAGCATTCAAGGAAATGGAAATTTCCTTGGAAAATTAATCAGAAAAGAGATTTTGTTTAGGGTGAACTACAACAAGCACATCTTAGGTTTTAGTTTTCTCATCTGAAAAACAAAAAGATTGAACTAGATCCTTCCCTGATTCCTCTTCTGGTTCTAGGTCTGTGACTCTACAATGAAGAATCATTATCAGGAAAAAGGAAGAGGTGATGTTATTGGGATTAGAGGGGAAAGTTCCACTTGAATGGCAATAATCTTCTCTTTGAAGTAGGAAGCTAGAGAATATGGCAGGACGATACAGATAGCAAGAAGAGAGACAAAGTTTTGAAATTGTTAATATGTAGGATGAGAATAAGGGTACAGGGGGAGGATTGTCAAGCAGCAATTCACATTCAACTGTGGTCACATACCCATACCTTTTTACTGGATCTAGTCTGACTGTGCTCTAGTCATCAATGGTCAACAATTCCATAGAAAAATCAGGAGAAAAAAACTAGATTACAATGCCTTCCCCAGAAATGAGGATATGTTGGTTGGGATGGGCAGCAGGAAGGTCACAACAACTATAGATAGTGGAGCACATCTACATGCACTCACAAAATGGCACTAACTCACCTGGCAGCATTCACTGGTAACCCATCAGCCTAAAGAAATGACTCTGCCAGTTTATGAAAACAAATTATAGGGGGCAGCTAGGCAGGAAGGTTGAAGGGAAGGAAAGATGAATTGTGGAAATATTTCTTTCTCTTGTTTATTTTTAGGAAAAGGCATACTTTGATTAGACTGCCAGTTATGATTAGATTCCTTTTTTTCATACCTGCCTTTCCAAACTTCTTTTAATATATGTGTACATATACACATATGTCATTTCTGCTCTTACATGTAAAAACTTTTTAACTTTCCTTTTTTAAGTTTTAAGTTCCAAATTCTTGCTACAAGGGAAATTCTTTTTTTTTTTTAAATTTAGAATATTTTTCTATGGTTACATGATTCATGATTTTCCCCTCCTGGAGCTGACAAGTAATTCCACTGGCTTATACATATATCATTGTTTAAAATCTATTTCCATGTTATTCTTGTAACATCAAAACTCCAATCATATCCCTATCGAACTATGTGATCGATCATATGTTTTTCTTCTGTGTCTCTCTTCCCGCAGTTCTTTCTCTGGATGTGGATAGTGTTCCTTACAGGGGCATTTCTTAAGAAGATAGAGATTATCTGTATATATCTAGACAGATGGTTGATCTCATTTTAATTATACTTCTTCTTAGAGAAAAAAGAGCTTTTACAATTGACCGATTCTGTTAAGCTGTATGATTTTGCTTAGTAGGGAGGAAAAAAGAGCAGAAGAAAGCCTCGTTTGTTGATATGAAAGGCACACTTTATGTTGAGGAAAATCTTACTGTGATGTCTGGTAGTAGGGAGAGATAATACTAAGTTGCTCAAAGCCAGCAATAATAAATACTGATGCATTGGAGCTATTCTCCTTTTAGGATCTATTTATAAAACTTTTATTCAGGTTCTATTATCATGTCCTTTTTCAGCCATTCACCTGGGAAAAAAGAACTGTTCTGACTAAGCTAAAACAAGTCAGTACTAACTCTGAAATTGCCACCAAGTTAATATGATCTTCAGTTTCTTTAAGAGAAAAAAAGAATAAGGAATAAGGGTGTGATGTAATGTGATAAACCTTGGAGAGGTCAATGACTTTCAGATCAGAGGACATGAATTCAAATTCTACCTCTGATAATCACTACCTGTGTGAACTTGAGCATGTCATTAATCAATTAGACTATATCTAGAGAAACCATAACCAAAATTAGGAAGAGACTAGAGCCTACTGGAATGGCTGCAAGAAACTGGAGGTATTTAACTTAAAGAAAAGATAACTTTAAAAGGTTTATAATGAAATCAGCTCCCAAGATTTACAAAGAATTCTCATTACAACAACCCCATGATGTAGGTACAGTATTGCAAGGACTATTAACCATATTCTATTGGTTGAAGATTCAGTCTCAGAAAAGTTTTTAAAAATTGCCCAGTCACAAACTAGTAAGGGTCACTAATTAGTGTAACAGTTAAAACTGAGCCTCAGAGCTCTTTCTACCATGCTGAATTTCCAATTATTTTTCTTTAGTGGTCAACCTGATTTTATCCCCAAAGTGTACTGGAGATCTAAACATGTTCTAGACCAACTATGCCAACACCACCCACCAATCACTGGATAATCTCCAGTCCTCCATATTTCTTCTCTGTTTGAGTCATGTCTTTCTGCCTATATAAAGAAAAATAGACAAACCTAGTTGGTTTAGTTGTATTTGAGCACAAGTGGACTTTTTTTAGAAGCTTGCATTCTAGTAGTTCATTCTCTCAAAACTGGGCAAAATCCCTAAATGCAGCTTTGGGATTCAGAGCTTTCACCTTCATTAGTTACTTAGCAACAATAGGCTAAACAGAATGGATTTGATTTTTCTCAAAACCATCTTTTTTTTAAAACAAGGAGAAATATGTTCCTTCATCTTTCTGTTTGTTAAACAGAATCCTTGTAATCTGCTAAATCTGTCCTTAAATGGTCAGACTGAATGCAAATGAAGTATTAGATGCATGTGTTCTCTCTGAAGAGGATAATGTTTAAATCATAGAATCTGAGTGTTGGAAAGGGTCTCAGGAGACCACAAGACATCAGAGCTAGAAGGGATTTTAGAGATTTTCCAGTCCAACCTTTTTTTTTCACAGATGATGAAACTGGGACTGAAATAGGCTATGACTTATTCACACACCACTTCTACATAGTCAAACCTATATATGAGTGGGGAATTCTCTCTAAAACATCCCTATTATACCATACCATGTTCTCCCACTCCCAATACTGTTTAACAGGGTTTTGGCATCTCTTGTGTATCTTGCCACAAGGAACAGGCAAGAGAACCAGCTTCAGAGAGGGGAATGATTGAAAAGTGCTCTCTGCAACATCAGACCCCTATTACACTATTTATTAGTCATCCAGACTCCCCTTGAAAAGTAAATCCAATGCCTCCCAAGGCAAGCCAGGCCCTTTTTGTGCAGTGTTGGCTGTTAGGAATTTGTCCCTGATATGGTTAAAAAAATAAAAAAGCTCCCCACTTGAGGAAGCATCCACTTTGGCTATTCTCACTTCAAACTCTGACTAGCCTATGATTCTCTGGACTACTTCTCTAGCCCCCCATGTAGAGACCCTCCCCTCCCATACCTTTCCTATTATTTAGCTCCCTTTGTATGTAGTCTTCCCCAAAAGATTGGAAGCTCCTTGAGGGCAAGGACTGTCTTTTTGCTTGTGTTTTTACTCACAGAGCTTAACATAACACCTGGCATATACTAAGTACTTAACAAATATTTTATCTGTCTCCTATAATTTTTCTGCATTTGTAGTAACCCTGGACTCTGGAAGCTCACATTCTTATATTTCTATCAAGGCTCCAAAGCATCATCCTCACAGCAATATGTTGTTGCATATATTAACAGCATAGTATTAACCTAAATAAGAGAAAATTTTATAGAAGAACTGACTTCAAATATCTGAAGAGACATCATGACTAAAAGAAATTAAATTTGTTCTGACCATAAAGGACTAAACTCAAAGCAATGAGCACAAGTTACAAAAATAATAACATTGAGTAAACATAGTAAAATATTATGTAATAAAATAATATATGCTGTAACATAGTGTATAATATATATTATACAAGTAATAAATATGAATAATACTATATAAATTATAATATATAGCAACATAATCTAAATTATATAAGATTTTATATCATACTATATGATAAACATGTAACATAACAAAACACAAACATAATACACAACATAATAATGTTGAGTAAAATAAGCACCCTTGAGACGTAGTGAGTTTCCATCACTAGCATTTCCTTGAGAAAGGCTAGATGACCACTTCTCTGGGTTACAAGAATAGAGAAGATTCTTACTCAAGTATGGGTTGGACTAGTTGACCCCCAAAGTCCCTTCTAAGTCTGTGATTCCATGGAGCGATAGCAACTCACCTGTATTTAAAAAACATAGGGGAATAACCCAAATATCTAACACTAAGAGACATATCCTACTGGCCAGAAGATATGAACAAACAGTTCTGAAAAAAGTTACAAACAACAAACAACAATATGAATGAGTGTTTCATATTACTACTAGTAAGAGGAATGCAAATCAAATCACAGCCAGCAAAATGGCAAAAACCAAGAGAGGAGAATAGTCAATGGTGAAGAAGTTGTAGCAAGTCAGATCCACTAATTCATTGATGGTTGAGCAATAAATTGGTCCAATCATTCTGTAAAATAATTTGGAATTATGCTAAGAAGGTGTCTAAAATGTTCATGTCCAAAGAATCACTGCTAGCATAAAGTCCAAGGAGATCAGAGATATAAAGGTAGATCTCACACACACCTAAAGATTCATAACCATACTTTCTGGAATGGAAAATAGTCGACAAAGTAGATGCCCATAGACTGTAGATTGGCTAAGCAAACTGATAAGTGAATATAGAGAAATATTACTGCCCCATGCAGAGAAACATTAAAAAGACTTAAATAAATAAATTTTTAAAAAAGCAAACAGAACCAGGCCCAAATATAATTTGGCAAATAGAAAGAACAAAAAAAAACCCTAATAATATCCCAGATCTCTTAAGAATGTATCCATCGTGATGGAATAATAGTGTGCTAAAAGGAATAATGAACTGGAGGAATTCCATGTGAACTGGAATGACCTCCAGGAATTGATTCAGAGTGAAAGGTGCAGAACCAGGAGAACATTGTACACAGAGATGGATACACTGTGGTACAATCAAATGTAATGGACTTCTCTACTAGCAGCAATGCAATGATCCAGGACATTTCTGAGGGACTTATGAGAAAGAACACTATCCACATCCAGAGAAAGAACTGTGGGAGTAGAAATGCAAAAGAAAAACAACTGCTTGATTATATGGTTCGATGGGGATATGATTGGGAATATAGAATCTAAACGATCACCTGAGTGCAAATATTAATAATATGGAAATGGGTCTTGATCAATGATACATGTAAAATCCACATGTCGGCTATGGGGGGGGGGGAGAGGAGGGGAAGGAAAAAACATGATTCATGTAACCATGGAAAATATTCTAAATTAAATAAATAAACCTAAATTCTTTTTTTAAAAAGGATATATCCATGGAAAATTCTTTTAAATCTAATATAATGAGATTTATAGTGTCTGGACCATATCATGGCTGAAGGTAAGAGTGTCTGTCTGATCACTTTAGACAGAGGAGATTAAGAGACCATTGTTTCATGCCTTTAATCTTGCCTGTGAGGTTTCTTTAAAATAAAAAGTCAACTAGAAATGTAAAAAAAAAAAAAGAATATATCTGTGGTATACATATAATATTATAAAAGTGATATATAACCAGTTTTGCTGATTTTTTCTTTATTTATTTCGTTTAAAAAATCTCTGCTATATGGAATGACTCTTTAAAAGGGGAGAAGGGAAGATATATTGGGAAATGTAGGTGATATAAAATAAAAGATGTCAATAAAATTTTATTTTAAGAGACTATATTCATGGCATGTGAAAAAGTTATTTTTACAGTGGACTGTAAACAGAAATGTGGAGTCATGTTGGATTCTCATCTCAATTCTGCCACTAATGAACTGGGTGACCTTGGGCAAGTCACTTGCCTCCTCTAGGCCTGTCTCTTCATCTGTCAAAAAACAGAGTGTATTAATTTAACTCTAAGGTCGCCTAAGATACACTTAATATTCAACCACAAAATATAATTAGAATTTCAGAATTGGAAGTAAATAGAAGATAGAATTTGAGATCAGAGAGAGTCTTTAGAGATTATTATCTAGCCCCATTGTCTTCCTTTATAAAGGAAGCAACTGAGAACCTGAGAAAGGGAAATGATTTGCCCAATATCACATAGTAAATTAGAGGATGGGCTAAGACTCAGTCCCAGATCTCCTGACTCCCAACCTCAGGGATCCTCAGTTTGTATGGTTTTCTAGTGATATTAAGTTCCAATCAAATGACTTATCAATTAAGCACAGTGCCATTTAGAGAACCCTCTTCTGTAAGAACAGGTCACAGGACATTCCTGATGGCAGATAATTCTAGGGCTGGAACCTAACCAAGATCACCATCCTTTGTAAAAGGGCAAGGAAGCTGGAGGACAATCCACTGCAGAATGCTTTGCCAGTGATTTATAAAAGTGTTTACATCCTAGCGCCGGTGTCTTGGGAACAGTGAATGCAGCTGGTTCAATAACATTCAGCATAACAGGGGTGGATTTATAGGCAAACACAGATTCTGAGGCACACAGTATCTGCTGAGCTTAGCACTGAATGTGAGAGATGATGTCAAAGCAGGGCAGAATTAGGAAAGGGCTTCTCACTACCAGAACTCCTTCAAGCCTTGTGCTTTCCAAATAAGTATCTAAGGAAGGGCCAGCTTTCTTGCATCTGAAAAAAAAGAGAGACCACCTACACTCAGTAACAATTTTAAATTCTGGAGTCACAAGCAAGGGCGAGCAGGTAGGTAGGGCCACACATGTACCTTTGTTGATTTCAGAATAAAAGGGTCCTAAATGCTATCTTCACTACCAGCTGCCACCTCCCCCCCCCCATCCAACTCAAAGCCCACAGCTCCAACATGATAAAAAAAATAATTCACAGATATATAGCCCCTTAGGCTTTACAAACTGTTCTTTTCCCAACAGCCTTATGAGGGAAATAATAAGCAATCATAAATTAACTCCTACATTCCAGGCACTGTACTTGGTAATGAAGGGGTACAGAGACAAAAATGAAACGGCCCCTGCCTTCAAGAAGTCTACATTGTCTCTGGGAAGATAACATACAAGAATGTCATGGGTGACATTAATGCCAATGCCCAAATTGAACTTTTATCAGTGATTTCAAAAACCTCTGCACCATGAAGGAAGGAAGGAAGGAAGGAAGGAAGGAAGGAAGGAAGGAAGGAAGGAAGGAAGGAAGGAAGGAAGGAAGGAAGGAAGGAAGGAAGGAAGGAAAGGAGGGAGGAAGGGAGGGAGAAAGGGAGGAAGGGAGGGAGAAAGGGAGGAAGGGAGGGAGAAAGGGAGGGAGGGAGAGAGGAAGGGAAGGGAAGGGAAGGGAAGGGAAGGAAGGGAAGGGAAGGGAAGGGAAGGGAAGGGAAGGGAAGGGAAGGGAAGGGAAGGGAAGGGAAGGGAAGGGAAGGGAAGGGAAGGGAAGGGAAGGGAAGGGAAGGGAAGGGAAGGGAAGGGAAGGGAAGGGAAGGGAAGGGAAGGGAAGGGAAGGGAAGGGAAGGGAAGGGAAGGGAAGGGAAGGGAAGGGAAGGGAAGGGAAGGGAAGGGAAGGGAAGGGAAGGGAAGGGAAGGGAAGGGAAGGGAAGGGAAGGGAAGGGAAGGGAAGGGAAGGGAAGGGAAGGGAAGGGAAGGGAAGGGAAGGGAAGGGAAGGGAAGGGAAGGGAAGGGAAGGGAAGGGAAGGGAAGGGAAGGGAAGGGAAGGGAAGGGAAGGGAAGGGAAGGGAAGGGAAGGGAAGGGAAGGGGAGGTCTGACAAGACCTGGGAGTTAGGAGATCTGGATTCTAGCTTAGCTTCTGAAACTGATTAGTTATATCACTTATTACAAGTGATATAACTAATCCTTTTTGCAAAACTAATCCTTTAGCTATCCCAAATGGAAATAGCCCTGAGCTTGCCATCAGAAGATATAGATTCATAGTCCATCTTTGTCTTTTACTAGCTGTGTGACCACTGTTAAGTCATATAGCTTCTCTCAGCCTCAGTTTCCCCCATCTATGAAATGAGGTACTTGAACTATATGATCTCTGTGACTAACTTCTGTTCTTTGCTGCTGGGGTCCTCAATTCCTTCAGTGGACATATCTCAAGTGCCTACGGAGTGCAAAGAATTAAAATGCCCTGAAATTCAAGGAGGAACACAATAGGCAAGGATAATTTCCCTAAGTAGCATGGTAAAATAGAATGTTCACCTTTAGACTTGGGAATCCTAGGTTCAAGTCTGGTATCTACCCCTCCACTTATATGTTGATGAACAATTTGCTTCCTCTCAGTAAGCCTCAGTTTTCTTTTCCATAAAATGGAGATAATATTCATTCTATAGACTTCTCCATCTGACTACTCTGGAGAAGTCTGTCTCTTTTGGGCCTCTCTTCTGGTTGGGTAAGCTCTGGTTTATCCCATGAGGCACCCAAACCACGCTCACTTCACTCCCAGTTCCACTTGTCTGTCTCCAAACTTCTCCATCTTCTTACCAGCAACCTTGTCATCCTCTCTTCTTCCCCCTTTCTAGCTTCCCTGTATCTGTTGTTTTCACCCATAGGAAGGGAAGCCTGAAGGCAGAAACTTTTGTTTTTTGCTTGTTTTTGTCCCACCCAAGTTTAGTTCAGTGCTTGGCACACACAGTGTTTAATAAACACACAATTGAATTATCAAATATTGCTACTTGTACTTCCTAGTACAAATGGCTATTGAAGAAAACATTCTGTAAACCGTAGTCATATAGGCAAGATGGAGTGACTAAGTAGATTCTTCAAGTTCTGGCTTTTACATCCACCTGAGGTATGACTCGGGACACTAACTTCCCTTTCTTGGTGCCTTGCGAACCGGGAACTCCCTAAAACTAAAAGTTGAAGAGCAAATACTGATTTGCATTGGTAGAAAAAGTTTCTTCACCAAAAATTCTCTATCCCCAGTGAAACTGCAGGTTCAGTAGCAGAAAAAGGACAAATAAATACGAATTGCTGATTTAGTTAGTTTAGGGTGGCTCAGTGGGTTGAGAGTCAGGCCCAGAGACAGGAGGTCCTGGGTTCAAATCTGACCTCAGACACTTCCTAACTGTGTGACCCTGGGCAAGTCACTTAACCCCCATTGCCTAGCCCTTACTTCTCTTCTGCCTTAGAACCAATACCCACTATTAATTCTAAGATGGCAGGTAAAGGTTTAAAAAAAAAGAATAATAAGCTTCACTTTCCTGGACCTAGCATATTGTATATATGTATGTATGTATGTATGTATAAATATGATGATTACATATAAATTATAAATATAAATACACATTACAAATAATACATAACTTTATATCACAGTATAATATGGTGGCAGTATATGCCTCCCATCTTGACCTCAAATCAAAATTGAATTCAGGAAAATGTCTTTCTAGGAGTTTCCCAAAGTAGCCCCTTCATAGTGAATGTCTAGATTATCCATTCTGAAGGAAATAAGGACAACATAACAACCACCCCAAATAGCAGTTATTTCTAATGCTGCTGACTCTGTGGCCATCCCCAAGGACAATATGTCACTGAGCCCAGTGGATTCTCATTCCCTCCCACTTCTCCATGCTTTGCCTCTACTCTTCCCTGCAGATGAGATGAGATTCATGGGAGACCAGCAGGAAACCACATGAGGGTGAAAGGAGGAAAGAGGAGGAAGATCCCATCCGAGCTGATTAGGAACTACATGGGTTGGGTCTTCCTCTGCCGAGAGACTGAAGCCCAAACTCCCCTGCCTGCCATTCAAGACTCAACACATTGTGCCTTCCATCTATATTTCCAGCCTTGCTTCAAACTAGCCCTAACTGCATTCCATTCAATCCAGTCGTACTAAAGTCCAAGCTATCACCTGACCAAATGCTTCTTGCTTCTTTCCCAGGCCATTAACCCTTCACTGGCTATAATGATCCCCTTTCCTCATTTTGACCTACTGATTAACCCATTCTACACCATCCATTTCTCTTGAGTTTCTTTTTCTCTTACTACTGATAATACCTGCCAAGCTGGAGCCTTTGGATTCCTCCCTCCATGAGTGCCTTCATACCTATTCATATGCTACTGGATAAAGCTGGAGATAAATCAAGAAGCTATGCTAACTGGATCCAATACAGATTCATGTTACATAATCTCAATGGCAGCCAACTCCCCAGTTAACTATCCCACTCATGAAGGTAGCATTTCCAAACCTTTTCAGTTCTCCTCCAATTTCCCAAGGCTCTCTCTCCCCCATCCTCTCAGCTGAGCACTTTGCCACATAGTTTATCAAAAAAAAGTGATTCCACTTACCAAAAACTCCCTCTTCTCCCCAATTCTGCATTTCATATCACTCGGATATCTCCCTCCTCCATCTCCTCCTCTTTACCTCTGCCTCACATGAAGAGGTGGCCTTTCCTGCCAAAGCAAACCCTTCAATATGCACAACCAATCCCATTCTATCTACACTCTTCCAGCAGATTGCCCCCTCTATCATCCCTACTCATCTTTTCTTTTTAAAACCCTTACCTTCTGTCTTTATATCATTTCTAAGAAAGAAGAGCTACAAAGGCTAGGCAGTTGGGGTTGTGACCTACTCAGGATCACACAGCTAGAAAGTATCTGAGGTCAAATTTGAACCCAGGTTCTCCTGATTCTAGGCCTGGTGTTCTATCCACTGTACTACCTAGCTCCCCCTTTCTCACTAATTTTCAATCTCTGTCTCTTGGTACCTATTACCTATAAACATGCCCAGGTCTTACACACCCTCAAAAAACCCTCTCTTAATCTGTCTATTCCCATTCTCCTACTATCCTATATCTCTTCCCCTTCGTTCCTGGTTAATTTTAAGAAGGCCATCTAAATCAGTGCTTCTATTTTCTTTCTTTTCACTCTCTCCTTCACTCTCTATAGTCTGACCACTAACTTAATCATTTAATTTGAACAGCTCTTTCCAAAAGTTATCAGTGATTTCTTAACTGCCAGATCAAATGATCATTCTTCTTGACCTCTCTGCAGTCTCAACATTGCTGATCATCCTCTTCTCCAGGATACTTCTTCCTTTTAGGCGTGGTTCCTCTTCTACTTATCGAAGCATTCTTTAGTTTCCTTTACTGAATCTTCACTGCCTTGTCTCCTATATCCAGAATTCTCTCTCTCCTTGTACTGACCTCCTGGCTTCTCTCAAATCCCAACTAAAATTCTCCTTTCTACAAAAAGTGCCCCAAATGTTAGTGCCTTTTCTCTGTCATTAGCTCCAGTGTATTCTGTTTTACATAGTTGCTTGAAGGTGGATATTGGATTGGATTGTGAGTTCCTTAAGGACTGCCACTGTTTCTGCCTTTCTTTATTTCTGCCAGTGCTTTAAAAAATCCTTGGCATATAGTAAGCACCTAATATTTGTTTGCTGACTTGATTTGACCTGCTTATTCCAGTTCCTATGCTTTTGTTCTTTCTGGGTTCAGCTGTTCAAATTCTACCCATCTGTTTGGGCCCATATCCTACCACCATCATTAAACTTACTCTGGCATATATCAGACTTGAAAAAGAGCTCAGAGTTTGAGTAATTTAATCCATACCTGAGTAGGAATAACTTCTACAATGTCCCATTCTCAAAGGAAAGCTTCCACTCAACTCACTCTTTTACTCTCTCCTGAGACATCCTATGCTACAATGGGACAGCTCCAATTATTAGGAAGTTTTCCTCCTGACTCTAAATTCAAATCTGCCTCTGTAATTTCTAGACTTTATTCTCAGTTTTGCCTTCTGAAGGCAAACAATAAATAGTCTTCCACTGATTCCTCTTCAGATAGGTGAAGATAGCCTTTGAATCTCCCAAAAGAATGTTGATCTCTGGGTTAAATATTCCCAGTTTCTGAAACTCATCTTTATAATGCATGGTCTCCAATCCTTGAACTATTCTGGCCTTTCTCTTCTGGATGGACTCCCATCTTTTATTGTCCTTTCTAAACTACAGTACCCAAATTATAGTTCTCACCTTCTAGTTTCCTCTATTCCTGGGAACTGTGTCCCATTCTATCTTTATGCCTTTGTTCACCCCATCCCAAATGGCTACAACAGACTATCATCTGCAACCTCTTGAAAGTCAAAATAAACAAGCTTGAAAATAAGGCAAAGGAGATGAAAGATGACCTCCAAAGAAAAATCAGACCAGAAGGAGAAGGATGACCAAAAACCCAGGGATGAAGTTCAGTCTTTAAAAACTAGAATACCACAACCTGAAGCAAATAACTTCACAAGGCTACAGAGTCTCAATCATGATACCTGACAAAGCCAGAGTAAAAATAGATCCAGTCAAAAGAGACAGGGAAGGTAGTTACATCCTGATAAAAGGCAGTATAGACAATGAGGAAATATCAGTATTCAACATGTATGCACCAAATAGAATAGCATTCAAATTTCTAAAGGAGAAACTAGTGGAGCTCAAAGATGAAATAGATAGAAAAACTATACTAGTGGGTAACCTGAACCTTCCTCTATCAGAACTAAATAAATCAAATAAAAAAATAAATAAGAAAGAGGTAAGAGAAGTGAATTAAATCTTAGAAAAATTAGAGTTAGTAGATATGTGGAGAAAAATAAATAGGGACAAAAAAGAATACACCTTCTTTTCAGCAGCACATGGTAGATTCACACAGATTGCCCATGCACTAGGACATAAAAACATTGCAAACAAGTGCAAAAGAACAAAAATAATAAATGCAACCTTTTCAGATCACAATGCAATGAAAATAATAATTAGTAAGGGTACATAGAGAGGTAAATTAAAAATTAATTGGAAATTAAATAATACGATTCTCCAAAATCAGTTATAGAACAAATCATAGAAACAATAATTTCATTGAAGAAAATGACAATGATGAAACATCCTTTCAAAATCTATGGGATGCAGCCAAAGCAGTACTTAGGTGGAAGTTTATATCCTTGAGTTCATATATTAATGAATTAGGGAGAGCAGAAGAGGTCAATGAATTGGGAATGCAAATTAAAAAACCAGAAAGTGAACAAATTAAAAATCCTCAGATGAAAATGAAATTAGAGATCCTAAAAATCAAAGGAGAAATTAATAAAATTGAAAGTCAAAGAAGGGTTGATTTAATAAATAAGACTAGAAGTTGGTACTTTGAAAAAACAAATAAAATAGACAAAGTACTGGTCAATCTAATTAAAAAAAGGAAAGAAGAAAACCAAATTGGCAGTATCCAAAATGAAAAGGGAGACCTCACCTCTAATGAAGAGGAAATTAAGGCAATCATTAAAAACTAATATACTCAATTATATGACAATAAATATGGCAATCTAGGTGATATGGATGAATATTTACAAAAATATAAATTGTCTAGATTAACAGAAGAAGAAATAGAATACCTAAATAACCCCATATCAGAAAAAAAAAATTGAACAAGTCATCAAAGAACTCCCTAAGAAAAAATCCTCAGGACCAGATGGATACACAAGTGAATTCTATCAAACATTCAAAGAACAACTAATCCCAATATTATCCAAACTATTTGACAGAATAAGCAAAGGAGTTCTACCAAATTCCTTTTATGATACAAATATGGTACTGATACCAAAGTCAGGTAGATCAAAAACAGAGAAAGAAAACTACAGACCAATTTCCTTAATGAACATAGATGCAAAAATCTTAAATAGAATACTAGCAAAACGACTCCAGCAAGTGATCACAAGGATTATTCATTATGACCAGGTGGAATTTATACCAGGAATGCAAGGATGGTTCAATATTTAGAAAACTATCCACATAATTGACCATGTTAACAAGCAAATCAACAAAAATCAAATTATTATCTCAATAGACGCAGAAAAAGCCTTTGACAAAATATAACACTCATTCCTATTGAAAACACTAGAAAGATAGGAATAGAATAAAATAATAAATATAATAAAAATAATAAACAGTATCTATGTAAAACCATCAGCCAACATCATCTGCAATGGGGATAAACTAGAAGCCTTCCTGATAAGATCAGGAGTGAAACAAGGATGCCCATTATCACTTCTGTTAGTTAGAATTCGACTAGAAACACTAGCAATAGCAATTAAAGAAGAAAAAGAAATTAAAGATATTAAAATAAGCAATAAGGAGACCAAGCTATCACTCTTTGCAGATGATATGATGGTCTACTTAAAGAATACTAGAGAATCAACCAAAAAGCTAGTAGAAATAATCAACAACTTCAGTGAAGTTGCAGGATACAAAATAAGCCCACATAAGTAATTAGCATTTCTATATATTCCCAAAACATCTCAGCAGCAAGATTTAGAAAGAGAAATTCCATTTAAAATCACCCTAGATGGGTGTGGCAAAGTTGGGACATTAATGCATTGCTGGTGGAGCTGTGAATTAATCTAACTGTTCTAGAGGGCAATTTGGAACTATGCCCAAAGGGCACTAAAAGACTGTCTTCCCTTTAATCCAACCATATCACTGCTGGGTTTTTACCCCCAAAGAGATAATAAGGAAAAAGACATGTACAAAAATATTCATAGCTGCGTTCTTTGTGATGGCAAAAAATTGGAAAATGAGGGGCTGCCCTCCAATTGGGGAATGGCTGAACAAATTGTGGAATATGTTGGTGATGGAATACTATTGTGCTCAAAGGAATAATAAAGTGGAGGAATTCCATGGGGACTGGAACAACCTCCAGGAATTGATGCAGAGTGAGAGAAGCAGAACCAGGAAAACATTGTACACAGAGACTGATACAATCGAATGTAATGGAATATTAGTGGCAGTGCAGTGACCCTGAACAACTCAGAGGGATCTATGAGAAAGAACACTATCCACATTCAGAAGAAACACTGTGGGAGTAAAAACACTGAAGAAAAACAACTGCTTGAATACATCAGTCGAAGGGATATGATTGGGGATGTAGATTCTAAATGAACATCCTAGTGCAAACAACATCATTGAAATAGGTTCTGATCAAGGACACAAGTAATACCCAATGAAATTGCGCATGGGCTGTGGAAAGGGTGGGTGGAGGGGAGGGAGGGAAATAAAGTGAGTATTGTAACCAAAAAAATAAAATAAAATAAAATCATCCTAGATAATATAAAATACTTAGGAATCTATCTGCCAAGACAAACACAGGAACTATATGAAAACAACTACAAAACACTCTCCACACAATTAAAATTATATCTAAACAATTGGAAAAACATCAATTGCTCATGGATAGAATAAGCTAACATAATAAAAATGACAATCCTACCCAAACTAATTTACTTATTTAGTTCCATACCCATTGAACTACCAAAAAACTTTTTTACTGAATTCAAAAAATCATAAGAAAGTTCATTTGGAAGAACAAAAGATCAAGAATATCCAGGGAAATAATGAAAAAAAAATTTGAAGAAAGGTGGCCTTGCAGTCCCAGATCTCAAACTATACTATAAAGCAGTGGTCACCAAAACCATATGGTACTAGCTAAGAGACAGAAAGGAGGATCAGTGGAATAGACTTGGGGTGAGTGACCCAAGCAAAATAGTCTATGATAAGCCCAAATATCCCTGCTATGAGGACAAAAATCCCTATTTGATTAAAAAAAACTGCTGGGAAAATTTAGTTTGGATAAACATCTCATACCCTACACCAGGATAAACTCGGAATAGGTGAATGACTTGAATATAAAGAAGGAAACTATAAGTAAATTAGGTGAACACAGAATAGTATACATATCAGATCTTTGGGAAAGGAAAGATTTTAAGACCAAGCAAGAGTTAGAAAAAAAATCACAAAATGTAAAATTAATAATTTTGATTACATCAAATTAAAAAGGTTTTGTACAAACAAAACCAATGCAGCCAAAATTAGAAGAGAAGCAACAAATTGGGGGAAACCCTTCATAACAAAAACCTCTGACAAAGGTCTAATTACTTAAACTTATAAATAGCTAAATCAATTGTACAAAAAATCAAGCCATTCTCCAATTGATAAATGGGCAAGGGACATGAATAGGCACTTTTCAGTTAAAGAAATCAAAAGTATTAATAAGCACATAAAAAAAGTGTTCTAAATCTCTTAGCAGAGAGATGTAAATCAAAACAACTCTGAGGTATCACCTCATACCTAGCCTAGGCTAACATGACAGCAAAGGAAAGTAATGAATGCTGGAGATGTGGCAAAGTTGGGACATTAATGCATTGCTGGTGGAGTTGTGAATTGATCCAACCATTATAGAGGGACATTTGGAACTATGCCCAAAAGGCATTAAAGACTGTCTTCCCTTTGATCCAACCATAGGACTGCTGAGTTTATACCCCAAAGAGATATTAAAGAAAAAGACTTGTACAAGAATATTCATAGCCATGCTCTTTGTGCTGGAAAAAAATTGGAAAATGGGGGGATGCCCTCCAATTGGGGAATGGCTGAACAAGTTGTGGTATCTATTGGTGATGGAATACTTTTGTGCTCAAAAGAATAATGAACTGGAGGAATTCCAAGTGAACTGGAATGACCTCCAGGAATTGATGCAGAGTGAGAGGAGCAGAACCAGGAGAACACTATATACAGAGACTGATACACTATGGTACAATCAAATGTAATGTACTGCTCCATAGTGGCAATGTAGTGATCCTGAAAAACTTGAAGGGATCTACAAGAAAGAACACTATCCACATTCAAAGGAAAAACTGTGGGAGTAAAAACACAGAAGAAAAACAACTGCTTGGTTACATGGATCAATGGGGATATGATTGGGGATATTGACTCAAAATGATCATCCTAGTGCAAACATCAACAACATGGAAATAGGTTTTGATCAAGGACACATGTAAAACCCAGTGGAATTGCACGTAGGCTACAGGTGGGGGAGGAGAGGAAGGGAAAGAATGTGATTCTTGTAATTAAGGAATAATGTTCTAAATTGACTAATTAAATAAAATTTTCAAAAAAAATAGTTCTGAATCCTATGATCCTACCAGATGCCTGATGAAGTACAGTTTGAAATGCATAGCCCCTCAGGTCCCTTTACCTGCAAGCTCCTTGAGTTTAGAGATCAAGTCTTGGATTTCTTTTGTCTGTCTCTAAGTGGCCAACATGGTTCTAGCTTTAATAAATGATAGGATGTTGCTGATAGTAGAGGCAGGAGTTGGCTGAACTGCTTATTTAGTGATGGGTGAATAATAATATAACATAGTTTTCATAGAAGATAGCCAACATACATCTACTCAAGCTCTTTGCAAAGAAAGTAGCAAATATGTGGCAGTTCTCTAGCACTACATACCCCACCTTGCAATATATGGAATCATGTTCTAAAAGTCATAGGCCAGGAGCAGGATTAATTCTGGAAGGTAGTCAAGTCTGCCTGCCTCATTTTATAGATGAAGAAACTATGTCAATTTGCCCAAGACAATACGCAGAGAAGCCAGGATTCTAACTCAGGTCCTCTGCAATTCTGGTGCCTTTTCTACTATACAACAGTCTTCTTATACGAAGGCTAAGATGAAATGGAGGCCAAGTGAACACAGCAAAGCCACAACCTTTTGCCTCTTAGCCCATGCCCACCAAGCTCAGCTGCAGCCATAGCAGCTGATATAAGCATGGGAACCTATACTATCTCAAGCCTCCAATGCCTATTTTTGTCAAAGCAGCCAAAGGCAAGGGTCAGAAGAGAACTGGGACACCAGAGACCTGCCCCAGAACACTCAGAGGAACAGCCATCAGCACCACCATACTGACTCCTCAGTACCTGCTCTGGCTTCAAACTCATGCTTGCTTAAGGAACTGGAGGAGGGGCTCCCTACATGTCCAACCCCAAGGGCTATTTTCAGCCTCACATCTCAGGAACTAAAATTAGAAGTGAACGTTGGAGACACAGTCAGGAGCCTGTGGAACTTCTCTGGAGTTCCATATCCCTGGCACCTTCTCATCAATGTCCCTTATTCCTATCATCTAGGGAAACTCCCATCCCCTCATTTTACAAAGAAGGAAACTGAGGTGCAGAGAGACTAAAACAAGCCCAAAGTCATGCAAGCTAAGGCAGGATTCAAACCCAGCTTAATTCCCATATCAGGTCCTCTCTTCCTTTCCTTTCTGTTCTTCCCCATTAGGTGTTCCATGAACCTCCTTAATAAGTTTGAGGAAGACATCTGGAGAGAAGAGCACATGCTCTTCTGGCACAGTTTTTGAGAACCAAGGGTCATCTTTATGCCACAATGAGAATGAAAAACAAATCCCATATATACAGTTCTTCAAGATCGTAAACGAATGTTACTCACAACCTTCCTATGAAAGGGTCCAGCAAATAAGTATTTTACAGATATGCCCATGGAGACACTGAAAAGTAAAGGCACTTACCCAAGGTATTCAGTAACTAAATGCTAAAGGCAAAATTCAAAGGTTGTTCTTTCCTTCACAGAACACATTGCCCTTTCATCTAACCTCTTGTCCTTGTTCCAGGGAAGAATCTAGTTTGGAAGGAAACACCCATGATTCTTAGAGAACTGTCCCAACCCACTTCATGTTCTACTTCTGAGTCTGAAATGAAAAGGCAAAGTTTTGGAAAAATAAAAGGAGGGGAGAAAAAAAAGAATGGTTCTTATTTTTATGGGAAAAAATCAGGCTTATATTGTTTGGTTTCAAAAGAAATAAATATTTGCCAGAATATGACCTTTAAACAGGGATTGTTCCATTAATTTGCATCCCCACCCAGCATCTAGGCAGTCCCTGACAATATGGTGGATGCTTCATACATATTTGTTGATTGAAATTTTTAAAAATCATTTGGATAATAATTTTTCAAAGGTTCCTACTGTGTATTGAACAGTTCTGTGCTCTGGAGAGTCAAAAATTTACATAAGCCTTCCTTTGTAAAATCCACAGTCTAGAAATGGATGAGGCATATCCAGATAACTGTATAACACAATAATATAAGCTTAAGTATAAGAAGAATACAAGATGCCATGTGCAATAAGAGAGGGAAAGTCATGATCTCCTGAGAGATTGCAGAAGTCTTCCTGGAGAAGATAGGACACAGAAGAGTAAGGATTCAAACAGTGACTAAGAGAAGAGGTGCAGACCAGGACTAAAGCAAAAATAGGGAGGCTTGAGAGGGGGAGAGCATTCTGGGTCATAGTTGAACTGGGCATGGCCAAAAAGGAAGGGAGCACCATGTTTTAGTCAACTGGTCAGTCAACAAGTATTTACTAAATGCTTCCTATATGCTGACCATAATGCTAAGCACAAGTGATAATAAAGAAAAGAGAAATTGTCCTTGCCCTCAGGGAGCTCACATTCTAATGGGATTTGAGACCACTGAAACATAAGGAGATTAACCTTATGTTATAAAGCAAATGTCAATCATCCTTGTTATTGGTGGTTTAATAGTTGGAAAGGGCTAGTAGTAGGAAATAAAAACACTGGCTTAGGAATCTATAAGACTTGACTTCTAAGACCTGTCACTTAATTTTTCTGCCTCAGTCAACTATTTTTTTGAATTCTTATTTCTGTATTAGACTCAATAAATTCCAAGGCAGAAAAGGGGTAAGGGCCTGGCATTTGGGGTTATATGACTTACCCAGGATCACACAGCTAGGAAGTGTCTAAGGCCAAATTTGAACCCTATACCTCCCATCTCCAGGCCTATCTCTCTATCCACTATCTCTCTCAGGCAACTTTTTAATACTCTGTTACAGAGGAATTGCTGGCCTATATCAGGGGAGGAGATTTCCACACCAAGAGTTCCCTACATCAAAGGAATGAAAGGTCTAGAACAAAACCAATTTTTTTTTAAATCAATGCCTTTTAAAAATTATTGTAAAATATTTTGCTACAGATTTCCACTATTTTGTTGAAAGTGAGAGGGGTCAGCCACTGCAGAAACTTTGGGAAACACTACTTTCCCTTAAAGACGCCTGCTCTAGGCACTGACATCAAGGGCATTTGAACCCATCTCTGATTCCTAAAAGGGGGCACTGAATGAGTATGTCCTTCTGAAGTCTGCTAAAGAAAGCATCCAGGCACCAGCACCCAGCCAGATCCTTCTTTGCAGTAAAGGGAGGACAATGAATGACATTAATTTAGTAATTAAACCTTCTAAGAGAGGAGATAGGCTTCAGCAGCATGCATGGGACAAGAATGATGGCTTGAGAACAAAACAAGGTAAAAACAGAAACACCTGGACTAGAGGCAAACATAGCATCTCCTTGTTTGACCTACCAAAAAGAACCATTCTCTCTAAAAATGAATAGTCTCCCCAAAGAGGTAAATTGTTCACACTTGTCCATACCCAGAAACTCATAGAGTCAAGTCCGGATTACTCATTGGAGAGGGAGTTAACAGAAGGAATCCCAACAAGTATTATGTATATTTGACTGAGAATATATTTTTGCACTTGTGATGGACCCCAGAGAAGCCTGGTTTTCTGGGATTTCATTCCAGGGAGAAGAGTAAAAACTGATTATGAAGTCCTAACTCCAGAGAGCTGAAAAAAAAAAAAACACCCAGTTATCTCTCCATCTCTGTTCCACTGTAGCTATCTGTTCCTAGTTGGGAGATGATCAGTCATCCTTCAGAAGGATGCAGGGATATAGTGTTTCTTTCCACCCTCCAATCTTTCCTGCCAAAAGGAAGTATTTTGGTTTCTCTGCATACAGAATAAAGAGGAGAGAAGAGGTCAATAAATCATTTTGTTTTTACTAACAACCGTTAACAATGTCCACGACACAAATATCTGAGATGGGATCATTTATCCAAAAACCAAGATTTGGGGGGAGGGGGATGAAAGAAATCTCATCTCTGCTACCTCCCATCCCCAATAACCAAGAGCTAACTTTATGTATACATATGTCCATGCTGTGCTCTTGAAAAAACAAGTTCACCAAAAAAAGTAATCAGTGACAAATGAGGAAACCTATTCAGAAATTCTAAGTGGATGAAAGGTCTATACCAAGGTCTCATCATACTTACAGTACCCACACCTGGTCCCGCCTTCAAAGATGAAGCCATTTGGCACAGCCCCATAACGCCGCAGGTCAGAGAGCTTCCACTGACCCATGACAGCAGGAGGAATGTCTTTAGCCAGCACCAGAATATCATTGCAGAGATGAAGAGTGGCCAATCCACTTTCTAGCTTGGTGCCTGGGGCCACAGCCACATGAAACCTGTGGACTATAGGAAAAGGATTAAGATGAAGGAGAGGGAAAAAAGAACCCAGTTAAAAATTAGATCACATCTTCCTCCAAGCTACATAGTTGGTTAAAACTATCAAAAATTCACATTTCTATAGAACTTTGAAGTTTGCAAAGCACTTCTGTTTTAATATCCCTGATAGACAAGTAGTGCAGGTGTAATTATCACTTATATTATAGATGGGAGAAGAGAGATAATGGGACTTGACCAAGATCTCATGGTTAAAAAGCCAAGACTAGAACCTGAGTCTGCTGACCCTCATGAGGCACACAAAATCTTAGACTGGGTTTAGAGAAGCTGGTGGCCCTGGTGTTCTTCTGCTTGCCCAGAATGCCAACCCCCTCTCTCCCTCTCCCTCTCCCTCTCCCTCTCCCTCTCCCTCTCCCTCTCCCTCTCCCTCTCCCTCTCCCTCTCCCTCTCCCTCTCCCTCTCTCCCTCTCTCTCTCTCTCTCTCTCTCTCTCTCTCTCTCTCTCTCTCTCTCTCTCTCTCTCTCTCTCTCTCTCTCTCTCTCTCTCTCTCTCTCTCTCTCTCTCTCCATGTCCGAATAACCATCCTTCATGGCTCAACTAAGGTTCCAAGTCCTCCATAACTAACCACTCAAACCCATATAAATTCCCCATCTCTCTCCATTAACAAGGCTTGAACTATGTTCCCTCCTACGTCTTTGTCCAGATCTCAAGTAGGGTTGAGAGAAAATGGACAGGGCCAACATGAACATCACTGGTAGTGGGGAGGGACTGGGAGACAGGGCACACAGCTTACCCAGGAGATCATGAGCCTGGGGACATCTGTGATGAACTCCATAACCTTTTAACTACTCAGAGGAGCACAGGTGGGAAGCTGAAGGTACCAATAGCCCACACTTGGGGGAATCATTATTGCTAAGTAATGAGAGTTTCCTAATAGCCATTCACATATGAAGATCAATGTTTAATGCTACATATTTTCAGGATTTGCTGACTAATGGAGAAATAGAAAACCAAGAAGTAAGAATGGTTTTTGGAGGTTGGAAGATAGCATGGAACACCTCCTGGATATGAAAAATTATAGTTAAAATAAAAAGCACAGGACAGGAAGTTAGGAGAACTGGGTTACACTCCCTATTATTACTTAGAGACGTTAGATAGTACAATGGATAGAGCACTAGCCTGGAATCGGGAAGACTCGAGATCACCAGACACTAATTGGGTAACTCTGGGCAAGTCACTTACTTTGACTCAGTTTCCTCTTATGTAAAATGTAAATAATAATAGCAAGGTTTTTAGGAAGGTAAAATTAAATATTTTAAAGCACTTAGCATAGAGCCCGATGCATAATAAATGCTACATAAATGTTAACTAGCTCTTCTATTGATGGCTCCCATTGTCTGTTATGGGGAAAACCAATTCTCCTCACTGAAATTTGAGTTTCCCCCATATAACGTGAAGAGATTAGATTATGTGTTCTCTAAGGCCCCTTCCAACTATGGCATTGTGGTTTATGTTAGGATTTATTGAATAATAAATAATGTTCTTCTCTTTCTTTGAACTCCACCATATTCTTCTCTTTTTTCAATAAGTCTTAGTAATTCTATATTTCTGAAGGCAGGGAACATGCCTTCCACTGTGTTTCTCATGGTTCCCAGTGCAGAACTCAATGAACTCATGCCAATTTAAGGAGGATGGGTACATAAGAGAGCTTTCTAAGAGAACTTGAATCCAAGAACCAAAAAGCATCAGGAGTCTACTGAGAAATTTTTTTTTTAATACACCAACTTCTGAGTCTCAGATTCGTGGTCTTACTGGGTGCATGAACTTAAAGTAGTCCCTGTTAGCTTTTGGCTTTTTCCTCATTCATCATCCTATTACCTGAAGGTTGTCTTTCCCTGGGCCAATTATTATCCCATTGTTACTTGGAGGCATAAGGAAAATCTTCCTAAAAGCAATCTAATAATAAAATGACCTGGCTTGATGATGAAAAGGAGGAATGGAATTAAGTTCCCCATAACTAGATATCTTCATGAAAATGCTGGCTGTCTACCTTTTAGGAATGCTATAGAAGGGATTCTTGCTTCAGAGGATTGATTGGACTAGATGGCCTGTGAAGTACTTTCCAGTTCTGAGATTCTATAAGCCAATCACCCCATAATCTTATTTACAGTACCAAGAGACTTCAAGAACCCTTTAACCTTAGCTCAGCTGAGGACAAACAATGTCCAATTCTAAATTGCCACCATCCAAAGGAATGAATGAACTTTTGCTGGGAGTTCTTTTAAAGATCCCCTTCTTGGACAGACAGCTCACTATAGGTATTATCTCTAGTGACTCTGCTTTCTGGTTTGCTTTCTCTCTCTCTCTCTCTCTCTCTCTCTCTCTCTCTCTCTCTCTCTCTCTCTCTCTCTCTCTCTCTCAAAAGGAGATAGATGCAGTAGGGGAAAGTGCAAAGAAAACTAGATTAAATGGCAAAAGGACAAAGTTCCAGTCTTGACACTCCTGTTTTGACATTGGGAAGTCACTTCCCAACTCTGGAACTCAATTCTTTCCTCTATAAAATGATGAAGGCTAGACTCTTCCAGGTCTGATATACCATGTCCCATCTAGAACAAGCATGAACTTCAATTCAAAATAGTATTTCTTTCTTTATTCCTAGATTACAACTATACTCAGTACACTGAATTATTAGAGAAACAAAGATGAAAGAAGACCCAAAGTGAGAATAAGACAAATATCCAAATAAACGAAAGCTATAGATATGGTGAGGCACAGTCCAATAGAGTGTAAAACATTCAAAAAAGGAAAAGCTTTCCTTCCATGAGAAATAGTGTGCTTCATACACCTGAGTCAGGACTTGGAAAGGGCAATGGGCATAGAAGGAACAAAAGCAAAGACAACTGGTTTACCTTCCCCCAAAGAGTAGCGAATCCGGATATCCCAGGCATACATTGTGTCCTTGCTCTCAAAGCCCAACATCACAGCCTGGGACAGGCAGATGATGGCTAGTGTGTGAGTCAGACCCTCGTAGGGGAGGCCAGGATCAAGACCACAGATGTCTTCTAGAGTCAGGCTGCTCCTCTCCTTGTAACCTTTGGCTCTTTCAGATCTATCCTTGTAGACCAACATCAACAGACAGTCTAGAAATGACAACAAGAAAATAACAAAAATAGAAAGAGAGCTATTAGAGAAGGGGAATAAGATACAAATGTATAATAAACAAGTATTGATACTAAGAGTCATGGGAGATACAAATGCAAGTTGAGTATAAAAGCTCTGTGACCCCAAGACTTAAACTTCAAGAAGATTATAATCAAGGATGGGGAATAAGATATCACAAAAGCAGAAGAAGAAATCATGGTTTAAGGAGCTCACCAACCATCAAGCAAGGGAGAAAAGACACAGCCCAGAATAACTACAATATGAGTCAGATGTGATAAGTATATAAGAGATACAAACTCAGTGCTATGCAGACTCAAAGGAGGGAGTTTTTTTTTTTTAAACCCTTACCTTCCATCTTGGAGTCAATACTGTGTATTGGCTCCAAGGCAGAAGAGTGGTAAGGACTAGGCAATGGGAGTCAAGTGACTTGCCCAGAGTCACACAGCTGGGAAATGTCTGAGGCCAGATTTTAACCTAGGACCTCCCATCTCTAGGGCTAGCTCTCAATCCACTGAGCTACCCAGCTGTGTGACACTCTAACTTATTAGAGAAAAGTGTATTGGCCTGAGAACTGAAAGATTTGGATTCCATTTGAAGCTCCAATTAGAGCTTACTTCTAACTCAATATGTGACCTTGAGGGGAAGTCATTTCTTTTTGGGCTTGTTTTTCAATGTATAGAGTAAGGAGTTGGACCATCTGATTATTAGACTCTCTCTCTCCCAATTCTAACATTTGACAAGCCAATACGATTAGCTCATAAAAATAAAAGTAAAAAGACAAAAACAAAATGGAATAAGCTGTTAGGGAACATGTTATGCGATTCAGCAAATAGCACTTATCATTGCCAATATTTACCATCATCTTCATCTTTGAAGATGCTGATTCACAAACCCAAATCTCAAATGAATTTCACTAATTGCCCAAATCCTGGCCCAGAGTCTAATTTCAATTCTATTGCATAATCAACATTTACTTTTCAGAATAACAGCTGATGGTATCGCTCAAACTGTAACCAATGCATTTTTCTAAAACATCATTAAGCTCTGATAAAAAAGAGTGGTTTGTGAATGCATTCAGCAGACATTTATTGCACCCTTCCTATACACCAATACAGTGGGGGATACAGAGATCTATATAACACATTGTCCCTGCCCTCAGAGAACTAAAAGTCTATAGGGGGAAAGACCCAGCAATAGAAGGTGGAGTATGAAGTGTATAAAGAGAGGATGGTAGGTGTCTCAATTGATTGAGAGCCAGGCTTAGAGACCTCAAATACTTCCTAGCTGTATGACCCTGGGCAAGTCATTTAACCCTCACTGCCTAGCCCTTACTACTCTTCTGCCTTGGAGCCAATACTTGATAATGATTTTAAGAAGATAAAGGTATGTTATTTTTTTAAAAGAGAAAGTATGTGAAGAGACATACAAAACACTGTTAGCTCATAGGAAGGAAAGCAGAGCAACAAATTGGAGTTTTTCCATCTACAATAAATTCAACTGAGATATAATCAACCAACAAATATGTATTAAGCACCTATCAAGTGCCAGGTACTTCTTAAGCTGAAAGAGAAGGTAGGAAAAGGAATTTGAGTTGGGCTTTAGAAAGATAAGGCAAGGTAAGTAGGACTCCAGAGGGATTCCAACCAAAAGGACAGATGGAGCAGAAACCAAGGGGTATGTGTGGGAAACAGCAAATCTAGCTTGAATGTGGGATACCCATAAGAGTAAAAGTGATTAGAGATAAGAATGAAAAGGTAGCTGGAGACCAAATCACATAGGATCTCAAATACTACTGGTCATGTATATATATCCAAGTATTCTCCAACCCAATTATGAAATAAACCAGCTATTTCACTAAATTTGAGTCCCTGTTTTTATTTTATAAAAAGTAGACATACATATATACATATACATATATATATATAAGAAATAATAAAATATAAAGCACCAAGAATCATTTCCCAATGGATAAAGGTCAAAAGCTATGAACAAGCAGATCTCAAAAGAATTGCAAACTATTGACAACTATATGAACGAATGCTTCCAAACACTAAAGAGAAATGAAAATCAAAACCATTCTAAGGTTTTGTCTCACTGATGCAAGCAAATTGACTAAGGAAATCTCCCTGAGCAAACTGACTAAAAGAAAATATGGGAAGAGTAGATGGTAGAGAGACTTTGAAAAGATAGGTATACTAAAGTAGTAGTCTGTCAGTGGATATGTTTATTTATCCAACCATTCTAGAAAGTAACTCAGAAATAGGCTAAGAAAATAACTAACCAAACCCTTGGATCCAGAGATCCCACTAAGAGTTATATATCTCAAAAAGGTCAAAGATGAAAAGTTAGATTCCAAAATATTCATAGCAGCATTTTATTTTTTAAGTGGCAAAGAATTAGAAGCAAAGGAGAAATCCTTTTTTTTGGAGCCTGTATAAACAGTCTGTGGTCTATTAATTATAATGAAATAGCAATATGCAATAAAAAAATGAAGACTACAGAGTAATAAAGGAAGATTTATATGAACTGACACAAAATGAATTAAGCAGACCCAGAATATTACATACATAATAACTATAGCTATGTAAATGGAAGAAAATGAAAATAAAACAAAAAAATGATTATAACTTTGAGGATCAAGATGTCCCCAAAGAAAATATATTTCCCTCCCTTCTTTGCAGAGGTAGGGGGAATTGTAGGTTTAAACTACTGCATATAATCCTCTCTCTCTCTCTCTCTCTCTCTCTCTCTCTCTCTCTCTCTCTCTCTCTCTCTCTCTCTCTCTCTCTCTCTCTCTCTCTCTCTCTTTCTCTCTCCTCTCTCTCCTCTCTCTCTCTCAATTACCCCCTCCATCCCTCCTCTCTCCTTCTCCTCCTTTATGACTAGGAATAGCACCCTGAGTAAAGGAGAGAAAGCATACATTTAGAAATTAAGGTGATTTATAAAAATAAAAGGTATCAGTAAAGTGTGTTTTCACAGAAAAGTGAGTTTAGGCTTGCATCCAAGCAGGGACTCAGGCAAGCATACAAGCTATTCGTTACCCAGACAGCTGTTCCTCTCACTAGGAATACTAGATAAACAGATGTATAAAAATCTCTTTGGCTCAGAGACACAGAAGTCACATCCTGTCTACATTCAGAAGTCTGAAAACCTTTCAAGAAAACAATCCAACATGCCTCCCACCTCTTTACACAAAGCCTATAGACTAGAGGTATAGAATGAGATATTCATTTTCAGACAAAACCAACATGGGGACTTGCTTTGACCAATAACAATGATAATTAACAGCAATATACCTTTTTAGGGTTTGCAAATTGCTTTACAATATAGTATCTCCTTTGATCCTCACAACTCTGGATCCTCATTTACAAAAGAGAAAATGAAGACTGAGAAATTAAGTAGCTTACCCAGAGTCACCAAATTCCATTGTATCTGAGACATTAATTCAAACCTAGTTCTTCCTGATTCCAAGTAAAGCACTCTATCCACTAGGCTACCTGGTTGTTTTTGTTATAAAAGGAGACATTACACAGAGATTGAAATCTTTTTAAAAGAAAAAAATCAGTAAAACATTTAAAATATATACCAAAAACCAAAACTGAAGTTCAGAAGGGGACGTGAGCAAGGCAATTTTGTTACTACCACATTAAATTTAACATACACTTAAAAAACCTAAACTAACAAAAGTCCACTATTTCATAAGCAATTCTGTTTCTGTTCTTTATATAATGAAATGTCTGTATTAGGTGGCAATTTGTGATTTCACAATAAAGAAAAATTTTCTAAATGAAATAAAACAATGAAAATGGTTTAAAAATTAAACAGAATGCAAGGGAATGAACATGGATCTTTTATCTCTATTGCCTAAAATCTCTTGTCTTTTGGAATGACCACTGTTAATAATATTTATCTACAATGCAATCTCAGTACCTCTCATGCCTTAGAATCATGAAGTTAACAAAGTACCTTCCTCACAATAACCCCAAAGGGGTGGAAAGCACCTTAGACCCCTTCTGTGATTCAGAAAAGCTAAGTAACTGGCTCCTTGTCAAAGAGGTAGTGTTTAAGCCAAGGCATGAAGCTTCTAATGTCAAATCCAGCAGTAATCTTGCCATTACATGACATGGTTTCTCTCCAATATCAATTATTTCCAACTCTGGATAAGGAAAGGCTCTGACTTCCTAAAATGTATTCCCTTTAGAAACATTGAGAATGAATACATAGAACAGCAAAATGAGGTTTAAAAAGAGATCATCTCTTCCCCAAGAACATACTACTGGGATTTCAAAGGAAAGAAACCATTTTATCGAGAAATCTGTTCAAGAAATATTTAAGATAAGGAAGAGACCTCTGAAGGGGCAGTAAGGAAAATAAAGGGGAGAGGAAAGAGAACATAATAAAAACATCATCATGAGGCAAAACTTTAGTTTGTGCACATGCTCATTGGGAACATTCATGAAAGCTGCTCCTTTTAACTAGAGGTACAGCTGTGATTCAAAACTCATCCAAAAAGAGTGTTCAAGAATAGGCATTCACACATATGTACATGTACAGCACATGCAAACTCAAAGACAGAGCCTTCTGAGATTGGAACACTTTCTCTAGGGACCTTAGCATCACAGATATATAGGAAGAGATGCATACAGGAGAAAAAGTGCTAGATTTTAGTCAAAAGACCTAGAGTCAAATTACTTCCTGTGTGACATTGTGAAAGTCATTTATCCTCTCTGTGGTTGTTTCTTCAACTGTAAAATGAGGGGGTTAGACTAGATGACTATGAATATTTTTTCATCCCTAAGTCTATGATTCCATGACTCACCAAAGAAAGGCAGCCATCACTTAGCCACTAAGTGTTTATTAGACATCTACTATGTGCCTGGGCACTGTGCTAGAATAGAACAGTCTATTTGCAATGGGTATTGTGCTATTCTCTCTACTATGTACTAGTCAGAATCAAGATTTATCATCTTCCAACCTCAATCACGTCTCCCTAAACAGGGAGGTATGGAAAGAGCAATGGATTTAGAATCAGGAGAATTGGGTTTGAAACCTGGCAATTTGCAGGTGGTTCATTTCCATACTCAAGAACTCCAATCATAACCTTCCACCACATGCTCTCTCTTCTTATACTACATCCTAACACAGTCTTCCTTTTGCCAAAACCTCCTAACCTTTTACCCTTCAATATTTTCCCATCCATCCTGTTCTATATACATTCACCTCCCTTTTCATGAACTAGTTCCACCCTAAACACCCTCCACTCTTGAATCATTTGTTCCCTACTTTTATCATCATTCATTCCTTGCCAAACTTCAACCCTGGATTATTCCCACCATTGTTCTCTTTGTCACTCATAACTCATGGGCTACTGAATGGCTATGGAAAAAAAAGCGTGAACCCTGCTGACTGGGTCTACTACAAATGTATATTATCTAATCTCAGCCAAGTCCTTACTGCAGCAAGGCAATGTTCTCCCTAATGAAATCTTTATCTGACTCACCACCAAAGCTGTTAAAACCTCTTTCCACAAGCTTACCATACCAACCCCTCTCAGATGAGAACTTCAATATATAACACTGGAAAAAAATCAAGGGTATTGGACATAAGTTCCTTCTTTTCCATTTATGACATCCTCCTCCTGCTATCATACGGCAGAATCATCAATACAGAGGAGGAAGGCAATCTAGTTCAATCCTTCCATTTGTTTTTGTTTTTGTTTTTTTACCTTTACCTGCTTTCTTAGAACCTCAATACTAAGTATCACTTCCAAAGCAGAAAAGCAGTAAGGGCTAAGCAACTGAGGCTAAGTGACTTGCCCAGGGTCACACAGCTAGGAAATGTCTGAGACCAGAATTGAACCCAAGGACCTCATCTTCAGGTCTGGCTTTCAATCTACTAAATCACCTAGCCACCCCCTCTTATTTCATAGACAAAGAAACTGAGACCCAAAAAGGTTTAGTGATTTATCCAAGGTGACACAGGTAGCAAGTAGCAGAAGGATTTGACTTCAGGTCACCTCACTCCAAACCTACCAATCTTTCTGTTGCTCCACACTACCTCTCAGTCCTTAATGAAAAGGTAGTCCCTCTCCTTACTACAGTCAATTCCTCTACATGGACCTTTGATCTCATATCCTCCCATTTCCCCCAGTTTTTCTTATTTCCAGTTTTTCCCTAACAATTGGTTTCTTGCCTCTTGCCTCCCTTATTCTTAAAAAATGCTCACTAGAGGTTATCATTCCAATTACTATAGCTCTACATTTATATCATGGCCACATTCTATCATGGCTAAACTCTTTTTAAAAAGTTATCACAAAACCTCTGCAATTTGGCTTCCAATCTCATTATTCAACTAATTCCATCTCTAAATTTACAAATCTAATGGCCCTCTCTATCCTCATCTTTTTTTAGCATCTCCAAAGCATCAATTATCCTTTTCTTCTTGATACTATGTCCTCTCTGGGTTTTACTGCTCTCTTTTGGCTCTCCTAAGTATCCAACCAATCCTGCTCAGACTCCATTGTTAGATCTTCATCCATCACTAACTGTGGATGCACCCCAAATCTCCATCCCAGGCCCCTTTTTCCTTTTTCCTATATTATATCTAACAAAGTGGTCTTGTCAGCTCCCATGGATTCAATCATCATCTCTCTGAGAATTATTTCCAGACCTATATATTTGCCCTAGTCTTAGACATTTAGAGCCATTTAGAAAGATGTCCAACAGACGTCTCAAACAAAACAATATTTCTCCCCAACTGCATCCCTCTTCTAAACTTCCTATACAGCTTGTGCAAAACTTAATAATTTATAGAAGTTAGAGGTTGAAGGTACCTTAGAAATAATCTAGTCAGGGGTAGCTAGGTGGCTCAGTGGATAGATCACAGGGCCTGGAGATGGAAGGTCCTCAGATCAAATCTGCCTTCAGTCACTCCCTAGTCATTTCACCCTAATTGCCTAGTCCTTACTGTTCTTCTGCCTTAGAACCAATACTTAGTATCAATTCTAAAACAGAAGGTAAGGGTTTTCAAAAATAATCTAGTCTCACCTTCTCTTTTACAGATGAGGAAACTGAGGCCCAAGAAGATAAGTGACTTGCTCTCAATTATATAAGTAATAAAGAATAAAGTTGGTATTTGAACCCAAGTCTTCTGATTCCAAATCCTATTGGACCACTTTGTTGCTCATTAGTATTAGGTAAAGGAGACAGGAAGGACCCTTGAGGTAAAGAAGAAATCCGACTGAGGTCAGATTATCTTTCCTGGTGTCTGTGTTCTCTCAATGCTGGGAAAGTGCTTTTGGGGGAGTCATTTATACAAGCAGCAGCCTAAAGTTCAGTGACTCCAATAACACCATTAGTCAATGGCACAATTGGAGCTAAAAACTAGATTTCCTGATTCCTCATTCTGTATTCCCTTTTCACTCTACAATATTCAACTACTTACTAAATGGAGATCACCTGATACAGTAGAAAGGTCTGTATTCCAAACCTTTCACTCCAAAGCTTAGTGGTTGTAGAACCTGGGCAGATCACTTAACCACTACATGTGCTCATCTCAGCCACCAATTTCTGGACCACTGCTCTTATGCAGTATTGTTTTAGAGTGGGCTTTCTAGCCTTTCTCAATTAACAGGCTATAATTATACAGTGCCCTTTGATCTACAAATCTACAGATTCCTGCCAAGGTAAAGTCCTAGAGCAAGCAGCAGCTACCCGACCTATTTTATGCAGTTTCTTTTTTTTTTTAAACCCTTACCTTCCGAGTGGTAAAGGCTAGGCAATGGGGGTCAAGTGACTTGCCCAGGGTCACACAGCTGGGAAGTGGCTGCGGCCAGATTTGAACCTAGGACCTCCCGTCTCAAGGACTCACTCTCAATTCACTGAGCTACCCAGCTGCCCCCATTTTATGCAGTTTCTAAAGAAATCCAACTTCTAAGCATCCCTCCTCCTTTCTCTTTTCTCTGCACTCACCACCAGGTCTGACCTCTTGCTCTCCCTTGGCTGAACCCCACAGTTCCTGACTATGTGGGAAGTGTTCTGGCAGGTGCTACTAGGAAGGGACAGAAGAAGGATAACACAGAAAAGGGAATTGATTCTCATAAGGTCACAAATGTAGTGAATGATGGCTGAAATCTGACCCCAGTCTTCAGACTCCAAAAACCAAGATTTTTTCTCCTCCAATAAGTCATGGTGCTACAGAGACAACCTTGGGTTCTTGAAGGACATACCAATGGAACACAAAGTATTACAGATACTCAGCCACTAGGCAAAATCTTTCAGCATCAGTAAGGTGATGAACTGGGTAATGGTGACCCAATGTAGCTGAGTCACATACAGAGAAGCTCACTGGGGCTAATAATAATGGCTTCTACCCCTCAGAGTTGTTATGAGGATAAAATAAGGGAAATGCTGGTAAGAATCACTTAGCAGAACGCCTAGCACATAGAAGGTGCTTCTTAAATGTTGGTAATATTATTGCTATTTTTATCATTATCATCATCATCATCATGTATCCATTTTATTGAAAAGCAAGTGGAGTTTCAAACTCAGAGCCCCAGGGTCATTGCTAGTAGTGGGTTGTCTGGTAGAGATGCAAACATGGGTTTTCTGGTTCTCTTCCACATGGTGGGCTCTCTCTCTCTGAAGCATGTTCCCTCTTAGCATGTAACATGGATTTTATTTGTAAGCTCTTCAAGGAAAGGGGCTTTATGCCTTACTTATCTTGCCTACTCCAGAAATATCTAACTCCAGGCTAGGTTCAGGGTAGGTATCCACTGGCTGATTGTGCAAAGCCCTTGTAGGATTTTGAGAGGTCTTTAAAGGGCAGGAGGGAGGGTGGGGTTGGGCAACAAGGGAAGGAGAGGATAGGAGGGCATTCCAGAAGGCAGTAGAGATGAAAAATTCAGAATGAGAAGGCTGGCCAAACAAACCAAGCAGTGAGGTCATTCGCCTGAGTGGGAAGGGAAAGAACAGGGAGGGGAAGAGGAGAAGACAAAGTAGGTGTCTAGAATAATCTGGTGCAGGGGCTCCTAAATGGAATTTGAGGAACTGGAACAGGACATTTACTATGTGGGATTAAGGGTGAATGACAAGTCTGGAACAACTGCTGGGCATGAAGGGCCTTGGATATAGCATTCAGAACAAACACTAGTGCTAAGGAAGGATCCTATCGCCTGTCTGTCCTCACCACTACTCCCCAACATCAACTCTACCCTCTGGCAAGGCTCATCCATTCACTGACCCTCACATATTTCCCTGCCCATTCTCATCTCTATTTGCTTTATTTGGGCACATTCTGTGAGAATTCACTGAAATAATAATGCCTATTTCCCTACTCATGGGTAAGGAGAGACAATGTGGTCTAGCAGGAATAGCACTGGTCACATAGCCATAAAACCTGAGTTCAAATCCTGACTCTTATTCTTGTTATAAATATGACCTTGTCCCTTAAGCTATTTTTTATTGGTAATAAGCTGCAGCCCCATTACTGCTACCACATGTCCCTCCAGTGCCATATGCCCTGCTTGCAGGCTTGATTCTTCTAAGATTTTGATTTTCCACCATCCACAGCCATTAGCATTACTAGAAGAATGCTGGTATTAAAGGGACTGCCATCTGTAAGCAAGAAAGCAACCCATTTAACCGATACCCACCCAGCCTGATCTCCACTTAGAGGTCCCAGGCAGTAATGAGAAGCTCATCCCACTTCATGACAGACTGGCCAGATGATGTGTTCCCTCCACTCTGTTTTTCTAGGTCAGGAAAATATTACACACACACACACACACACACACACACACACACACACACACACACACACATACACACACACACACATATATATATATGTATATATATGCAGTTCACTAAATAGGATGCTCTGGGGTTTAGTACAATTGTTACATTATCATATTAGGAATTATTCTGTTAAACCCCAATCTACTTAGGAGATCTGGTTTTTGTTTGTTTAAACCCTTGCCTTCTGTCTTAGATTCAATTATAAGATAGAATAAGTGACAAGGATAAGGCAATCTTGGCCAAGGACTTGCTCAGGGTTGTAGAGTTAGAAAGTATCTAGTAGTAGTAGTAGTAGTCTCTCGGTAACCGAGGATGACAATTGTCTTTGTGTGTTTTCATCTATGATAGTTGAGTGTGCACAAAGACATCTGAAAGTGTCTTTTCATCCAATGATGCCTTCTCTAGTGCAGGACAGAAGGGAAGGTGGGAATCAGCTGGGTATTTTAATGTAACCAAGTAACTAATTAATTTAATTTTTTTTAAAAGAAGGAAAGATGGGGTAAGTATGGGAGGTGTTATAGGGGCAGAATTCATTAGACCTGGCAAAAAAAAATAATTAAATGTGGTGAATGGGGAAGAGAGAAGAATCATTCAATGAGCATTTATCAAACTTACTATTTGCCAGGCACTGAGATAGGTATGTCTTGAGACCCAGCATTCTCTCTGCTGTACCATATCATTTCTCTTTATAGCAATAATGAGATGCCAGATCTGGTCCTTTATTGCTCTAAAAGGCAAAGAGGCAGGGGAGATGGAATGCTGGGCCTTAGGTCATGAAGACTTGAGTTCAATCTTACCTTATGGCCCAAAATTGGAAAATGAGGGGATGCCCATCAATTGGGGAATGGCTGAACAAATTGTGGTATATGTTGGTGATGGAATACTATTGTGCTCAAAGGAATAATAAACTGGAGGAATTCCATGGAGACTGGAACAACCTCCAGGAAGTGATGCAGAGCGAAAGGAGCAGAACCAGGAAAACATTGTACAGAGAGACTGATACACTGTGGTACAATCAAACATAATGGACTTCTCCATTAGTGTCAATGCAATGTCCCTGAACAATCTGCAGGGATCTAGGAGAAAAACACTATCTACAAGCAGAGGACAAACTGTGAGAATAAAAACACTGAGGAAAAGCAACTGCTTGACTACAGGGGTTGAGGGGATATGATTGAGGAGAGACTTTAAATGAACACCCTAATGCATGGAAATGGGTTCGAAACAAGGACACATGTGATACCCAGTGGAATAGCGCATCAGCTATGGGGGGTGAGGGGGAGGAAAAGAAAATGATCTTTGTCTCTAATGAATAATGCTTGGAAATGATCAAATAAAACTTTGTTAAAAAAAAAAAACTTAGGATCACCACTTTTGTTTGTTAATTTTTTTTTGTCCATGACACACTTCAGTTATATGTTGCTAATAAAGAATATATGTATTGTCTTAAAAAAAATCTTACCTTACCTGGGTGGGGAGGAAGAGAAAATAAATCATTGTTATCTAGGACCACGTCACCCCTCCTATTCAATCCACTGGCTCCCTTTTTTCTCCAGGATAAATTGTTGGTCAGTCACATCCAACTCCTCGTGTCCCCATTTGGGATTTTCTTGGCAAAAAGTCTGGGGTGGTTTGCCATTTCCTTCTCCAGCCCATTTTACAGGTGAGAAAACTGAGGCAAACAGGGTTAAGTGGCTTGCTAGTATGGGGGGGGCTAGATTTGAACTCAGATCTTCCTGACTCCAGGCCTGATGCTCTATCAACTATGACACCTAGCTTTTCCTACCAAGATAAATATAAAATCCAAATGTTTGACTTTTAAAGTCCTTTATAGCCTCACCCCCTTCCTACCTTTCAGTCTTCCTGTATCTTTTACACACACACACACACACACACACACACACACACTTCAATTCAGGCACTGGCTTCCTGACTATTTCTCAAACTAGACATTCAACTTCAAGCATTTTCCCTGGCTGTCCTGGATGTCTGGAATGTTCTCTTTACCTCCTGGCTTCCCTCAGGTCTCAGCTACAATTACACCTTCTGTACAAAGTTTTTATCATCTTAATGCCTTTGTTATTTTCAATTTATCCAGTAAATATCCTTGTTTTGACTATGTTTGTACATAGTCATTTACATGTGGGAATCTAAGTTCCATGAGAATAGGAACTGTCTTTCACTTTTCTTTGTATTCCATGCTTACAAGAATATCTGACACAAAGTAGACATTTGATTTAAAAAAACTTCTTGTAAAATCTGTTAAGTGAAAACAAAATAAAATTTAATTTTTAAAAATTTCATATCTGACCCTTAGAAGCATTGTGATCCTGGACAAGTCATTGACTTTGATATGTCTCGAAGTTTCTAGGAGTTTGAAAATAAGTCATCAAGGGGTCATAGATGTCCAGGGAAGTCTCTTGTGGGCCAAATCACAGAACTGTCAAGTATTGTTATTAGAAACAAAAGAGAAATCTAGGCAAAGTGCTGCAAGCAATCTGGAGTTAACAAACACTTTCTATTACAACCCACTTATTTCAAAGAGTTGTCAAATTAAGTGTTCTATGAGGTCAGTGAAGGAAAGTTAATTCTAGAACTGCCTAGCACTAGAACTTCAAAAGTTGGATGGTTTCAAGAAGTAAATGACCCTTTCGACAAAGGTCTATGATCCATGGCTGGTAGGAAAACCAGGCAGCATCTAATGATGTGGTTTTTTTTTTTACCCACCCCAATGCCACTTGAAGACTCCAAGTAAAGTTCTTTCTCATTTTTCAGGGATCTCAAGGCTTCCAAGGAAAACTCACATTTTACAACACTTAGAAGGTTTACAAAGTAGTCACTCAATCCAAAAAGAGTGGGATCCCTTGCTTTGACATGCTGCCTTCAAGGAAATCACTGAATTTAGAAATTGTTGGATTTCAATGAATTCTCTCATTCGCATTCTCTCTCTCTCTCTCTCTCTCTCTCTCTCTCTCTGTCTCTCAATATATATATATATATATATACATATATATATATATATATATATATATATATATATATATATATATATATATATATATATATAACCTGGTCTGGAGTTCACTTACTTATCTAGTCCCCTCTCCTCTTAACAATAACCTACTGAAAAGTGATACCCAAAACTAAGCTCAAAACTCAAAACATCAGAGGCAGAAAGGCACAAGACTTTGGTGTAGTGGAAATAGCAGGCATAGAAGCCTAAAAGATTAAGAAAACAACAGAATTCTGGTCCTAGCTCTGCTACATAATCATCTAGATTGACTTGGGCAAGACCCTTCTCTGAACCTGTTTCTTTATCTTTGATAAGAGTTACTCCAAATGCCCTCTAAGGTTCCCTTCCAGCTCCTCCTAGCTATGCCTTTATTCAGAAGGTTGTCCTGGGATTCAATGAGTATGATTTCCTTGAGAGTTTGTAAATTTAGAGACCTTGCTGTTGGTTAGATTTATTGAGGGTCTAGGGGACTGTCTCCTTCCATTCTTGGAAACTCTACAATTTTTCTAAGAATTTTCCTTCCTTGGGTTTTTCAGAGAGGTGTTCCAGGTTCAAAACCCCAGAAAAGGTGTATTGAGGTGAGTACCCTTTCAAGTAGGGATATGTTTTAAGGGTCTACACATCATAAGGTGAACTTAAGACACAAAAGGAGGAAAGGGAGCATGTGCAGGTTTGGGGAATTTCCCTTGACTGCAAAGAACTCCCTACCCACTCCACAGTGCACAAGTGGTATGTTCTCTCCTGGGTCCTGCTTAATATCACCTGTCAGCCTTCAAAATGTCTTGGGTATTCTCCTCTACAGATTTGGAATGTTTGGCAATCTTTTATCAGCCAGGTGGAAAGCACAGGGTGGTATGTATTGCGTGTGGAAAGCACAGAATTGGTATATACTTTTCTTCATTCCATTTAGCAATATTTGGTAACTGGTAAAAAACACAGAATCTCAAAGCACAGGGTCCCATCTCCATCACTGCCCACCCCCATCAGATTTATTATTAAATGTTCACTAGGTGCTATACTAAACCCTGGGGGTACATAGAAAGTCAACAAACATGGGTTTTACCTTCAAGGAGTTCACATTTTAATGGCTCTGACATAGGAAGTGGCTTTCCCACAATCACTTAGCATCATCCACTTCTTATATCAATACCAGGATTCAAATTCATGTGTCCTGACACCAAGTATCCAGCTCTTTCTAATAGACAGAGGAACCTCTTATGTTTTAGTTCTGAGGAAGTAAAAAACCTGAAAAGAGCTCTATTCATTAATGCCTAAAATGATTTAAAATATGGATAAAGGAAGAAGCTATACTTCTACCACTTCCTACACTAAAGAGAGAACATCCCACCATCTTCATTCACTAGCAATACACACACACACACACACACACACACACACACAACTCTGGCATGCATGATGGTATGGAGACACCTGTTTCTTCAAACAGCTGCAACTCTAACAATGCTTAAAGACCGCACAAGTGTGCCCACAGTATTGAAACCAAAGAACTGAAGGCCAGAATTCATCCAAGAAACCAGCTCAATGAGGTCTTCAGATGGATAAAGCCAAGGCATGTTGACTAACAATTTTCTAAAGAAAAGTGAATTTCCACTTCTCTCCCCCAACCAACCACAGAGGATAGACAAAGAAATGAAAAGAAAAAAAACCCCACTTTTGCCCAAAATATTCAACATCTTTCAAGTGGGGAAGAATAGTCAGAAGGTAAGCCATTCTGTGAACTGCCTTAAGGACTTATAAAGACAGAGATCTAGGAGGGAGAAGACTGGGGGGGTGGGGGGCAGGGTGTTGCAAGTTTTAAAGGAGTTCATCAAACAAATAATCATCACTTGTTTGTAAAACTACAACAGACTCGAGATACAGGGATGCCTAGATCTTATGATTATGAGTCCACTTCTTTTTTTCTTTTAAATTAGTTGCTTGGCAATAATTCAACTGACAATTCAATTCAAACTGGCAAGATGACAAGAACGAAAAACTTCACAAGAATGCATCCTACAGCTGCACAATTCAGTTTAGAAATGCAGCTACTTCTGAGACCCAACACCTGTTCTCTCTGAGTTTCCTTCCTATCTAAGGCTCCACAAAAGACTTCCACTCCAGATCTGTTTCCCCATCTGTAAAATGAGAGGATTGGGCTCCCTGGTCTTTAAGATCCCTTCCAGTTCTGACACTGTTAAAGGAGCCGCCATATCTTAGCATATAGCCATTTAAGTGGTTTGTAAACCATGATGCCCTTTAGATACCTGAACTATTGCGTTTTCGAGGTCTCTCCTGACTCTGATAGTCTCTGATGGCCGAAGGGTGGGGGAGGTAGGGAACAAAGAGATAGAAACTCCAGATCCTAGTGTCCCGCTTCATTTATGACTCATTCCCTAAAAAGACCCCGGTAGTAGCCGAGGTGTCCCGCCCCACCCACGCCAAGCAATTGGGGGAGAAGGAGGGAGTCCAGAAGCTGGAAAGGCGGCTCCTAGCCTTTCTGTGGGGGAGTGCGGCCCAAAGTGCCCTCCTCCCCCATATCCTGTTACCTTCCCCTCTTCTCTCTGTTACACTTTGGGTCTACTTCAATATCCTCTTTCTATTTCGGGCGGCCCAGGGCTCGCACCAAGAGGCTCGCAGATAATGCGGGGCAAAGAAATCAGGGCCTGGGGAAGGGTAGAGAATCCAATCCCCAAGGGGGCCACTAAGGGTAAGGCGCTTCCTACTGAGTTTGGGGAGTGGAGAAAGGGGAGTCTGGGTCGAGCTCCTAGCTGCGGCGACCCCCCTCCAATGCCAGTCAAAGTGTCAGTTTCTTCCCCACCCCCAGCTCGACTCTCCGTAAGAGAAAGAGAAGGTCAGGTGAAGCAATCGTTCCCTACAGCCTGGGACAGTTTCTTGGGAGACCTGCCCACAGGAACCCAGCAATGGGACTCACAGCTGGGCTGTCGCGCCCCCAAGCCAAGCCAGGAGACCCTGTCGAGGCTAAAAAGGCTAGCTACTTCTGCAAGGAGCACCCTGTCTCTATTCCGCGCCGTGCTCCCCTCACCAAGAACCCCAAACCCCGAAATCTCGTACCAAAAGCCGTCCCCCACCCAGAATTACCTGATGTCTCGCCACCTCATTTTCGCAAGTCAAGCACCATTGCCTAAAAGCCCACCCTACATCGTGCCCTAAACACCTACTCCCTACGCCAAGAGCTCTTCCCAAGGAGCCTGAGGCTACCCGCCCCTCGCCAGCAGCTGTCCCCAAACCTTACCTAGTCACCTGTTCCTCGCCTTGTGCCCCTCACCTGGAATCTCCCAGCTCCCACCCCAGCCCTCTTTGGTCACGTGCCCCCTCTTCACGCGCCCCTCACCAGGAGTCCTCAGGCCAAGCGCCCCTCACCTGAACCTCCCCCACCCCCACCCCTCACTACGCACCCCTTCCCAGAAGTCCCCAGGCCACGCGCCCCGCTCTCCGCGCCCTGCTGCCTTACCTGCTACCGGGGAGGGCTTGCGCAACACCAGCCACCTAGTTTTCCACTGCGGAAGAGATACAAAAGCACAAGGTTATGCACTGGGCAGGGAGTCGGGGGCTTCGACCCTGTCCTGCCCCCACCCCCTGCTGCCCGCGTGGAGGAGAAGAGGGTCTCTTGAAGGTAAAGGGAAGTATAAGGTGTGCCCCCTACCTTTTTTCCATCTCTCAATTTGACCTGACCCTCCACCACCACCGAATCCGTCATCTTCAGTCATGGTTCCAAACAGCTGCGCCCTCAGCTCCGGCCTCTCCCTCCTCGAGCTCTCCCCCTCTGGGCGCTCGGGCAGCCAGACCGACTGGGTCACTTTCAAAATAGCTTTATTAGGGCCCTGGACAGGGACAGGGAGGGAGGGAAGGAGCTGACAGAAGAGGGAACTGTTTGACAAGCCGGGGGGAGGGGGGAGGGCGGGCAGAAAGGAGAGCAAAGTGTATGAGAGGCCCGAAAGAGAAGCGATCACATAATGACAAGAAGTCACATTTCTAGTGCTAAGAAGTCACGTTTACAGCGCATTTTTCTCCCAAGAATACTGGGAGCTACGGAGTACAGCTCTCATTGTCCCCATTTTACAGATGAGGAACTTGAAGTTTCACAGGTGGCTCACCCCAACCTCCACTACAATTGCAGAACTGAGAAATGAACCCAGGTCCAAATGCAGATGCTTTCTTTCACAGGGGCTGCCTCTCCATCAATTACATGCTGCCCTAAAGTTAAGGTCTTCCTTTTATGCCCTTCCTCAACTGCTCACTTGGGAAGAATGGATTTGCCTGAGAGTCTCTAGGCTCTCAAGAAATTCAAAAGATGGCAACTTGCTGAGAAGGTAACAGGAAGACAGGGATGTAGAATATACGAACAGGTACCTGTATAAATAAAGTATGTGCACAGGAGAACGGAAAGAAGGATAAACATTTTTAGGTACTTAGTTTATTCCATGGACTACTAGGTGTCCCCTAGCCCTGGAGTCAGGAAGACCAGAGTTCAAATCTTGCCTCAGGTTCTAGCTGTGTGTGACCTGGGCAAGCCACTTAACTGTGTTTGCCCCCATTTTTTCATCTATAACATAAGCTAGAGAAGGGAGTGGCAAACCATCCAGTATCTTTGCCAAGAAGACTCCCAGAGGGGTCCTGGAAAGTCAGCCAGGACTGAAAAATAAACCACACACTGCTAAGCAGTAAGGCAGATCTGGGTCCTGGGAGAAATGCAAAGTCAGTGTTTGGGAGATCTTCTGTCAAAAGGCAATTCATGTTCCTAACTGTTAGTGGCCCTGGGGGATTTCACTGACTCTTTTTTAAAGGGTTTCTTTGTTTTGTTAGTTCCTTCATAAAAAAATTATGCAATATTATAATTGCTCTCTGGGAGTGATTTCAGCTGCCCCATAGTTTGTCATCCTTTTGAGGAGATTCTGGGTCCTTGACAGTTAAACTGATAGAGTATAAGTCCTGGAAGAGCCTACCATGTCAGAATATGTCTTTCAATGAACTCTGTGCCTGTTGACCACAGATCAGCCTATATACAGAGAACATTCATTTTCACTAGAAGCATCTGAAAATAAATATTTTGGAAACGTCTGCAACAACCCATATGTACAAAAGAATCCATGTATCCATGTACCCCACCAAAAAACTCATAAAACCACCTACTAAGGAATGGAGGAGCTGTGATGTATGTCCATGAAAGAAATGTCTTATATAACTCATAAGGGTTTTTGGTGAGAAAACCACTCTGCATCATATGGATAAAGCTTACAAAAAAAGGGAAATGTTGGTGGGGCTACATGCACTGCTGACAAAGCTGTGAACTGGTCCAGCCATTCGGGAAAGCAATTTTGAACTGTGCCTAAAAAGTCACTAAACTGCATGTACACTTTGACTTGACACAACTAGACTTACAGTTCAAAGAAATCAAAGCAAGAGGAAAAGGACCCATTCGTTCAAAAATATTTATGATAGTTCTTTTTTGTAGTAGCAAAGAACTGGAAGTTAAGTAGGGGTCCATCAATTCATGAAAATTAAATAAAGTATGGTATGTGGATTGTAATAGAATGCTACTGCACTGTAAGAAATAGCAAAATGGACTAGTTTAGAGAAAAATGGTAAGATCAATAGAAGCACTCTGTAAACTATGAAATGTTATTAAAAAGTTAGCTATGATTACCTTAGAGCTTCAAGGAGTACAGGCATGATCTGACCTGTTTTCTTATCCAATATCTAGACTAAGCATGGTGAGCCTTATTATCCCCAAAGTGTTAGCCTTACAAAATTAACTAACAAAATTATTCTAGCCACAGCAACTAATAAAGGTGATCCAATAAAGTAGGAGTTCTTATCCTGGGGACTATGAACTTTAAAAAAAATTTTTAATAACTCCACTTAAATATAATTGGTTTCCACTATAACCCTCTCTGTTTTATTTTTTTCATTATTAAAATATAAGTCTGAGGTGGGGGGGGGGGGGAGGCGGAGTCTTTAGGCTTCACCAGATACTACCAAAGGATCCAGGACACATAAAAATGATTAAGAAACTCTATCCTATTAACAGAAGCACTCATGATAAAAACACAAAATATTTTAAAAGGCACTGGACTCTGCAGTAAAAAGAATAAATAAATTAGCATTTCTGCCTCAAGAAGCTTCCAGTGTCTATCTGCTCCAGGGCTTAGCACAGTACCTTGCATAGACATTTCAAAGAACCCACAATTTCATTCATGTTGATATTCCCTCCCCTGGTACATCCACACCTCATCCAGTTCAATTCATGGTCATATTCTCCAACAGACCCAAGGGTCTACCCAATGTGTAGGTTGGTCTGTTTATATTCTGTGGGTCCCAGTGCAGCACACAGGGTGTCCATCTTTCCAATCCTCCTACATAATTGGCCCTCTTCTTTTTCCTGTCCTGATAAACTCATATCTCTTTCTGTACACATGTAAGTCATCATTAGAAACATACAGCAGTCTATTTTTACTCAACACTTAATTCTCAATGTGTACTGAATAATTGGAGATATCACCCTTGGGACTCTGGATCTTATAGTTCTTAGGAAACCCTTGGGTTCACATAAACCAGGTTTGACTTTTGGGACTCAATGAAAAGGGGTCACTTTTCCCCAGCCTGTGGTATGGTGAGTGTAATTTGGCAGGATCCCCAGCTTTCACACAAATACTCAATGTACAACATTGGTTTAAGGTATGAGATAGCTTGTATTTTGCTTGCCCCAGAAAGAACCCAAGATACAAAGGACTCAGGTGTTTATGAGCGTACATAGGAAACATGAAATGCTCAAATAGCCCATCACACCTATTAGATTCCCCAGGAAGGTAAAGGTCCTTGATAAAACTACTGAAGAAACATATCCTGTTCATTTTTTTTTTAAACCCTTACCTTCCGTCTTGGAGTCAATACTGTGTATTGGCTCCAAGGCAGAAGAGTGGTAAGGGCTAGGCAATGGGGGTCAAGTGACTTGTCCAGGGTCACACAGCTGAGAAATGTCTGAGGCCAGATTTGAACCTAAGACCTCCCGTCTCTAGGCCTGGCTCTCAACAGCTGCCCTTTTTTGGATTCCACACTGTATAACAGCAATATCTGAGAGAGCTAGCTAGCAAAGTATTGATCTCTTGTCCTGTCATGATATAACTTTAGGACAGCTTCAGGACAGTCTTCTTCCTTCTCCAAATTGCATGATGTCAAGGAAATTTTTCCTAGTGCTGACTCTAGAACTCAGTTCAACCCACTAGGTAACCTTCACAGCTAGATATGTATTTATTTTCAGGATAACTGGTCTCTAACCTCTACTCAAAAAAGGAAACTGAAAGAAAGAAGGCAGCCAGACACTTGAGGTCTTAGAGCTGCCCTTTAAGACATATCTGGGCACACATCAGTCAATTGTCAGGAACATTTCCTGCACATCATTGTCTTCTGTGTCTACTCGGACCTTCCCCACTTTACCCTCCTTTGCTGCACTCTTGAATGGAAATCTAAGAGAGAAAATCCGTTCCATTAATGGAAAAGAGTTAAAAAGGATGGGCTGTTCCACAGTTCCCTCTTATAGACCAGAGACAGGACAGGTTGTTCAGTCACAATCTAGAGCCTCAATTGCCCTATCATCTTAGAGGTTGAGGTAGACTTGATCATTTGGACACAATTAGATAAATTTCCTCTACTTCTCTCCCTATTCCAGCAAAGGATTAGAATGTTTGTCTACATCCATGAGAAGTAGATTCTTCCAGAAAGGCCTACACTTTCATTAAGACCTATAATTTCATTAATTTGCCTGAGAACAACTCATAGATTTGATCCCTGACTTTCCTAATCAACTCCTATTAAACTGAATTGAACTGATAAAGCAATATGATACCCTGAAAAGATCACTAATCTGGAGTTAGAACATCTTCTTGGCTCTGCTACTTACCACCTCTGTGGCCTTGCGTAATTTGATTTAACTATGCTGAGCCTCAGTTTCCTCAAGTATAAAATCAAAGATCTGATCAAGGTGGTCTTTAAGCTCCTTTCCAGCTCTAATTTCTAGGATCCTATGAACTGAATTGAATATAGATTGCCTCTAGCTGGTAGAGAGCCCAGAATGTCCCCTTTTAAAACATTTAAACTTTATCATGTGAAAGAATGGCTTTTACGAGCATTGCAGACTATAAAGCAGTATGTAAATGTCAGATATTACCATTGTTATTTATCTTTTAGTTTTAGTGGATTTCTCTGGTCCATTGATCCTAGTCCCCAGTTCAGCACACAGTGAAATTAAGAATAGTCTGTCAGACTGGCGCCCACTCAAGGACATGAGAATGTAGGAAAGGGAGGGGCCAGGAAGAAGTTCATTCATCTTTTAGCTAAGAGGTCATTCACCTCCCCTATCAGATGCTGCCATGCCCATAACTCTGTCTGCCTCTATAGATCTCCCTCCCACAAAGAGGGCAGACATCAACAACTCATTTGCCTCTGCATTGAGAGAAGATTCAGATAAAACACTAGAGGCAAAGCTATGGGAACTCAGAAGACTCTGGGAAGACAAGGCAGAAAGGAGCTCTACCAATGCTTGCCCTACAGGCAGGTCAATCTGAAAGAGTAGGTAGAAGAAATGTTTTTTGGGTTTTTTATTTTTTATTTTTATATTTTTATTTAAGATTATCAGGGAAAAACAATAAGGCTGTGGAGCTGTTAGTGGAGGGTGAGAGGGAAAAGATTGAAAAGAATTGGTTTTAAATTGTTCCTGGGCTCCAGACAGCAATAAGTCCAAGAAATAAAAGTCAAGCACATAGTCCAGAAGTCTACTGGAAACTGGCTTTTGCTGAATGCAGAAATATGTATTGGTAAAATAGTTTTACCATGGGTAAAAGGAGAAATTTGCATTGTGACATTCTTTAATCATTTAAAAATATTTAAACCGAGGAGGTGAGACTAAAAATTTTTCTCTCCTTTCCCCAATCTCTGAAGATTTTTCTCCTCTAGATTTTGCTGAAGTCACAAGGCATTTTGTGCCAAGTCAGTCAAACACTACCACCACTTAACTACCACCTCTCCTAAGGCTCCAATAGAGATATTTCAGGATCATGAACACCAAGAGCCTTAGGGGTAAGCAATGCCTCCCCTACCTCCAAGTCACTCATCTTGCTTCCAGCCTGGACCCTACTATAACCAGCATTTACTATAGAAAAGAAGCCCATCTTTCTCACCACCACCAGTACTAACTTCTGAACAACTGCCCCCAATAGCCAGGTAACTCCAGAGCCCCGGGGGTGGCAGTACCTTCCAGATAACTTATCCTGCTTCCAGTCCAACCCCCATAGCCTTTTTCCAGACAAGCAACCCCAATGGTAAATGCTTTCTGTTGTTGCTTCAGTCAAGACTACTAGAGATAGGAAAGAAAATTCTTGCCACCAAAAGCCCTTGGCACTTTCAAATGATTCAACATAAGAAACTGATTCCACCCAACAATACCATTACTGGGTCTGTTTCCCAAGGACATTAGGGGAAAAAGAAATGAACCTATATGTGACAAAGTATTTACAGTAGCTCTCTGTGGTAGCAAAGAACTGGAAATTGAGGGGCTGTCCATCAATTAGGGAATGGCTGAACAAGTTGTGGTCTGACGCACCATAAGAAACAATGAGCAGGTTAATTTTTTAATTTTTTAAAACTTAGCAAGAACTACAAAAGCTAATGAAGAATGAAACAAGTTTCAGATTCAAGAGAACATTATATACAGCTACAGATTTAATATTGGAAAAATAACTTGTAAATGTTTCCCTCCAGAAAATAAAAATGGAAACATGAAAAACATAATATATATGTACATATATATATATATATATACACACACACACACACACACACACACATATCTGTTTGCCAGATGATGCCTTCTGTAGAAAGGGAAGGGAGTTGCTGAGATACCTGGAAATAAATTCTATTAATAATAAACATTTAAAACTATAATTCCATTAGTAGAAATGACATTAAAGATGATACATTGATTATTTGTAACCTTGGAAAGAGTAGTTTCAATTAAGTAGTGGATTCAGAAACTAAATCACAAAGGTTATTTAGTATCAAAATTAATGTCACTTTCTTTAATAAACCTGTTGTTGCAAAAAAATTTTTCTTTTAAAGATGTTACACGATCTGCTTTGTCACTATACCTTAAGGACTATGGGACCTTTCTATCTGACTTGCAACTAAAGCCTTCCATATGTGATTTCTCCCCCATCAGAATGTGAACTCCTTGAGATCAGAGACTATTTTACTCTTCTATTTGTAGCCAGCCCTAGGATTAAGCACAGTACACTTTGCCCGTAGTAAGCACTTACTGGGTTGTTTTTTTTCATTCATTCATTCACTCACCCATTCATTCATTATTTCATGTTGTCCCATTTGCTCCAACTTGAAATCAAACTCTTACCTCTTCTCTAGGACTGGGAACTCCTGAAGGACTGGTTCTCACACATCTCTGTATGTACCTGAGCAGCTGACACTATTTCTTGAATAGAATAATTACAATAGTTTGAGTTCTTCAGCATTCTAAAGTCTCTACTTTCCTTTCAGCAACCCTACAAGGCAGGTAATGCCACTATGATCATCCCCATTTTTATAGATGAGGGAAGTGAAGAGTCTTTTCCTCCCTACCCTCCAAGAGAAGCTGTGAAGAGGTACTTAGAGGACGATTAAATTGAAACTGTAATCCTTATAGGAATTCATTGGGGGAAATATGAGAGTGGACTAGAGTTATCATGGGGAAATTATTAATACTGAAAGATTAGGCTAGATTTAGTAAGCATTTGCTATGTGTGAGGCTGTAGGCTAAGGGTTGGGAATGCAGCTAAATCCATATTGTTGAAAATTATGAACTCCCGGAAGTGGTAGAATGTATTTAAACTAGCACTATCTGGGATTGTTAATTATGTGTGATTAGAGTTGCAATGCCCATTAGTGTGGAGATTGTCTCCTCATTGGGGAAGATCATTGACCTGTGCCTACATGGGGTAGGCAGGGAGCAGGAATTGGTGAGACTGGAAGAGAGGAGACTTCATTCTCTTGAGTGTCTTAGCTGAATAGTCTTTGGGCTCTACATTTGCTTCTGATAATGCTTCTAATTCTAGCTTCAAGAAAGAAAATGGATGTCAACTCTCCTTCAGATTGTGGAAGGGAGAATTAAAATCTGGGAAGAAGCCAGCAGAAGAGGAGCTAGCATCCTCCATCATGTCCTTAGCTCCAGCTTGCTATACTAGACACTTCTGGGAATTTCCCCTGTCAATATGGAATCTAGAAACCCCAAGCTTGTAGCCTAGTAAAATCTGATGTATCCCAAGGTTTAGGACTAGCTTGTAAGTTGGAGACCCCAAAGCTTGTCCATGTTTCCTGTTCCCCTGAGAATCCACCCTGAAGGGAATCTTAGGCTAGCAGTTTCAGACTAAATAATGGACCCTAAGGTAAAAACAATCCTAGTTAGGCAAGGCTAAGCAAAAAGTTGAGTGCCTTCTTAATGCAGTAGACAGTGTGTCAGTCTCATAAAGTGAAGGTCCTGAGTTTAATCCTCCAAACAGGGATGTGATAAAATGGGAGAAGCGTGAGATCCGGAACTTTCTAGGTTGAGCTGACTAATCTTTCCCTAATGGGAGAGCTCTTTCATTTTGTAAAATCTGATATATATTCTCCTATGTATACATTCTCTAATTTCTATTTTGCCATCAGCTTGGATAAATGGGTTTGTTTGTTGCTTAACTATTCGTGTTCATTGTGAAACTAGTAGGAAGAGAGTCAAGATTCAGATATAAAGCTTGGGTCTTCCTTTCTCCAATAATAAATAGCAATCAGGAGTTTATGTTGAACTGGAAAACTTCATTTCCTAGCTAATAATATTTAAGGAAATAAATAGATATAATTCTAGCCCAGTACCCCTCTCTATATGGAAGGCAAAGTGGCCAAATTTCCCCTTCTGGCAGGAAATGGTCTCCCGTAGAGAAGACAATGGGGAAAGAAGAGGCTTGTTGCTTACAATTATGTCCAATTCTTCATGACCCCACTTGGGGTTTTCTTGGCAAAAATACTAGGGTATTTTACAATTTCCTTCTCCAGCTCATTTTGCAGATGAGGAAACTGAAGTAAATAGAGTTAAGTGACTTGCCCAGGGTCACACAGCTATAAATGACTGAGGCTAGATTGGAACTAAAGAAGATGAATCTTTTTGACTCCAAGCCCAGCACTCTAGCCATTGTACCACTTAGTTGCCCATAAGAAGAGACCAGAGATTTATTATTTCTTCCCTTTTAGCCATACAATCACAACTTCATTCTTGAGTCAAGAGATTCCAGAGACCGAAGAGACTAAAGAAACTGAGCTCTCCTCTCTTCCACTCTTACCAACTACTCCTCTCTGCCCACTCTACATAGGCACAGGACAATTATCTCCACCAATGAGGAGACACTCCCCATACTAATGGGCTTTGAGTCTTCAATTACTCTCAATTACAACTCCAAATAGTACCAATTTGAATTGATTCTACATGTTGGGGACAAACTTGTCACATATTTAAAATATAATCATTAGTTCTAGCCCGGTGGAAAAATGCAATGCAAATTTGAATAGCTTCATCATTTCTGAGGGATTCATAATTCTCCTTATTTGGAATCTAGCTGTAAAAATACAAAGGAAAAGGAAGACAGTCATTGCTCTTAAGGAGCTTACAATCTAATGGGAGGAGTCCCGAAAACCTCTATATCATAAGGTGAACTTAAAAGCAGAGAGGAGAGTGAAAGTACCAGCTCAAGGTAGAAAAGTAATCAGGAATTTAGGTTGGAAATGCCAAATGGTATGATAGAGCAGAATTTGGATTTGGAGGCCTTGGAGTTGAATACCTTTGTGCCCATGACAAGTTACACTGAGCCTCAGTCTTCTCATCTGTAAATGATGTGACTGGACTACATTACCATTAAGGTCTGTATGAGCTTCTAAGTCTCTGATCCTTTTACCTTGAACAGGTAACCTCTGCTCTCTGGGCCTCAGATTCCTCATCTTCAAACTGGGGATATTATGGTAGAATATGGGAAAACATCTTATATAGCAGCATAGTCATGGCAGTAGTTGCCCATCACTATAACTTGATTTAATAATGAGGGAGCATTCATTGGTACTTGTTAAGTTCATTGTGTGTTCATACTACAAAATTTGAAAAGAAATTGCAAATTTGAGGTTAGGGTCTTTCTCCCCAGGGATTCCTTCTTCGGCCATCACCTGTACATACTGGTTCCCTCCCCAGAGCAGTTGCTTGGTTTTCAAAATCCTTGCTTACACCAACTCTTGCATGTATCTCAAGCACTAGAGCTGGGGTCAAGGCCAAGTACCTTGGCATAAGGACAGTGAGCAGGATTTTTCTGGCTCAGTGGCCACTCTGTCATACTGACATATCATGGAAATGTAGGATTTAAAATTAATATCCAATAACTCCGATTTTTAGATTTTATAAGATTTATTAATAATCCCTTGAAGTAAAGGAATAAAAAGGTAATTGTCTAACAAAATAAAGCCACATGCCCAAACTTTCTCTACCTGCTCAAAAACCCTGCATCCACAGCTCCCACCACAGGAAGAGAAGAGAGCCAGAGATGAAACTATACAGATTTTATATCCTGCCTACATCAGCACATAAAGACAGGAGGAGAGTGGGGTGCTGGGAATCATAGTTCAAGGGTACAGAATTCTAATTACATGCCACTTTAATTCTTTGAAACTTGGCTTCCAGAAACCATTCCCCCCACCACTGCCATGGTCATGTTCTTTGTAGCCAGGGAGTTCCACCTTCCGTAGAAAGGAGTTTGGAAAATGCAAGAAGAAGATACAAGGCTAAACATTCCATTTGGAACACCAAGGACCTGGGAATGGACAGGAAGAGAGAATAACTGAAAAAAGCAGCTATACATTTGGTACTGGACTCCTTGGGAAACAGAAGTTGGGTCCTGCTTTCTACTTTCAAGATGCTTAGAGGGTAGCTGTATTTGGTATTCCTTGGATGGACTAAGGAAAAACCTTTCAGTTCCCTCTGTGGCTGTCTTGAGGTACCTACCTGCTTCCTGCTGATCACACTACAAAGAGAACCTGGATTTCTTCTGGAGGTGTTGACATCTTTCTCTGGATCAAAGGAGGGCTCTTGTGAGAATCCCTTAGGGCTCTGGATTGACTTTCCCTTACCAAATTCCTCTCCATTTTAACTATCCCTTTTAGTAGTCAGATTAAGTTAGATTAGAAATCTCGGTAAATTAATATCTAGGTGGGTAATAGTAAATTGATCCCTCATTCCTTGTCATTCCCATGCCCTTTGTTAATAAAACTATTTTATATAATTGTGTGATCGCTTCCTTAAAACCTTCCCTTCCCCCAAATCCCCTTATTTCACTTCCCACAATCTCAATCCTGCTGCCTTCTACTTTTGTACCTTTTCCGGTGTTGTCTTAGTACAATTAGAATGGAGGTTAACAGTTGGGTAACCATCAATCAGTCAATAAACATTTTTTTTCAAGTGCCTACTATGTCTTACGACACTATGTTCAACATTGGCTTTCACTTGTATCTGTTTTAGGGGTCTCAGAATGATGGCGGTGTTTGGATTAGTCCTGGTGTAAGATAGCATAATAGTAGCAATGGTTGGAGTACTAACACCATGATTTCCTCCAGGCAAGACCTCTGAGACATAAGGAGAAAGCTATGGTAGAATACGTTAAGAGACTTACTGGCATCCTGAACTCATAGCTCAATGGAGAGAAAACTTTTAAAGCAATTAACACATAAATAATATCAGCCTTAATGTATACTTTTAGAATTATGAAATGAACCATAACATAACAGATTTGGAAATTATCCTAACAAAAACCCAATTGAATTAATGAAACCGAGGCCCATGCTCTAAAATAGTTTTAGAAAGATTATATTCTCCCTAGATGGAAGAATATTGATGGACTTTTTCAGAGCCTATAATCCACAAGTCAGCACCCTATAGAAACACTTTTGGAATAAGTAAAGATTATTTAACCTAGTATTATAAGGTATGATAACAGTTATATGCTATTGGATTTGTCAAATATAACAAGGAGCATGTATTACTGGATGGATCCCATGAAAGGAGGAAAGGAACAAGTATTTATTAAGTATCTTCTATGTTCCTAGCACTGTGCCAAGTGCTTTACAAATTTTTTCTCTGTTCCTCACAACAGCCCTGGGATTCAGGAGCTATTATTTTCATCCCCATTTTACAGTTGAGGAAATTGAGGAAGACAAAGGTTAAGTCTTGCCCAGCTAGTAAGTGGATGAGGCTGTATTTGAACTCAAGTTTTCCTAACACCAGACCAAGCACTCTTGACACAGCACCACTTAGCTACCTCAGCAGAGATATCCAAATAATATCCAAGATCAGAATAAAAAAATTGACAGCAGTAAGAAAGGTAATTGCTATGGATGCACCCCTGCTGGCTTCAAGAAATCATCAAGCAAATTGCTATGAGAAACTGGAGGAGAGAAAGAGCTTTCATTGTGGGAAAGGGAAAAGGGAAGAATTCCAGAAAATCTTCCTGAAGGCACTTCCTAACTATGTGACCCTGGGCAAATCATTTAACCCCAATTGGCTAGTCTTTATCATTATTATGCCTTGTTAGTATTGATTCTACAACAGAAGGTAAAGATTTAAAAAAAAACTTCATGAAGAATATAACACTTGGGTTGAATCATGAAAGAAGGAGAGCATATCAACAAAAGAAGATGAGAGTAGGAGTGGGTAATCCATTGGGCAAAGAGAATGATAAGGGAATGGAGAGTTTGGCATATTGGCCTTAAATACAACTGACAAAGTAAGATAACAACAAACTGAAGACCTTGGCTTCTAAGATAGGAATTTATACTTTATTCAGTAGGCAATAGGGAGCAACTGAAGGTTTTTGAGTGGTGGAGTGACATAACTATTACTTGCATTATAGAGATTATTTAGGTAAGTGAAAAAAGGATTAACCATAAATTTCTAAACCAGGTCATTCTCCTTCATATTCCCTATGTTATCCAGGTACCAAGGTGGCCTAGGAAATAGCGTGCTGTATTTGGAGTCAGGAAGACTTATCCTGAGTTCAAATTTGGCCTCTGACATTAGTCTCTATGACCCTGGGCAAGTCACTTACCTTGTTTCCCTCAGTGGAATGAGAGAGAAGGAAATGACAAACCACTCCAGCATCTTTGCCAAGAAAACTCCAAAATGAGGTCATGATGAGTTGAACATGACTGAAATAGCTGGACAACAACAAAATGCTCCTTCCTCTGCTTCTCAGTCCTCATCTAAATCCTACCTGATCTTCATGACTCAGCTCAAGTCACATTCCCTAATCCTCTTGTTATTTTATTAGCGATTGCCTAGCACTCATCTCGGAAGTCAACCATCTAGTTCTTAATTATGTGGTATCTTTATTGTTCTCTAATTGCTTTAGATGACTGACATCACCTCTTGGTTGCCCAAGAACAAAGTTGCCACAAAAAGTCCAAATACTCTCTGATATTTGGCAGGTGGATTATAATAGGTCATTCAAGTAAGGGAGTTTGAGATCAGCTCCAAGTGACCTCAATGCTTGTGACTGTTGACTATCTATTCCTGTTTTGGCTAAATAAAAATCTCTTTTGTTAATTTTGAATTCTCTATAAGGGCTTCATTTGGGTCCAATATCAAACAAGGTACCAGGGCACTGTCTTGATTTAGGGAGAATCCAGTAAAAAGGCACTTAGTAAATGCTTATCAATTCTGCTATTATTCATTTATACTCAGTGTTTTATGGATTGTTGAGTATAAGGATAAAATAGCTATATTTTTGTTAAATAAAAATATTAGAATATGTGCTCATCCTCTGTGACCTCACCGTTAGCATCCTTGATACAAGTCCCACATGATTTTGATGACCTCAGGCAAGTCTCTACATTTCATGGTTTTTAATTTCAGGTAGCTTAGTTATTATGATTATCTTGCCTACCCCCCACAGCTATAATTTTTTAATGTTTTTATTTTTTCAGTTACATGTAGAAACATTTTTCATAACTTTTTGGCATTTTAAAATTCAGATTTTCTCCCTCCCTATCCACCTCACTGAGGTGGTGAATAATATGATATAGGTTGTACCTGTACTTTCATGTAATATATATTTCCATATTAATCATGTCATGATAGAAGACACATGTCATACATACAATAGAAATCTCATGAAGGATATATAATGGAAGATGTCATATTTGGATCTGCACTCAGATTCAAATAATTCTTTTTGGCAATGGATAGTTTTTTCTTGCTTTGTTGCGAAAGGTTTAGTCCTTCACAGTTGATCATTGTATAATTTTTCTGTTACTGTATATATTATTCGCCTGGTTCTACTCACTTCACTTTGCATCAGTTCATATAAGTCTTTCCAGGTATTTCTGAACTCATCCTGTTCATTGTTCCTTATGGCACATGTGACAAGGAAATCACTTTAAAAGACTGATATATATTAATTTTAAGGTCGCCAAGGAATTCAGCTATGTAATCCCTAAATGAAAACTCAAGTCAGCAGTCAACCTTTTATGGAGTTTTTAATTACAAACAGGAGGAAGAAATTAGAGAGAGAGAGAGAGAGAGAGAGAGAGAGAGAGAGAGAGAGAGAGAGAGAGAGGAGAGAGAGAGAGAGAGAGAGAGAGAGAGAGAGAGAGAGAGAGAGAGAGAGAGAGAGGGAGAGAGAGAGAGAGAGAGAGAGAGAGAGAGGGGGGGGGGGGAGAGAGAGAGAGAGAGAGAGAGGAGAGAGAGAGAGAGAGAGAGAGAGAGAGAGAGAGAGAGAGAGAGAGAGAGAGAGAGAGAGAGAGAAGGGAATAGGGCTTAAATACCCCCTCTGTTTAGGCTGGGCCAAAAGGCCCAAGCCCTTAGATAGCTGAGGCAAAGAAAAGAGATCAGTCCCTATCACTCACGTGACCAAAATGGAGAAACAGTCTCAGGGGCCTCCACCTCCAGCCTCCTTCAGAGCAAGCTTCTCAGAGCATCACCTCCCAGAGCAAAACCTCTCCAACCTCCCTAGTCCTCAGACTCCGCTATCTTTAAGGAAACCATCTAAGTTCCCTCCCCTCAGTTCTCACATCTACCAATCACTGTCCATGTCTTCCCTGTGCCAATGGTGGCTCTAGCTCAACCCAGGACCTCCCAGAGGTCTGCCCCTTTGCACATGTCTGTTGAAGGTCATATTCTCAAACAATTAAATCCTGATCTATGCTGCAGCCCTTCCTAAATCCTGTTAGACTGAGTAGGGTGGAGATTGTATTTTCCAAGACCTGGTTCTGTCATTCCAAGTATCTCTATTGTATCAATTCTAAAATCAATCATGACTCAAAGAACTTCCTGTTCTATGCTTAAGCATAGGTCAAAGCCCTTTTCATTATTCAGCAAAAGGTTTCTGTCCTAAAGTAATCTTAAGTAGGGAGGAGAAGGACCCTCCCATGCCAAGGGGGTTCACATTCCAATAGACTATCAGTAGGAAATTTTTCAAGTATGAAATTTCCCAATGGTGAAATTTCCAACATTTATAAGTCTAAGAAATTTTAAGGTTTACACACAATAGTATTCCATTACAACCATATACCACAACTTGTTCATCCTATCCCCAATGATGGACAACCCCTTAGTTTCCAATTCTTTGCCAGTATAAAAAGAGCTTCTATTAATACTTTTGTAGAAATTGGTCCTTTTCTCTTATCTCTGATCTCTTTGGGATACAGATGCAGTAGCTCCACAGCTATAATTGGAGGAAGTAAGCATTGTGGAGAAGAGGTCCAATATCCTTGAAATCACCAATACCAATGATCACTTGCAGCTTCGTTGATGTAGCAAAGCTTCCAGAGTGAAGGCAGCAAATGCCAGGCAGATCAGACCATCCAGACCGTGAACTTGAACACAGTCTCAGAAGAGATCATAATGGGTAACTCAAGGCAGGGAGCTTGAAGTCAACTCTAGAGGACCTCAATGCCTGTGATAGTTGACTATCCTGCTCCTGTTTTAAATAAATAAATAATAAATATCTTTTCATCCATCAGTCAGAAAATAATTAAGTGTCTACCATGTTCCAGGCACTATACCAAGTGCTGGAGATACAAAGAATGGTAAAAGACTGTCCTTGCCAGTGAGCAACTTATAGTTTAATAGGGAAGGGAGGTAGAGAACATGCAAACAGTCATGTTCAAATAGTACAGTGCTCAAATGTCCAAAAATCCTAGAAAACTTCAGTGTTACCAAGACCACTGATCCAACTTTTAGCTTGGACCCCACAGCCATCATCCAGTGAAATAATTCCTGTGGAAATGTAACCTTCTAATTGTCTCAGCAGCCTCTTTAGGATCTGAAGACCCAGAAAGTTTTTATCACCAAAGTCCTGAGAGCCAACAGAAGACATGGCAGCAAAAACAGATAAGGTTTTTGCAATGGAAACAAGATTAAAGAAGATGCATTACCATCTACTTCACCACTGTGCACTAATCTGACTGGCCACTGAAACTTGCCCCTAGGTTCCCTTCCACATCTATCTCCCCAGTAGGGTGGGAGTTTCCTGAGAGCATATACACTTAAATGCTGTTTCATTTATTTCATCCATTCATTCCCATTTTTATAGTTTTCAGCCAGTAAGTGTTCTAAAACATACTACTATTATTTCCATATAGTCAGTGTTCCATGGACTATTGTACAGCTGGAAAAAATAGCCAGTTTTTTGTAGTTAAACAAAGGTATTAGGATATGTGCTTAATTTCTAGTCCAGGATTTCTTTACTTTATTTGTGTCATGGATCCTTTTGTCAGTCTGGTGAAGAATGATGGTTCTAAATTCATAAAATAAAATACAAGGGAAAGCATCATATTAAAATACAGTTTTAAAAATATTTTTTAAAAAAACATATTCAAGTAATGAATTTCAGCTCTAGTAAATAGTTTTCCAGGAAGCATCCTTGGCATAACTTCAGTGGCAGATAGAACAAAAGGTTCTCTCTCTCTCTCTCTCTCTCTCTCTCTCTCTCTCTCTCTCTCTCTCTCTCTCTCTCTCTCTCTCTCTCTGTATATATATATACATATATATATATATACATATTGTTTGTTTTCCCACTTGATTTTGATATCTAGGACATTATGCTCTGAAAATTTTTTGTTTTACATATCTTATAAATTGTGATTATTTGGGATGGGAACAGCTAATAAAAATATCCGTCTTTCATTTTCCTGCATCAAGATTAGGTCTAGGCTGTTGTGAAGGACAGTTGAGTTTGTGGTAATGGTCCAGTTCTAATATGATATGTTGATTGAATTTTCGGAGATATTTTGAGGTCTCTATTTGTAGTGTAAGGATTTGTCATTTGTCAATTCATGAAAGATAGCAAGCTTCTGATGTATAATGTTAGTAGCCACCAAGTCATGTCTTAATCGGTATTCGGCAGGTGCTAAATTTTTATAGCCTGCAGTGATAATGATGGTGATGATGGTTTTAAAAGCCCTTCTCAGCTCTGATATTCTGCGGGGCTCCAAGTTTCAACTAAGAGCTAAAATCTGTTAATGGAATGCTGGTCCGGTGCAAACTATCCTACGCAGGATATCACTCTTCAAGGAACTGTGTGGGTGGGAGGAGACAGTTTTCACCACCCTGAAATGTCTGCCACCGGAGGTTATATGAAACCACTCCCCTCCCCTCCAAACACCCCCTATCTCCGGGGTTAAGATACAGGATTTGATTTGTCTTTTAGATTCCAAACTGCTCTGGGGAGAGAGATTGGCTTCAGCAGATCTGTTTATGAATTTGTTGCTGACTCCAGACATCCAGGATCCGGGTACGTGGATAATACACAAATTATCATGGTGAACCCCTTAAGCATAAGGAGTCCTCTGAAGGTGTTTTTTCTGTTTCTTTCTCTCTTTTCAAAGAAATCTCCGGAATCGATTTCCACACTCGTCTTTTACAAGTACAGTGACACCACCAACACTCTGCCCTCTTATTGGTGTTTCTATCGGTGCTTCGTGCTTTCATGGCACTTTCTAAGGAGTCGATTTGGAGACACCACTCAGTAGAGGGATGCTCTCTCTCTTACCCACTCCCACCCGCCTAAAAATCATCAGCAGAATCAAAGCGCTTGACTTGAGTATAAATTTCGATCGTACAGAAGTCAGAGATAATTTGGGGATATTATTATATGTTTTCTCTGTTTCACAAAGGTGAGTTTTAGCTTCCCATCCAGACTGTAATCTCCTTGAGGGCAGGTACTGCATCACATTTATATTTGTGTGCCTCCTAGTGTCAAGCACAGTGTATTACACCTAGTAAACATTTCAGAAATGCTGAATGAATGATTCATCTTGATCTATGCCTTTATCGGGTGTCAGTGTGACCCCTACCCTTCTCCTCTCCCTGGCTCCAGTCTCTGATCCCTTGAACCAAGTGGAGATGCCTCTTCCAGTCAGCAGGGGGATTCTACCTGTGTCATATCCATTTAATCTAGCAAGAGCTAAGTCTGAGCAAAAGAAACTAGAAAGTTCGTAGATATCAAAATTTTGACCCAAGCTTGCTTTCCACATTTAGAATTCAAACCCATATTTCGACCAGGATTAGTTCAGGGATTTCCGATACTAGATCCCAACCTGGTGCTGTGGTTGCTCCTGTTCTAACCCCTTGATTTTTCCAGAAAGGGATTGTATAAAACAGGGATTCTTTAACCATTTTATCATGGACCTTTCTGGTATTCTGGTGAAGTTTATGGCCCTCTTCCCAGAATTAAGTTTTATAAAACAAAATACATGAAATAAAGACAATTAAGCTAAAATATAGTTATCTAATTAAAAAAATAAATCACACTGGAACAACCTCCAGGAAGTGATGCAGAGTGAGAGGAGCAGAACCAGGAGAACATTGTACACAGAGACTAATACACTGTGGTATAATCGAACGTAATGGACTTCTCCATTAGTGGCGGTGTAATGTCCCTGAACAACTTGCAGGGATCCAGGAGAAAAAAACACCATTCATAAGCAAAGGATAAACTATGGGAGTGGAAACACCGAGGAAAAGCAACTGCCTGAATACAGAGGTTGAGGGGACATGACAGAGGATAGACTCTAAATGAACACTCTAATGCAAATACTATCAACAAAGCAATGGGTTCAAATCAAGAAAACATCTAATGCCCAGTCGGCTATGGGGGGTGGGGGTGGGGGGAAGAAAATGATCTTTAACGAATAATGCTTGGAAATGATCAAATAAAATATATTTTAAAAAATAAATAAATAAATAAATCACAGAACCCAGGTTAAGAACCCCTAGAGGTATGGCAAACAAAACTAAAAATGTAGAGGATGGTTGGCAAAATCTTATTGTGACCTAGTCAAAGAATGAGATAGCCGAATATTGGTCCATGAGAAGAGATTCTTAGAGTTGTTTTTCATCTGAAGGACATAATGACAAATTCTACAATATTCTCTAATTCAGTTCAATAAACGCTAAAGCCCCTACTATGTCCAAGGCATAGTGCTGGATACTGGTGATATAAAGCAAAATTTGTAAGCCCTCAAGGAGCTTGTGTTCCACTGTAGAGATAGACTTAGCATATTCATACTAGAAAATCGAATTAAAGTTATCTCGGCTTGTGTTTTGTCCCTTTTTTAATTTGGAAAATTTTATTTAATTAATTAATTTAGAATATTTTTCCTTGGTTACAAGATTTATGTTCTTTCCTTCCCTCCTCCCCCCCACCCCATAGCCAATGCACAATTCCACTGGGTTTTACATGTGTCATTGATCAAGACCTAGTACTATATTGTTGATATTTGTACTAGGGTAGTTGTTTTTTGTTTGTTTGTTTGTTTTTTAAGTTTTAATTTAATTTATTTTATTTGGGGGGGATTTCTATTTATTTCATTAATTAAGAATATTTTTCCATGGTTACAAGAATTATGTTCTTTCCCTTCCCTCCCCCTAGCCCACTCCCATAGCCAAGATGCAATTCCACTGGGTTTTACAGGTGTCAAGATCTATTTCCATCTCGAATTGAAAAATGGGCAAGGGACACGAATAGGCAATTTTCAGTTAAAGAAATCAAAACTATTAATAAACACATGAAAAAGTGCTCTAAATCTCTTGTAATCAGAGAAATTCAAATCAAAACAACTCTGAGGTATCACCTCACACCTAGCAGATTGGCTAACATGACAGCAAAGGAAAGTAATGAATGTTGGAGGGGATGTGGCAAAGTTGGGACATTAATGCATTGCTGGTGGAGTTGTGAATTGATCCAACCATTCTGGAGGGCAATTTGGAACTATGCCCAAAGGGTGATAAAAGACTGTCTGCCCTTTGATCCAGCCATAGCACTGCTGTGTTTGAACCCCAAAGAGATAATAAGGAAAAAGACATGTACAAAAATATTCATAGCTGCGCTCTTTGTGGTGGCAAAAATTTGGAAAATGAGGGGATGCCCTTCGATTGGGGAATGGCTGAACAAATTGTGGTATCTGTTGGTGATGGAATACTATTGTGCTCAAAGGAATAATAAAGAGGAGGAATTCCATGGGGACTGGAACAACCTCCAAGAAGTGATGCAGAGTTAGAGGAGCAGAACCAGGAAAACATTGTACACAGAAACTGATACACTGTGGCACAATCGAATGTAACAGACTTCTCCATTAGTGGTAATGCAATGACCCTGAAGAACTCAGAGGAACCTATGAGAAAAACCACTATCCACATCCAGAGGAAACACTGTGGGAGTAAAAATACCAAAGAAAAACAACTGCTTGAATACATGGGTTGAAGGCATATTGCTGGGGATGTAGATTCTAAATGAACATCCTAGTGTAAACAACAACATGGAAAGGGGTTCTGATCAAGGACACATGTAATACCCAATGAAATTGAGTGTTGACTGTGGGAAGAGTGGGTGGAGGGGAAGGAGGGAAATAATGTGATTATTGTAACCAAGGAATAATGTTCTAAATTGACTAAATAAACTCATTCAAATGGGAAAAAAAGATCTATTTCCATATTATTGACGTTTGCACTAGGGTGATCATTTAGAGTCTACAACCCCATTCGTATCCCTATTGAACCATGTGATCAAGCAGTTGTTTTTCTTCTGTGTTTCCGCCCCACAGTTCTTCCTCTGAATGTGGATAGCGTTCTTTCTCATAAATCCCTCAGAATTGTCCTGGGTAATAGCATTGCTGCTAGTAGAGAAGTCCATTACATTCAATTGTACTACAGTTTATCAGTCTTTGTGTATAAAACTTTGTGTATTTGTCCCTTTTTTAGACCTTGAATTCCATGAAAGTAGGGCTTGGATCTTCTAACCTCAGCTTTTTATCTCCCTTAGCAATGAGAATATGCTCTACACCCAGTTGTCATTTAACATACATTTTGTAATGAAGAGGTATGTAATAACTGCTTTGGTTTATTTGTCCAGATTCCTAATTTCAGTACAAGGAGCTCACCAGCATGGCTAACTATTTCCACAATGCTAAATAGAAACTCCTCTCTATCAAATAGCTTTAGAGAGTTCCCTCGAGGACTAAAAAGTTAAATGAATTGTCCCAGGATCTTGCAACTAGTATGTCTCTGAGGCAAGACATTTTCCTCATGTTATACTGAATCCAAGATAAGCCCTTTCTCCACTATACCAAGCTGTCTTCATATAAGTTCATACATGCATAAAATCTTAGTGTTGGAAAGTATTTTTGAGTTCATTTCAAATAACTCTCTTTTGTTCTATTAGATGAGTGAAAAATTGTCTTCAAATATCTGAAAATTTTTCAGAGAAGAGGTTTAGACATATTCTGTTTGACCCCAGAGAGTAGAAGTTGGACCAATGGATAAAGAAACATTCATTTATTCATTGGATAAAGAAATATTTTTCCTTCTCTTCTTTCCTTTCTTTCTTCCCTTTCTTCCTCTTCCTTCTCTTCTTCCCTTCCTTTCCTTCCTCCCTCCTTCCCTTCCTCTTTCTTTTTTCTTTTCTTTCTCTTTCTGTCTTCATTCTTTTTCTTTCTTCTTTCCTTCTCTTTCCTTTCCTTCCCTTCCCCCTTCCTTTCCTCCTTCCCTCCTTTCTTCCTTTCTTACTTCTTTCCTTCCTTCCTTGCCTCCTTTCTTTCTTTTTTCTTTATTTCTTTTTTTCTTCCTTCCTTCCTTCTTTCCTTTCTTTCTTCAAATATTTTTTCTTTTCTTTCTTTTCTTTCCTTCTTCAAAGATTTATTAAGTCAACTTAAGTGTAGAATCCTATGGCAGACCCATGAGAAAATACAAGGTATATATAAGGCATGGTGGTCCCTGAACTTAAGGACCTTAGAGTAGGATAAGACACAAGTACAACTACAAGATACAATATCACATACATGCATTAGAGCTGTAAAACAAAGTAATGAGAGAGGGAAAAGCACTATGTGAGTTAAAGCGGTGGGGAGGATTTTGTCTCCAAATAAAGAATTTCCCAACATTCCAACCTATCCAAGAGTGGGGAAGGGTTGCAGTCACTGGAAGTGTTAAAGAAGAGGCTGGATTCCCAAATGGGAAGGGATCTAAAAATCTGTGTGTAGTAGGACACTGGTTAAAAAGATCTGTGAACCTTTCCTGGAGTTCACACTTGTAGACAATGGCTCAACTAGAACTTTCAAAAATGCTTTATTGTTGTCATGGCAAAGTATTCTTGCAAAAGGTTAGCACAGTTCCAAGCAGCCAGGCCCTCGTGATGAAGAATACATCCAGCAATGTCCAGAGGCCGAGCAGGGCCAGGAGGATTCCTCAGGGCTTCTCTCAGGCATCAGGGGCTCCTTTCTTGGGCCGTATTTTTTCATTGATCCAGTTGACGTAGTTAGTCACTCGCGTATAAACGCCAGGCTTGTTGAACTTGCCGCAGCCGTCACCCCAGCTGATGATGCCATAAAGGTAAGAAACCCCATTCTTTTCACAGGCGAGGGGCCCCCCTGAGTCACCCTGTGTTGGATAGAGACAAGAGTGAATCGCCTTAATTTCGGGGGATGGTTATTGTCCCTACAGAAGGCTGGGGGAAGTGGGAGGATAAACACAACTCCGGGTTCTGGTCCTTTCTCCGCCACTAATGATGCTGTTGGCCAATCTCATTCTTTTCTGGGATTTACTGAATTCCCGGCCAAGATAAAAGTAAATAAATCCAGGTCCCGGTTAGGATGGATAATGAATCCTCTGAAACGGTTTCATGTATTCAAATGTATGTTATTCAAAGTTATAATTATGTAAAATATGGTCATTGTTTCCAGTTCGGTGGGGAAAAAAGCAGTGTGAATTTAAATAATGTAACTTCTGCAGGGGATTCATTATTTGCACTAATTGGAACCTAGCTGCACCTCATCATTCAAAACACATGCCTGAACATATATATAAACACACGGACGCCTACATATACTCACACATAATACCTTCCCCTTCATTACAAGATGCAAGCTTCAGTCATATAAATTCATTTCCCCTGATTTCAGACTCCCCCTTCTCAGAGAAGTTTTGGCATAAAATTCATTTGCATTTTAAAAGATGAATCTATTTAACCCAAAGGAATAAAGCTCTAATGATGGATTAAAAAAACAAAACACTTTTACCTTCTGTTTTAGCTTCAATTCTAAGACAGAAATGCTGCCAAGGCCAGGCAACTGGGGTCAAGTGACTTGCCCAGAGTCACCCAGCCAGGAAGTACCTGAAGCCAGCTTTGAGCCCAGGTTCTCCCCACTGGCTGTCTCTGTCTGGCTGTCTATCCACTGAGCTACCTGCTGCCCTGAAGGATGGATTGCAATGACCAATCGGTGAAAAACAATCTTTCCCTTCCACATAAGGAAAAATGTCTTATTAAGTAAAACTGTTCAATAATAATAGCTATTCAAAAAGTGCTTAAATCACAGTAACCTTAGGAGGAGGGAAGGGATATTATCTTTATTTTGCAGGTGATGAACAGAAGAATAAGAGAGTAATTTGCTTCCCAGTGACACAGCTGGCGAACAGAAGAGTCTGAACTTGAATTTGGGTTTCTGGAATTAAAATTCTTTTTTTCCCTACTATATAATACTGCCTCATACTACACAATGGAAACAGAATGGCTTGCCTCCTGAGGTGGTGAGAGGCTCACTCTTGGAGGTGTTTAAGCAAAGGCTGAAGCACTCCAGGGGCAGAGATTCTGCCACATGACCTCCAACGTCCCTCCAAGCCCATGGATTCTATTATATCGTCCTTCCATTCGGATGTCCTTGTAATAAGAGATATTTAATCTGCTAAATATACAGTCTGCGAAAACTTTGCTGCTCTGTTTCAATTATGTTTCATATTCATGAAGCAGGAAACCGTGAAAATATTGTGATTCTTTAATAGTCAAATAAACCCCCTGATTTCTATTATACTAAACTATGACCAGAGATATTGACCTTGCCCAGTGACTTGGAACCAAAATTAATCAGAGACAGTAATCCTTAGAGAGGGGAGGGGATACTATGAAGAGTCCAAGCCGGAGAGTTGGGAGATCTGGTTTCTGGTCTCTGTTCTCACACTGACTGGAGGTGTGACCTTGGGTCATTCACTGTACCTTTCTAAGGCTCAACTTCCTCATCTGTAAAATGAGAGAAGTATCTGGCATGTGCCAGACTGGGGCAATGAGATGGTGCATTGGCTAGAGTCAAGAAGACTCATCTTCCTGTGTTCAAATCTAGCCTCAGATACTTAGTGACTGTGTGATCCTGGACAAGTCATTTCACCCTAATTTCCTCAGTTTCCCCATCTGTCAAATGAGCTGGAGAAGGAAATGGAAAGCTGCTTCAGTATTTTTGCCAAGAAAATCCCAAACGGGATCCTAGAGCAGTCAGACAGCATTGAAAGGAGTGCTTTGCGAATATTATTTCATTTGATCTTCACCACAACACTGGTGGGGTAATAATCCCCACTTTACAGATGAGGAAATTGGAGCAGACAGAAGTGAAGTAACTTGCCCAAGGTCACATAACTGGATTTGAGGCTGGATTTGAACTCGGGTCTTCCTGACTCCAGAGCTGGAGTTCTAGCCATCACATCACTTCACCGGACAGGGTCCTACTCAGCTCAGACATTTTAAGATATGAAGCCTCCTCATGGAACAGCTCCTCACCCCCAGGGAAAGGCAGGAAGAAAGCACTATGATATCATGCCATCAGAATGGTCCTGTGATCCCAGCAGGCTCTAAGGATGGAGAGGGCCCAGAATTCTAGGACACTCAGTAAACAGGGACATTCACTGTTTGGAGCTTAATGGGCCAGATCTGAAACAGGTGCTCCTGGGGGCGGAGGGGGAGGGATGTATTACCAAACTGCTCTAGGAGTCACAAGAAGGGGCTTTAGGTTAATTTCCTGCTTAATGGAGCTGGGAAGGCTTAAATGGAGCTTCAAAACCTTGCTTTATTATGCATTATAATGGCCCATAATTGAATCCAGTCTCCTTTCCTTGGAACTCAACTCCCTGGAGGCTAAAGACAACAGATTAAAATTTGGATAAATCTCTTTGACTAGAGAGACACTTGTAGGGATATGGAAAGAATTATGGTCTAGAAGATAAGAAGCAAGATTCTGAATTTCAGCCCTGCCACTTCACTGTATGCACCGTGGGCCTGTTTCCTCAGCTGAAACTTGGACTAGATGGTCTCTGATATGCTTTCTATATTTTTAGGAGCCTTCCAGCTCCAGCAGTCTGTTTTAGATTCGAGGGCTCTTCAGAGTATAATATTCGGTGCTCTAACATCCCTACATTAGTCCAGGGCCATCTTCTCTAGACAGACAGTTAGCCTGCTGGGTATCTCTTCCTGGATATCTGATAGGCATCTCAAATTCAATGGATCCAAAATGGAATTCATTATCATTCCAACAAAACTTATTTCTTCTCCAAACCCCACTATTTCCATTAAGGACACCTCCATTCTCCCCAGGAACCTAGGTTCAGAATCTTGGAACCTTCCTTGATTTCTCTCTCTCTCCCTCTCTTCTCCTCTCCTCTCCTCTCTCTCTCTCTTTCCCTCCTTCTCTTTCCTTCTCTCCCTCTCTCCCCCCTCTCTTTTCCCCCTATCCCTCCTCTCTATCCCTCTCTCCCACCCCCTCTCTCTCTGTACTTCTCTCTCTCTCCCTCTGTCCCTCTGTCCCCCCTCTCTTTCCCTCTCCCTTGCTCCCTCCCTCTTTCCTTCTCTCTCCTTCCCTCTCTCTCCCCCTCTCCTCCCTCTCTCCCCTGCTCTCCCCCTCCCTCTATCTCTTTCTCTGTCACTCCCTCTCTCCCTCTCTCCCACCTCTCTCTCCCTTATCCCTCTCTCTTTCTCTTTACCTTCTCTCTCCCTCTCCCTCCCTCCCTCTCTCCCTCCCTCTTCCCCTTCGTTCTCCTTTCCTTTCTCTCCCCCTCTCCTCCCTCTCTCCCCTGCTCTCTCTCCCTCCATCTCTCTCCCTCTCCCCCCTCCCTACATCTCTCTCCCTTTTTGTCCCTCCCTCTCTCTCCCTCTCACTCCCCGTCTCTCTCCCTCTTCCCTTTCTCTCTCCTTCCCTCTCTCTCCCCCCTCTCTTTTCCTCTTTCTTCCTCTTCCTCTCTCTAAATCTCTCCCCTCTTCCTCCCCAACTCTCATTCCTTTCATCCCATCCATTGTCTAGTCTTATAAATACAACTCCTCAATAACCCTCACACCTAGTTCTGTCTTTCCATTCATTTGACTACCACCATCATTGAGAGCATTGTCACCTCTTCCCTGTACCCTATAACTGACTTCTCCTTGCTTCCAGGTCCTCCCAACCCCAGCATATACAGTGGCCAAAATAATCTTCCCAAGGCATAAGCCTGAATATATCACTTCCCTACTCAGAAAATATTTATTGTCTTTCTATTATCTTTGGAATAAAGTAGAAATCCCTATCCTGGCATTCAAAGTTCTCCTTAATCAGCTCCTATTGGCCTTTCATACTATCTACCCATTTCATGACCTTTTCCTAGGCAAATGCTGTGTTCCCTCCAAACAGGACTACTAGCTATTCTCTTAACTAGATATTCGAATCTCCCACATTTATATGGATAATATTTCTTTAGTATTATGGATTTAGAACTAGAAAGAAACTTGAAGATCATCTAACTTAATTCTTCTATTTTGTAGAAGAAACGGAGGCACCAAGAGTGGAAAGAGTTCTAGACCTGGAGTCAGGAAGACTCATCTTCCTGAGTTCAAAACTGGCCTCAGATACTTACTAGCAGTGAGACCCTGGGCAAGTCTTTTAATCTCTGTCTCAGTTACCTCATCTATAAAATAAAGGGGCTAGCCTACTCAATGGCATCTGAGATTCTTTCCAACTCTAAATCTGTGATCTTATGAAAGAAACCAGTGTGGTGCTGAAGATGACTAACTGAAATTTGTAAAGGAAGATGGAAGCCAGTGGAGGTAATTTGAGCCCTTTGGAGAAAAAAAAAATTGTCTTTTGACTTTCTTTGTATTTGATTAGCACAGGACCTAAAACATGGCCGGCACTAAATAAATGTTTATTCAGGCAGCAAGGTGGTGCAGTGGATAAAGCCCCAGTTCTGGAGTCAGGAAGATTCATCTCCATCAGTTCAATCTGGCCTCAGACATTTACTAGCTGTGTGACCCTGGGCAAGTCACTTAACCTTATTTGCCTCAGTTTCCTCTTCTGTAAAATGAGCTAGAGCAGGAAATGACAAACTACTCCAGCATCTTTGCCAAGAAAACTGCAAGGGGTCATGAAGAGCTGGCTGGGCTTGACTGAAAATGACTGAACAACACTAGCTTATTTCCTCCCCATCCTCAGCATTCCTCAGGAGCCTCTGCCTACACTGGACTTTAGGCCTCCTGATGTTGTTCTTCCTGGGACATGATTCTAAGGCAGAAGGTAAGGGTTTCCAAAAAAGAAAGGCTATAGTGGAGAAAGAGAGGAAAAACCAGGAAAGGAAAACATGCTAGAAGCAGAGAAGCTCATTTCTCCAAGTGTGGCCGCAGCAGCCTTCTCTGGAGGTAGGGAGAAGCTGCCTTGCTCTGTGAAGTAAACATTCACATGGATGAAATTGGAGATCACTGCCCTGAGTAAGACAACAGACATGCACTTGGCTTGGTCTAGGGGCCATCACAATGGCAGCTTGTCAGAGTATGATGCCTTTAGGACCACACTTAAATCATGGGACTTAAATCTGAAAGGGTACTTGGAAGTTATCTATCCCAATTCTCCCTACCCCCTACTTGGGGCAGCTAGGTGATATAGTACATAGAGAACCAGGCCTGGAGTCAGGAAGACCAGAGTTCAAATCGAGCCTCAAGACACTAGCTATATGACCCTGGGCAAGTCATTTCACCCTATTGGCCTCCATTTCCTCATCCAGAAAATGAGCTGAAGAAGAAAATAGTAAACCATTTTTCCAAGAAAACCCCAAATGGTGTCATGGAGAGTTGGACACATCTGAACACTAACTGAACAACCACAAAGATAAATGACTTGCCCACAGTCATACAGCTTGTAAGGTGAAAAGCCACAATTCATTTTCAAATCCCCTTCTACCAATCCAGTCCTCTTGCCATTATACCCCACTGTTTCCTTCCCTTTCTTGGGATGAAATAAATCAAATCTAGGATAAGGCATGACCTTTACACCCCCTCTCCAAGCCTTACCTGGCAGGCATCTGATTTGCAGTCAAAGTAACCAGCACAGAACATGTTGGCAGTGATGTCTGCACCATAGACTTCAGGGCTGCTACATTTGTGATCAGGAATGAGAGGAATCAGAGCTTCTCGTAAGTAGCTGGAGTAACCTGTGACATCTTTTAAGGAGAAATGGAGGGAAAAGCTTTGAATTGGAGTCAGGATTGGGGAAATCCTGAAAGACAGAGGGAGCATGGCCCCATGAAGGGAAGATGCCCAGGCTCTGGCTAGAAGCATCATTACTTACCTACAAGTCTGAAGGGGAAATACTTAGAAGCCAGCTAAGGATTTCAGTGGAACCCACTCGACATGCTTAGAGAGCTGCCTGGGACTTTTTACTTATATTTTACCAACACCAAAGCAGTACTCAGGGGAATGGCCTCTAGCATCCCTTCATCCTCCTCTGTCATTGGCTGGTAGTATTGTAAATCAGCATCAGACCTACCAGTCGTGCCACAGCCAGCAATGGAACCCGTAAGTGATGGGCAGGATTCATGAGTAGAAAGAAGAAGACCTGGTCCTCCCCTTACAACTCAAGTAGTTGCTGTTATCATGGTTTGGTCACTTTTCAGTTTTGTCCAGCTCTTCATGACCCCATTGGGGTTTTCTTGGCAAAGATACTGGAGTGATTTATCATTTCCTTCTCCAGTTATAAGTAGTATCCAATAACTATTTCCAGGCTTCCTCAGTATACAGTTCTGACCTATAGCCCTAAATGTAGCATTTGCATATTATCTCATTTGATACTGAAGACAATTGAACAGAAAGACACTCAGTTCAGAGGAAAATGCCCCATGGTAGGATCTGAGCCAAAGGAGAGACGAGCAAGAGGCCCCCAGCACCGACAGCCATCAATGAGACTCACTCTCATACATGTGTCCCCATCCCGCAATCTGGCATTTGTGATTATCAGGAAATGTGATGCCATTCTCTGGGAGGCAGATGGGCTGGACAAACTGGGATTTCACAGCACATCGGTCCCCCTTCTTCTTCAGCCTAATCAGAGCTGCAGAGAATTGGAAAAGGGAATAAGATTGACCATTATAGAGGCAAAAGTATTTCTGTCCATCAGGAATGCCCATTAAAGTTAAAGGGCCAAGAAATCATTCCTGGGACTCTAGCCCTTTTAAAGGAAAAAGAATGTTGTAGAATCATGACCTTCAGAGATCTGAATAGCACACTAGAAGCCATCTAATCCCACTTACCCCTTCATTTTACAGATGAGGGAACTGAGGCCTAAAAAGTTTAAGCATTGTGACCAACTTCACCCAGCTCATGCGACATGGAACTAGAGAATTCAAATCTGACCTCAAACTGAATGGTCTTTCCTATATGTAACATCACTAGGAGAGTGAAGAAACTGCCCACAGAGGAGCCAAAGCAATCATAAATTCAGAACTTAGTTAGCAATACCATTCCTATGCTACATATAACTAAAGAGTCCTATGTTCTGTCATCTGACCTATTGACAACCTCGGGACTGTGGGCCTTGACATTTGCCCAGTCATTGACCTTTCAGGATCTCTAGACTTTTCCAGCCACTCCAGGGCTTAAACTTCTTTTATGTTCAGGCTCTCTTGATTATGAAATGAGTTCCATATGGCTTTTTTTTGTAACATTAATGCTTGATACATGGTAAGTCCTTAATATGGTCTTTTTTATTCAAATCACTCATATCATTATAATTTTCTAATGGTTTTCTTCTAGTCTTTGTCCTTAAAGTAATTATTACCTTCAGCCTTATAGGTCTTGGCTTGCTCTTTAGGAGAACACCTGTCATCAAAAATAATGGGCCACCTCAGGATAGCATGTCCTCTCTTCCCCAACCAAACTAGACATTCCAAGGAATGGAAGTACAGGAACCACTGGGGAAATTTGTGGAGTTAAATTCCTTCACCCAACATTGAACATATTTATTGAGCCCCAAATATGTGTGCAGCCCTGCTCTAGGGACTAAATGGGTAGTAAATACTTCCAACTAAATCTGGGTTTACCTCTTATGGCAAAACTAAAATTCACCCACATAGAGATTTAAATAATCCAAAGAAGCCATGGACTGGTGCCATGTGTGATGTGGACATTAAATACATTTGGGGTTCAGAGGTCACACACAACTAAGAAATACCAGAGCCACACCTAAGAGCCAGGAATTCCTGCCTCCTTCTCTGATGCTCTTTGCAATACATGATAATAATAGCTAGATAATATTTGCTTTTTGCCAGGTGCTAATGCTAAGCTCTTTTTATAAATATTCTCTCATTTAATCCTCATAACAATCCTGTGAAGTTGATGCTATTATTATCCCCATTTTACAGTTGGAAAAACTGAGACAGATGGCAGTTAAGTGACTTGCCCATGATCACCCAGCTACCAAGTATCTGAAGCCAAATTTGCACTTGGGTCTTCCTGAGTTGAGATTTAGTGCTCTCTATAGATTGCAGTCTTACCTACTTATGAGCTTGAGTAAGAAGTATATAAGGGACCCACACACACACTTTGACTCTGTAACAAAGAAGGCAGTGTGGATGCAGTACCGAAGGTTAGTTTTCACAGCTGTGAAATGGGGATGATCATACCTACATCAATAGATAGTGTAGAGAGAATGGAAAGTCATTCTTGGAGGCAGCAAGCCCCAGGGTTTAGTCATGCTTGTCCCTCCTCCAGCTGTGTGACCACAGCCAGGCAAGTCATTGGTACTCTTGAATATCTCAGGAAACTCTCTAAAACTATTTTTACAGAGTTATAGAGGACTTGGATTCAGCATAGTACAGGGGGAAAGTCTAGGATTTGGAATCAAAAGACCAGGGTTCAAGGACCTGGCTCTGTCACTTTATTCTTTCTTCAATCTTGAGCAAACTACTTCATCTCCTCAACTGTAAAATGAAGGTATTGAACTAGATGACATCAAAGGGCACTTCCATCTCTGAATCCCTGATAGTTCACCTATATCCACAGAGGAATTTTCCACACTGGGAAGATCCCCACACTGACAAAATCACAAAACTAGTGGGGAAATAATTCCTGCTCTGGACTTGGAGTCAGAAGATTATGGTTTGAATCCTTGTTCTGCTATTTACTAGCTATGTCATTTTGGGCTAGTCACTTAATCTCTCTGAGCCTTGATTTCCTCATCTGTTAAATGGGAGCCTGAATTGATATTCAGACCTAGATTTTCGGATTCCAAATCAGTACAATTCCCCTTAAACTGAAGATGTTAAAGAATCTCATGAATAAAAAGTTAGGAAATTGGTTTTGGCCACCACAGTTCCCGAAGGCCATCAGCAAAGGTATGGAAGAGCCATGGTCTTCTTCAATAGAGGAAGCTTCTGGACTGATGACATGAATTTTTTTAAAGTTTTGAAGTAATTACTATTGTTGGTAATCAATGTCTATTGCCCAGTTTCTTGAGTGTGATTTTATTGTCTCTCTCCCAAATTCTAACCCATGTTTATGATCTCCTCATCTTTCCTGAACCCAAAACTGAAGTTGACTCTCTGTGATACTTCTCCAGAGATGACTCTGAGACCTGCCTGGTCCTTCCTATTTTAACTGCATTCTCCAGCCTTGACCTCTGTTCCCCCTGATTGGATGTGCCCCGGCTTTCTCACCAAAATTCCTGCCTCAGCCCTCCCTTGTCAGCCCTGATCTGTGGACACCCCAAGCTGTGCCTGACATCTGGGAGAGAAGTCTTAACACACTCACCAACGTCATGATTGCTAGGACTAAAGACAGAGTACAATGGATACTGTATATATTTCTCAATTTCAAAGGATTGTGTCACATCTGTGGATGTATTGAAGAAATGCTGGCCAAGGACGACTGTGACACTTGACTTGGGTGGGCTGGAAAACAGAGAATAACATCAATAATAGTTATTAGTTGGCATTTCTATAATACTTTATAGTAGTTATGTTTTTTTCACGTCCATCATTTAATTTTAGATGGCAGAGGAAGGTAGGGCAGATGTTAACAAATCTATTTTTTCTAGTGGAAAAAATAAGAGATTGAGGTAAGACTTGAACTCAGGTCTGCTTATTATAAAGCCGGTGGTCCTACTATGCTATGACTGCTTGTCAAAAAGAAGAGCTATGTACCTAGTCCTTGCCCCTTGGGGGATCAATCTTGATGCTAAATATTTTGGGGAGGGTTCTGTGGGCATCACATTAGTCCCACGGGGAAGTGAGGGTAAGGGTTTGGACTCTCCAAAGCACAGGGTCCTGCCCTATAAGGACTTAGTAAAACCTCCAAGCACAAATTCACAGATTTACCAATACTTAGAACACTGACATCAGATTGGAAGGAACCTTAGAACCCGTAGTGTCAGACCTAGTTGGGACCTTAGAGAATAGAATGTCAGAGCTGAGGAGGACCTTAGAATTTAGAACATAGAAAGTAAGCAGAACCAAGAAAACAATATATATGCTACATAATATAAATAGCAAGAACAATATGAACCTTATAAAATTAGGAATAAAAATCTTGACCCAAAGGAGAAAAAGGAAAAGTCATCTGCTGCCACAACTTGGCAGAAAAGAGAGATATCATTAAAAAAAAACAACCCTTATCTTCTGTCTTAGAGTCAATACTGTGTATTAGTTCCAAGACAGAAACTCAGTAAGGGCTAGTCAATTAGGGTTAAGTGACTGCTCCAGGATGACACAGCTAGGATATGTCTGACCTAGGACCTCTCATCTCAATCAACTAAGTCATCTAAGTGTCCCCATAATGTCATTTTTTAATGTATTGATTGATTTTGTGGGATTTTCCCCATTCTACATCTTTTTCTTTCAAATCTTTTAAAATTCTTTGTTATACAAAAACCTCTGACAAAGGTCTAATTTCTCAAATTTATAAGGAGCTAAGTTAATTGTACAAAAAAATCAAGCCATTCCCTAATTGATAAATGGTCAAGGGACATGACTAGGCAGTTTTCAGATAAAGAAATCAAAACTATCACTAAACACATGAAAAAAATGTTCTAAATCTCTAAGAATTAGAGAAATGCAAATCAAGATTCTTCCTGAGGTGGATCCAAGATGGAGGAGTAACTAGAGCCACAACTCTGTTTTACCACAAGTATCCTGTCTGACCAAGATTAAAATATCACCACAAAATGAACACAGGAGTGAAAGAACCAATAAGGAGACAGAGTAAAACAACTTTCAAGAAATGAAAAACCCAAAATGTAGTCAGAGAATACCTGGGGCACTGAGGTGAGAGGAGAGAAGTGGTAACAAGGAATAAAGAACAAGCCAAGAGAAAATAACAACCCCCACACCCTCCACCCCACATCTGCTTTCATAGGTTTCAAACTTAAGCCCAAAATACCATTCAGACCCTGAGATCCTGCCAAGCCAACTCACACCCTTTGAAATTTCAAATCTGTGAAAAAGTCCAGAGTCCCAGCCCAGAGCAATCTGGGCCAAAGGGGGTTGATCTGCATGGACCCATAGCAAAGCCAGGAATCCCACTCTGGGCTTGGTATGAGAACATAATCCACAGTTTGGGGTGAGGACACAGTTCACAGGAGGAGCCCATCTGGATCTGTTTGCCCAAAACTAAGGGTAGAGCTCCAGGACAGGGCAATCAAGGGTGTGTCTGATTGGATCAAGCACACAATGAGACCAAAACCCTGAGCCTCAGCCTGGGGCTAGAATCTGATCAGTCCCTTACCTGATCAAGTTCAGAGTGAGATCAAAAGCTTAAAACCAAGCCTGAGGAAAGTCTTTAAGCTATCAGCATCTCAAGAATCAATTGAATCATCAGGGGGAAGGGACTCCCAGAGCTCACAGCCCTCAGAAAATCTGGTAAACTAGTAAGGACCCAGAAAATAAGCTGAAAATACTCCAACTTCCCAGAAAACAGAGCCTATCTAATTAGATAGGGAAAATGAGCAAACAACAAAAAAGCACCTAATTCTAAAGAATTTTTATGGAGATAAAGAGCAAGACAGATACAGAAGGGGACAGTAAAAGCAAGGAAAACACATGCAAAGTTCAAAAGAAAAATATGTATTGGACACAGAGTCTGGAAGAGCTCAAAAAAGACTTCAAAAATCAATTGAGAAAAACAGAGGAAAAGTGGGGAAGAGAAATGAAAGTGATGCAAGAAGAAATGAGAGTGATGCAAGAATAAATGGTCCACTTGAAAAGGAACCAGAAACTGACAGAGGAAAACCAGGTCTTAAAAATCAGAATTGACCGTCTAGAAACTAATGATTTCATGAGAAATCAAGAAACAATAAAGCAGAATCAAAGGAATGAAAACACAGAAGAAAACATGAAATATCTTATTGAAAAAAAAAACAATTGACCTAGAAAATAGATGTAGGAGAGACAATTTGAGAATTATTGGACTACCTGAAAGCCATGATGAAGAAAAAACCTTGGACATCATATTACAAGAAATTATCAAAGATGACTGCCCAGAGATCCTCAAACAAGAGAATTAAATTGAAAGAATTCACAGATTGCCCCCATAAAGAAATCTTCAAATGACAACTTCAAGGAATGTATTAGCTAAATTCAAGAGCCAGCAAGCCAAGGAAAAAAATACTTCAAGTAGCCAGAAAAAAAAACCCTTCAAATACCATGGAGCTACAATCAGGATCACACAGGACCTAGTGATTTCTGCATTAAAGGACCAAAAAGCATGTAATATGATTATGCCTTTATGAAGGCAAAAAGATTTGGATTTACAACCTAAAGTCACCTCTTCAGCAAAACTGAGTATATTTTTTCAGCGTAAAAAAATGGTCATTCAATAAGATAGAAGATTTCTTTCTTTTTTTTTTTTAACTCTTACCTTCTGTCTCGGAATCAATACTATGTATTGGTTCCAAGGCAGAAGAGCAGTAAGGGCTAGGCAACATGAGTTAAGTGACTTGCCCAGAGGTCTGAGGCCAGAATTGAACCTAGGACCTCCCATCTCTAGTCCTGGCTCTCAATCCACTGAGCCACCCAGCTGCCCCCAAAATAGAAGATTTCTAACCATTCCTAAACAAAAAATTTGAAGTCTAAACACAAGACACAAGGGAAGCCCAAAAAGGTAAATAAGAAAGAGAAAATTTAAGGGACTCATTAACATCAAAATGTTTATATGTCTACATGGAAAGATTTCTGTAATTCTCAAAAATTACTCTTAGTAGTAGAGATGAAGAGTGGAGAGGTAAGATATTATGAGGATATGATGTGTATGATATGATATATAAGTAAATATGCTGATATGGAACAATATGTATGTATGATATGTATGCATATGAATGATAAATAAAAAAATCAAGGGCTGAAAGAGGGCTGCACTGAGAAAAATGGGAATGATAGAATGGGGTAAATTATTCAAAATAAAGAATCATGAGAAATCATTATAGAGAGGGGAAGATAAGGGTGGTGCTGGATAATGCTTAAACTTTACTTTCATTGTACCTGGCTCAAAGAGGGAAAAACAAGTATACTCAGTGGGTTATAGAATTCTATTACCCTACAGAGAAGTAGAAGGAGAATAAAATGAAGGAAGGGGTAAGTGGAGGGCTGACAAAAAGAAATGCAAATCAAAACAACTCTGGGGTATCACGTCATACCTAGGAGATTGGCCAATATGACAGTAAAGGAAAATAAAAAATGTTGGAGGGGATGTGGCAAAATTGGGACCCAATACACTTCTGGTGGAGTTGTGAATTGATCCAACCATTCTGGAAGGCAATTTGGAACTGTGCCCAAAGGGCTTTAAAAGATGGCCTGCCCTTTGATCCAGACATAGCACTGTTGGGTTTGTAGCCCAAAGAGATAATAAGGAAAAAGACTTGTACAAAAATAATTCTAGCCACACTCTTTGTGGTGGCAAAAAAAATTAGAAAAGGAGGGGGTGTCCATCAATTAGATAATGGCTGAACAAATTATGGTGTCTGTAGGTGATGGAATACTATTGTGCTCAAAGGAATGATGAACTGGAGGAATTCCATGTGAAATGGAACAACCTCCAGGAATTGATGCAGAGTGAAAGGAGCAGAACGAACTAATAAATTTTCACACAATTGAATGTAATGAACTTCTCTACTAGCAGCAGTGCAGTGATCCAGGACAATTCTGAGGAACTTATGAGAAAGAATACTATCCACATCTAGAGAAAGAACTGTGGGAGTAGAAACGTGGAAGAAAAACAGATGATCAATCATGTGGTTTGATGGGGATATGATTGAGGTTATGGCATTAAAAGATCTCTACTACAGATATGAATAATATGGAAATAGGTTTTGAACAATGATACATGTATAACCCAGTGGAACTGCTTGTTGGCTTTGGGAGGGGGGAGGAAAAAATGGAGGGGGGTTTTGAATCATGTAACCATAAAAATCTGTTCTTAATTAATTAATTAATTAAGAGATAAAATAAATTCTTTGTTTGAGGAGATACCTCTCTGAGAGGAGGGACCAAGGAGTGATATAGGAAGAAATAATAAATAATGAAATATAAATGAAAATCAGTTTTTTAATTGAGAACACAAATATCTGAACTCAAAATGGGTCTAGGAATATAGAATGTCAGAGAGAGCAAGGACCTTAGAATATAGAATATGGACCAGTAGAGCAATCCCATATCAGCAGACATATCAGCCATTAGATTGCTCACATTTTAACAATATTTTTGAGAGTTATAAAGAACTTTCTTTCATATGAACTGTGTGATGCAAGTATGATTATCCTTATTTTTCATATAAGGAAACTGAGCTTTAGAGAGTTAAAGGAAACCACACATTAACCCTTGGTAAATTAGCCCACCACCTGTAGAGTATTGACATAATGGTAACTACTAGACACCAATATTATATGGAATCTTTTAAGATCGTCAAATCCAAAAATCTTGTTTTGAAGATAATTAGTGACCACATTGGACTCTGACTTGGTCTCTGACTCTCCATGAGAATGCTGTCAGTTCTGGCAAAGGAAGACCATTCTCAAGCCATGCACCAGAACAAGAATCCACTTCATAGAATCAATCAGTGATGTACTGGTGGTAAATGTTTAACAATAAATTCCTCCTTCTCACTCCTATATCTCCCCCTGCAAAAATGTACCCACATTATTTTTAATTTTCTTCCATGCTTATATGATTCATGTTGTCTCCCTCCCCTCTCCTGGAGCTAACACACAATTCCACTGGGTTATACATGTATTATCACTCAATACCTCTTTCCATATTATTCATTTTTGTAATAGAGCAATCTTTTAAAAATCCAAGCCCCAAGTCATAAACCCAGATAAACAAGGGATAAATCCTGTATTTTCTTCTGCATTTCTACTCCCACAGTTCTTTCTCTGGATATGGATAGTGTTCTTTCTCATAAGTCCCTCAGAATTGTCCTGGGTCATTGCATTGCTGCTAGTAGAGAAGTCCATTACATTTGATCATCCCACAATGTTTCAGTTACTATACACACATTTAAAAAAATATTTTTACCTTCCATCTCTAGATTGATTCTAAGATATAAAGGTGGTAAGGGATAGGCAACAGGAATTAAGTGACTTACCCAGGGTCACATAGCTAAGAAGTGTCTGAGGCCACATTTGAACCCAGGACCTTCAGTCTCTAGGCCTGGCTATCATTCCACTGAGCTACCCAGCTGCCCCTATACATAGACTTTTAAATTTAATCTACCTTAGTGCCATTTTCTCCATCACTTTCTAAAACCTAAAGGCAATCAACAAAATCACAAATCAAGCCTTGATTTTTAGCATTTACTGATTTCCAAGGCCTAAATGCTCTTCCCATTTACAGCCCATTCCTCCAGCACACTCCTACCCCCAGAATTCTGACAGATGCCCAGCTCCAAGACCCAGTATAATGCTGTAAGCTCTGACTGTGGGTAGTGTGACTTTGCCACCGTGTGGCCATGCCCAGAAACTACCATTTCTCCAGTCTTCGTCAGGGATGTACTCTGGATAGCAGCTTCCTTCCTTTGCTGTGACTCTGGAAATGTGAAGACCCAGAGATCGTTGCCACCCTGACCCTTCCCCCAATCCCGAAGGCCTCCCCTTTCCAGGGTTCCATTCATACAACTAGTTGTGCTAAAAGGAATCTTTTAGACCCTAATAATCCAACCACTTTCTTTTGAAGACAAGCAGGGACACATGAGGTCTATCCCTGGCCAATCTACCCTAAAGCCTTTTCATAAACATCCTCATTGAATCTTAGAATCTCAGCCCTGGAAGGAATTTCTCCAAATATTTCATCCAAGAAAACAAATAGAGGCTGACACTGGACGTGGAGCCAGTGGGTTGAGAGATACCTAACAATCTTTTATATGATATAGAAAGAGATTTAGAGTGAGAAGCAAGCTCACAGGCCATCTAGCCCAAATTTCATAAATGAGAAATAAAAGCCAAGAGGTCAAGAGACATTCTCAAAGATAAAGAACAGTAAATGGTAGATGTAGGATTTGAACCTAGAATTTCCAACTCCAACACACTTTCGACTCTACCACGCTGATCCTCCATCTAAAAGAGCTGATCATTGCATTGCTGCTAGTAGAGAAGTCCATTACGTTCAATTGTGCCACAGTGTATCCATTTCTGTGTACAATTTTCTCCTGGTTCTGCTCCTTTCACTCTGCATCAATTTCTGGAAGTCGTTCCAGTTCACATGGAATCCCTCCACTTTATTATTCCTTTGAGCACAATAGTATTCCATCACCAACACATAGCACAATTTGTTCAGCCATTCCCCAATTGATGGGCATCCCCTCGTTTTCCAATTTTTGGCCACCACAAAGAGCGCAGCTATGAATATTTTTGTACAAGTCTTTGTGTCCATTATCTCTTTGGGGTACAAACCCAGCAGTGCTATGGCTGGATCAAAGGGCAGACAGTCTTTTATTGCCCTTTGGGCATAGTTCCAAATTGCCCTCCAGAATGGTTGGATCAATTCACAACTCCACCAGCAATGCATTAATGTCCCAACTTTGCCACATCCCCTCCAGAATTCATTACTTTCCTTTGCTGTCATTTTAGCCAATCTGCTAGGTGTGAAGTGATACCTCAGAGTTCAAAATGGGTACTCTTAGGATTCCTTCTTTTACTGTTAAGGAAACTGAGATAGACAGAGGTTAAGTGACTCATCTAAGTTCACACAGCTGGCAAGTGTTTGAGTCTAGGAGACTTGGGATTCCACGCCAGGTCCTCTGACTCCAGATACAGTCCTTTATCTAGTATGTCACACCACTTCGCCATCATGTGCTTTCCTATGAGCTCTCAATCAGCTTTCTCTTTCTCAAGTGGTCCCGAAGACATAGCTATCCTTTCATGGGAGAGAATAAGCATCCCACTAAAGACTCAGAAGATCTAATCCTGACAAAGTCCTCCCTGGCCTCCCTTTTCCCCTTTATCTCCATCAGCTACTGAAGGGTTCTTCTTCAAAAGAGCTTTTCCCACCCCAAGGGAGAACTCAGGCTAGGAATGCTCAGGGAGTTCAAAGTCTTTTCAGAGAATAGGAATCAAATTGATGTGGCAAAGGGGAGAGAACATATCAGCAAAAAGGGAGAAGGTTCCATCGAACTTCTCTCATCTTAGCTGAACGGAGTCCATTTTCACCAAATATACCGTTTTGCCCAAGAACTGGCTTTGCCCACTGGCAATGCAATGAGGTAAAAGGAAGGGCTTACCTATTGGAGAAACAATGGGCAGCTGTTACAACCCAGCAGGATTGGATGAGGCTGCCAGCACAGAAGTTTTCCCCTATGTACAAGGCTGCCATCCATGGGTGGGATCCGGGCAAGGAGGATGAGCCTCCAATAATTCGAGGCCTCAGGAACGTCCTCTTCTTGTGCCTCTTCCCACAGCCCCGTCTGCTGGTCACAGGAACGTTGGGGATCATCAAAAGTTCCATACCGGGATTTGCCCCACTCCTGGGATGGTTCACTGGGGGCCGGAGAGAATGTCAAAGAGAGAAAGGTCTAGTCCAAAGGGACATTCAATAGGGGTTCAGGTAAAGTCCCCCATGCTTTAAAGAAATGCTTTAATAGATAAAAGCTTTGCACTTGGAGTTCTACTCAGCTTCAAATTCCTGCTGGGTGACATTATGGAAGCAGATTTGGACTGGTCCCTCCTCTCTGTTTCAGTTCTTTGTAAAAATAAGAGTGAGACAAAGGATCTCTAAGCTCCCTTTCTAGATCTAAATCCTCTGATTCCTTATGAATAAAAAAAAAAGGCACAGCGTTTCAGTAATGGCAAAGGCAAGAGGAGTCGATGTCATGATATGATGGCCAAAAAATTTGACTCCCATTCATTTGCATTAACAGAAGCCAAATATCAGAATAAAGGAGGTGATAGTGTGGCTGTCCTACATGATGACCAGACCCTACTAAGTGCACTAAGTACTAAGTGCACACATTTGGGAGATTGTCTTTTTAGAAGGACAATGACCAACTGGAGTGCCTCTGGAGGGGCAAGGATGGGACAGTGAATGGGCTGAAAACCATATTATATAGTAGAATGGATTGAAGGGACCAGGATGACTCATTGGATAGACTTGATGTCATAAAGACCTGAGTTCAGATCTTGTTTCAGATAGTTATATGACCCTGAATAAATCACTTAATTTCTGTTTGCTTCAGCTTTCTCAACTGTAAAGTGGGGATCATAATACTTCATAATATCTCACAGAAGTACTGTGAAGATTAAAGAAGAAGACATATAAAGAGACAAAGGAAAGGGATTAATTCTTTAGTAAGTGCATGCCAGGTACTATGCTAAGCATTATTTAAATAATGTCTCATTTGCCTAGCTGTGTGACACTGGGTAAGTCACTTAACCCCAGTTCTCTAGCCCTTACACCTCTTCTCCATTGGAACTGATATTTAGTATTGATTCTGAGATGGAATTATATATATATATATATATATATATATTTCATATGTTATATATAATATTTACATTAACTATTAAATTTGTTAAATTTAATATTAAATCATTTAAATTTGTTATAAAAATAATTATTTTATTTTATATAAATTATATATGAAATGTATATAAATTTAAATTAAATAATATGTAATGTATTTACATGAAATATTAAATTTGTTAAATTTAATATTAAATTATTTAAATTTGTTATATAAAATAATAATTTTATATAAAATTATATTAATTTAAGTCAAATAATACATAATATATTTATATTAAATATTAAATTTGTTAAATTTAATATTGAGTTATTATTTAAATTAAAATGATAAAATTAAAATCTATTTAATGTATGATATGTGATATAGTTATATATTATAGCAAATATATCTATAAAATATAAATATAACAAAAATGTAGATGTATTTATAATATACTATTTTAATATTATAAATAATAATATATATTACCTACGTAATCTTATTTGAATCTCACAATAATCCTGTCCAAGTTCTCATTCTTAGATATTACAATTAGCCTGGAGAAGACTCTAAGGACAAGGTAGGATGGGGGATTAGAGAGCCGTCATAAATATTTAATGGCCTGCCACAGAGAAAAGATATTAGACTTGTTTTATTTGGCTCTGAAAGGCAAGAACAAGGACTTAAAAAAAGGCTGATTTTCTTAAATATGAGGAGATTTTTCCTAACAATTTCTGAGCTCCTTGTCACTGGGAGTCTTCAAACACAGGTGGGCACTTTTCAGGTAAGACTCCTGTTTTGGGTGTTCGTTGGGCTAAATGATTTCTTAGGTTCCTCTCAGCTTTATGCTTCTATGATTGATCACAGATGAGGAAATTGAGGACTAAAGTCAGGCAATAACTTAGCCAAGGTCAAACATTTCATAGGTAGCAGGGCTGGGATTAGAATTTGTGTCTTTAGGGTCAAAGTTCAAGTTGTGTTTTTATTTTTCCATTATTTCTATCCGTTTGGGTATCACAACCCCCATCCTTCCCCCTTCACAGGGCCAGAGAGAATGAAAGTGAAAGTCATGTATAAACTTGAGCTGATTGTTAAATTATCACTGTGAGCATTCACATCTCAGAAATCAACAAGCACTACCAATCAGGGCTTGATTTATTGTTTGTTTGATTGTCTAGAGTTAAGAAAGTAATGGAGTAAAAGTTAATAATGTAGATTAAAATTAAAAAGAAAAATTATTTAAAAGAAATCATTTTAATTTTAATTTTTAGAAAATTATTAAAATTGTCTTTTGGGAGAGCCTGTCATTAAACATTTTTCAGCATACCCCTGACTACAAAGCAAGTAAATAAGGCATGCTAAAAGGTGTTATTCCTATTCCTCAGACATTTCCTAGAACTATCTTCAGGTCAAAAAATTCTACATCAGCTTTTGAGAATGCATCTCATTACAGAACTGGTTTTTTTTCTTTATGGAGCTGGATGACACTGCTTCATGTCCATGAGTTAAAACAACAGTGGTCCTCCCCACTTCCTGGCTCAGAGCCCACCTACCACAGGCTGAGATGTTGCAGTACTCCCAGGAGAGAGTGTTGTCCTTCATGATGTAACACCACGGCTTCTCATCACTGTCGGGATTTCTGACCCAAGAGAGAAAGAATTCAGTGTGGTTGTGGGAACCCAGACTCTTAAACCCCTTAGCCCTCCCATCCCTAAAGAATATGACCAGGGGCCCAGGGGGCAGAGCTAAATTCCACCTATACCAGAAAAGAGAAAATAGCCATGGGAACCAGGACCTCAGAAAGACATGTATAAAATAACCCTTAAATTTTCTATTCAAATGATGAATCATAGTTTTTGTTTTATCCCAATAACTATTTCAACCTAACTGACTTCCTTTGTAGATTTAGATATTTTATTTTATCCATTTAAAAACATTCTAAAAATTGTTTCATGGCCTCCACTAGACTGCCAAAGGGTCTAGGACTCACCAAAAAAGTCAAGAACCTTAGAAGACAATGTTATGGCTAATATGGAAATGTTTCACATGACTATATATGTATTATCTAGATCAAATTGTTTGCCTGCTCAAGGTGGGGAAATGAAAGAGAGGGAGAGAATCTGGAACTCAAAAAAATGTATGAAAGGTTAAAATTTTTGTTCACATGTAATTGAGAAAAAAAAGAAAAGAATCTCCCCATATTAAAAAAAATGTTATAACACAGAAAATTAAATACCCAGAACTCAAAAAACTTAGTGCCCATGAACAAAGAGTGCTAGAAATAGAAAGATCCTAGAATCTAAGATGCTAGAATTGGAAGAGTTCTTAGAGATAATTTAGTTTTTATAGAGGAGGAAATTGAGACCGAGGGAGAGGTTGTTCAAGGTCATCCCATGAGTTAAGGTCAGAGCTAGGATGAAAATATCAGGTCAGTGCGCTTCTTGACAAGGTGAGCTAAGCTTGCTTAGTCTCTGTGGAGTGAACTCATTGAATCTAAAAAAATTGTCACAATTTGATTTGATATTATTTAGATTTTCACTGGTCTTTTAAACAGATGCTCTACCCAGACCAGTAGGTCTTTGATGAAAAAAAAAGAAAGAAAGAAACTGATCCAATAAACTGGTAGAGTTTATAAGTTCTTCCACAAACATGGTGTTGCATCCCTCTTAACAGTAATTACATTTGTTAGGTAAGAGCTCTTATTGATTCAATCAATCAATCAATAAAGTCTCTGTGTGTGTAAAATCAATCATAAGCTGTGAACAAAACATATATCTTCTAAACCAATCAAAGGCATTGTGAGAGACTTTATCACATCCTAGACAACTTATAAAAGGTCTAATTCTACCTCACCTATTTCAGAACTAGAGAGAGATTCCAAAGAACAAGAAACAAAGAGGAAAGAGTGACATCAAGCTGGAGGGAACCCATAAAAAATCAGTAGTTTAGGAACCACCAGGAATAGGAGAAAGAAAAAGTAGGGCTGAATTATGGCAAATAAAAGTGGTATCTAGGAAGGCATTCAGTCCTACAGGCTCAAGAAGAACACAGACCCTGTAATGAAATCTGCTATTATTCAAATAATTATACTTCATCATTATATATACCCAAATTCATTACCCAAATGTTTGCAGCAACCTGAATCTTGTCTCAACTACAAAAGTGGCAGAGGTTAACTAGAAATAAACATAAATGCTTAAATATTAAGGCGCAGAGCTAAACTTCTTTCTTAATGTTAGCAAGTCTTTCTAAGTAGAAGTCTTGAAATGATTGTGATTGAACTCATAACTTTTCAACTAAAATAAACATCCTAAAAGTCACAAAGTAGGGTAATTAGGTGAACCTTGGGAATCTTTCCATAGACTTAAAATGAGCTAATTTTTATTTCAGGCTGTTACATTTTCTTAAAGTATCTCAATTCATATTTTCTCAATGTCTCCTCCATAGCCTTGCCAGCTCCCTCACTGGCAGGCAAAAATAGTCTTTCCTCCTTGATTCTCTCCAGGTTTGAACCATCACTAAATGAAATCTGCCATTGTACCTGGATGGGCTGTGTCATTCTACTTCCCTGTGGAAGTAGATGCCCTATTCCTCATCTCAATTTTACAGGGTGATATGATTTTAAAATTTTAGAACCAGAACATATATCTGATTCTAGTTCCTAAACTCTTAAAAAACTTACTTTCTGTCTCAGAATCAACATTAAATATTGATTCTAAAGGAAAAGGAATGGTAAGGGCTAGGCAATTGGGGTTAAGTGACTTGCACACAACTAGGAAGTATCTGAGGTCAAATTTGAACCTGGGACCTCACAACTCCAGTGTCAGTGCTCTATCCACTGTGCTACCTAGCTTCCCCTAGTTCCTGAACCCTTTCCTGATCCACAACACAAATTCTGTCTCCCCAAACGTTACTGGCTTTTCTATTTGCAGAGAGTCAGCTTGCCTCTGTGATGGGGTGAGAATAGACCCTAAGGAGTATTGGACATGTGGAGAGAAGCTCAGCTAAACACTTACCTGCAGTAGGAGTGAGGACCAAGCCCCAGGTGCACAGCCTTCTCTACACTGTCCACATGGAGCTCCTGATACAGCACATCTGAATTCCAGGGCAAACAGCTCTGGCCCGAGATGGTCTTCTTGGCAATGCCCCGATATTCTGTGCCATTGCCGAAGTAACAGGTCTCACTAGGGACTGAGGGCAGGAAATACCTGCTGAGCACTGGGCAACATGGGATCTGCCCTCTGTCTCCTCTTCCAGGCTTGGAAAAAGTATGGGGGTGGCTTCCCAATTCCTCTTCCCACTTAACCTATCAAAATGGTCCTGGGAAATCAAGCTTTACCTGAACCAAAGAATCTATCTGATTGTGAACTCTTTGAGGAAAGGGACTATCTGTTGCTTTGTTGTATCCCTCATGTTCTGTCTCATTTTACAGATGAGGAAACTGAGGCTCAAGGAAGCGTGGTGACTTGTTCAAGGTGACGCAGCTAGTATGAGTCAGAAGTAGGATTGGATACCAGGTCCTCTAACCAGAGAGTCAATATTCCTTGTACTGTACTACATTTCTTTTTGTACCTTGTTTTGCTCCACTGTAAAAAGAAGAGGGTAGACTAGATATTCTCAAATGTTCTTCCCAATATTAACCTATACTTTTTAGATTCTTTTCAGCTCTAGAAGTCTACATTCAAGAGCTGTAATGAGGGTAGGAATGACTGGGGCTGCTTTCCTCTGAGATCCTCAAATTAAAGGACCCTTTGGGTCCTTTAGTCTTACAGAAATTATTAAACTTAGCACCTAGTAAGCAAAAAAGAAATAGATATAATGGGAAGTGACCAAATGGTTGTCATCCTTCCTTCTGGCAGCAAAATCCTAGTTGAGCTTCTTCTTGGCTCATTTCTCTCCTGTTCTTCATAGTATCCTGGGGGTTCTACCAGACTCAGTTGTATTGATGGTTCATTTTTTTTAACTGCTTGCTCCAGGTACCATAATACTAGTTAGAACTCTATTAAATTTTAAGATCTCTTCCAGTTAAAACTGTTTTTGTTCTATCATCTCCTCCAGTTCTAATATTCTATTTTTCACACTCCAAGATCCTTCTCAGTTCTGATAGTGTATGTTCTATATTCTAAGTTCTCTTCTGCCTCTGATGTTCTATGTTCTCTGGTCCCTTTTGGCTCTGGAGTTCTGTGTTTTAAGTCCTCTTCCAGCTCTGACATCCTGTGTTTTATGTTCTAAGTTCCTATCCAGATCTAAGGTTCCATGTTCTAAAGTCTGCATAGTGCTAACACTATTTTCCATAGTCCATTCCATCTTGAAGGTTCTATGAAATGTAGCAAATCCTTTGGGCAGGGTCTTGACTTACCAATGTTGCAGTATTTCCCTACGTTGATTCCATGGCAACCACAGATGGTCTTCCCAGTGGAGACAATCATCCTACAGACACTGTCATGGAGGCATGGGTTATTCACACAGGCTGTAGGTGAGAGTGGATGCAAGACCCATTAAAGGGAGCAGGGACTTGAACCAGGTTTCCTTTCTTTTTACTATTTTGAGGTTCATGAGGGCTATACAGACTGGACCCCTTAATAGGGGGCCTCTCTCATCTCCCACCTACTGCTCTGTTCTGTTCTCTCCATTCTCACCTCTGCTCCCTTTCCCTGGCTTGTATCCCTCCCACGCCCCTACACACCAACAAATGTTTGGTAAGAATTCTTCTGTTTCTTCAATGCCCCGTTCAGGTGTTACTTGCTTGAAGCCCTCCCTAATACCTCAACTGGAGATGATCCCTCCCTTCCTCAAATTTCTCCTATTAGTCTATGTATATATACTCCATATTGTATACTCACCATATTGTAATAGGAATCATATTTATTTCTTTTCTAGAAGATAGCAAGCCTCTCATTGAAGGCAGAGACTATGACATTTTTCATTTTTTCTCTCTCTAGTACTGAGCACAGTGCCTTAATAACTATTTCTTTTGTTGTTGTTTTATTTTTTTTTTTTGAAATTTTTATTTAATTAGTCAATTTAGAATATTTTTCCTTGGTTACAAGATTCATGTTCTTTCTCTCCCCTCCCCAGTCCTCTCTTGTAGCTGACACACAATTCCACTGGGTTTTACATGTGTCATTGATCAAGACCTATTTCCGTATTATTGATATTTGCACCGGGCTGATTATTTAGAGTCTACATCCCAATCATATCCCCATTGAACCATGTGATCAAGCAGGTGTTTCTCTTCTGTGTTTCTGCTGACACAGTTCTTCCTTTGGATGTGGATAGTGTTCTTTCTCATAAATCCCTCAGAATTATCCTGAATCATTGCATTGCTACTACTAGAGAAATCCATTACATTTTGTTGTACCACAGTGTATCAGTTTCTGTATATAATGTTCTCCTCGTTCTGGACCTTTCACTCTGCATCAATTCCTGGAGGTCTTTCCAGTTCACATGGAATTCCTCCAGTTCATTATTCCTTTGAGCACAATAGTATTCCATCCCCAGTATATACCACAATTTGTTCAGCCACTTAATAAGTATTTCTTGAATAAATGAATAAGTGATCCACAGCAATGTATAATCCACTTTGTTGGAAAGGTATTAGCTACACTAAATGATTTCAGGTGTGAGGAGGTCCTAAACATGCTTCTCTCTCCCATCAGCTCAGGAGAAGGTCTGAAATTCCACCATTAGAACTTTATTCATTTGGGTTCAGCATTGTCCTCTCCAGACATCTTTTGTGCCAAACCCCACCCTTGACCACAAAAAAAGCCTTTCTCTTTCACTGACACTTTAATCTGAATTAGTTTACCATATTATTTGAATCAGAGTACTAAGGGAAATATTTGTGGCAGGAAGGGGAAAGGATGAAATAATTATTTTGAAATGCAGAGAACTTGAAAGTTGACAGAATAGAAGGAACATTATCTTTGGAGTGAGAAGATAGGAGTTCTTATCCCATCTCCTGACCATAGTTGCACAATTTTAGGTAAATCACCACCCCAAGTTCCTCAAGTTCCCCCCTGCAAAATGAGGGTGATAATCCCTATACTGTCCACCTAATACAGATGTTGTGATAATGATACTTTTCTCTCAGTACGATTTTGGAGAGGGAAAAGGTGTGATTTAGAGCCTCCAACCACAATCAGCATTAGTCATAACAATCAGGCAATGCCATAAGGTATCAGCCTCTGGGGATGCTTAAGCTGCCCCTCATCTCAGTGCTCAGGGTTACAAGGTCAGACAGAAAAAAAATGTACCTTAGGGCACAGTGTTCTAGACCTGTGAAGAACAGGGGTTCTCTGAACCTAGGAGTCAGTACTCTGTTGTCGGGTTGGATGGGATGTTGTTGGATGGGACCATGAGAATCATTTAATGGCTCCATGATCTTTTCTAATCTTAAGGTAGATGTGGAAATGACTTAATATTGAGTTCCCTTTCACGAGGAAGTGGGAAAGTCTCAGAAAAACACAATGGATTTCTAGGACCCCTCTTTTTTCCCGACCTCCAATATGGCAGAGAAGAGAGACACATAGAGGGAAAAGATATTGGAACTCTCATCTAAAGAGTTTTCTGTCTTTGAGAAAGATTGGGTCCCTGAAGATGAATTAGATGTAAAGTCAATGTTAATTATGAGCATAGCTGGATCAGATGGAGAACAGGCTGTGGTTTATGCTAAAAGAAAGTGGGAAGGGAAGTAGGTCCACGATCATGAGTCTTTCCAATCTTGTTTAGCCATCTCAGCCCTTGTCATTTGCAAAGAAAATTAGAGCATTATAAGGGAAAATAAAAACAATTTTATCACCACAGTTTTCTTCAGTTCCTTTTCCATTTAAGGAAGTAGAATCCTGGATATATTTGCCTAAGCCAGAAGAATAACAAGAATTAAAAACTAGAGTAAATTTCTGTCTTTCTTTGTATCCCTAGTACTTAGCACAGTGCCTGATGCATAGTAAGTAAGGGCTTAAGTGTTTATTGACTGACTTATTGATGTTATCATTGAAGTAAAGGATTTGGAAAAGATAGGAAAAGGGAAAGCAATTCAAAGAAAAGTTCAAAAAGCAGATATGGCCTGAGTCTAAGCCTCTTTCATTTTATAAGAGCATTCTGCCTAAGAGCTGTCATTCTCTCCTTCAAGAGGCATCTTTACTAATCACAGAATTCCCAGGGGATGAAGGACAAAGTAGTCAATGGTCCTGAAGATATATCCTCAGCTAGAGACTATAGCTGAGCCATAAATGGGAGGGTGAAAGACCTGAAGCCCTCACTGAAAGAAAGAAGCTTTTCAATCACAATAAGCCCAATGGGTGGGAGAATGATAGCTGAAAGATCTTACTGGGAAACACTAGCTTTCCCTCAAAGGAAAGTATTACTTACATCCCTTTCTAGTTGCAACTTTACTTGATTTGGGCACCCCAAAAGAACATGAAATTTCCTAGTGGTCCCCCTCCCATTTTCCAGTTGCCCCATTAGATTGTAAACTCCTTGAAGGCAGAAACCATACCGAGCACCAAGTAGGTGTTTACTAAATGTTTATTCAATTGAATTGATTTGATTCACCCTAGTGAATGTTGGACAGGGAATTTGTTGGCTCTGAAGGAAGCTGGATATCAAATAGAGCAGAAATGTGATACCCATAGGGGAAAAGTTGACATGTAATGTTTGTCAGGGAGCAGAAAAGAAGTAATATCTGAAAATGTGAAGGAAGGTGGCCTAGTAGTACCAGACCTTAAAACTGTACATAAAGCATTGGTCATCAAAACAATATGGCACTGGTTAAGAGACTAGAGGGAGGATCAGTGGAATATACTTGGGGTAAGTGACCTCACCCAGACAGTCTATAGTAAACCCAAAGATCCAAGCTTTGGGGACAAAAATCAACTATTTGGCAAAAACTACTGGGAAAATTGGAAAACAATATGGGAGAGATTAGGTTTAGATAATCATCTCACACTCTATACCAAGATAAATTCAGAACGGGTGAATGCCTTGAATATAAAGAAGGAAGTTATAAGTAAATTAGGTGAACACAGAATAGTATACTTTTTAGATCTTTGGGAAAGGAAAGATTTTAAAACCAAGCAAGAGTTAGAAAAAAGTTACAAAATGTAAAATAAATAATTTTGATTACATTAAATTAAAAAGGTTTTGTGCAAACAAAACCAATGCAACCAAAATTAGAAAAGCAACAAATTGGGGAAAATCTTTATAACAAAGAACTCTGACAAAGGTCTAATTACACACACACACACACACACACACACACACACACACACACACACACACATATATATGGAGCTAAATCAATTGTACAAAAAATCAAGCCATTCCCCAATTGATAAATGGGCAACAGACATTTGCCAACATGGGCAATTTTCAGATAAAGAAATCAAAACTATCAATAAGCACATGGGAAAGTGTTCTAAATCTCTTATAATCCAAGAAATGCAAATCAAAACAACTCTGAGGTACCACTTCACAATTAGGAGATTGGCTAACATGACAGCAAAGGAAAGTGTTGGAGGGGATGTGGCAAAGTCGGGACCTTAATGCATTGCTGGTAGAGTTGTGAATTGATCCAACCATTCTGGAGGGCAATTTGGAACTATGCCCAAAGGATGCTAAAAGACTATCTGCCCTTTGATCCAGCCATAGCACTGCTGGGTTTGTACCCCAAAGAGATAATAAGGAAAAAGACATGTACAAAAATATTCATAGCTGCGCTCTTTGTGGTGGCAAAAAAATTGGAAAATGAGAGGATGCCCTTCAGTTGGGGAATGGCTGAACAAATTGTGGTATATGTTGGTGATGGAATACTATTTTGCCCAAAGGAATATTGAACTGGAGGAATTCCATGTGAACTGGAACAACCTCCAGGAATTGATGCAGAGTGAAAGAAGCAGAACCAGGAGAACATTGTACACAGAGACTAATACACTGTGGTATAATCGAACGTAATGGACTTCTCTACTAGCAGCAATACAATGATCCAGGACAATTCTGAGGGACTTAAGAGAAAGAACACTATCGACATTCAGAGAAAAGACTGTGAGAAAAGAAACACAGAAGAGAAATGCCTGTTTGATCACATGGTTCGATGGGGATATCACTGGGGATGTAGACTCTAAACAATCACCCCAGTGCAAATATCAATAATATGGAAATGGGTCTTGATCAATGACACATGTAAAACCCAGTGGAATTGCATGTCGGCTACAGGAGGGGATCGGGGAGGGGAGGAAAAGAACATGAATCTTGTAACCATGGGAAAATATTCTAAATTAATTATTTAAATAAAACTTTCCAAATTAAAAAAAAAGAAGTGATATCTGACTATAAGTGGGCATAGCAGAAAGCAATGTCTGAGGTATAAATCATTCCTTTCACATAAGAGCTTCAATCCCACATGTTCCTCATGTGTGTATGTATAATGAATCATCCTATGCATGTCCACACTTCTTATTAATTTGCATGTATTTAATGGATAAAGAGCTCAAGGGTTTATAGTAGAAGTGTTTTGCTGTTATTTTTATTGCCATCTAATTTTATTAAATTCCTTTATTTTGAACTAACTGAATCTCTGTGCTGACTAAAGTATACACATTAGTAGGAGTTCTTGAGATATTATTTAAAGAAGATTCTGACTCACCAAGTTTCTAGAATCCTGGGTAATTTTCTAGAGGCCCTTGAGAAGGGAAGAGGACAGACAACATGGTGATGGTTTCACTTTTTATTACCTTTCTATTTAATCCAATTAAATTGTTCACTAAAATAATGATTCCTAAATAGAGGTGTTTGATTCACAGCAGTCTGTAAATGTAAGTGAGGGCAATGTTGAGATGCCAGTAGAGGTTCATATCTCTAGAGCCAGAATTTAAGTCTAAGTTCTGAACTCCAGATCTAGGGCTCTTTCCCAGGAGATGTAACATAGAAGAATCAGCAATAGGTGAGTGGCAATCGGTACAAACCTAGTTCACGTTGGCACCATTGGAAGTCTATGCAACTAGGTGTGCATTTCCACAGTGCCATTTAGTGGCTGCATTCAAAAGTCCTTTCTAGTCCAGTCTGTGAATTGCATTCTAAAGTTAATTAATTCCATCTATAACATTCTATGCTGTTTTCTAAAGTCCTTTATAGTTCTGGCATTTCATGACGTTTCTTGTCCCTTTTGTCTCTCTGTCCCATTTGGCTCATTTCCCTATTACTCATCCCTTGGCAACTGCTTCCTCCTTCCATTTTGCTCAGTTCCATATTTTAAAGGCAGGAGAGGCACCCACTACCTGTGTATCGTATCGTCTCACAGTCAATGTGGCCCCTGGAGCAACTGCACCATTCTACGACCCCTTGATGGATTCGAGCCCAACTTTCATCTATGTCAAAGTACTCATAACGGGTTTCATCGAAGCATTTTACTGTTGAGGAGGAGAAGGAAAACAAAAAGTTATAAAAATAAAAATTTTATTAAAGAAAAGTAAAATGGTAGTAAATAAAATATAAATAACAAATATATTAAAATAAATATAAATTATAAATATTTAAATAAAAGTAACAAAAGTAAACCAGTTCTTAATAGCATTTTCCTTCCCCGACAAAGCTAATCACATTAATAAACATAACATAAAAAGATAGTAAAGAAAAACAGCCTACTTTCAGCAGACACAATTCATTCGTCTTGGTCAAAATCATCAGATTCAGAGCTGGGACTTTTGAGCTTACCTAGTCCAAATCCCTTATTTTAGAGATGAGGGGCTTGTGACCCAAAGAGAGGGGACTGTTTTGTTTGCCCAAGCAATGAGTGAGCTATGGGCTCAGACCTAATGGTTTCAAATCTTATTCTTTCCTTTCCAATTTACTGTAAAGCTTAGCTCTGGTGATGGCCACCTTTTGCAGATTTCCTCTTTCCCTTTCCCTTTGTTCATGCTATTCCCTATTCAAATAATACCCTCCCTTCAGCTCAGTCTACACAAATCCTGCATATATTTCTAGGTCTAGCTCAACTGCCATCTCCCCTAGGAAGCCTTCCCTGATCTAACAGAATGTAAGTCCCTTGAAGGCACTGATTGGTGTGTTTTTGTCTTTCTATTCCCAAAGCCAGACAAAGTGTCTTATATAAAGAAGATGCTTAATACATACTTGTAGAACTAAATTAAATTATATCCATCCCGTTGTAAATGATCTGAATGACTCTTCTTTAGTACCTCTCCTAGCCTGGTTTTGTTTTAGTTATTTAGACGTGAGAAACTGCATGGAAAGAATCTTGGAATGGAATTGTGTTCTGCTACTCACTAACTGGGATACTTTTGGCAAACCACTTTCTGTTCCTGGTGCCTCAGTTTCCCTATCTGCAAAATGGAGATGGTACTTGCAACACCATTTTATAGGTAAGGGGAGTGTTTGGTAAACTGTAAATACCTTAGTAAACATGGGCTACTTTTATTGATCAACATTGTCATCATTTTGATATGGGCTGGCAGTAAGGGGTGGTAATAGGTCTCACATTTCTCACTAGTTAGCACTAGCAAAACATCAACTGCAAACCCTGTACTTTCAGCATTAGTCAAGCATGAATTGCAGATTGTTCAATTATTCCATCGGTAATGGTCTGTGCTAAGCATTCGCTTTGTACCCATTCTGTTTTATAATTGCTTGTATTGTTCTTAGAAATAATTAATTACCTAGAGTGGACCCTGTCCCCATTCTGGAAGGGTGTCAAGACCTCTCCCTGACAAATGATGCCAAGGTGGACAATGGAGGAACATGGAACTTGCGCATGCCCTTTATTCCCTAAGGCAACAAAGCCCCAAACATTCCTCCACCTGAATTTGGGAAGGGAGATGCTAAGCTACCAGACCGCAATAAGTGTGCCAACCCTGATCCCTGGCGGAAGCTCCACTCTTTGGAGGAAGCTGCCTTTCTACAGGGGAGCTGCTACTCCACACTATGAGCCCCAAAGAGGCTACTCTGCCAGCCCCTGGGCTACCTGAGGAGCCCCCAGACTAGTCCACCAACTATTGGGCTGTTATAACACCAACAACCTCTTCTTCAAATAAAATTCTTTTTTTTTCTTCTGTATTGAACAGAGTTTGAGAATCCCATCCTTGGGATGAGACCCAGCTACAAACTTGACTTTTCTCCCACATCACTTTTTCATCTTTTCTATTAAATAACAAATACAGCACTCTGTGCAAAGTAGGCACAAGAATAATAATAGCTAACAGTTATACAATGATCCCTTTGGGCCAGGCACTGTGCTAAGTGCTTTACTATCATTCTCTCTTTTAATTCCAACGACAGTCCTGGAAGGTAGAGCTTATTATTATCCCCATTTGCAGATGGAATAACAGGGGCTGAGAAGGTCACCGAGCTAAAAAGGGTCTGAGGCAGAGCTCAGCCTCAGGTATCCCTGGATCTTAATTTCATATTCTAACGGATTTCAGTCCATTCTTCAGTGGGGTCTACCTCTTGGTGACTCCATTGGGAGTTTCTTGGCAGATATGCTGAAGTAGTTTGTTATTTCCTTCTCCAGTTCATTTTATAGATGAGAAAACTGAGGCAGACAAGATTACGTGACTTGCTCAGTGTCACACAGATGTATCCAAGGCCAAATTTGGACTCAGGAGGATGAATCTTCCTGACTCTAAGCTTGGCACTCTCTCTATCCACTGTACCACCCCTAAATGCTTTAACCACTACACCAGTCGGGTGCCCCAAATGTTACTTAAGAGTTGGCACACATGTAAAGATGCCACGACTATCTGAGGGGTACTAGATTGTTCTTCTTGCCCTTAAATATCTTCTCTATGGAGGAAAGAGGCAGTGTTGCCTAGTGGGTAGAGGAATGGCCTTAGAATATAGAGGATTATTATATTTAAATCCAACACTTTAAAACATAAATTGCCAGTTTGCACCAATACAAGTGAATTCATCAATGTAGAAGAGCCCACTTAAGTGAAGTCACAGGTACACCAAAAACATAAAAAGTAAACTAAATTGCAACTAATATATATGAGTAAACTGAGGCCCAGAAACTATGTAGGTAGTATAGCAGGCTCTTATCTTCCATGCCAGGGCTCCTTCTACTCTGACTTCCCTGCCTCTATCACCCTAAATGTAGCATCTTCTCTTTTGCCTGCCCATCATTTGCCGGTCCCCAGCCTGTTCCCCGGGACTTGGAGTGAGTGACAGGAGGCTCCTTACCCATTTCGCAGTCCTTGCCAGTGAATTCCTCAGGACAGGCACAATGGTAAGAAGTGGAGTCATGGGAGTTGGAGCAGGATCCTCCATTTCTGCAAGGGCTGGAGGCACAGTAATCCAGACTGCCTGGAAGACACAGGGAGGTAAGCCAAGCCTCCATTCCCCCCTTCACCTCCCTCCCGCAGGCATTGCCTATGAACTGGAAATTCTGTTGGCTTCTGGGTAGACACAAGGCTCGGTTTGTATAGAAAATGCTCCTTTGAGGATCTCAAAGCCCTGATTTATTAGAGCAAGAAAAATAAAGGAGGGAAAAAATGTTACAATGTGGCTGGGTCTATCAGTTCTCTAACTGGAGGTGGATAGTATTGTATAGCGTGATTTGTATCGATTCAAGCTGCCAAGACCTTCCTAATTAATTTTCCTTACAATATTAGAAAACAAGAATTCATGAGTTTGTTTTATAAAAAAATTTCAATAATTACATTCCTACATGATTGGTTTCCTTTATATTTAGTTCATTTGAAAACATTATTTTGGGAAGGGATTCACTGGACTACCAAAGGCACCCATGACACCTAAAAGTCAAGAAGCCCTGCTCGAAAGTATGCTATTCTGAGAGAATAACTGGTGTGTCACACTCAGCACCCCAATGTTAGATGACTCGAGCCAAGGAAGAAGTGATGAGGTCTGGATGAGGACCTTGGGCACTGATAGAGGGAAGGACCAATGAGAGATGAGGGAAAGGATTATGGGGGCCACCAAAGACAAGATTCCCCTACATATTGTTTGTTGGCTCTGGGAGGGGGGAAGGAAGAGGGAAGGGAAAGAAAATGAATCATGGAAATATGGAAAAATAGTTTAAAATTAGAACTTGATTTTTGTAATCCTGGAAAAATACTCTAAATTAATCAATTAAATAAAAATTTAAAAATATGTAGTTAAAATATAAAATAAAACATATGTAATATAATATATAAAATTAAAAATATAGTTAAAATTAAAATATCCCCCTATATAATACCACTTTTGCTGGTGATATATGGAGACCTGTCTAGCCTAGTAGTATTTTAACATTAACCCTTAGACAAACATGCACACAAACAAGGAGAAAGCTGTTCAAAAGAGGTAGTGAGATTTTTGTTCCTGCTGGTCTTCAAGTAGAGACCAGAATGATACTCTAAATGGAACCTCTTATGGAATCCCCAGACTATGAGCTTATGCAGAACAAGTTGAATCTGGGAATTTTTGTTGTTCAGTCATTTCAGTTATATCTAACTTTCTATGATCTTATTTGGGATGCTCTTGGCAAAGACACTTGAGTTGTTTGCCATTTCCTTCTCCAGCTTATTTTACAGATGAGGAAATTGAGGTAAACAAGGTTAAGTGACTTTCCCAGAGTCACACAGCCAGTAAGAGTCTGAGGCCAGATTTGAACTCATGAACATGAGTCTTCCTGATTCCAAGCCCAGTGCTCTATCTGAGTCACCTAGTCGACCCATCTAGGGACTGGTTCCCCAGAAACATTTTGTCTTTCATCCTTTGGCTTCTACCAAATTTTTTCTGGGAAATCTTAGAATACAACTGGAATGTAAGTGTCCAGGTCTCCCCCTATGAGCCTAAATGGGTCCCCATTTCCCATGTAAGAATTCAAGTTAATATATTGGGTAAGGTTAGCCTAGTTCTACCCCACAGGCAAGGAAGAAAACTCATGAAGGACTCACAGCAATCGGTAAACCACTGATACCTTCATCCTCCCTCTCTCAGGAGCCTCACTTTTCCCCAAGATCTGAGAGTCCTCCAAACCCAGAGGACCAAGGGGTAGTTTGGACTCTCCCTTGAGGGGACGTGGACAGGAACCCAGAGGACATCTGGTCAAACTTTTCATTTTACAGATAGGAAATCAAGGCCCAGAGAAGGCCACTCGGGGAGTAACAGGGGTGGGCTTCAAACCCAGGCTTCTCACTCAAAACCCAGCACTCTGTCTGCTCCTCCGACCCTCTCATGTTACAAAAGAGCAAACAGAGAACCAAAAAAGGAGAAAGTCTTTGCCCCAGACGTAGGATTATGAGTGCCAGTGCCCAGATGCAGAGGAATCCGGCTCCTCCCAAGCCAAACACTATGCCTCGTGCCTTTTTCCTCTTCCTAACCTTTCCCCTCCTGACTGGGCCACAGATGGAAATGTGTGTGTTTGTATAAAAACACGCAGCCAAAGCATGAACGCACGAGTACATGTGGGAATGCGCCAGACACAAACACGGGCTCACAAGCAGCCTCACTTGTAGATGCTGAGAGACACGCATGTGGAAGAACTCACACAGTCCTGCTAAATCCTCATTTTTGGAATTCAGGGTCTAGTCCCTTTAAAAGGGTTGTTATCAGGTGGCCTGTTCTCAGAGCTGTCCCAGACTTGAGCCTGTGTACATTTTTAGATATGAACGCCAGATGGCAATGTTGGCTCACAAATGGCCAAAAGAGGGTGGCCACACACACACATATTCGTTCCTATCCTTCCCTTCATCTCTCTCTGTGTCTGTGTCTGTCTCTGTCTGTCTGTCTGTCTGTCCCCCCCCTCTCTCTCTCTCCCTCCCTCCCTCTCTCTTTTCATCTCTCTTCTTCTCTCCCTCCGTCTGTCTATCTCTCCCTCTCTCTTCATTTCTCCCTCCCTCCCTCTCTCTCCCTCACTCTTCTCCTTCTCTCCCCCCTCTCCCTCTCTCTCTCTTTTTGTCTCTCTGTCTCTCTCTCTTTTCATCTCTCCCTCTGTCTCTCTCTCTCCTTCTCTCTCTCCCTCCCTCCCTCCTTCTCTCTCTCCACCTCTCTCTCTCTCTCCCTCCCTCTCTTTTCATCTCTCTCTCTCTCTCTTTGTCTCTCCGTCTCTGCATCTCTGCTTCTCTCTCTCTCTCTCTCTCTCTCTCTCTCTCTCTCTCTCTCTCTCTCTCTCCCTCCCTCCCCACCCCCTCTCTCTCACTCTCTCTCTCTTTCTCTCTCTCCCTCCTTCCCTCCCTCTTTCCCTCCCTCTCCTCCTTTCCTCTCCCCCTTTCCCCCAATCTCTCATTTCTAGACTTTAGGTCTCCTCCTCACTCCTCAAAAACCATCAAAGGATTCTCAATGAAGTATAAACCCTTTATCCTGACATTTAATGTCCTTCATTTTTTCATTCCCAACCCACTTTCCTGGATTCATCTATCGATTTCTTCCCAGCACAAATTCAACATCCAAGTCCAACTGGAATAAACCTGCTTCCAATCATATTTTGTTCCCATTCAATTCTTCAATCCAGACAATTCAATATACATTTATTAAGTACCTAGTATGTTTGGGGAAAGGCCAAGCTGATCTGGACCACTTTACAAATGCTCTCAGCCTCTAGTTTTAGATTTTTTTGGGTCAATTTTTATTTTTTATTTTTTTCTGGGTTATACATATTTTCACACAAAACATATTTCCAAATTATTCATTTTTGTGATGAATAATCATATGAAACCAAAACCCCAAATCATATATTCAAATAAACAAGTGAAAAATTGTATGCTTCTATCTGCATTTATAATCCAGCAGTTCTTTCTCTGGAGGTAGAAAGCATTCATAAGTCCCTTGGAATTGTTCTGGATCATTGTATTTCTGTTAATAGCAAAGTCAATCACATTTGATCGTTCCATAATACTTCAGTTACTGTGTATAATGTCCCAGTTCTGCTTATTTTACTCTGAATCAGTTTCTTTCTAGCTCTTTCTGAAATCATCCTGTTCATCATTCCTTATAGCACAATAGTATTCCATTACCATCATATCCCACAGTTTGTTCATCATAAGGGAGAAAAAAGGAGGAAAAGAGAGAGAGAGGGAGGGAGGAAAAGAGAAAGAGAGAGAGAGAGAGAGAGAGAGAGAGAGAGAGAGAGAGAGAGAGAGAGAGAGAGAGAAAGAGAGAGAGAGAGAGAGAGAGAGAGAGAGAGAGAGAGAGAGAGAGAGAGAGAGAGAGAGAGAGAGAGAGAGAGAGAGAGGGAGGGAAGGAGGAAGGAAGGAGGGGGGGAGGGAGAGAGTGGAAGGACATCTCTTTAGTTTCCAATTATTTGCCACCACAAAAAGCACAGCTATAATAAATATTTTTGTAAAAGTAGGTCCTTTCCCATGTTTTTTTTTTATCTCTTTGGGATATAAACTTAGTAATGGTATTGCAGGATCAAAGGGCATGCATTCTTTTATAGCCCTTCTGGCATAATTCCTAATTGCCCTCTAGAATGATTGGATCAATTCACAACTCCACCAACAATGCATTAGTGTCAGTGTCCCAATTGTTCCACATCCCCTTCAACATTTATTATTTACTGTCATATTTCAGCCCCTGTTTTCAATCATTGAAATCTTAGTTAGCTAACCCCTCCAGCTTTGTGGTTTGGGTAAATTTAATAATCACACCATTAACCCCTTTATTCAAGCCACTGGACATTTAGGGAATGCCCAAGTCCCTAGGGTACTCCCATAGAAACTTCCTTTCAAGTCAACATCAAACCATTAACAATTCTATTGGTCCAGCCACTCATCCACTTCTAAGTCCTCCTAACCATATGGCCAGCTATTATACATTTCTCTCTTTTTTATAAAAATAACTAACTAGGCTTTGTCAAATGCTTTGCTAAAATTTTAGGTAAATTCTCCATATAGCATTTCCTGACCTGCTGGTCTAGTTACCCTGCTTTAAAAAAAAGAAAAAAGACAAAAGCAAACAGAATTGGTCTTCTTAATGAAGCCCTAGTGGGGTTTTGTGATCTCTGCTTCTTTTTCTAAATTTTCAATTATTGTTTTAATAGCAGATCTTCAGATTCTGACAGTAATTTAAAGCCACTGGCCTATAGTTTGCAGGTTCCATTCTCTTTCTCTCCACTATCTTTTTTTTTAAAGTCAAGTTATTTACCCTTCTCCAGACCTGTCATACTTGTCACATTCTCCAAGAACTTTCAAAGATCACTGAGAGATGCTACAATCCCATCTGTCAATTCTCTAAGAATCTCTACTCCTAATTCATCTGGATCTAGTTAGTATCAAGGGCTCTTGATATCTTCCTGCTTATCTCATGTATCAACTCCTGATTAGTCATTTTTCTTCTAATCTTACAGTCCAAAAATAATTCTCCTTGGCAAGAAAAAATAAACAAACACAGAAATAAAATGAGAGTTTAATAGTTCTGTCTTGTTTTTCTGTAACTTAAAAAGGTCTTTTTTTAAAACCCCTACCTTCTGTCTTAGAATCAATACTAAGTTTTTAGTTCCAAGGCAGAAGAGAGATAAGGGCTAGGAAATAGGGGTTGTTATGTGACTTGCCCAGGGTCACACAGGTAGGAAGTGTCTGAAGCCAGATATGAACCTAGGACTTCTTCCCTCTAGGTCTAGCCCTCTATCCACTGAGCTACCTCCCTGCCCCAATCTGAGGATATGGTTAATTATTCATCTAGTATGTTGGAGACAGGATTTCTGGTCAGGTCTGAGTTTAATTAAATGACTTCTGTGGTTCCTACCAACTCTAAGATTCCTTTAACTTTAGTGTATTATTTGCTCTGTCCACTTGCCTGAAATTCCACCATTATAACTCAATTCCTTTGATTTCTTCTTCCTGTAAATACCTCTGGAAGGTAGCAATTTTTCAAACTCATTTACATTTACATTAAGATCTAAGCTCTAAAAATGTGAGAACTGGAATGAGTCTTAGAACACAGACTGTCTGAACAGGGCTGAGCCTAGAACAAATGTGGTAGTGATCATTTTTTCCCCCTCTACTCTTTTGGTATATGGTAACACTAGGGTGTATTTGGCTCCTCTCACCCAACCAGAAAGACAGTGGGAAGCAGCTCTGAGTAATTGTAATAGCCCTTGCCTAATCAATGCCAGAAAAACCCACACTCCCACAATTGTCCTCAGAGACAATTGGAGAAAAATTAGGTCAAGTTTTTTAAGTTAATGGGAATTAATGACATGGGTGGGAAATGCATCACATTGGACTGTGAAGTTACTCAGTCCCAACACAATGTTGATGAAGTTTAGAGATTGAAAGGATAAAGGGCTTGCTCATGATTCCAAGGCAAACTTTTGTGCAAGGTCAGAAGTCTTTAAGAAGGAGAATGTGAAGGGAAAGTTTCAAAGTGGGAGCACTGTGGCTTGGAACTGGAATTCAATCAATCATGCCATCAATAAACATTTATTAAGCACCTATTATAGAGGTAAAATACAATCTGTAGCCTCTAGGAGCTTACAGAGAGAGAGAGAGACAGACAGACAGACAGACAGACAGAGAGAAAGAGAGAGAGAGAGAGAGGAGAGAGAGAGAGAGAGAAGAGAGAGAGAGAGAGAGAGAGAGAGAGAGAGAGAGAGAGAGAGAGAGGAGAGAGAGAGAGAGAGAGAGAGAGAGAGAGAGAGAGAGAGAGAGAGAGAGAGAGAGAGAGAGACAGACAGACAGACAGACAGACAGAGAGAAAGAGAGAGAGAGAGAGAGAGAGAGAGAGAGAAAAGAGAGAGAGAGAGAGAGAGAGAGAGAGAGAGAGAGAGAGAGAGAGAGCCTGTGTCTCCTGCCATGACAGAGAAATTGAAATATTCCACCTCTGCCAAACTGAGATGGGAGTCAGAAATCACATTCTCTGAAAAGGGAAGCTACTGATTCCTGGCAGCAGTAGAGAATATCAGGAAATGACAGACACTACTCCCTCCTGCTGGTGATTATGGAATGGTGCAGGAGGAGAGACGGCTAGAACCACCTGTCCCAAACTACATAGACTGGCCTCAGACAATGGATGGGCTGAAGAATTGTGAATGTCCATCATTTGTAGGAAGCTAAGGAGCGTTGCCATGGATGGCTGTACCTCCTGGAAATTCCATGACTATAAAAGACAGACCCTCCTCAGGGTGCTGGCAAGGGCTAGCAATTTCGATGAGCTCAACCTGTTTCTTTGACCCATACAAATTTTTTTAATTAAAAAATAAAAACTTCCCTTGTTTCATTCTTGGTGAACCATATGCTTGCAAGGGAGGTGCTTGATGGAATCATATAGTGAAGTTCCCAGATTCTCTGGGTGGGAACAGTAGGCGAGAGATGTGAGAAATGCTTCCAAGTGTTGGTGAGCTCTTCAAGTGATGTGAGAGTTTCCGATATATGAGTTTCACAGTGAAATGTCTACCCCAAGCACCCACGATGAAAGCTCTGGAGGGACAGCTGTGGCAAAGAATTATCTTCTTTTGGTTCCCAGGATAGGATTCCTTCCCTTTGCATGAGATTGCTCCCATTTTCTTTCTGTGATGGCTGAAAGCAGAAGGGGTGGTATTGGGGGAGTTGCCGACCCATCTGAGAAGAAGTCACAGGCAGGGGAGGGAGGAGAAAGGATTCTTCCCTTCCCTCAAGATGGTACCATTGGCTGGCCCTGAATTCCTTGCTTCCAAGTCTCTGTGGAGGATCTTTGTATCTTCCCTGTGTAGAGAGGTTCATTGACTAAAGGTCCCTCAGTATCCTTGGCTAGTTCTGAACTGTTCTGTGTATAAATAGAAATTTTGTACTTTTGAGCTACATCTCCCAGCATCCCTTTCCTCCTTCATCCCCACCTTGCGTACTTGCATATTGTATATAGTTGTGTAACTCTGCCTCTCGCTTTCTTCTCTCGCGAATGCGGCTGAGTTAGTTCCCCTTTTACTCTAGCTTTTTATTTTAGTTATTATTAATAAATCTTATTAAATATAATACTTGGAGTATTTGGATATTAATTTTTAATCTTACATCTGGCCCTGTTTTGGCAGGCTTGGGCTCCTTCTCACTTCTTTCCCTACCATTGCTGCAACCTGGCAGGCCCAGACCAGAAGCCCAGGGAGTCTGCTTCCCTTAAACCTAAAAAAAAAAATGCTGACATTGTTTTCGGTTTTTGTTTGAATCAATTCTTCTTCCTCTTTCTCTCCCCTTCCCCCAGGCAGGAGAGGTACAAGGAAAGGTGGTTTGGTCCAGGAAGAATCTCTTTAAAAAACATTAACTGACTCCTTCAAGGTAAATCATTAATAGGAATTGGCAGAGATTTCACTGAGGCCCAAGAACTAACAGAATTTCCCTCGGCCACCAGCTTAGCAGAAAGAAGGCTAATTGGTGTATGAGAAAGCCACAGGGGAACCCAGCCAACTGACTCCAGGGCCCACTTTGAAATAACTGACTGCCCATTGAGCTGGCGCTATAACTCAGTTTGGCACTTGGCACTTCACCATACACTGAACCAGCATTTTGGCCGCCCCCAACATGATTCCACAGAGTGATACAGGACATAAAAGTCTAAGGTATTGAAAGAAAGAGGCAGATCCTTCCCGACTAAGGGAGACGAGAGTCCTCTCATCCCGTCCTGGTCAGACCATATCTGGCATATTGTTTTGTTTTGTTTTTAATAATATTTTATTTGATCATTTCCAAGCATTATTCATTAAAGACAAAGATCATTTTCTTTTCCTCCCCCCACCCCCCGTAGCTGACGCGTGATTCCGCTGGGTGTCACATGTGCTCTTGATTCGAATCCATTTCTATGTTGTCAATATTTGCATCAGAGTTTCATTTAGAGTCTCTCCTCTGTCATGTCCCCTCAACCTCTGTATTCAGGCAGTTGCTTTTCCTCAGTGTTTCCACTCCCATAGTTTATCCTTTGCTTATGAATGGTGTTTTTTCTCCTAGATCCCTGCAAATTGTTCAGGGACATTACACTACCACCAATGGAGAAGTCCATTACATTTGATTGTACCACAATGTATCAGTCTCTGTGTACAATGTTCTCCTGGTTCTGCTCCTTTCGCTCTGCATCACTTCCTGGAGGTCGTTCCAGTCTCCATGGAATTCCTCCACTTTATTATTCCTTTTAGCACAATAGTATTCCATCACCAACATATACCACAATTTGCTCAGCCATTCCCCAATTGATGGGCATCCCCTCGCTTTCCAGTGTTTGGCCACCACAAAGAGTGCAGCTATGAATATTTTTGTACAAGTCTTTTTCCTTATTATCTCTTTGGGGTACAAACCCAGCAGTGGTGTGGCTGGATCAAAGGGTAGACATTCTTTTGTCGCCCTTTGGGCATAGTTCCAAATTGCCCTCCAGAATGGTTGGATCAATTCACAACTCCACCAGCAATGAATTAATGTCCCTACTTTGCCACATCCCCTCCAGCATTCATTACTTTCCTTTGCTATCATGCTAGCCCATATCTGGCATATTGTGTTCTGCACTAGGTACCCTATTTTAGGAAAGGCATTAACAAATGAGGCTGTGTCCAGAGGAGGCAACCTAGACTGGAAAAGAATAGGAAACCAGCCCATCCCAAGATTGGTTAAGGAGCTCGGGATGTGCAATATAGAACGGTCAGAGAAAGGTTTAAGAAGAACCTAAGAATGTCTTTGGGTATTGAAAAAGCTGTGCCCTATAAGGAGGATTGGAGTTGTGCTTCTGAGCCCCAAAGGGACAAAAAGGGAGCAATAGGAGAATTTTCAGGAAAGGTGATTTCAACCAGTTAGAAAGAAAAACTTTAATTATTAGATCTGACTCATTGTGAAAGAGGAAGCTTCTGAAATCATCACTGGGGATCTTGTAGAGGAAAGAGAGGTAGTCTTGTGGGAGGAGGTTGCAAGAGGAATTCCGTTGAGAGAAAGGTTAGGCTAGATGATCTCTGATTCCAGAATTTTGTCACTGATATTCAGAGTCAGTTTATGAACTCCTCGGTACGGATGCTTTTTCTACCTGTGCAAGTCAAGCCCCTCTAGACCTTCTGACCCTGAGCAATTCTTTCCTATGTCTTTCTAGAAATCCCCCATAAAGGATCTAGATCTTTCTCTAGTTCTTTAAAAAATGTTATGAGTGCCGGCATCATGCTTGGGCTGTCCATCTGTTATTTTTCACTCCTACTACCTCACCAGCCCACATCATTCTCCAGTTGTACATGTCCTTAGTGATGTCTTTCATGCTAATTCTTACATATGGGTCATTGCTAATCACACGTTACAGCTGACTTACAAATACCATGAATCTGTGGGTCACCTATAATTGGGGGACTTCGGATGCTTCAGAAATTGAGGAATTGAATGATTCACCGCCAAATCATATCTTGGGTATCATGGGGGAGATGGTGTGAAAAGATGGATTTTCTATTCATTTTTGTAGAAATATCAGGGAGAAACTTGGGCTCATTGAAGGTGTCGTTATCTTCATGGCAATCTGTTTGCTTATGTTCAAGATGGTGCATGTCAAGATGGACAAGTGTCCCATGAAATCTCTCTTCTTGCTGCCTTTGTGTGCACCATGAGGCTGGCTCCTCCAACCTTTTATCCACATGTGAGTCACTGATCCATTGAGATTTGCTAGTTTTACTTATTGCAACTGGCTGTGCCATAAGGCACAGAGGCACATATAGCACACCATATGGATGTGCATTTGGCACCAAGGATACAAAAGTGGAAAGACAATATGGCCCCTGCCCTCAGGGACTAGGGAATCAATTGGGGTGGAGGTGGGGGAGATATGTGTACAGAAACACTCAAATAAGTATATTATAAAAGAGAGTGTGGTTACAAAGACCAATTCCCCTTTTTCTTTTTGAAGTTTTACATGTAGTTGTTTGGAATCATACCATCTCCTTTTGGTTCTATTCTTTGTCCTTTGTCCCCATAGAAATTTTCTAGAGTTAAATGTTTTTTTATCCGCCAGTTTTGCTCATTTTTCCAGCTCCCCCCTCCCTTTTTTGCCTGTGGCTGGGAATTCTGAAAGCTGCTTACTGTTTCTGACTTCTCCTCTGGCTTGCAGAGTTTTGTCCTGGGGCTAGATCTTCAGTATAGCCATGGATGCATGATTAACTTCTAGACTTCACTGGAGGCTGGTGCCAGGGCCTGGGACTTCAAGGGGGTGGATCTGAGGTGCTCTTTTGTTGGTTTAGCCCATATCCTGGGATCCCAAAGTTAGTCTGTGCCTAGGTTCAGAATCTAGCACAGTAGGTTGGGGGGGATTGGCCAGCACCCCCTCTGTGTGCAATTTTGTTTCCTGTTCCCCCTTATCCTCTGAAAAGCAACTCTCTCTGCCTACCTTTCAATTTGTGTTCAGTGGGAGAGCCTCCAACTCCGACTTGCTGTTGGATTTTGATTCCTGTCATTTTGAAGTGTTTTTTTTAAAGACTGGTTTGGAAAGATAGTCCAATGGTTTCAGCTTTTGTGACTACTAAGCCGCCATCTTGGCTCCAGGCAAGAGTGTGATTACAGAAAAGGAGAACATCAACTAAAGAGTCATTAGAAATCTGGACAGATCATTGTCAGTTGAGTGTATGTTCAGAGTTGTGGACAGATATGCTGTACTCAAGTCAGGAAGACCCAAGTTTCAAATCTTGTCTCCGACATACTAGCTGTGAGACCTTGGGCAAGTCATTCAAACTTCCCAACTTTCTGTTTCCACATTTGTAAAATGAGAAAAATACTATGTCTTTCCACAAGGTTGTTTTGACACAGAGTTGTAAAGCACTATACAAACCTTCATGTGCCACAGAAACATGAATTATTACTATTATTGCTAGTGAATTCCATAAGGCAAAGACTTCTCATCTAAGCTGTGTTGCTCCTTTAGTCCTCCTAGCACAGGGATTTGACAATAGTAGGTCAGTCAATATGTATTTTATTTCTTTTTAGTCAAAATGTATTTATTCAGGATCAGCTATGTGCAGAACCCTGTGCTGTGTTCTGGAGATATAAAGAAAGGCAAAAGATAGTTCCTACCCTCAAGAAGCATCCTGTGAAGTCTGATACAGGTCGGGGCTCGTTAATGTTTCTCTTGGGGACCCATCCCACCCCACCTCACACCACTTGTACAGAACCAACCACCAGCCCCCTCTCCTCCAGAGACATGTGTCTACTCACACCTTACACCAATGAGAGGGAATCTTATTTACTTGAGTTCTCTTTGGGTGCCATGATGCAATATCCCCACCTCCGGTCCCGATCATAATGTGTGTGGTTGCGCACCTGGAAACAAAACAGCAAACATTGTCATCTAAGGAAAGTTGGATAATCTGGGTCTATTGGGGACACTTGGTGTCTGATTTTTCTGTGTTTTGTTTAGGCTATTTTACCTTCTAGGCATGATAGATTTTTCTTAAAAGTTCATTCTGGTACATCACTATTCTCAGTTACTGAAAGTACTTTTCTAGTCTTTCCTTTCACAGAATATAAATCTTTTTTTCAAGGTAAGGTATCATGCTCTTCTACATCACATCTACACTTTTCTACGCTGTATCTCCCACCAGTCATACCTCTACCTAACCAGATCCCTCCTGGGTATGCACTGTGAATTTACTTTGCATATGTTTTATATTTACATATCTATATTTATTATAGAGATAGTGATAGATGGAGAAAAATGGAATAATTCCTACCTTCAAGAATCTTATATTCTTTTTTTTTTAAATAAAAACCCTTATCTTCTGTCTTGGAATCAATACTATGTATCAATTATCTATTTTTCTGTATATTCTTCTATCTATCTGTCTAGCTATTCTATCTATTCTTCTATCTATTCTATTTTTCTTCTGTCTATTCTATCTATCTATAGGGTTAGGCTTAGATAGATAGATAGATAGATAGATAGATAGATAGATAGATAGATAGATATAGATAGATAGATAATCTGTCTGTCTATATATGTCTGTCTGTCTATATTGTCCCATCCCACCCAAAATAGAATGTAAGCTCTTAAAGGCAAGAACTATATCCTTTTGTCTTTATATCCCTGGTGGATAACACAATGCCTGGAACACAGTAGTCACTTAATAAATGCTTGTCTAATTTAATTGAATTAAAATTTTCAATTGAAAACACTTTCCACTGGGAATCAGATAAGCTGGATTCTAATCCTGGCCCAATATTTTCATTGGTCAAGTCATAGCTTCTATGAGCCTCATTTTCTTCCTTTTTCTTTTTCTTTTTTTAAGACAATGGGGAGTTAAGTGACTTGCCCAGGGTCACACAGTTGGGAAGTATGTGCGGTCATATTTGAACCCAGGACCTCCCACCTCTGAGTCTGGCTCTTAATCCACTAAGCCACCCAGCTGCCCCCTTTCTTCCTTTGTCCAATGAGATGGCTGGACCAGATAGATGATCTCTAAAATTCCTTCTAGCTCTAATAATTTATGTGCCCAGGGGCAATGAGGTGGCTCAGTGGATAGAGAGCCAGATCTGGAGACAGGAAGTTCCAGGTTCAAATGTGACTTCAGACACTTCCTAGCTGTATGATCCTGGGCAAATCACTTAACCCCTATTGCTTAATCCTTATTATTCTTCTACCTTAGAACCAATTCCTGATATTGATTCTAAGATAGAAGGTAATAATATTTATTTAATATTTATATATTATAATATTATATATAATATAAATATAACATTTAAATAATAGTAATCCATGAGCCTAGGAAATTAGGGATATTATATAAGAAACTCACAGTTATATATGGGTTGGACTAGATGCCCTCTGATAACCCTTGCAACACTGAAATTTCTGAATGTTTGAGTTTATGAATTATCTAAAGCTTTTGTCTCTCTCTTCCTCCATTTCTCCTTCCTCCTTCCCTCTCTTCCCTTTGTTAAATCCCCACCCATTTTCTAGGGCCTCCCTTTCTTCCATTTCTAGCCTTGTTATCTTGAGCTTTCTAACTGAGGGGGCTCCTTGAGCTGTGTCTTTTGCCTTATCTGCCAGGTCTCAGAATTCATAAACTATTGCCCAATGGGTGGTTTGGGGGACTTCTTGGCCATTTCTTCTCTCTTGGATCAATCCAAAGGAGCCAAAGTAGGGGCCAAATATCTGAAGTTTGGGACCACACCTTGTACTATAAATAAATAGTACAGGAATGGGGGCATCGGGTGGAGGGAGGGAGGGGAGAAGCCTCAATCTGGCTCTTGCCCAAGATGGCTTGAATTTTCAGTTCTCTAAAGCCTTCCTAAGACTTCCCTGTCCCTCAGAAAGTCTGTGGAAACCCCAAGTGAAGGGTGTTTTCCAGATTTACTCATCCATAGACACATTAGGCAACTACCTCCTTAGGGTAATATGAGGGACCATATCCCTCAAAAAATTATTTCACTGTTAGTCTTCTTCCTATCGTTCTTCAGGCTTAGATTTAGAAATTCCTACTTTTGTGCCAGTCTTGAAATTTCTCCCTTTCTTCAAGATCAGCTTAGGTGCCACTTCTTCTAGGAAGCCTTCCCAATCCCCACCCAGTGAAATTTCTCCCAAGTTTCTCATAACACTTTCTGTGGACCTCTCCTCTACACCTCCCAGTCTCTCTTGTGTCCAAATTATACACACAGTGCTCTACTCCCCTCATTCTATTTTAAGCTTCTTGGAGGGAGGGCTTATGTCAGTGTGTGTGTGTGTGTATGTGTGTGTGTGTGTATGTGTTCCAGGTGTCTTGATCATAGTAGAAGATTAATAAATATTTGTTTTAGCATGTTACATCCTGTCTTTCCCATCGACTTGCTCAAATTTAGTAAGGAGTGAACCTTCTTGGGAAATACTTGAAGCATTGATTATAAAAGGGGGAAAGTAATAAGGTAAGTGAAGGCTGGACTGACCCACCATTTCTTCAGGGACCTGACATTAGAGGTGCAAGAATGGTGCATCCGCCCACCGTAGCGGAAAGGAAAACTGCAGAGCTGGCCATCTTCGGTGAACACTGGAAGACACAATGGAAAAATCCAACAAGGTTAAGTATCACCCCTAAAACTATCTTTACAGCTAATCAGAGAAGAAAGAGGAGGTCTCTTACATATCAGTCCTGTCCTGTATTATCTATACCATCTCACTAGTCTTCATTCACAAAATCATGGAATTTTACTCATAGAATTCTAAGTCCCATCTCTATGGCTTTGTCTATGCCAGGAATGCACTTTGCACTCCCTCCACATCCCGGGGTCTTGGAATCCCCAGCCTCCTTCAAAGCTTACTTCAAGCGCTGCTTGCCAATGAGTGTTTTCTTCATCACTCCAGCTTCTAATGCCTCCCCAGATTGCTGTGCCTCTATTTTGTATCTATCTTCCCATGTGCTTCTTGTTTCTCCAGATAGAATATAAGCTCTTTGAAGGTAGGGACTTTTTTTGTCTTATTATCCATAGTCCCCAGTAGAGTGTCCAGCCCATAGGAAATGTTCAGTAAATGCTTATCAAGTTGATAGAATTCCATCAAATTAATTTATGAATTAATCAAGCTCATAATTAGAATTATAGAATTTTTAGACCCAAAGAATCTTAAATCAGAGGGTTGAACAGAAAAAAAAATTGCGATTCCTTCTTCCTCTTGATTTCCATGCAAATATTTGAAGATGCTGTCCTATCCTTTCCAAATCTTCTCCAGACTAAACTTGCCCAGAATCTTCAATGATCTTCACATTGTCTGATCTTTAATTCCCTCACCATCCTCTTCTAGTCAAGCTCCATTGTGTCAATGTCTTTCCCAAAATGTATCACTTGGACCCAACAGAACCCAATACTTCACTGCAGGTCTGATCAGAACAGAATACAGAGTACATCCTAGACATTCTGTCTCCATAAGGAAGTTATGTTCTCCAGGAGCTTCAGAGAACATGAATGGTAGAGTCCATTAACACAATTGCACTTTGTTAGGGACTAGTACCTTGGATCAGAGAGCAAGGCTAGAAAGCCTTAGAGGATATCTACTAAAAACTCATGGATGAGGGATGAGTTGCAGGACAGGTAAGTTTTTATTGCCAAAGGAAGGGAGAGTGGAAAAGTGTCAACAACAGACTAAAATAAAAAAGGAGGAGGGCAGCTATATGGCTTGCTGGATTGGAAGCCAGGCCAAGAAATGGGAGGTATCAGGTTCAAATCTAGCCTCAGACACTTCTTATATGTGTGACCCCACCAAGTCACTTAACCCCATTGCCTGGCCCTTACTGCTCCTCTGCCATGGAACCAATATAGAGTATTAATCCCAAGACAGAAGGAGAGGATTTGCTAAAAATGAAATGAAATGAAATAAAAAAAAAAAACAAGGGTGCCACAGTCAGAGTTGGATTTCAGATCTCAAGCACCTTAAGCAACTTCCACATCCCACGTGTTTATATTCTTTTGTATTTTGTTTTATTGTGTTAAATATTTCCTAATTATATTTTAATCTTATTTGGACCACATTCTGCAGTGTTCTAGGTAGCAATGTAGCCCCTCGGCTATATGTTTGATATCTTTGAGAAAAAAGGACTGATTTGGAGTCAGAAGAACAGGGAATTAGAACAGTTCAGAACAAATAAAAGATATAGAGGAACCTCTAGTCCCCAGCTCTACCACTTCCTACCTATATTACCATCAGCAACCCATTTTCTTGTCCTACCTCTGCTTCCTCTGGTGTAACTGACAGGGCTAGACTAGACGTTCTCTAAGACAAACTTAAATGAAATCAGGGTCCACTAAAGTGAACATAAGGATCTCTGCTGTGGTATATTGCTGTAGTTTTACACCAATTGGTGTAGTTTTAAGATGTATGTATTCAATAAATAAAATGTATTCATGATACATAAAATAAAATGTATATATTAAATAAATTAATAAAATGTAAAATATATCTTTTTATTGTATTTTTTATTTGGTTTGTTAAATGTTTCCCAATGGCATGTTCATCTGGTTCTGGCTATACCGGGAAGTGTTATAAGTTTCATGCTGGACCTCTTTGCCTTAAGGTTCCTTTGAGTCCTCATACTCTATGACCTTAGGCCTTCAAGACAACTCTGTTCTTCTGCTTCCCTTCTCAAACCAGGGATTCCATTGGGGGCCAGTTGCCCCTATTCTGCCTTAGCATTTTAAAACAAATAGGTCACAAGAAGCACCCACCCCTAAAACAAAATCATGTACCCGTTCTCTGGGGAAGCTGGGTAGCTCAGTGGATAGAGAGCTGGGTCTAGAGATGGGACATTCTGATTTCAAATCTAGCCTCAGACACTTCTTAGTTCTGTGACTCTGAGAAAGTCACTTAACCCCCATGGTCTAGCCCTTGCTGTTCTTTGACATTAGAACCAACTTAGTATGGATTCTAAGATAGAAGGTAAGGTGGGGGGGGGGGGAGGGAAGGAGGAGGAGAAGGAGAAGGAGAAGGAAAAGAAGGAAGAAGAAGAAGAAGAAGAAGAAGAAGAAGAAGAAGAAGAAGAAGAAGAAGAAGAAGAAGAAGAAGAAGAAGAAGAAGAAGAAGAGAAGAAGAAGAAGAAAAGAAGAAGAAGAAGAAGAAGAAGAAGAAGAAGAAGAAGAAGAAGAAGAAGAAGAAGAAGAGAAGAAGAAGAAGAAAAGAAGAAGAAGAAGAAGAAGAAGAAGAAGAAGAAGAAGAAGAAGAAGAAGAAGAAGAAGAAGAAGAAGAAGAAGAAGAAGAAGAAGAAGAAGAAGAAGAAGAAGAAGAAGAAGAAGAAGAAGAAGAAGAAAAGAAGGAGAAGAAGGAGGAGGAGGAGGAGAAGGAGAAGGAGAAGAAGGAGATGATGATGGTGATGATGATGATGATGATGATTTATTTCCTTCTCTATATCTCAGTTGTTATTTTTCATTTTTAAATGTGAACATTAATCTCTACTCAGTTTATCTCACAAGATTGGAGGTGAGAGAAATGAGATAAAATCTATGAAACTATTTTGGCAACCATTAGGCACTACAATGGCTATTATTCCTAAAGAACCACACAATACCTTAGTCAGGACCAGTCTCCCTGGTTCACATGAAGATACTTGTTCTACGTATTCTCCCCTGCAGACACCACCAAATCCCTATTTTCTGTTGGCAAATGGTCAATCCCCCATCTCAGCTCAGAAACTGAACTTCCTCCCATGCACTTAGGCCAGGTCAGAAATGACACGATATCTTCCCCAAAAAGGAGAAGCAGTGGGGTCCACCCTTGGTCTATGCATAAACTGTTGGGGCCACATAAGTCACTGGATCTTTCTCCTGGATGGAGAATGCAAGGAAAAGGATCCTGGCCAAAGAACTAAGAAGCCCTATTCTACCACTAGCAGCTATGTGACCTCTTCCTTTCTGGGCCTCCCTGTTTCTGCAAACTCTGTAAAAATATTGAACTAGATAACACTAAGCTCTGTTTCAGGAAGGAAGAAAACATTTATTAAGCACCTACGATGTTGCCAGACACTCTGCTAAGTGCTTTACAAATGGTATCTCATTTGATCTTCACAACAACCCTGGGAGCTATTGTTGCTATTATTCCCATTTTATAGTTGAGGAAACTGAAGCAGAAACAGCTAGCAAGTATCTGGGGCTGGGTTCAATGTTCCCAATTCACCACCTCGCTTCTCTTTTCAGAACTGATATCCCATATTCTATGTTCTCTTGTCATCTAGTCTAAGTTCTATGTTCTAAGGTCCCTTCCAGATCTGATTTACAATCTGAGATCCATCTCAGGTTAAACATTCTGCACTCTCTGGACCATCCCTGCTCTGACATTCTGTGTTTCTAAGTACTTGTTGAAGCTACTGGATTCTTCTCATTTTTTTCCATTTGGCTTTCACCTCTCTGCCCTACTTACCATTCCCCAGGTCCCATTTTTCTAGCCTTTTCTCCTCAGTCTCCTCCACATGGGTCCTCTGTCCTAACCAAGATGAACTTCTTGATCCCCAAAGGGGCCATGCTTATTTCTACCTCCCCACCTTTGCTCACGATGTTTTTTTTTCTATTTCCAGTATCCTCTCTTGCTCCCTTTGTACCTTTCTCTCCTCCCATCATAGTATTTTCTCCTATTAAAATATAAACTTCTTGAGGGCAGGCAGACCTTGTCCTGTATGTTTGGATTTTTATCCCTAATTCTAAGGATAGTGAATGATACATAGTAAGTACTTAAAAATCTGTTTCTTACTGCCTGTCTCACATTCTTTCTCTTTCAGTAAAAATATCTATATCCACCTATCTCTATATCTAGTTACTAATATATCTAGTTATATTATATAATTATAATATAATATCTAGTTACATATATAGTTATTGTAAGATTAGAATGAATCCAATAACTCCAAGTATTATATTTATAAGAATTATTAATAATCACTTGAAGTAGAAGAAATAAAAAGAACAAAAGGAAAAACCTGATTAAAGAGAAGTTTTCCCAACCACATTAGGGGGAGAAGAGAGAGCTAGGGAGGGGTTACAGAAATTTTATCTCCAAAACATAAGGATGTAACGTGAGGATGAAAATGGGATTCTGGGAAATGGACTCCTGGGGTACAAAATTCTAATTATACAATATAAATATATAGTTATATTATATCTAGTTATTAATATATTTAATCACATATGTATCTAGTTATAAATATAGCTATATAAATATAAATAAATACATATAAATAAATAAATGTATCTAGTCATAAAAATCTGTCTGGCTACCCTTCAGATATTTCCCATCCTTCCAATCCCTGTTGAAACTCTACCTCCTCCATGAAGTCTTTCCTGAGTTGTCCTGTTCATGGTGATCTGACCTCTGGCCTCCTGACCATCTGCACCACCAACATGGCCATTCTCACATACGGGTGTGAGGTGTAGAATGCAAGTCAATCATCCTCTCTCTGCTTCTGCCTCTGTTCCCTCAGTGTATAATGCTCCTTCTATTGTCCATCTCACAGTGTTGCTGTGAGGAAAGTACTTTGTAAACCTTAAAGCAGACTAAATCCACAGCCTTTGAGTGCTCACTTACTACGTGCCAAGCACAAAGTTAGCCATTAGGATACCAAGAATAGGAAGAGATTGTTGCCATTTACAAAACAAGGCTCTTCAGTGGCTCAAACCTGAGGAGATACTTAAGTACCAATAGGTTAAACCATGTGGGGACAGGGGAGGAGAAAGTCACAGAAAGAAAAGTGGGGGCTTCTTAAAGAGGGATGAGTCTGCTATGGACCAGATGGTCATCGTCATCATCATCATCATCATCATCGCTAGCATATACATTGTGTCATAAGGGTTAAGGAATCTGAAATGGGTTAACTCATTTGATTCTCTCAACTCGGTGAAGGTTTTCTTTCAACAGCCCCATTTTATAGTTGAGGCAATTGTCCCTCAGGGAGGATCTGGGATTTGCCTGAGACAGGTAGCTAATAACAGGCATCTGAGGCTACATTTGAACTCAGGTCTTCCTGACTTCTAAACTTGGCTGCCTCAGGTAGAGTTAGGAGGTTCTCTCAAGGCAGCAGACCAAGAATCACAGAGTCTGAGCCAACATGGACTAAATAAATCATCTCAAAGGGCTAAAAGGAACCTGGGAGGTGTGTCTGACCCCCTCAGTTTTACATTTGAGGAAGTGGGAGACCATTGTTGTCAGATGAATTACCCAAAGTCACACAGGAAGTGAGTGGGGATTCAAAGTCAATTCCTCTGACTCCAAGTCCAGTGCACTTTCCTCTGTACCATACATCCTCTCAAGAGTTCAAAGGAAGAGCCCCTAAAGAAAGGCTCCGGAGCCCGTACCTCTGGGTTCTGTATTTTCTTGTTCCACAGGTCTTTCTCCAGTCACATTGAAGGCAGGGGATTCAGTCCTGTTCTACAAAGAAAACGAGAGGCACAAATCAGCTTGGGAGGTGCCAGGAAACTCCCTTTTCCCAAGTCCTCTCCCTGTCTCTATCCCAATCCCGGGAGCAGAGAAACTTTGACAGAACCAATGAAAGAGAATTTAGAAGAAGTCAGGAGCTTTTCCCCACACAAACAAGTTCTAGGAACATTAAACACTGGGCAAAAACAATGGGGTGAATTCCTAAAGGCCTCTCTGAGATCTTCTCCCACTCCCACTGCCACTCCCTCTCCCTACCCCCTGCCTAATCTCCCCAGGATTATTGGCAGGGTCAATAAGGGAGAGTCACAAAACTCCCACCATGTGGGACTTCTTCTTATCACCTGCTTCATTTTGGGGATAAGAGATTTGGAACTGGAAAAGACCTTAGAGACCATCTACTTCAATTCATTCATTTTATAGATGAGGAAAGTGAAGCACACACAAGTTAATGAATTTATCCAAAATCACAAGGCTACTAAATGTCAGATTTAAACCCAGATTTTCCTGATTCCAGGTTTATCCAGGATCCCCTATGTTACCATCATGGAGTGTGGGCTCACAAAGTTCTATTGGGGGATCTTTAGCACCCACAGAACTCTATAACCAATGGGAAACCTGCCCTTAAAGGGTTCTCTAATCATTCCCCTTCTGGTGAGTTCTCAGTAAAAATTCCCTCCCAGTGGCCCCATTGCAAGGGAAGGGAAATCTTATGAAAGGGGATAAATAAACAGTTTTGGATGAAAGGTCACTACTTGTGTGGGAGGTGAGCAATGTGAGAAAGGACTGATAATACTGTGTTGCCTAAAGGGAGATGGTTCTCTAAGGGTTTGGGGCCCTCTATTTGGCTGAAATAATGGGTGGAAAAAGCTTTTTTTTTTTCAGTAAGAGCAGGAATTCCTCACAGTGTCAAGGAAGAATTCATATTGATTATTACTGCCTGGGAGTGGGCTTTAGACTTGTTTTCAAGGACAGAGCTCTGAGCTGAAGGCTTCTGAAGGAAGCCTTCCATGTCTGATGACTGAGGACACAGATGGAAGGGGTTCTCCCAGTCAAGCTAATGATGGTAAGTCTTACTCTGTGTGCTGGCCACTAACTTCTTGCTAACTCAACAAGTATCCAAAGTGTATTGAGATTAAAATCACTGAAATCATTCCCAATGCCTAGCTGCCCATTCTCCCTCCCAAGACAACTCTGTGGTCCATTTGTACCATTGTACAAAACACATTGTATAATAATATATCTATGCATGTACTTTAGTATTCCTATTCCTTGTCTCCCTCTTTAGAACAGGAACTCCTTGAGGGTGGAAGCTTTTTAGCTTTTGTCTTTGCATTCTCAATGCCTAGCATGGTGCCTGATACCTAGTAGCTGATTGATTGATGGTCAAAGGAGATGCCAAAGTTGAACTCCTCTAAACTGGAGTCTGGTCCCAGAAAAGAACACCAATCCTCAAACTACTTTGTGAGTATCTAGGATCAGAGCAAGGAAGAGCCCCACCTGACGAGGTACAAGCCTTACTCAGGGATCCATCCATCTCTCTGCACCTACGCTAACCCCATCATACCACTTATTAGAGCCAACACTCACGATATACTTTTCTCTCCCCAACCTGCCACCTCCCTATGAAAAGTACTCATAGATGCACAAAAGGGTTAGAGCTGAATGAAGACCTTAAAGTATGGAACAAAGAATCCCCTTCATTTGAAAGTCAAATCAACAAGCACCCAGGATGTGCCAAACACTAGGGATACAAAGTAAGGGAAAAAGAATTCCTGATTTCAAGGGGCTCACGGTCTAATGGGACAGAATATGCCAATATCTAGGTACAAGCAAGATGTGGGGAAAATAAACTAGAAATCATCTTAGAGGGCAAGTACTCGTCTTAATGGGAGAGGGAAAGGATTCTCACAGAGGGGCAGAGATGAGGAGGGAGAGAAGTAAGCCAATGGAAATGCACCGAGTAGAGAAATGATGGGTCTTGTTCAAGATACAACAAGAAGGCCAGTGTCACTGAGTCACAGGATAAGCCTGAAAGGGAGGAAGGGGCCAGTTCTAAAAGGCTTTAAAGCCAAAGAGAGCATTTGATGTTTTATACCAGAGGCAATAATGGGAGCTTGGAGTTCATTGGTTAGATGGAGGTGACAGCCCTAGAGTCTAAGGACGCTAGAAATCCTTCTGCCACTCTAGATGAAGAAAGTAATGGGTCCACTTTGGTTCCTGGTAGTTTCCTACCTAGTAGAGGCCCCAGGTTTTTCTCCCTGTTTTTTTCATTGGCTCCCCACGGCACTCACACATACTATAAGACCAAAAGGAGCTTTGAGAGTTCAAAAGTTTAAAAAAGGCATTTCTTCCAGGCTTCCTTAAAGCCCCAGCAGAACAGAGGAAGGGGCTCTAACCACCACCTTGTCATTTCTGGGGAAATACACTGTTGGGGAGATGGGAAGGTGGTGGGAAAGGGGTGGGGAAGGGAGACAGGAAGAAGGTTTGGAGGCACGAACAGTGAGGACTGAGCTCTGCTCTTTCGGGCTTCCAGACCACACAGCACTGCCCGAGCAGGAAGGAACCAAAACCTCACTTAGTGCTTCTGGCTTGTCCTGGGACACTGCCCGTGTGTGCGAAAGAAAGGCAGCCTGGAATGGGAGAAAGAACCTTGAACCAGCCGGTCGGATGGGGCTCAGCCTCAAACCTGGGACGTGACTTTGGTCAAGTTGATTGCCACAGCACAAACGGATTACCACACGGCTCTTCACGAATCGGAGCTCTGACACCTCCTAGCTCTGTGACCTTGGGTGGCTGCTTTCCTCAGTGCCCTCCTCTGGGAAGCTGATCCAATAATAATAATCCCATCTCCTAGCTCATAAGATGGCCGTGTGCATACATGTGCGTGCCTGCATGTGTGTAAGGAGATGTTCTGTGGCTAATAATGCTCTGTGGGAATAGAAACTTCTTTTATTGTTGGTAACTGTTGTTGGAATCAAAACCACTTACCTCATGGGAGACTCAGTCTCTCCATCTCTGAAATGAGGATGATATCCCTGACTGATCTCCCGACTGAGCTCTGACAGATGATAGATAGGCAGATAGATAGATAGGCAGATAGACAGACAGACAGACAGATAGATAGATAGATAGATAGATAGATAGATAGATAGATAGATAGATAGATAGATGGATAGAAGGATAGATAGATAGATAGATAGATAGATAGATAATGTATAGATAGATGGATGGATGGATGGATAGAAGGATAGATTAGATAGATAGATAGATAGATAGATAGATAGATAGATAGATAGATAGAAGGATAGATAAAGAGAGAGATGGAGAGAGATAGATACATAGATAAATGGACAGGAGGATAGATAGAGAGATGGATAGATGGATAGATAGATAGATAGATAGATAGATAGATAGATAGATAGATAGAAGGGAAGAGAGATGTAGAAAGAGAGATACATAGAGGGATAGGACAGAGAGACCAACAGGAAGAGAGGCAGTCAGATGGATAAACAGATAGATAGACAGAAATAGATAGACAAATAGATGAATGGATGGATATAAGAATAGATGGAAGAATAGATAGATAGATAGATAGATAGATAGATAGATAGATAGATAGATAGATGGAGAGAGAGTTGGATAGATAGAAGGATAGATAGATGGATAGACACATAGAGACATACATAGATAAAGATAGATGAATAGTGGATAGATGGATGGACAGATGGATTGAGAGAGGGAGAGATGTATATAGGTAGGTAGATAGTTGATAGATACAGAGAGAGTAACTGATAGACAGAGGCAGTAGGTAGAGGATTGTTAGACATGGGTGCAGACAGACTAAATAGACAGAGAGATTAGTTGGCTGGTTGGATGGAGCAAGACAAACAGATAGACAATTTAAGTGCTTGACATGTCCCAGGCACTGTGCTAAACTCTAAGAACATATATATGTGTGTGTGTGTGTGTTATTGTATATCTGTTGTATATCTATATCTATTGATCTATGCAAAAAAAAGTAATTAAGTCAGGAATCAGTAAATCAAGGGATTGGAAAGCGCTTTGTAAAGTTTCTTTTTAATGTACCACAGGAGGATGGTTCCCATTCATGTACTCATCTGATGCTTCATAGGTTTAGAGATTAAAAAGACCCTGAACATGATCTAGTCCATCCCCACATTTTCCAGAGGAGGACACTTGGGCCCTCTGAGGTGGTTTAATCAATCATACATACAGGAAAGAAAAAACAAGCAGGCTTTGAACCATATCCCATTGACTCCAAATCCATTTTCCTTTCCACTATACCATGATATTTCCCACCTCCTGGTGTGGGCATGAGTTATTAAAGGCTATGCCCCATCTGAGGATGACCCCAACCACAGGGGGAGAGAGGCTCAGCACCAGAAAGGCTGCCATCAGGGGGTGCATGTCAACACATAAACACACACAGGCAAAGATGTCCATATGCACGGATATACATTTGGCCCAGCAGTTCATAAAACCATTTACTAATGCACAGAGCAGTTAGGATCATGGGCCAGTAGAGACAGGGCACACTTTGATAAGGGCCCAGATCCTTGAGGTCCTAAAGCAGAAGTACCAAATACACTGCCCACAGCTCACCACCCTCCTGAGTGCTGCCTGAATCACATTAAACTATAATTGGAAACTATTTAACAAAATAAATAAAAACACAATAAAACATGGGTAACATCGTTTAAAATCAAGCCGATGCATGACCCTAAAGGACCCTTATGAATTCTTAGTGGTCTCTGTTTTCCAAGTTTGATACCACTGCCCTCAAGCTTGCAAAGAAGAAAGAATATCTGATTTCATCATCAAATGTCCTGGGTTCAAATTCTTTCTCAGCCACTCACTGCCTATGTGACTCTAGGCAAGTCCCTGTAACATCTTGGGGTGTTGGTCTCCCCATCTCTAAAATGAAAGAAGTAAAGAATCTCTAGCATCTCTTCCAATTTAAAATTATATGATTAGAGAGTTCTTATTGCATCCCTTTCCAGCCATTGCCCCAATGTTGTAAAGACACAGTCTCTGCTCCTAGCAGATCTCCTTCCCAAATGATTTCCCCAATGTCACAAAGCGAATTAGACATGGCACCTGAATTGTTCCTGCCCGGTTGGTTCCATTTTTACCATTAAGAACTTGTGCCAACTCCCTGGAAGACCCATTCCCTCCCAATCAGGGGAGTGTCTGTCCACAAGACTCACCCTGCTAGCCTCATGCTGGGCCCCACTCTGGGTCAGAAGCAGCAAAAGGCTTAGTCTCCAAATCCAGCATTTCATGGTTCCTCCTCCACCACTGGCCCAGCACAATGGAGCAGCTGGCCAGCCACAGATACCCTTCTCCCTCTCCCTCTCCCTGGCTCCCGGACTTGGAGAACAGAGAGAAGAGCCAAGAGAAGGGCTTCTTGGAGAGTCAAATCAGAGGCCACAGTGACTGGAAGCCCTTGTTCCTTCCACTGAGCAACCAAAAAGTGTATTTGGGAATAGCAGGTTTGCTTACTGCTATTAATGATTAACAACCCCAGGGGACAGAGGAGAAAGTTGTTTTTAGAAAAAAAAAAACTGAAAGCTCTATTTGCTCCCAATCCTCAGAGTTCTCTTGCTCCCAAGCCTTTGGGCATCTGCTTGCCTTCTTTCCACCTTCAAATCATCCTTGCCCTTTAAAGTGCCACCCCCTCCAGGAAGCCTTCTCTGACTACTCACAACGTCCATGATTTTTCTCCCCTTGGAGTTCTGGAATTGGGATCTGTAATGGAGAAAAAGGTTTGGGGATGGCAAAGGGAACAGGATCTAGGAGAGGACAGCTGATGTTTAGGGTTGGCTCAGAGAGAGGAGAGGGGGTTTGGACATAGTTTGGATTCCTTTGAGCTTGGACAATGTGCTTCCCTGGGCATCGATTTCTTCAACCATAAAATGAGAATGTTAGCCTAGGTTTCTCACCCAAATCCCTTCCTGCTCTAAATCTTTGAACTCCTGCAGTCTTGGCTGTCTATGTCACCTGTGTGATCTCTTTTTTCTTAACCCTTACTTTCCTTCTTAGAATCAATACTGTGTATTGCTTCTAAGACAGAAGAGAGGTAAGGGCTAGTCAGTGAGGGTTAAATGACTTGCCCAGGGTCACACAACTAGGAAGTGTCTGAAATCATATTTGAACCCAGGACCTCCCATCTCTAGCCCTGACTCTCAATTAACTGAGCCACCTACCTAACCCCTGTGTGGTTTCTTAATAGACTGCTTTGTACTAGTTATATAATAGAGATGGCTAAATGACACAGTGGTCAGAGCACTAGGTTTGAAATCAAGATAACTCATCTTCCTGAGTTCAAATGCAACTTCAAACACTTCTTATCTGGGTGATCCTAGGCAAGTCACTTAACCCTGTTGGCCTCAGTTTCCTCACCTGTAAAATGAGCTGGAAGAAGAAAATGGCAAACAACTCCAATATCTTTGCCAAGAAAACTCCAAATGGGGTCAAGGGCACAACTGAACAACAAAAGAATTATAGAGTGTGTCAGAAAGTAGAGTTTAGAATATTGAAACTGGAGGGACTTTTAAATGTAGGATAACAGAGTTGGAAAGGTTCTTATAGGTTATTTAGCACAGATTCATTCAATGCCAGAGTTTCTCCTCTTCATATATGTATGCATGCATGTATGCATATTTGTATGTGTGTGTAGGTGGAAGTATCTTTAAATAGTATCTCTGAGATCAATGACTTTTGTGTGTGCAGAGATTGTATGTTCTTTCAGTATTCTTATATTTAACTGCTAGATGGGCTTTCACCAAAATCTATTTGTCCTCCAAATCTGTTGTTTCCTTTCACTTCTTTGAAGAGGGTTTCTACCATGGAGCCAACTTTTCATATTCTGCTAATTATTTCTGCCATGGAGGTCCATAACTTTTTTCCATTTGTTCCTTCTAACTCTTTCTCTCTAAGTGATTTCTCTCTTGAATCATTCTGGGACGTTCTGCTGTGGTTTCCTGCTCTCTTGGGAATCCACAGGGTTCTGTTTTTCATCAGGTAATGGTTCAGTTTCCTTTGAATTACAGTATGTATTTGGAGACATTTGTACTCTTTTGGATGTCTTGGTACATTTCTTCCCTCCTAATCTTAGTATCTTCTCTGTTGATTTATCTGCTTGTACCTAAGGGTTTTAACTGGATTGTCTTCTTGAAATCTTTTAGCCCTTTCCCCATCAACTCACTTTTTTGACTTGTCCTCCTTTGCTGGCAGGTTTACACCCCCCACCCCCCGAGCTGGACCACAGGACTGTGTCAGTCTTCTTTCATAAAAGAGAATTTACTTTTCACTGGCCTAGGTCCCACCTCAGGCAGCTTCTGGGAGATTGGCTCCATCTGGATTCCAGGCTGGCACAACCACACTTGTTGTCCCTAGTTCCATCTTTTCTTTAGTTCTCTGGTTCGGGCTAAATCAATATCTGCTATTAGGTAGGGTAGGTGTTGGATAGGATAAATGTTGCTGGCAGATCCTTTGCTGATGTGAAGTTCCCTACCTAACACAGGGGCTACCACATGGAAAGGAAGGGAAAGAGGGATTCCCCATCATCATCATTACCATTGCCATCATCATGCCTTCCCTACTTCCTCATGTAGCTATGGAATGTTGATGTCCACTGCTTGTGGCAAGAAAATTTGGGAAAAGAGCTAGTACTTTCTGCAACATCAGGGAAATACCTGAATAGATCCCAAAGAACAACCAATGGGAAACCAATGGGTTGGCTTGTGTTTCCTGCCCAACCTTGGAAACCAATGGAAGACAGATGCTAGATACACTGTGAATTCATGTTTTCAACTCTTATAGGACAAATTAGTGCCTTAGATAAAAAATATAATCAATCATTAATTCCTCTGTCTTATATATGCTTATATTTCATATATCTGTTATATAGTGTGTTATCTTTTCCATTAGATTGTAAGTTCCTTGAAGGTCAGAAGTATTTTTGCTTTTCCTTTGTATCCCTAGTTCTTAGTACAGTACCTGCCACTTTGCAATCAATTAAGCTATATTGGTTGATTGACAGACTGAAAGCACCCCCAACCCAAGTCTCAGTGTTGTATTCTCCTCCTTTTCTTAAGGAATTCCCTACCTTGTTACCTTTTTCACCAAAACCAACTCTTGTAGTTGACACTGTAGGATAAGTCAAAGGTTAATGGTGGATGTTTATTGCACAGGGACAGAATCAAGGCCTATTTATTTATATCTTAAAGAAAATTCCAATCTTGTTCTTTTCTATTTTAACCTCTCGTAGGAATATGTTGGGGATAGACTAGTTTCAAGGATTAGTTAAAAGAAGGGAATTTTGATACAAGCTCTGGGAGAGGATTCTGGGAGGGAGAAAGGAATTATGGGAGTTTGAACTAAAATAACTGATCTTGTTGCCTTCTGGGATTTCCACTGAACTGGAAGGAAGTTTTGACTCTCTGCCTGAATTTCCACCAAGTTGAAGAAGGGTTTTGCTCTGAGAGATTTTCCTTGGATAGCAAAAATTTCATGGAGAAATTTTTGACTTCTGGGTAGAGAATTTATTTGGAGGAAACCATTTTCCCTGAGTCCAGAGATCATCTGCCAGTGGTCCATCTGCCAGAAATCCTCTTGGGCTAAAATAATCCAAAGATTTTAATCTGTGACTTTGGATTACTTAGTGCAGCCAAACACAAGCTTTTCCCTTTCTTTTGTTAATCACTAGTGGGTAGATCAGGATAGAGTCAAATGGGGGGGGGGGGGGCGGGTTAGATAGAGCAGGGAGCTGTAAGCAGGGTCCAGAGAAGAAAAAGAAGGCTCTCTTTAAGCAGGAGACATAGAAGTTGGGTGGAGTTAGTTTTAAGAGTGTTGGGGTCTTAACCTACCAGTTTCCCTTATTCCCTTTATAAAACAAACTTTGTTTTTCATAAGCCAAGCATTTTGTGCTTAACTGGCCCTGGGAAGTTCCTAGGTGGGTTGTATCACCTCACATCCCTCTAGGACAGCTCCCTATTACACTCTTCCTACTTCACAGGAAGTCCAGTCTACTTCCTGACACCAACTGTTTGATTGAGGCCAGGGTCTTTTCCCTTATCCTGTACAAAATCAGGAAGCAGAAGCTGAGGATATGTCTTTCCCTCCACTATTTCCAGTTACCATTCCCCTAAGGGAGGAGGGAGGAGAAGTAGAGTGGAGAACCAAAGAAGCCCTCTTCCTTAATTTGTAAGAAGAAAAGGCAGGGAAGGCTTTCAAATGAGTCAGCACCTATGGTTTTCCCCAGCCTTGTTGGATTTATGGACTCAAAAATTATTTGTGCACACACCCATTTCCTAAGAGACAAGTCTGGGTGAGTCCTATTTATGAAAAAGTATGGCATAATGGAAAAATCATTGGGCTGAAAATCAGAAGATCTGAGTTCTAGTTCTAGTTCTAGTTCTAATCAACCAGCTTGCTTTTGTGAATATGGGCAAAATACTTTCTTTCTCTAGATTTCTCTCTAGTTTGTATCTGTAAAGTTAAAATCTTAGCCTAAGTGATCCCTGAGGTCCCTTCCATCACTCACCGACAATGTTTTAAGGTCTCTCACAGTTCCAACTCTCTGTTTTCTAAGTTCTAAGAGCCATTCTGGCTCTAACATCCTAACCATATATCTCTGACCTCTGAGAACTCGTTTGGGGGCTAAATGAGAAAAGTGTAGACCTTTGCTATTATAAATCAGAGAAAGAGAGTGTGGAATGAACCTATCTTCAAAAAAAAACTATATTCCCTTCTCCTGGTCACTATCAGAGGAAAGAGTTCCAATATATCACCACTTCAACATTCCAATTCACTTGTTTTCATGAGCAAACTAGACTGTCATTCCATAATTTTCCCCAATGCTCTTATCTATACCATAGGCTCCAGCTAATGTGGATCCTAGTCAGCCTTTCTCTATGGGCATATGTTTGATGTGGAGTTCATCTTGTCCTGTCAAAGACTGAGGTTGGCATTGATTTCTGCTTTATGAATATTAAGAGTTATCAGTGCCAGGAATTCAAAGAGGCTGCAGGGAAATGAGAGGATTTACAATAATCTGAATCTGTGTACTTGGTTTTCACACTTTCATGTTACTTGTTGGAACCTAAATTTGTTCCCTCTTCAGACTTCAGTATTTCTGCCATTGGCCCCATTTTATCTCCCGATTCCAGAGCTTTGGGAGTATTTTTAACTTTTTCCTTAGCCTTGTGTTTAATCATATGGAATTAGTCACCAGGTCATGTTAGTTCCCTCAATGAAACACCAGTTTAATGGCTGAGCTTTTGGTCATCAAAGAATATCATCAGTCCCTACACAGAGTTTCTATCATGAGAGCTTGAGTTCTACTTTCATAATATTGGATCATAATAAGGCCCAAGTATGTAAAGATTTTTCCCCAGTAGAATGAACAGATGAGAACAAGTTGTTCCAAGGGCTATAAAGGCAGCTGAAGTAGGCACTTAGTGGAGCACTTGGAGCTTGGTCAGCAGATGAAGACATCAAGGTCATCTACTGGATCTTGGGCCACCAGAAGCCACACTGGATTTTTTCTTGCCCCTGGACATGGATGACTCTGGAAGAAAGAGTGAGGCTGATGACTTTGTGCAACTCTACCTCACTTAAATCCAATCCATGACCAAGACAACCCTGTAATGTCATTTATCCTCTTCAAAAATTAAGGACAGGATGCTTGCTCCAGCAGCACATGTACTAAAATGGGAACAATACAGAGAAGATTAACATGACCATTCTGCCAGGATGGCAAACATATTTGTGAAGTATTCCATATTGTTAGGCTCTGGAAGAGCTCAAAAAAATTCAAAATCAAATAAGAGACACAAAAGAAAAATGGGAAAGAAAATGAAAGTAATACAAAAAGAAAATAACATCTTAAAAAGCAAATGGAAAAAGAGACACAAAAATCCTTTGAAGAAAAGAGTTCCATAAAAAGTAGAATTTCTCAAGTGGAAAAGGAGGTTCAAAAGCCCAGAGAAGAAAATTATTCTTTAAAAATTAGAAATGGGAAAACAGAAGCTAATGACTTCATGAAACATCAAGAAACAATAAAACAAAATCATAAAAATGAAAATAGAAGAAAATATGAAATATCTCATTGAAAAAAACTACTGACCTGGAAAATAAATCCAGGAGAGATGATTTAATAATTATTGGATTACCTGATAGACATGATCTCCCCCCCCCCCAAAAAAAAAAGCCTAGACATCATATTATAAGAAATTGTCAAAGAAAACTGCCCTGATATTTTTGAATAAGAGGGTAAAATAGACATTGAAATAATCCACCAATCACTTCCTGCATTAAATTCCCAAATGACAACTCCCAGAAAGATTATAGTTAAATTCAAGGGCTCCCAGGTCAAGGAGAAAAATACTGTAAGCAGCCAGAAAGAAAAAATTCAAATATCATGGAGCCACAATCAGGATTTAGCAGCTTCCACATCAAAGGATCGGCTTGGAGTATGATATCTCAGAAGTCAAAGAACTAGGTTTCCAACTAAGAATCACCTACCTATGAAAACAGACAATATTCTTTCACAGGGAAACTTGTCATTTAATAAAAATAGAAAATTTCCAAGCCTTTCTAATGAAAAATGAAGGATAATGGCAGCAAAGTGGCTCAATGGATAGAGAGCCTGGAATAGAAATGGGAGGTCCTTGATTCAAATCTGGCCTCAGATACTTTGAACTGTGTGACCCTGGGCAAATCACTTAACCCCCATTGCCTAGCCCTTACCATTCTTCTGCCTTGGAACCAATACACCATATTCCAAGATAGAAGATAAGGGTTGTTTTGTTTTGTTTGGGTTTTTTAATGAAGGAAAAACAACAACACTGTGTATGTGTGTGTGTGTGCTCACTTCTATAAATCATAGAGCTCCAGTACTGATTTCAAATTTCATGCTTCATGGGAAATTTCTAACTAAAAATGAAGTAGGGGCACAATGAAAATAACCTGAACATAGGGTCAGAAGATCTGGATTTAAGTGTGGACTTGAACAAGACTACAATTCTCTGAATGAATCTACTCCCTCTACTCTTATATGGAAATAACCATCCTTTCACTTATCTGCCTACTTATTAGGATTTTTGTGAGGAATTGCTCTTAAAACCTTAAAAGCCCATATAAATGAGAGTTAAACATTATTATTATGTGGCTTTTCCTATGGCTGTGCTCCCTTATGTTGTGTTTGCCCCAATAAATGAAATCTTACAAGCCAAGTCATGCTGAAAACTGCCTGAGACCTTAGACAAAAAGAGAACAGAGAAGTGTTTAAATGATGGTGACTTTATATCAGAAAGGCTTGTGGTGACTACCTCCAATGTAATACCTTCTGGGTCCATCCCTCTTTTCTTAGGGAGATATTTCCCTGCAATTAGAAATGACAGAATTCTTATACATAGATGTCAGAGCTTTGTAACTTTGGTGAAAGATCTAGACTCCTTTTAAAATTCTAACACCCCAGGAGCCCAGAGAAGTACTCTCTAAGGTCCTATCAGTCACTGACACTTTAGTATGAATGAGTTTTCAGATATTTTTCTGAAACACAGATGAGTAGTTAAAAATTAAAGAAAGCAAATAAATCTTGGGTAAATCGAGTCCACTGAGTTGAAAGACAAAAAAACAGGTAAGGTATAAGTACCAAAAATATTATGCTCAAAGCCATACCCAGGAAAATTAAGTTTCACTTTAATAAATTGTTAGAATTCCAGATCCAATGTCTATTTCTTCAAAAGATCTTTATTAAAAGACAAAACCACAGAGATGGAAGAACTTTAGAGGGTCTCTTAGTCCAACTTTAATTTCTTCAATAATCTCTTGACATTGGCAGAGGGTCATTCAATTCAGTTCAAAGAGTGAAATCAGCAATCATTTGGCTTGGCATACAGGAGAGGGGAGGAGCAGGAATATTTTGAAGCTTGTTTTCATTCTGGGGAAAACAAATCATTATACATAAGAAGTATTTTTATGCATATATTATTTCATCTCAATATTTGAGAGAGAAAAACCCAGGGAGCTAGTCAGGAAGATCTGAGTTCATATTTAGCTCCAGACTATGTGATTATGGGTAAATCTCTTAACCTTTGCCCAGCTCAGTTTCCTGATTTACAAAATGATAATAATAGAATGGATTTCCCAGGGTAAAATGGAATAATATTTATAAAAGTGCCTTGCCAACCCTAAGATGCTCTCTGAAAGTTAGCTATTGTTGTCAACCAGTTTGGTCTCTCTTTTTTTCTTTCTTTTCTATAAAAAGAGGTTTCTGTTGGATGAGATCTAAAATATGCTGGTTGGATACAAAATGGGTTAACAAAAATGACTTTCACCTATGGAGACAGAGTCCATCTCTAGCTAGCACATAATCCTTTTCAGAGGCTGCTGGAAGATGGAGGGCTGCTTCTATTTCAGTGGCACTAACCCAGTGTGTGACTTTGGGAAGTGCCACAGGCTGGGGCTGATTTCAGCTTTGCCTACCCAGTAGGGGAACAGACTTTCCTTGATGAATCACTCACTGGGAATTCTGATTTACCCCAAGTCCTTGACTGGCTACAGCTCCAGGCAACATTCCTCAAGCTCTAAAGGCTGTTGGTGTTCCCTGCAACCTAAAAGAAGAAGTCTAGGAGACATTTTGATGTTAATGGTCTTTAATATATACATCAGAAAATACTTCTTATATATGAGTTTTTTTTCCCCAGAATAAAAACAGGCTTTAAAATATTTCTTCCCCTCCCTTCTCCTATATCCCAAGGATGTCCTTAGATCCAGACCCTCATAAGCCAACATTTCACATAAAAAAAAAAAGATCCAGAAGATATTTCATGAGACAGCTAGATGGTGCAGTAGAAAGAGAGTTGGATTTGGTGTCAAGGAGATCTGAGTTCAAATTCTACCTTGGGCTATGTGACCAAGAGCAATATCATTTAACCTCTTTCTGCCTCAGTTTCCTCAATTGGCAAATAGGAATAATAATTCTTACTTCACAGGGTTGTTATGAAACGACATCTGTAAAGTACTTTGCACATTTTAAAGAGCTATGTAATTGATAGCTATTATCATCATCATCATTATAAGGTCCATCTCATGACCAAACAGACATGATCTCTACATCTTCAACAAAGTGTTTATCAAGCTTGAAAGCCTCCTTCCTTGAGAAAAATGCTACATTCTGAGGACAGCTCTTTCTGTTAGGACTTTTTCTATCCTATTGATATGAAATCTGTCTTGTTTCAGCTTCCACCCACTGTTCTAGTTCTGAATAAATCTATTCCCCTTTCCAGATAGCCACTCTTCCGAGACTTTCAAGGAGAGCTTGTGGAGCCCCAATGTTGCCTTTCTTGCAGGTCAAAGAGCCCCTTCCTTAGACTGATCCTCAAATGGTATTATCTCTGGTCCCTCTTCATCCTGGCCACCCTGATCTCATCAAGATGCATTTTTAAAATGAGTTTCATCAACATATTTTCAGCTCAGAAAGGCTGTCCACATCCTCCAAACTCATTTAGGAAATACTGCATCACACCTGGAGACCTTAGACAAGTCACTTTTCCTCTTGGATCTTCATTTTTCCCATGTGTAAAATGGGAGTGGTTTTATTTTTGCTCCCTCTTCCAGGATATTTTAAGGAAAGCATTTTACAAACCATAGAGTCCTAGGAGAAGGCAAGTTGTCATCGTTATTATTATTTGAAAAAGCCCTTTGAAATGTTCACTGTGTCTGTGACTATGTTGTCTGTGTTTTCATAGGCAGCTCTGAATGCAACGGAGGTGAAAAGCTGATGGATTATTTTGGCTTCTCTGTTCCATGTTCCTTGGCTCACAGCATTGTGCTCTCCAGGCAGAGGGCCAAACTGCTTTGGGGTTTATGAACCCCCTTTTTTATAACTTTTAAAGACAACCTTCTTTCTCATAATCCACATTTGGGAATTTCAACCAAATCGCCAGTTCCCTGAAATCATCAGGACTGCACAAACCTTCCTTTGTGCTCAGACCTCTCCTACGGAAAGAGTTTTCTCTCCTCACCAGCCAAATGACTGCCGTTTTCATTCAGATGGGAAGGTGAGATCTCATCCCTATCACTGCAGGCATTGAGGAGGGATAGTCCCAGACATCACAGCTGTGTCTACAGGAGGCAAAAGCATAAAGGCCTTTCAGCCAACTCAGCAAAAAAAAAATAGTCAATTCAAAAAAAAGTTAGCAGAAAATCAATCAAAACTTGTGGAGAGAAAATTGAATCATTTGCTGGGGGGGGTGGGGAGGTGGCTTCTGGAAACCAGATGATGGAGACAAATGTCACTTTTCAAATACATAGGGCTGTTGAATCTTGGATTCAGAATAGTCAGGAGTTCTTAAAATTACAGCACTATAGAACCACAAATGTTCAGAAGCCTGAGGTCTGGGGGTCACAGAATCATTAAATCATTCAATCTGAGTTGCAAAAGACATTAACAGTTACCCAGTCCTATCCCTACCTCATGTACTGAAGCCCTTCAGGAATGCTTTGAATCAAAACATGAAATTCAGGTTCCCCTGTTTCCTTTCCAAGGAGGTTTTATTATTATTGGAGGTATCAGAAAAAATCTCATAAAAATCACAGATGATTCTGAAGACAAGGCCATGTTGTAAGTGAGGTCTAGTCTAACGGTTTTGGCATCAGATCATCACATCCTGTCTGTGCCCAGATCACGCCAACATCTCTTTTTAAACTATGAACCATCAGCACACACAACATACCAGGAGCCCAGGGGCAGCCCAAGACAGAAATTAAAACTGCATCAACCCCTCAGAGCAGATGATGGGGCTAAGATCTCAGGTCTGAATTCTTAGTGAATTTGGATGTTCCTTATAGAAAACACACAGCTGTGTGGTGGTCACAGCCATGCAGCCCACTAATAATGATGGTTTCATGGCAATGTAACTCATAATGAAGTAGCCAATGGAAAGCCCTTGCAAAATATCAAGGCAGATTAAAGATGAGCCTCTCAGGAATTCTGCGTCCTATCTCCCCAAAGCATACATGCACAGAAAACATTCTGCTGAAGATTTAAGTCTTCTGAGTAAGAGGGGAGAAAGAATTCTATTCCCCCACAGTCCCATGTTCCTCCTGTGTAAGAGAATTTGGTGGGGCACAATGTCTTCAGTAAAGCAACTCAATGCCATCGAAGGTCACAAAATCCTAGCTTTAGATATGGAAGGGTCATTCATTAGATGAATTCTAGTCCAACTCCCTCACTTTACAGATAAGGAACCTTCGGTCCTGCAAGGTTATATAACTCACCCAAAGTCACACAGTTTACAGATGGCAGAGACAGTGATTGAACTCAGCTCCTTTGGCTCTAAATTGAGTACTTTTTCCACAAAACAACAAAATCAGTGTTCAGTGAGTTTGAATTCCACAACCTGATACTTTGAATCTTACTTAGTTAGAGATAGAAGGATCTGTAGAATCCACTATCTCAATATTTATGGGACAGCTAGGGGGCTCTGTGGGTAGAGAGCCAGGGCTAGATATGGGAAGTTCTGGGTTTAAATATGACCTCAGACACTTCCTAGCTGTGTGACTTTTAACTTAACCCCCATTGCATAGTCCTTGCTGTTCTTCTGCCTTTGAACTGATGCTTAGAATTGATTCTAAGACAGAAGGTAAAGGAAGAAGAAATAAGGAAGAAAGAAGATGGTGGAGGAGGAAGAGGAAAAGGAGGAGGTAGAGGAGGAGGAGAAGAAGAAGGTGAAGAAGGTGAAGAAGAAGAAGGTGAAGAAGAAGGAGAAGAAGAAGAAGAAGAAGAAGAAGAAGAAGAAGAAGAAGAAGAAGAAGAAGAAGAAGAAGAAGAAGAAGAAGAAGAAGAAGAAGAAGAAGAAGAAGAAGAAGAAGAAGAAGAAGAAGAAGAAGAAGAAGAAGAAGAAGAAAGAAGGAGAAGAAGAAGAAAGAAGGAGAAGGAGAAGGAGAAGGAGAAGGAGAAGGAGGAGGAGAAGGAGGAGGAGGAGGAGAATTAGAAGGAGAAAGAAAGAAAGAAAGAAAGAAAGAAAGAAAGAAAGAAAGAAAGAAAGAAAGAAAGAAAGAAAGAAAGAAAGAAAGAAAGAAAGAAAGAAAGAAAGAAAGAAAGAAAGAAAGAAAGAAAGAAAGAAAGAAAGAAAGAAAGAAAGAAAGAAAGAAAGAAAGAAAGAAAGAAAGAAAGAAAGAAAGAAAGAAAGAAAGAAAGAAAGAAAGAAAGAAAGAAAGAAGGAAAGAAAGAAGGAAAGAAAGAAAGAAAGAGGAAGGAAGGAAGGAAGGAAGGAAGGAAGGAAGGAAGGAAGGAAGGAAGGAAGGAAGGAAGGAAGGAAGGAAGGAAGGAAGGAAGGAAGGAAGGAAGGAAGGAAGGAAGGAAGGAAGGAAGGAAG